>NC_092872.1:715270657-715887879 GCF_028372415.1 Notamacropus eugenii
TATAGTTGGTATTTGATAAATACTTGTTGACTTGACGTGACTATCGAGGTTTCCAGCCATAGAGTGACTGATATTTTCAGACTGGAATATAACTCGTTCATTCTAACAATATTTATAAATGCAAATCTCACAGAGAGGCAAAGAGATGCCTTTCTCTGTGCAGCAGGGTTCTCTAGCACTGACGATGCATTGAGCCCATCCATCGGGACATAGCTAAAAAAGTGTAGGAGTGTAACAAAATATTACTGTGTTCTAAGAAACAATAACTGAAATGAACACGGAGAACTACAGGAAGACATATATGAAATGATGCAAAATGAAGTAAGCAGAAGCAGAAAAACAATGTAAATGGAAAAAACCACAAAACTGAATGCTACGAAATTCAAATGTCCAAGATTGATAATTACAAAATAATGATAATAAATATGAGAATGCACCTCTCCCTTCTTGGCAGAGATGGGGAACTGTAGGTGTGGAACACCTCAAATAATGTCAAGACTTTTTTTTTTCTGTTTCCTAGTTTTACAGAGCTGGGGTGCTTTCCTCTTTTATTCAGGATGACTCTCTGGGAGGGGGGAGGAATATATGTTGGGAAATGAAGCTGGTAAAAACAAAAGATATCAATAAAAATTGATTTTTTTAAATTGCATCCATCAGTCAAGAAGTACTAAACGTTCATGATCATATTCAGTGGAAAAGATTGTCACTCTCATTTTGCAGATGGGGCAACAGAGGTATGGAGGGCACAAATTAATTGACTCAGCTTCAACTCATTGCAGCATACCTAAAGTCAGAAAAAGAAGCCAGGATCCTCAGGTTCCCAGACTAGTTCCTTCTCTTTGCTGCAGTTCAAAGGAAGCAGATTTGCTAAAAGGTTAGGAAAAACTGGTAACTATGGTAACCACATCCTTATCCATGCCCACTGGTGTGGGGCTTACCTAGTGGGCAGGAGCCTTGCAAATTCTGCTTGAGAGTGAAAGCAAGAATCTGGTTTTTTATCCTGAAGGGGCATGAACATGGTGCCAGCCTGTTTCAGCCCCATGTCAGTAGAGCCCTTGGATGATAGGTTGGTGCTACTTTGAGGGAGCCTCTAAGTGGTTAATCGCATCCTAGGAGGGATCAATGATGGTGTGCCAAGTGTTTTCCATGTACCTGATGTGGGCAAGACTGGATTCAGATGGGCAGGGTCTGTGTCATGATATTTGTAGATGCTTTCAGAAAGGCAGATGGGCAGCCAGTAACAATGGACCTACCCCTGCTTCTTACCCTCCTGTTGGGCTAAAACTCAGGCGGCTGGCTTCCTCCCATGCCTCCTTACTCTCCCCCTGCCTTCACCTAGGGCTCCCAACCAACTTGGTCTGGAGATGGTCTAAGAGAGAACTAGACTTAAAACGTCAGGAGACCAGGTTTCTAGTTTCCATTGCCACCAACCAGCTGTGTGACCTTAGGCAAATTATTCAGCCTCTCTGGGCTTCAGTTTCCTCAGCTGGGCATGCAGATGGATGTGACCTTAAGCAATGATGTCATCTTGGTTAAAGGAAAACTCTCTCTAAAAGTCAGAGGCTGTCATCCCAACAAAGAGAGACAGGAAAGAAATACCCAGTTCGTAGGATTAGAGGTAGGAGAAATTATACAGATTAAGCCCACAGTTTTACAGACAAGGAAACTGAGGCCCAGAAAAGTTAAGTGATTTGCCCAGAAAAAAGTTGATTTGACCAAAATCACACAGACTTTGTAATACATAACAGAACTGCAATTCCCACTTAAGTGTTCTGACTTCTAATTCACCTACCAATATTTCCAGTGTATTTTTCTTTAACAGGAACTTCAAAGGGAGCCATTAAACCATTAAAAAGGGAACTGCACTGTTCCCTGAAATGCCACCTTCCCCTCCCAACCAACCCTGCCCAACCAACTAATTTGCTCTGGCATTTAAGACGGTCTTGAAATTTCACCTCCTCCTGGAACTAACCAGAAGAGATGTGCAACATTCCCCCCATTTCCCTCTTCCCCCATCAAACACGCAATGCCAAGAAAAACTACCCCTCTCTTACTTTCCTACTCACATTTTTGTCCCTGACTTGCAGACAGCATCCATAATTTATGTTACTTATTTCTATACACGTTCAATATTTAGTGTTTGATTAATAATGTGCTTGACACATGTGGGTCTGTCTCAGGGCTTCTGTCTGAGTCTAAGGTCCCCTCGTTGATATGCAGAAGATTATTTGAGAAATAATATTCTCAAGAGGCCAAGAGGAGAAGCTCTAGAGAGGAAGAAAGGAAAGAAACAAGCATTTATTAAGCACCTACTATGTGCCAGATACTATACTAAGGACTTTATATATACTTCCTCATTTAATTCTCACAGCCACTGTAGGAGGTGGGCGCTATTATTATCATCCCCACTTTACAACTGAGGAAACTGAGACATACTGAGGTTAAGTGATTTGCCCAGGGCCACAGAATTTGGAAATGTATTAATCTAGATTTGAATTTAAGTCTTCCTGACTCCAGACCCAGCACTACCCAGCTGCCTCTGAGGAGGCCCATTCCAATTAGGATACTATGGTTTCAGATCACATCATTGCACTCACTCTCTTAGGCAAAACCCTCAGCTTCTTTGGGACTCAGTTTCCCAAGTACGTAAAATAAGAAAATTTTTTAAGCGTAAAAATGTTTTAAAATTTAAAGTAAGAGCCTTGATGGGCTAAAAAAAAAATGAAATTATTAAAGAAAAGGTCCTCACTTGTGCTTTGAATCAGCGAAGACACTATTGGTCTGATGTGCTAAGGAGGTTAATGACAAGAAAAGAGCCATAGGTAGAAAAAAATTCAGAGCAGCAAAATAGCTAGGAATGAAATACGTGCCCAGCCATGGGGGATGACTGAACAGATTGTGGTAGATGGATATATTCGTGTACCCTCTGGAACAAAGATTGGGAAGAATTCAGAAACTGGGAAGGTGTGAATTAAGAAAACAGAATAAAACAGGTGAGAATCTAAAGAACAGTAGTCATGATGCAGTAATGTAAAGATCGCACCCAAGGCAACGCTGGGTCCACTCTTTCGAGGGCACAGGCTTTGAGAGGGGATGCTCCCTGGGGCCGGTCATCTGTTGTGTTCAAACCAAACGTATCCATAGAAAACAAAAAATAAAAACTTAGTTTTAAAAATGAATTAAAACAAGGGAGTTCGACAGGATAATCCCCTTGGGGCTCCTTGCAGCAATTCCACCTTGTGGCTCAATCTCACCTTCTCTGTTGTTCCATCTTCTGTGAACTCTGACCTGGTGTAGAAGAACCCTTCAAAGTGTATCATCTTATGTTATTTTGTGGGTGTGTGGCGGTGTTTGTGCCTGTAAATCTGTCCCCCAGACTCCACTGCATGCCCTAGGAGGGTAGGAGCATGGCAGGTTCCCACTAGAGTAGAAGTCATACAATAAACATACAGGAAATCCAGGTTTGGTTGACTAGGTGAATTCACTGGCAAAATGCAAATCCCAGTCCTCTGGTGGCCCAGGTTCCCCTCGGCCCCTCCCAGCCTTCCATCAGCTTCACTCCCCTGTTCTTTACTCCAGGCTTGATGGCTGGTGTGGTGTTTCTCTCACCCTGCAGGAAACGGCTACATTGAAGGAAAAGAACTAGAAAATTTCTTCCAAGAATTGGAAAGTGCGAGAAAAGGAGCTGGCATGGTAAGAAGTGTTGGTGTTCAAATTCTCCTTTGGCTCCCCTGGCTCGGGGCTGAAACTTTTCTGCCTGTAGCTGGAACCCGAGCTCCAGAGCAGGAGACCTTGCCCAGGGCTGGTGTGGCTTTGTTGAAAGGTGAAAGAAGTGCTGCCTGCCTGCCCAACCCAAACCACTTCCTTCTTTTTCTTTCTTTCTTCCTTCCTTCCTTCTCTTACCTTTCCTTCTTTCTTTTTATTTCCCTCCTTTCTCCCCTTCCTTTCTTTCTTCTCTTTCTTTTTTCTTTCTTTATTTCCCTACTTTCTTCTTTTCTTTCCTTCTCTTTCTTTCTTTGTCTCTTCCTTTGCTATCTTCCTTTTTTCTTCCTTTCTTTCATTCTCTTTCTTCCTGGCCTCCCTGTCTCACTCAGGCTGAAAATACAGAGCTATCCTACTGCTGATCCACACAATTTCCTACTTGTGTCCATTCACACCTCCTCAGGCAGCCTAAGGGGTTCCTGGGGGCTCACCATATTGGTGCTGGACTTAAAGTGGCCACTACTGCAACTCAGAACTCCAGAGCTCAATAAGCCACCAATTTTAGCCTCCCTAGGATCAGGAATTCTTTTTTTACACCCCCATGTATGACTGAATTTTTATTTTCCAGGAAAGAATTACTTAAATAATATTAAGTAGCTGATCCCTCAGTTATACAGTGAGTTAGTTCCAGAGTTACCAGTATTTTGAAGCCCACAGAATGAGTCAGAGTTAAAGCTGAAAATGTCTTTGAACCAATACCACTGGAGGGACTGACCAATGAGCTCTCCTAGAAGCAGGCTCCCCAACCTGTTCTATATGGGGAATGCAGCAAAAGCCCTCTGCACATGCTCATCAAGACTAGGCTCATTGGCCAGTCCCACATGACACCCAACTCCAGGCTCACAGAACCTAGTAATCTCTTACCTGGGCACCAGGAGCTATATATTGTGCAGACACTAGAGGTCAGACTCTCAATGTGTAGCCCAGCCTGTTTCTCATCCAACTCATCTAAAATGAATTCAAAGTTATTTCCAGATCACATAGAATAACAATGAGATTATTTCTATCATATTCTGATTAGTAATTGGGGGACGTTGGACCAACAAATGCCCATTCACTAAAGGTGGCCTGAGGTAAGACTTTTCCTGGAGAAAGCTTAGTGCTCCATGCCATGAGGGAGAGCCTGCTGCTCTCAGAGAGTCACGTTTTCCCCAAGTACAACTCTACTTACAGACCTGAGGTCCCTTCCAACTTTGAGATTCTATTAATTCTCTCAAGGCTTTCCCAAAAAAAAATGATTTATAGTATTTAAAAAGTTGGCTTAGGCTGCTCCTTAGTGATTCATATATGGATAGATTTGATTTTTGAATATATAAAGACACGCTTCCAAGTCCACTACATAACCAACTCCAAAGAGTTCCAAAGCCACATTAATATAGGGATTAGGATCAAGCAAGGAGATGACTCTTCTAAGCAATAGAAATGACTCTACTGCCAGCTACTGCATAAAACATGAAACATAACATTGTCCCTCTCTGCCTCAGTTTCTTCTTCTGTGATAGGAAGATCAGATCCCCCCTATCTGGATGCCTTGGAAACTTCAACAGCAGCCTTACCTGAAGTAGATTAGATGACCCCTAACCAGAATGGATCACTATATAATGTGGAACTCAACGTTAGCATAATGTCCGTGGGAACTGGAGAATGTTGAGAACACTGGCCATGAAGGTTTAGGGTGGAATACAGTTACTTACATACAACAGAGCATGCTGAGGCTTTGTACCTTCCTTTAGAATTTGTGTAGATAGGACAGGGGCAGGTCTTAGAAAACTAAAGGACAGCCCAGCATAGTGAACAAAGAACTGGTCTTGAAATAAGGAAGGCCTGTGCTGAAGCCTGACCTCAGACAGATTATAGGCTAGGTGACCTTGGGCAAGTGCCCCAGACAATTCTCTAACATCTGCATTGGTGGAGGGAGGGAGTTCTCATCAGGAGGTCCCTAACAATTTAAAAAGAAAAAGGGAAAGGAACCTAAAATAGATTAGCCAGTTTGGGAGAGTGTTGGCCACCATCCCTAATAAACAACTAGGTAGAAACTCTTCCCACCCACTACCATGTGGGAGAGAAGTTCTGTGGGGGCAGCCTAGGGGTACAAAGGAAAAGATCCACTAGGATTCCCCTTCCTTGTCTTTCTGAAGGAAACAAAGAGTGGCAGTTTTGGGGAGAAGATGAAGGAATTCATGCAGAAGTATGACAAGAACGCAGATGGAAAGATTGAGATGGCAGAGGTGAGTTCTGCTGTCCTGATAAAGCATCAGGGTGGGGAAGGGTATGCAAGGGGAGAACCACCTATACCTCCTTCCCCACTTCTCCCTCATGGGTTTAGGATTTGGGACTGCCTTGGAAGACTGGGACTTAAGTTCAGATCGAGCACAAGATGGGCTGAACCCAAAGGGCACTGAGGAATTCCTATTTGTTTCTTGAGAAATGGCATCATAGAGTTGAAGTGAGAAAACCACTGGTGGCACAGGGGATAGAATGTCTGGACTGGAGTCAGGAAGATTCATCCGAGTTCAAATCTAAGCTTAGACCCTTCCTAGCTGTGTGACCCTGGGTGAGTCACTTTTGCCCTGTTTGCCTCAGTTACCTCATCTGTAAAATGAGCTGGAGAAAGAAATGGCAAACCCCTACAGTATCTTTGTCAAGAAAATCCCAAATGGGGTCATGGAGAGTTGGACATGACTGAACCTAGGGTCCAAATGCCAGCTTTGTCATTTATTAGTCAAGTTACTTCATTTATAAAATAAGAACAGTACAGGGTGGGTAGCTGTGAAGAGCAGGTAAGATAAGATAGGTAAACTACTTTGCAAACCTTCAAGTACCGTATAAATACAAGCTATTATGTTCAAGCGGTTCTTTCACCCTCCGGGGAGTGAGAAAACAGCCGTGGCCTAATCCATTTGATGTGTCCCTTAGCCCAAAATCATGGAGCTTTACTCCATCTTCTTTGGGGGAGACTACCCCACTCTAGGCACACTCAGGTGAATTTGTCTCTCCTTCCCCCTCCCCCACACAGCACCGAAGGGGCCCCCGTCATAATGATGTCACAGGTACACTGGGGCACAAGATTGGCAGCAGTATGTGTGCCAACGGTTGCACGCATGGATTGAGTTTTGAATGGCAGGGGTCAGAGCCACTCCTAGATAAGTCAAGAAATTAGGCCAAAGTTAGGATCAAATGAGATAACATGTATCAGAAACCTTAAAGAGCTACATAAAGGCTGGCTATTATGATGTAGTTCTCTCTTACCTTGCCTCTCCTGGTGGGCTTCTCCCACCTCCTGCCCCGTGTCCCAGAGGCCCAGCTAGGATCTCTTTCTTGCTAATAACACAGGTTTGGTGTCAGAGAACCTGGGCCTCATTCCTGGTTCTGTTGTGTACCACTATGGAACCTTGGGCCAAGAACTTAACATTTTCTGGTCAAAATTTTTTCATTCACAAGACCTGTGAAGTCCCTTCTAGGTCTAAGACCTAAGAGGCCAATTCTTCATAAAATGTTCATTCATAAGCTGTTATCACTTACTATCTAACTGAATTACAGCCCTTCTCTCGAAGGGTTAATTGTATTTTAAAGAGTTACTGCTCTCCCCTGGCATCCCTCAAAGTAAATGTTTCACATACAGGGGGCTGGGAGTGGTTTTGCAGGGCACATCTACTCCCATCTCCCTTCCTCTTTGAAGGGAATAAGTAAAAGGAGGTACCACCTTGGCAAGGCTCAGAGCGGCCAGGTAGGTCAGGTCTGAGAGGAGATCCTTACCAGCTTCTTCTCTGTTCCCTTCAGTTGGCCCAGATCCTGCCTACAGAGGAAAATTTTCTGCTGTGCTTCAGGCAACATGTGGGCTCCAGCGCCGAATTCATGGAGGTGAGCTGTGGAGTGTCCTGTGTGGCCCATGTCCACTCTTCTTCCTTCCGTAAAATAGAACTGTCCCTCCCAGAATCCAAGGCCAGGCAAGACTCTTCCTGAGGTTGCCATTCATTTGGAGAAACAGCCCAGAGTCATGTTCCAAGGGGAACAGGGCAAGCCAGGAAACCAAGCTCCTGGGTTTCCTCTAGGACTGGGGAGGCCCCAAAGATGGTCCACAGGTCAACATATTAATGACTTGTTGGGCTGATCCAACAGCTTTCTTCGAGGAGTTCAAAATACTTTGCAGGCTTCTTGTTCTCCTTCATTATAACTCCCCCCCACCTCTCCCCCCCTCCCCCCCCCAAGGAAAGGAAAACAAAGAGGGCAATGCATGTTTTTTACTAAAGATAGAAAAACCGAGGCCCAGGGAAAGGAAGTATCCTGGATTCTAGTCTTAATTCCACTTCAGATTCATTGTGTCTATAGAAATCACTTCCTCCTTCTACACCTCAGCTTTCCTTCTTAAAAATGGAGATTGTTAGATACCGGGTACAAAGTTTTCCATTCTTTATTTTTTAAAATGACATCAGAATTTACGGATCTTACAACGTCCTTTGTATCCCTATAGAGAAATATTCCATAACCAGCCATGACTCAAACAGACCAGTAATGATTTGCTAATGAATAATCTTCTTGTTCTAACACAGTCCTTCACTTGATCCATCTCAAAGCCAAATTCAAGCCACACCCACCACATACACTCTCTCTACTCTGGCAAATGAACAGCGTTTTTAAAATGGGATTTTCAAAACTGGCATTCATGTTGCTGTTTTAATATGTTTTAAATCAATATCCATTTAATAGTCCTGCCATCAAAATTCATTGCCAAAAATGATTAGAAACTGAACCCAAGAAACAAAACCCTTTCAGTGAAATTCCCGTGTGCAATACACATTCGTAGGGAACTAACAATTTCTCGGGGTGGGGGACACATTTTTAAATCCCAACATTCCTCGGCACCATATGTTGGCATTCATATTCAAATGGGAGCATTATCAAGTGGCCAAGCCAGCTCGGAGTGAATCCAACACATCCGTAGACTTCTTTGTCTAATATACCGCTAAAAACATTTTAAACTGGCTTTTCCTTCAAAAAAAAAAAATGGTTGGCACACAGATTAGGGTTCTATGCCCACCTGACTAGCAAAATGGAACATTTCAGGGTGGCCCACATCCAAATACACTATTTCTTGAGCCAATCTAACATCACTTTTTTTTTTCATACCTAGACCCTTCATTCCCTCATGAGCATGTTAGTCAACAAACCTTTATTAAATATTTCATAGGGGCCAGACAGTGTGCTAAGCTCTAGAGTACAAAAAAAGCCTAAAATGGTCCCTGCCTTCAAGAATGATTGATACCTTCTAACAGGAGAGACAAGATATATAGAGTAAACAAAAAGCTAAGTGAAATGAAATGCCCGTAAGTGGTGAAGTGGAGTCAGACAGACTCAATCTTCCTGAGTTCAAATCCAGCCTACTAGCTTGGCAAGTCACTTAACTCTGCTTGCCTCAGCTTCAAGCTAGAGTAGGAAATGGCAGGATCTTTGCCAAGAAAACCCCCAATGGGGTCACAAAGAGTCAGATGCAGCCAAAATCACCCAACAACAAATGAAGGGCAATCTGAGGGGGAGGGTATGCAGTGGAGAACAGTCCTCAGTTTCCCCTCCTATGTAGAACCATAATGAGATTAATTAGAGCAGAGCATGGAGATAGATTAAAAGGGAACTGAAAAGAGGCCAAGTATCTGTGATCATCTCCCCTCTCTCTGAGGCTGAAATGGGTTGGAATCCATCTCTGGCTTCAGCCCTCCTGAGCTCCACAATAGCTGAAAAGCAGCTGCCCAGGATAATAACCTCCTAAGATCCCCGCCCCTCCTGAGTCTTTCCCCTTTGCAGTTTCTACCAGCCAAAAAACATGAAATGGGCTGCTCAGCAGCACAAAAAGGTTTGGGCTCTCAGAGAACATGAATCCCACCTGCTCCCAGCACCAAGCTAGTCTTTCTAATTTTAGCCAAGCCTCAGGACTCCTTTGGAATTTCAAAAAACCCAAGTCCCTTTAATTCTTGGTCTGAATGAGAAAAGAATAATGATCCAACTGCAGAATGCAGAATGCTAACGGATGAGAGCAAGCCGAGGTAAAAAGCAAAAGACCTGGAAGGAAGGGAGACAAGAAAAAGTTTGGCCTTGGAATGATCTCATTTCCAAATCTGGTTCAGATATTTCACTCTCTGAATGGCCTAGGGTCTGAGCTGTACTCTGTCTTGTAGCTCCCTTCTTTCTGTCTCCTTATGTCGCTGCCTTGCCTCACAGGGAAAAAGCAGCCCAACTGGACTCTGAAAATGTGGGTTCCCCCTTTATATCTATTTATCCTCAGTCAAGGAATTATTCAATGGAATTGGGTGTGAGGGTTTTCTTGAAGAAAAGGAGGAGCTCTTTATTCTTCTGTTAAGAATAGGTTAATTAATTCTACTAATTATTCTCCAAAGACTTGGTCTGTAACACTGGACTGAAACCATTTGCTAGGTAGGTGGTGCAGTAGATAGCATGCTGGGCTGGAGTCAGGAAGATGCATCTGTAAAATGCAAAAAAGTTCAAATCCAGCTTCAGATACTTCCTAGCTGTGTGACCCTGGGCAAGTCACTTCACCCTCTTTGCCTCAGTTTCCTCATTTGTAAAATGAGCTAGACAAGGAAATGGCAAACCACTCCAGTATCTTTGCCAAGAAAACCCCAGCTGGAGTCTCCAACAACAAATTTTTGTCATCAATGGCCTTAAGAGGGGGAGAGAAGTGGTCTTGGATCCCAGTTCTCACCCCTTGCTAAATATATTACTATAGACAAGTCACTTGTCCTCATCTTTAAAATGGGGTCAATACCTACCTTACACAATTGTTGTTTTTAATTTTTTAACATTCATTTTTCAATTTTGAGTTCCAAATTCTCTCCCTCCCTCCAGCCTCTCCCCAACCCACTGAGAAGTTAAGCAATATGTACACATGTGAAATCATACAAAATATGTTCATATGAGCCATGTCGACAAAAAAAAAGGCAAGATTTTTTTTTTAATTTACAGAGTTGTTATGAAGGAAGTGCTTGGCTACCTTAAAGATTTGGGGAAAACAAGGGGTCTGAGGAGGAAACAGACCTTTTTCTCATCAAGGCTAAAGCCCTCACCTTGCATGCTTGGTCCTGTTCTCCTATCTTTGAGTCCCCTCCCATTGATCTTTCCCTCCTTCTGGTCTGCAATCTCTCCCTAGGGTTATAATGCTTTCCCGTGGCCTCCAAACACACTCAGGTCTCTCCAGTCCTTAAAAAAAAACTTGCTGCCCACCCTCTTTAAAGGCAAGGAGTGTCTCATTTTGTCCTCACTCCTCATGCCTACCTGTCCTACATCTTAATCCCCAGACATGGGTTGGGGCACCTAGAAATGTTTACTAAATTCAACAGAACTGGAGTTGGGACTCTGGCTTGGGAGGCTAAGGCCCAAAGGGTGTGGAGGGGAGGGCAAGGAGAGATAGCTAAGTCTCGAGTACTGATTAGGATCTCCAAGATCTCTCTGTTCCAAAACTGACATTCTATGATAAGATGCCCTTTCCAAACAAGCTGAGATGGGTACACTGATGGCCATAGGGGACTGTTTGCCAACCATCCAACAATTCCCTTGCAGGCTTGGCGGAAATATGACACCGACAGGAGTGGTTACATTGAAGCCAATGAGCTCAAGGTAAGGCTGCTATGGCAAATGGAGGGATGGCTGCTGCAAGCCTGTGAGCCCCAGGTCACATGTCCTCGTTCATCTTACCAAATTCCTAGGGTGCAGAAGTCAAGAAACAGGCCCCTGGGGAGAAGGCTGCTTGTGGGGCGAGGGCAGGCATAGGGAGGGACAAGACCAGAAAAGAATATAAACATGTTCAATCCCTCTACTGTACATCTTGTGAGAAGGGTAATTAGATTTCCACCTGGAAAGCCAAGACACCTCTCAGTTTTCTCAGCTCTGGTGGCAGAGCTGGGTGTGAGATGACGCATCCTCACTGCGTGAAGGAGCAGTGTGGTCACACCATTGGTGTGTGTTGGAGGGGTGATGTTCTACTGGGATGGGAGCTTTTCTGAGTTGTGGCTCCCAGTTCCCAGGTGCAGTGATTAGGTACCAGATTTGAGGTAACAACAAGAAGGGGAGAAGCTGTACCCCCTGAGACACTCAGAAACTGGAGGAAGCAAGATGGTGTGAAGGCAGCCTGACCAGACATGCCCTTCCCTTCAGACCAGGGTAGATTCTCAGTTATTGCTGACTGGCTCAAGGGCTAACGCATGTCATGCCTCCCACCCCGGGGACAGACAACCAGAGAAAAATGTTAGTGGGTTTCTGCCACCTCCTCCATCTGTTTCTGTGCTCTCTGACCCTTTTCCTTTCTTCTTCCCTGTCATATACCTGTGCCCTAGACCAGCCAATGCTATTCAGGAATATTATTTAATCCCACCAATGTCACTGTAGGCTTACTGGGTCACTGATTTCTTCTGTGTTTGCAGGGATTCCTGTCAGACCTGCTGAAGAAAGCAAACCGGCCCTATGATGAGCCCAAGCTCCAAGAGTACACACAGACCATAGTAAGTAGAAAGCTTCCCCAGGATAGGAGAACTGAAGTGGAACCCTGCCTTTGTCCCAAGCCAACGGAGCTCTGATCTCTGAATACCACTTATCCCACACCTAAGACAGACTCAGGCCAGCTGGCCCAGAACACTTATTTCAGCATGCCTGTGTCATGCTCAGGTCCCTCCTCCACTTCCTGCTCCCCACCCTCCATGCTCCATCCTTTCAAGAATGAGCTGAAATTCTGAGCCTGCCTTAACCCCTAAGCCAGCAGGAGACTTGGGGCTGACCATTTCCATGGCAACCTCTGCTGCTCCAGCAAGGGAGAGATGAGGGGAGAGAGCTAGGCAAGAGTCTGAAAATAAGCCAATTAGAGTTCAGTGAGAAATGGGAAACAGGTTTTCTAGTTTCTCTCCTCTCAGAAGAAGAGAGAGGATAAAGTTTCTGCAGCTTTCCTGGCCCTTTGGGTGCCATTTCTAAGTGAGGTTGATTCCTGCCCTCCACATAACCTCAGAGGGAAATAAGCAACCTCAGGGTGTCCTTGCACATCATCCCCTTGTTCTTGCTTTCCAACAAAGTCTGGAGGATAGTTGGCAGATAGGAGGTAGTTGAGAGATGGCCAAGGTTCAGAGAACTCAGTTAGATTAGTCTTTGCCACACTCAGCCTTACACGTGAAGGAGGAGTGTTGGCTTGCAGGACAATAACCCAGACCTCTTTCTGTATCCCAACAGCTGCGGATGTTTGACTTGAACGGAGATGGTAAATTGGGCCTCTCAGAGATGTCCCGGTAAGAGCCACCTCTCACATCCAAAATCATCATTACAAGTGTCCTCCTGGTCTTCAGTTCTGCTTGTGACTGATCCCATCACCTCTGGCCAACCAAAAAGAAAGGCATCTTCCAGCTGAATTCAGCAAACTTTCATTAAGTACCTACTATGTTCAAGGAAGTGTGCTAGATGCTAATAATTGAAAAATGAAAAATAACAGTCTCTATCCTCAAGGAGTTCTCAGCCCTGAGGGACAGGGAAGAGGCAGGTATACAAATTACTGTACGACAAATTAGAAAATTATAATGCACATAAGAATAATCAAGAATGGCCTGAGAGGTTCATGGAGGGAAAGGTATTTTCTAGCTAGGAGGATCAGAAAAGGTTCATGAATAAGGTGACTCCTGAAGTAGACCTTGAGCAGGGAAAGGATGGAAAGAGGAATAAAGGAGGAAGGGGAGACCGTGGCAAGGCCTGTGCCAAAAGTACTGTGCTCCAAGACATAAAGATGGGAGAGTGCTGGAGGAGATTAGGGAACAATTGGGGTTGTTGTCCTTTGTTCTGGAAGAGGATCAAAATGGCACCATTATGCTGGGATCAAGGTACAGTGTGTCCATTGTCCAAATGATAACATCCTCAGGTCCAGAATTTCCAGCGTCAGTTATTTGTTTACAAGAATTTTTAAAGGAGAACTTGATCCATTTTTATCAGTGCCTCATAATCAAAGTTTGCACATAATAGATGGACAATTCAAAGCAGCAGGCCCTATGGAAGCTGAAATCCATCACTAAGAGGAGCTAGTGAAAAATGAATAAGCTGACTATACCCTGGAAGCTTTTTTATACCATCTTGAAATTTCCACATAAACTGGCTTCTGCTGGTTCATCTCAGCTGTCTTTCAAGAATAAAAGTTGGGGCTTTCAAGGGCAAAAAAAGGGTACAGTGTGTCCAACTGTGGCTGATGAGACCGTATGTGGTCCAGTGCTACTGGAACACAATGAACATGAACAGAAATGTCACAAAATAAGGCTAGAAGGCTAAATTAAAGCCAGAGGGACCCAAATACAGTATTTTATCCCACTGGCCATGAGAGACCACTGAAGGTTTCTTAGCTGAAGAGTGTTGTGATTAGACCTGGGCACAGAAAGACTACTTTGGCAGCAGGATGAAGGAAAGAGGGGAGGTTAGTTAGGGGGCTGTATTGATGATTCAGGAGAGAGCTGAGATAGGCTTGAAATAAGAGTGGCAAGTGTGGATGGAAAGAAGGATACCTTCAGAGGCAGAATCACAGCACTGGACAACTGATTGGATGTCTGGGGTGAAGGAAAGGGAAGAATTAAGGATGATGCTAACATTCTGAGCCTTCGTGACTATGAAGGCAGAAGTAGCATCACTAGAAAGGGGGAAAATAAGAGGAAGGACAAGTTTAATAAGAAAGTTGATGAGTTCTTCTTTGGATGTGGTCAATTTGAAATGTTTCCAAAGAGAATGGAACTAGAAATGCAGAACTGCAACTGAGGAAAAGAATTTTGCTTGGGATAGAAATTTGGCTTAATCTGAAACGATAAAGGAAGCCATAGGAGTGGAAGAGATCTCCCAGAAATGAGAAAATTAAATAGTACTACATGATATCCACAGGCTCATTTCACTTGTTTTCTCCTGTATTTCAACTTTTCAATCTTCTCAGTAGATACTAACCCTCTCCCAGAATCCTTTGCCCTGCCTCAATTTCTCCTGTCTACTGTCTAATCTACACTCTAACATTTTCCTTCCAGACTGTTGCCTGTACAGGAAAATTTTCTCCTTAAATTTCAGGTAAAACCATTCTTTTTTCTTTCCCTTTTCTGTGTCTTCTTTACTCTTCTTAAAGAACCTGGCTTTCATAAGCCCCTACACACACACACACACACACACACACACACACACACACACACACACTTTTAAAATTGATTTTTATTTATACTCGATCTTTACAGGGTATGAAGCTGACTTCAGAAGAATTCAATGCTATCTTCACATTTTATGACAAGGTAAAAAAAAAAAAAGGCCAGCATACATAAAGGAAGGCAAGGTTGTATTTCTAGGTGGAAAGGCTAAAAAAAGGGAATCTGTAACCCCACGGCAGAAGAAAAATGATCACTTGGTCACTTCTAGCCTCCCACTGGCTCATCAATGCCATTTATCAATTTTCTTTAGACAAGGACATGGTGGTTAGCAGCCCTTAGCACCTGTCTCATGAAACAGAATACGTGTCCCTGGCAACTGTAGCCTTCTCTTACAACCTTGTCTCGGAAATGGCCTCCGGGAAGCTGTCAGACCTTTTTTCACTCTACGGAGGTCTATTCAGCCCTAGTGAATAGTAACAAAAGAATGCAGTCATCCATGCATCAGCAATTAGAACAACTATTCTGAGGGAACTAGCTGGCTGATTTGAATAACTGAATGATTGGTTTCTTTCCCCATTAAAATAGTTATTTGACTGAACAGACTAGATTGGCCAGTTGGTTTAACATTGTACCTGTTGAGCCTTAACGTTCCTCAGCTTGTGCTGAGTGATGGGGAGGGAGAGGAAGCTGCTGGAGAAAGGTGAGGGCATTACTAAAAATCCCCTGATGAGGGCCTATGCTCAATTCACAGGATGGGAGTGGCTACATAGATGAGAATGAGCTGGACGCCCTTTTGAAGGACTTATATGAGAAAAACAAGAAGGTGAGGAGGTCTTTGGGGGAGCCCTTCTGAGGTGGCTGTGACTGGGAATCACAATTCTGCCTCAACCCATCCCCTGGAAATCTGAGGATTGACACCAGCCCAATTGCCTAATCTAAGCAAGCTTCCTATATGAAGGAGGATGCGGGAAGGAAGGAGCCTAGGTATGAGCCAACCTTGGCGTGAACCAGAGGGCTGCCTCTTGGGATGAATAAAGGAGAAGGTCTTTGAGAAGGATGGGGAAAGCCATAGGTTTGATTCAGGTCTGGATGAGGGAAAAGTTAAAATGTCAACAAATTCTTTTTTCTTGAAAAGGAGAATAAAAATCCAAGAGTGAATGCAAGATTTTGAACTGGGGTGAGAATGGAGAAAGTGCCCACAAAGTACAGAAACTACTATAACTTGTATGTATGAAACATAGCTGGAGGGCTGAGACTCAAGTGTGTGAAACTTAATGTAGGCTTCAGTTCTGAGCCTGAGTGGAGAATAAGGACACACATCCCAGAGCTCTTGGCCTGTTAAAAGTGGGGGCTTCCATCCAGAACCACTTCCCCAAGGAACATTTGGTTTTTGGTCCAGAGTTAGGGAGCACAGGATGTGAGTGCCATCAGCTCACCTGGGGAACCTTCCACCTGAACCATTCTGCAGGTTTGGTCTTTGGTCACTTAACAGGAGAAGATGATGCAAACTGAGAGCTTTCTATAACTGGAACCTGGTTTCAGGAAAGAAGTGATTGTGGTGGACCTTGGTCCTTCAAAGACATGATGGATCATTTTCATAGGAGCTCTCAGGATTTTGTTAGTCAATAAACATTTATTAAGTGCTTGCTGTGTGCCAGGCATTATGCTAAGAGCTGGCCAGACAAAGAGAGGCCAAAGACAGTCTCTATTAATCTGTCAGTTCTGGGGGAAACACAGAGAAGCAACTCTCAGCTTCCAGATTCACTACAATGCTGGGTCCTCACACTCCCACACTGCACTGTGGTGGGACCTTGTCAAGCTTGGGGGTTGAAAGCATGGGGCACCTGCTTTCCCTCCACTTTTTTTGCCTCTTAATTGGCAGAGGATAAACCAAAAATAGAAATGTAGTAATTAAGTGGTGACTCTTCCAGCACTGGGAAATGCTGGCTTTGACTTCCCAACTCTAGGTTTTTCACAAAGATAGTTACAGAAGCATTCAGATGTTTGCAAACCATCCTTTGCTTAGAGCTAGAAAAAAGCAGGGAAGCAGCAGGAAGAAGGCAAGCCCCAAATGAACTGAGCAGTTCACCTGTGAATGGCAGAAAAGGGGACCCCAGAAGTCCCTACCAGGAACAAGGAGGCAGGCAGCAGACCTCAGAGAGGGCAGCTAGGTGGTACTGCAGTGGATAGAGCACCAGACTGGGAGTCAGGAGGACCTGAATTCAAATGAGATCTTAGACATTTACTAGCTGTGTAACCTTGGGCAAGTCACTTCCCCCTGTTTGCCTCAGTTTCCTCATCTGTAAAATGAGCTGGAAAAGGAAATGGCAAACCACTCTGGTGTCTCTGCCAAGAAAACCCCAAGTGGGGTCACAGAGAGTCAGACACGACTCAACAGATCAACAACAAGCTCAGGGAGCTAAGGAAATGTACAGCTCTGAACTGAACTGGTCCTTCAGTCAGTCACCTTCGTGGCTCAGTTTTCTCATGAGTAAAATGGGTGTAATGACATGAACATACTGGATAAGTGGGGCAGCTACTAAAAATCCAGCTTCCAAAGGCCATCCCCTAACTTTAGTTACCACAGTGACCAAGCACATAGAGCTAGTAATGTTTGAAATACTTTTAAAAAGTGAAATGAGCAATATTTGAATACTGCCGACATGTTTCTGTCCCAGTGGCTGTTCTGGACTTCTGACTCATGCCCTAATTTGGCTTTATGGAACAATACTGCAAAGGCATAAATTGTACCAGGTGGCACATGAAAAGCTGACTTCCATGTAACATGAAGACATGGGTGGCTATTTAGATAGGTATGAGATAAAACTGTAACAAACTTAAATATCTGATCATTCCAAGAGAAGGTACTGGGCAGTAAGGGGACTGGTGATGTGACATGTGGCTTTAGGAGAGGGCAGTCTTCCAGAGTGTCTGGTTGTGCTAACACGGCTTCCTTCAGCAGAGTGCTTTAGAAGGGGATGCTGGGGCATGTCTTAGGTGGTACTGACCCTATCAGATAGTCCAAGACATTCCTACACAGCATTCTGGTCAACTTCCAAGATGTGGATTGTTTGCCTGTGGGAGGAGGTTGGGTGAGGGGAGTTTACCTGCAATATCAAGATTTTGGGCTAGGATTAGAATGAGGATCAGAGTCCAAGTAGGGTTCAGATAAGCCTTTTGTATTCTTCTGGAGTGGTTCCAACTGCAGAAAGGGTTCAATTGTGTGTATGACAGGGAGCCAGGTCCTAGTCTTACATTTCTAAGTGGCCACCTGTACTGACCTCTCTCCCTTCCTTTCCCTCTCATCTGGTCTCCCAGGAGATGAACATCCAGAATCTCACAAGCTACAGAAAGAGCGTGATGTCTTTGGCTGAAGCTGGGAAGCTCTACCGCAAGGACCTGGAGATTGTACTCTGTAGTGAGCCCCCCATGTAAAAGGGGATGGCCACCTGCTCCCCTTTTCTCCTCCCACTTCTCCTCCCCCTTCTTCTGCCCTGCCGCTTCCACCAAGACCTAGATATTATGAGGGCCCCAACATCCCCTGCCTCCCAGCACAACACACCCAGAGGGCAGGAGAGGAAATAGCAGCAGCTGCTGATGGATGTCCACTGAGCCTTCTGTCCCACATCACTTCCACCCCACCGCAGGCTAGCCTTGCTGCTCTGCTTGTGACTCGGGTTAGGGGACAGGGTCCCTAGTTCTCTTTGCTGTGATGCATGAGCTCATCGTTGTATGATTTAGGCTACTGCGTCCAATAGGGTGATAGTCTATCTTGCTATCCAGTGTCCCTCCTCTGTCCTGGTTCCCCAAGTCTCACCTGACCTCTCTAGCTGGTGGTGTGTAGTTCATTCCTTCTTCCAGTTTCTGACTGTGGTGAGAACGTGATCTGCCTTGCCTTTTCCATTTTGGTTTCTCCCTTTTTTCAGTTTCAGTTTCTTGTCTTATTATTCACCAAAGAAGAGTTTACAAACAATAAAATGGAAAAGTTCTGCTACTCAAGCTCACCCACTGACTTACAACCTGTGCTCTTTCTTTCTCATTAGCAACCCTAACCCCGAATGCAGTTAAGGAGGTGGTTTCTGCCTCTTTGGCACAAAGAAAGTGGGAAATAGCCATGGGAATGCCTTCTCATTGGCACACTGCCTACATAGGAAGAGTGACTTGTTCATGAAGATACAGTCCTGCATACTGGGAGCTCAGGAAAGAGACTAGGGCTGGATATATTCACTTGGGAATCATCTGCATAGACACAATAAGGAAACTACAGAGTGAGAGACAGAGACAGAGAGAGAGAGAGACAGAGGGAGGGAGGGAGGGAGGGAGGGAGAGAGAGAGAGAGAGAGAGAGAGAGAGAGGGTGGAGATGGAAGAGGGCACAGGACTTATAGCTTTGGGCTATTCCAAAAGTCAGGGGAGCAGCAAAGAAGATGGCAAGAAGAAAACCAAGAGAAAACAGAGAGGCTCATGACATCCCAGAGAGAGTGGTGGGCAGTATGCAAGACTGCAGAGGTATCAAGGAACAGGGCTGAGAAAATGCCATCAGATCTCGCAATTCAGAGATCACTGGTGACTTTGGAGAGGGCTGTTTCAGTTGAGTAAGGAGTTAAGGGTAAGGAAGAGGTTAAGAACCTGGGAGACCAGAGCCAAGGTGATTCACTTAATGGAAATAGGAACGTTTGGGGAAAGTGTAGTTTGGAAAGAAAGATAATGAAATCCCAACTCATCTTGCCTGTACATGCTGTGCTGCTCACTCCCTTCAAACAATGAAAAGTGAGAAGGCAGTAGAGTAGGGAGGGGAGGGGAGGAGAAAGGACAGGAGGATTAGTCACTGGGCACCGATCTGGAGCAAAGAACATTCTGTTGAAGGGCACCTATACCCACCAAGAAAGAGAAAACAGAGCGTAGACTTCTGGAATGAGAGGGGGCAGGGAGATTTTGCCTGCACAGCAAGGTGGAGGCCTGGATCATTAGGCTTTACTTGTCCTGAGGGACCTTCATCTTGTGCAACCAAGGTGGACCAACAATAGGTGAGACACAGCAGGGGAGCATTAAAGGAGCTGATGCAGTCGCACTGGAGACGCTCAAAATTGGCTACTGGAGGGTGGAGAAGGGCCCCTACTATAGAAACCTTGCCCCAGTTATTCCTCCACATGTGGGAAGCAAAGTGGGCACTGACGTTGACCCTACCTGAGCAGAGAACCATCCAAGAATTCTGCACCCATTGATGGGGTACCTCCTGTGCAACTGTACCACACACTCTGCTTTCTATTGAAGGGTAGCAGGGAGGAAATAAGAATTTATCAAGTGCTTGCTATGTGCCAGATACTGGACCAAGCATTTAAAAATTATCTCATTTGATTTTCACAACAACCCTGGGAGGCAGGGGCTTTACTATACTTATTATCTGTTATTAAGGGAGAAGGGGGAGGGGTTCAAAGTGACTGATATCAAAAAAGTCTGTCAATGAACATTAGTTAAAAAGAAAATAATTCTTCGATTAGCATTCAAAATCCTTAAGAGTAGGAATCACCATGGTTTGTGGTGGTGGTAGTAGTCTTGTATCCATAGTGCTTAGCACAATGTCTGGCATATAGGAAACAGGCAAAAAATGCTTTATCTATCATCCCTACCTCATTCTCCCCAACCACACATACTCAACCACCTGCCAAGTCTTGCTATTTTTACCTCCACAACATCTGTCCCTTTCTCTCTACTTCCATGGCCACTAGCTTCATCCAGATCTTTCTCATCAGGACAATTACAAGGCGGTAGCCTCTGAATGCCTCTCCCTGCCTTAAATCTTGCCCTGTTCAATTCACTCTCCACATAGCTACTAAAATGATCTTCCTAAATTGTAGGTCTGATCATGAACTTACCAACTCATCTCCAAAGATTTCCTTTAGGATCAAATATAAACTCCTCTGTTCAGCTCTTAAAGGCCTTAACAACTTAGCTCCCATCTACTTTTCCTCCTTGTACTCTGTGATGGAGTACATCACTCCCCTCCCTGTACTTTATGGTCCAACAGCACTGGCCTTGTTGCTGTGGAACTCTATCTCCCATCTCCAGGTCTTTGCTTAGACTCTGCCCCATATCTGAAATGTGTTCTCTCCTTTTTGACTCTCAGAATCCCTTATTTCCTTAAAAATGCCAATCAAGGCTACCTTCCATATGAACAAAGTCTTTTCTGCTCCTTAGAATTTACCTAATACATATTGTCTCCTCAAACAGAATATAAGCTGCCTGAGGGCAGGGGCTATTTGTTTTTTGTCCTTCTATCTCCAGGGCTGAACACAGCATTTGGCACACTTGGGGTGCTTAATATATTGGTTGGTTGCTGCCCTTCATGCTCAAAGAGGACCAAAATGGCATCACTATGTTGGGGTCAAGATACAGTGTGTCTTGACTGTGGCTCATTCCTGGTTCTGCTACTCACTAGCTGAATATTCCTGGGCAAGTCCCTTAACTTCCCTGAGACTCAATTTCCTCATCTGTAAAATAGGAATAAAAATATTTGTACTACATCCCTCACAGTACTGTTGTAAGGATTAAATGAAAAAGGTCTATAAAAGTGCTTTGTAATCATAAATGGCTACACACAAATGTAAAGAGCACGCTCTACATATACTTCAGTTAGGATCTTTCCCAGACTAGCCCAACCTTGGAAGCATCTTGCCTCCAAAAATGAGGGAGAATAATTTGCTTATTCTCACAGGAAAGGGTCAGTGATCAACTTATATTCCTAGATCACCAGTAGGTCTAAAATGTCACTGTGAGCCCTAGACCCAGAAAGATAATCCTTCACCACAACAGGGAAAAACGCATATTTTTTTCCCAAAAATGCTGTGACCTTCACCATTTCTGTCAGACTGTCTCAGCTCTCCAAAGTTCTGAACCCAATTGATCCAAGTCCCTCTAGTCCTTCATCTTGCAACACTCCAATGAGCTAATGTGTGAAAGTACTGTACAAACAGAAGCATTAGGATTATTAATATTGCCACAAGATGAAATACACTGAATCAGGAGTGAGGGCTTCCTCCGTGCAAAGCACTCTCCTAGGCACTAAACAGGCTCCATCAATGTTTAATGTAGGACTCTTGCCTTCAAGGAGTTTACAATCTTGGGGATATAAGGCATAAGGAGATAAGGCGTAAGATAAAAGCCTATAAAAAGTTAAATAACTTCAGAATCAAGAGATGTCACAAATCCACTGAATATTATGTGACTGGCAGTACCAAAGAGCCCCCCTTGGGGAAGTCTGGCCAAAGTCCTCTCCGTGACTGATTCCCTGTCACTGGCTGCCTGTCAAACATGGAGGCCAAGAGAAGTGATTTCCCTTCTGTCTCCAGCTAGCAAGG
Source organism: Notamacropus eugenii (assembly GCF_028372415.1). Classification (NCBI taxonomy): domain Eukaryota; kingdom Metazoa; phylum Chordata; class Mammalia; order Diprotodontia; family Macropodidae; genus Notamacropus; species Notamacropus eugenii. Next base: position 715,292,921 of record NC_092872.1, read on the forward strand.
TCAGCCTTGGCTCTCCTCAGTCCTTTCTGTCACAACTGTCCTTTCTGAAATGTTCACCACTGCATGTCGCATGCCAAAGTGTTCTGGTGTCAGCCATTGGCCAGGCTGGGGTGGAGAGAGCAGGTGGCCATGTTTCTGGATTCCTGTAGGGGCACAGCTTGGCCCGGCTCCATCTCATTAGTGCTTCCCAGAACTTGGTTTGCTGAGATCCCTCGGCTGTCATCCTGTCATATCAGAAGAGCCTGGGGAACTGGGACTCTAGCAAAAACATGATTTTTTCTCTTAATGATCTCTTTTAGCCCTTTCTGAGAGCAGGTATCTTTGTTCATCTGGCTGAAGGGAAAGACGACTACATTCCTGCAGACAACGGGCAGGAACATTGTGAGCAGTTTCTTCAGATTCTTTCAAATGTAAGGAGGCAGGAGAAAAACTATTTGAAATGAAGCTGACAAGGAACATGGGGTGAATCTGGGTTTTGCCCTTTTCTTCCTCTCCCCAAATGCCAGTTCAGCATACGTTCAGGCTCACCAAATCATTAAGAGTGGGTGAGCAGATGCACTGTTTGCAACTCCAAACAAGAGGCTTAGGAATATCTTACCATAAGATTCATCAACTTGGGAACTTTTCTGTACTTTTCAAGTTAGGGAATTGGAGCTTGCTATAGAATCAAGAGATTACTGGTTAATATTAATATGAATTATTGTGACTAATATGAACACTAATCAATATCAGCCATATTTTCAGAGTCAAAGAACCACAGAATGTCAGAGATCATCTACTCTACGGTCCTAGCTCAGGGGTGGGGAACCTGCAAGCTGAAGGCCACATGTGACCTTCTAAATCCTTAAGTGCAGTCTTCTGACTGGATCCAAATTTTACAGAACAAATCCTAAAGGATTTAGAAGGCCACATGTGGCCTTAAGGCCAAAGGTTTCCCAACCCTACCTTACTTTATAGATGAGGAAGATGAGAGTCCCATGGAGAAAAAGTGATTTTTCCCAAGGTCACCTTGCAAGACAAAAGCCTAGCCAAGATTAGAACCCAATCTCCTCTCTTTCAGGCCAGTGTTCTTTCCACTCAGAGATGAGAGTTCAGTCATTAAAGGATTTCAGTATAGTTCCTGGCATAGCAGCATAGCAGTTTGTTGAAAAGAATTCATCAAATTTAGCTGAAGTGAAGGAGCAATAGGCTTTGAGCCATGTTTCTCAACTATTTTCTGTATTTACTCTCCTTTCAAGAGGGGAAAACACCCAAGAAGCTTGCCATTTATCTATGTGTGTGATTAGGGTTTACAAAGGTGACATAATGTTCCTAGAGTCAAGACTGTGTAGGTTGTACTAGCACATGCTTAATGGATCTTTGTTGAACCAAACTGTATCTAACAGCTTCAAGCCAGTGTTCTTCCATTCCTTGCCCCCAGAAAAAAATCCCCTAGTTCAGAATCCCTCAAAGAATTTCTTATTTCTCTCCAGGAGTCAGCCCTAGTCTGAACAGCATTTGAGTATTACTGCGGTATATCAAGATGACAATGGAGACCATAAATTCAGTCAAGAGACAAGTCTAGGATCTATGGAAGAGGAGGTTGGGACAAAATGGAACAGGGAAAGAAAAGAAAGAGAATGAGAGGTGAAAATAAGAAGGAAAACCCTTAAATGAGAAAAATATTCTCAACCCCTATCTCTGATAATAGTATGATATCCAAGATATAAGGAAGGAATTTAAATGTATAACAAGAGCCATTTCTCAACAGGGGAAGTAGTCAAAGGGCAGGAGCAGACAAGCAATTTTCCAAAGAGATACAAACTATCAAAAACCAAATGAAAGAATGTTTCAAAAACTAGCCATAAGGACAAATGCAAACTAAAGCAACTCTGAGGGTGTACTGCTTATAGACAGACTGCCAAAAATGACAAAAGATGAAAGTGTTAAATGTTAGAGAGACTATTAAAATGGAGGCACACTAATACACTTTTGGTGAACCTACGAATTGGATCAACCATTCAGGAAAGTTAGTTGACACTTTTCTTAAAAAATCAATCCACTGTACAAACTCTTTGCCCCCAAAGAGGTCAAAAAAGTAAAGTCCCATGTTTAGGAAAATATTTCTATCAGTCCTTTTTGTATTAACAAAGAATTGGAAGGTTAATTGTGAAATGACTGAAAAAACTGTGGCAAATGAATATATATATACCTGTGCTACAGAAATGACAAATAAGGAGAATTCAGAGAAATTTGGGAAGATTTGAATGAACGGATACAGAGCAAAACAAGCAGAACCAAGAGAGCAAGACCTCAGGATGTGGATCGATGCGGTGATTTCGGGGGACTGACCATTAAAGGGCCAGTTTACCTCTTGGTAAAGAGGTAGAATACAGCAAGTGTGGAATGAGGCGCATTTTCGGACATGGTCCACGGCTGATTTTCTTGCTTGACCATAGGAATTATTTGTTACTAAGGAAGGGACGGAGGCAGAGGAAACATTTCAAAGTGACTCGTGTCAAAAAAAACAATAAACCTTAGTTTAAAAAAAAACATGAGTGGTGACCAGCAGCCAAGGGATAGAAGGGGACCGCACTGCGGGAATACGGAGGGAAGAATAAGGACGGGACAGAACAAGGCTGAGAAAAGGCTGAGGGACTGGGGCGCTCCTGAGGACGGGCAGAGAAGCAGCAGCGCCTCCCGCCTCTGCGGTTCCATCAGATCCTTCAGGTGAGAGCCACCTCCGCCGGGGCCACACGGAGGGGCGGACAGGTGAGCCTGGGGATGGAGAGCCGAAGGATCGAGGCCGCTTCCCGCCTCCCAGACCCGGCCACCCGCGGTGTTCACCTCAGGCCCCAGGGGGCGCCAGGGCGCCGGGGCCAGCTCCGAGGGGGCCCCTCTCCTCCGCCGCGGGAGAGCCGGGCCGCGGGGAGCCTGCGCGGGGTCCTCCTGGTGCCTAGAGGGCGCTGCGGCGCAGGAGCAGCGCTTCCGGGGCGGTGCTTCTTGCGCAGCTCAGCAGGGGGGCTGGCTTTAGCTTTACCTTCAGCCGACCGGCGGAGGAGGTGCTGTGTGCCTGCGTCCGCCCGCCCGCCCTGTCGCTCGCGGTCTCTCGGCTCTCCGCTCGCCATGGCGCTGCTGCAATCCTGCCGTCTGCTCTCCGGCGCCGCCTCCTTCCACCCGGGCCTCGGCGCGGCTGCCGCCGCCAGAGCCAGGTAAGGAGCCGAGGGGCGCGAGGATGCGGACGAGCCCCGTGGGCGAGGAATTTTGTCCTTCTGCGGCTGCCGGACGCCATGATGACGTCGGGCCTGGGGAGCCGGGACGCGAGGCCCGCGAGGCTCCGCGCCCGCGGCTCCCCGATTGGCTCCGGCGGGCCGAGGAGGCGGGACTAGCGGCGGGGGCGCGCGTGCCCTTGAAAGGGCTCGGTGGAGGGCCGCGGGGCGCTCGCCCCCGGCACCCCGGGGCCCTCCGCCGAGGGGACGGGGCGGGGGGAGTGTCGCCCTGGGGGTCCCCGATAACTGCATCTCCCTGGCCGCCCTGGGCCCTTAACGCTTCCTTGAACGTGAGGAGGGGTCTCGAGGCCGCTCCGGGCCGCAGACCCCCGGCGTGCCCCCCGCCCCACCCTGCCACGTCGCGGATTTGCTGAACTTAATCCCCTGGAGGAAGGCTTGCTGCCTAATCCCCCCAGATGGGCCCCACTTCAGGCTCCGCAGCCGGAGAACCGGGCCGGCCCCCGCGGGAGGAGGAGCCCGGGCGTCCCGTGTCCGGCCGCGGGACGCTGCCAGCAGGGGAGCACGAGGAGTGGGTGCCTCCTGCGACCTCGGGGAACGAAGTGTAACCCTTCTGGTAACACCGACCGGCTCCTTCCTAACCCGGGCATCCCTCCGGGAGGACGAGTCAAAGGGAGCCCCCGAGGTTAGGGCACTGCCCCGGAGGTGGGAGATGACAGGGCGGATCCTCGGACCCTGGTCAGGCTGGACTCAGAGCTGGAGGGGCGGCGACCTCGGGATAATGTTTTTAAAATACACTGGATTAAAAGAATTAAAATGTAAGTTAGGTTGGATAGCTTTACCAAGGAAGCCGGAACACCAAAATGTTTTTTATAAAGACGCGAATTAACAGACTCCAGATTAAGAACCCTTGATTTATAATCCACCCGAGGCAGTGGAGCCCACAAGCGAGATCCAGAGAGGTTCCCCCCAGTCTTACCCTGCACAGCACAGGCACCTTTCCTCCCAGGGTATTTCTTTCTCTTAATCTGTAGTCAAGGTCTGTTCTTTGGTGTAGTATCCCAGAGCATATAAAAATGATGTTCACGCCATCCTGTGTAGACTATTAAGTGTGTGCCCATGTCTTTTAAAATTGTACGCCCCTTAATTCACAGATACTTTATTGGTTAAAACAAAATACTCACCATCATCTGCACCTTCAGCAAGTCCTGCCCTTTTTGCTGGTCAAGGGTCTTGCTTCAGGTTGATGGCTGACTGATCAGGGGAATGGTTGCTGAAGGCTGGGGGCTGTGGCTGTTTCTTAAAATAAGACCACAATGAAGTTTGCCTCTCGAATTGACTCTTCCTTTCATTTCAATAGGGTATCAATTGCAGGGTATTAATTGGCCTAATTTCAAACTGTTGGTGAAGTCAGAACATAAATTCATGGTCTTATATGGTTTGTGACTCCCCAAAACAATGAAAATAATGACATCAAAGACTACCGATCACCATAGCAGATATAATAAGAATGATGAAAAAGTTTGAAATATTGCAAGAATTGCCAAAACATTACCAGAAGACACAAATGAGCGTGTGAGCTAGCACATGCTGTTCAGAAAATGAAGGCAGGGTTGCCAGAAATCTTTTTTGTAAAAACCACAATATGCCTAGCACAATAAAAAGAGGCATGCCTAGGGACTGGGAAAGTGCTGTTTTCAAAGCACTTTTGGGGAAGAAATGGTTAATATGAGAAGTATTCAAGGAAAAACTTGAAATTCCATAGTAATTGAAATGAATTTGATGCTGTGTGAGCAAAAGCACAAATTCCTGACAGCCTGTAAAGGCTGAGCATTTTCTGCAAGGTGTTAAAGTCACATTAATTTATACTTATAAAATAGGGAAAACAAAGTTGGTAAAGGATTGGAGGGTGGTAAGGTCTAAATTACTCTAATTAGTAATGTGTGCTCCTCCAGTGACCAAATTATTTGTATTTGAAAAGAGAAATGGTTCCTTTTGACTAGGTGTAATTTTTTTTCCTTAAAGCTAATAAATTCATTCAAATGAGCATGATAGAATAGAATCCTGGAGAAACCTAATAGGACAGATGAAACCCTTCTATCTGCTTCCCTTTGGCAGGGAAGTACCCTGAAATCCAAATGCAAATCACTGATTATGAGTACACAGTGTATTGACATTCAACATTCTTGATCTTAGATAAAACGTGCCTCTACCATTCTTTGATTATTTAATGGTTTTCCCTGGCCATCTGCACTGACCATATACTCTTGACTCATTTATCAGGGGATTAGGAGGAAAGAAAAAGGAAAGGAAACATTTAAGCACTGACCCACTCGATGCCCGGTGCCATACAAGTACTTGATCCTCATGACAACCCTGGGAGGAGGGTGCTATTTTGATCCCCATCTTGGCCTTGAGGAGCCTGAGGCAGACAGCAGTTCAATGAGTTGTCCAGAGTTACACAATCAGTAAGTGTTTGAGGCTGGATTCGAACTAGGGTCTTCCCGACTCCAGGGCTAGCATGTTAGGCACTGTACCACCTAGCTGCCTCGAGGCAGTTTGAGTTTTCCAAGTGTTTGAATATTTACTGCCTTGAAACAGTAACACTTTTTTTATTTTGACCATTTAGGATAGAGATCTTCCTGAAATGAATTACATACTTTCACAACATGTTTCTTTAAATGTATCTAATTTAACCTTTAATGCCTCAGGATTATCATTGTTTATGGGAGTTACTTTTAGTAGGTAATGTGAGCATTCAGCTTCACTTTATCGGTTGTGCTCAGGAAACTGATGTCAAGGTCAAGGTCAGTAAAGGCTCTTTGCCCTTTTCCTGAGTAGTCCCAGACTATTGTACTTTTTGACTTAGCTTGGTCATTTATTTGTCCTTTCCAGCTGTCCTTCCTCATTTCTCCTTACTATCCCTCTGTCTTCCTCTAGTATCTTTCCATCTCTGAAATCTCATTTAACTTCTGAGGCCTCTTTCGGTTTACGTTTTTGGTTCTTGGCTGTGATCTTCATAGGTGAGATGATATTATACCTTTCCATGTGGTCTGATAGAAAAGTTTTATTATGTGCCTTTCTGAGCCGTTTCCCTTTCTTCACAGTTTTGACACGTAGTTCTATCTTATAAATTAACAATTGGATTTTTGCTAAGTACCTATAGCCTCTCACAAGTCCAGTATTTGGATTGTTAAGCACTTGAAGGAGAAAAAAGATGGAAAACAAAACCAAAAAAAAACCTTTTACCTAATTGCTTTTTGGGTTATTCCATATTACACAATCTTTGTCCATGCATGGCACATGTGTGACCAAAGTTTGTATTTTCATATTCCCTGAATAAAGTCTTAAAGAGCATTTTACTTCATTCGGGAACCTAAAATAACTTGATTGTGTGTGTGTGTGGAATTTTTCCCTTTCAATGAAAGGGGGATGGTCAAGGAGGCAGAGTCCAGAAACAGACATATTTATCAACATATAACTAATTATGTGAAGGCCTCCCACCTGCTCTTACTTGCATTTAGATTGCTCAAAAACTAAATTCTTAGAACTGTATTCTCTATTAAGCTACAAAATTTTGCCTCTTTTTAAACCTTTTTTTAACTTGTGGAGAAATCTGTCTTGAGTTGTTTCAGAAGAATAGTATCATCTTTGCCTCCCACAAATAATTAAGAACAGATGATTTATAAGTCATTTGTGTAGTAGTTTTGCAAAGCATTTTACATGTATTAGTCCTTTGAATCTTCACAGTAACCCTGTGAGACATGTACAGTGATATCCCTTTGTAAAAGTAAAGGAACACACCTAGAAGGGTTGAGTGATTTGCCTTTGCCCATGGCAGGTAACTGTCAGTAAAGGCTGACCAGTCCAGCACCCATTTGTCATGACATTCAACTTCTCAGTAACAGATACTTATCTTTGTGGGGTGTGGTAGGAGAACTCCCTCTCCTTTTTCAAAGTAAAATCTGATATTAAATGAGATTTATCTTTGGTATTAAAAATGACTGATGTTCTTACTCTGCTAGGTGACCAGGAAATAAATAGGATAGGAACAAGTAGTTCTGCGTGATTTGTTTAGTCTCATCATCTCGTCTATCTGAAATCTCTGAGTTGGGAAAAAAAAAAAAAGAAAACTTTGTTTAGCCTCATTTTAGGTACCTGTTCTTAGTACCTAATATGAGTTCATTTCTGAATAACTATGCCAGCACATAATGTAAGTATGCCCAAGTTTTGAGACTTTACTCTAGAAATTATAGAGATCCCTTGGTATTTAAGATATCCCCTGTTTACCAATTCTACTATTTATAGACCAAGAGTTTCATATGCACAAAATAATAAGTACAGCCCCTTCAAATGTCCATTAAGGCATATGAGGCTGAAACAGCTTTATGAAAACTATAATTTTTATTTATTGAACACATGAAATCTCTGTTGACATGCCTCTTATTGTCCCTGCCTTAAAATGACATCTCAGCAAATCCTGCCAAGACAGACAGCAAGGCTGCCCAGCTCCCCAGTATAGACTCTAGCAAAATGCTCAAGTTCTTTGTGCTCCAAATAATGATCAAGAAATCCAGTGAGAAGCTATATCCTCCCCAGAACTACATAAAAAGTTAGCCAGAATCCCAAGTGCCCACCAGTGCCTCCCAAGGTGACCAGTCTTCCTGGGATACTTCATGCAGAGATATAGAATGGAGGGTTCCTTGAGAAAGCCGAGGTAGGAATTGGGAGCTCCAGGCAAAGATCAACTAGTGCCAATCAGTGTGGTGCCACATTACTCAGACAGGCTGGACCCAGGCATCTGAAATCTCTGAAGTGACGTGAACCTCAAAGAGCCAAGGGGCATCACCCTGAGAGATTGCATGGTACAAGACCAACCACCCCATCTAAAAACCTTACCCAACAAGTGGACCCTCCCTGAAGACTAAAATAGACCAAACAGAAGTCCAAGACTCCATGAGACAGTAATAGAAGAACAAAATTAAAAGATGAAAAAAATAGAAGAAAATGCAAACCAGGTGTTGGTTTTAACTGACCTGGAAAACAAGTCAAGGAGAAATCATTTAAGAATTGTGAAAACCATGATTTTTAAAATCCTGGACACAGTTCAAGAAATCATGAAAGAAAACTGCCCAGATCCATGAGATCCAGAAGGCAAAGGGGACATGGAAAGAATTCACTGATGACCTCCTAAAAGAAACCCCCAAAGAAATAGTCCCAGGACCATCTTGGCCAAAATCCAGGGCTTCTGTGTCAAAGGAAAAAAACACAGCAAACATCCAAAAAGAATCAGAATACTCTTAAGTTTTCATGACGCTGTTCTCTCCTCCTTGTCTGACACTTGTTCTCTTTTCCTTTGCTAGATCTTCATCCAGGTCAGCCCATTTACTGGTGGTACCTCAAGGCTTTGTCCTCGGCCATCTTATCTTTATCCCATTTCACTTGGTGATCTCATCAGCTCCCCTGTTTTTAGTTATCTTTGTTCAGAAGACTCAGTACTGTCTAATGACTCTGGTCTCTTTGACATTCCTTTCATAAGAGACTCCTCTATCCTTCCTCTCAGCATTTTCCCCATCTGTCCATCTGCCTTCCATGACTTTCTTCACATCTCAGGTAAAGTCCCATCTTCTGCTCCTCCTTAATGGGTCTTCTCTCTAAGATGACTTCCAAATTATCTTGTATTTCTCTTATCTGTACTTAATTGTTTCTGTTGTCTCTTCCTTCAGACTTTGATGTTCTCCAAAGCAGGGATTGTCTTTTGCCTTTTTTGTGGCGGCCATGGGCCCCCAGAATCCCACCCACTCCCGTTCCCCCACTTAACACAGTACCTGGAACATAGTAGGTACTTAACAAATGCATACTGACTGATAGGACACCCCAGAACACACTTCCAAGAGGAAAAGAGATAGAATTACAACCAAAAATAACTTAATGAGCAAAGTTGGCTATAACCCTTCAGGGGAAAAAAAAGGGGTCTATATTTAACAGAAAAGCTTTAAGAAATTCTGATGACAAGACCAGAGCTGAGTATAAATTTTGAAATTTAATTTGTTATGAGTCCTTCATGGTGAAACATGCTACCTACCTTGTGACAGAAAGGCAGCAGACTCAGAGTGCAGATTGAGACATTTTTTGGATGTGTCTAATATTAGAATTTGTTTTGTATGACTCTACATGTTTGTAGTAAGGGTTTTGTTTTTCTTAGTGGGGAAGGTGGTGTTGGACAGGAGACAAGGCAGATTATCTTTGAAAAATTCTTTAAAAACACAGGAGTCCTGAGATAATAGGTAATTTTTTTTAATTGAAAGGATCTTTATGATAAAGGGAAAAGAAATAAATGGCCCTTAACCTTCCAGTGTATTGAGGGAATTAAAGGAGGAAAAATTGAGGTTGGGGTGGAGGGATGGATTGGTTTTGTTCTCAGGGTTTGAAGAGGGAGAAAGAAAGGAAAAGTTCAGAGAATACAGGAGTATGCATACCCAAAGGAAGGAGTATAACCACCCCATTGGGATTCATGAGAAGACTGTACAAACGTGAGGGAAGGACTGGGGAGGTTGGGGAGGTAGGGATCATGAACCTCACTCTTGAGTGAAATGGATGGTGGACAGTTGAATGTGGGCACATACACATGAAGTTTGGTGTAGAAACACATCCAATTCAGCTGGGAAATGGGGATGGCATGGGGCAGTGAAGAGTTTCTAGGGAGGGAAGGGCCTCAAACAAGAAATGGTGAAGAGATCACTTCAGAAATCCTGCCTAGTAAGAACTGATGCTGGATGAAGGGAACAGAACCAGGACAGCTTCTGTTAGCACAGTTATCATAAAGGCAACAACTCCAGGAGACTGGCCAGCTGGGTCTCCTGAGGACCATTGCACAGACCTAATGAACAAGGTGTAGAGGCAGCATCTTTGGACGTGGCCACTGGATGCCTTCACAAAGGGAAGGGGAGGAGGAATTATCCCTTTCTTACTCTGAGTTAATGAGGCTGAACAGGGCATCATGGGGAGAGTGAATTAACAATATTGATGCAAAAAAAAAAAGACCATTGTCTCTTTTTAAATGCACAGAATAGGAGGAAACCCAGAGGAGCAGGGCTGTTTTGAAAGCAACATGTAGAAAAGGATCTAGAATAGTAAGTAACTTAGTAATAAGGATGATTAGCAGATGGAAAACATAACTTTCAGGTGTTGTCAAGTCAACAAGTATTTACTACGCCCCAGTTACTATGTGGCACACATTTTAAGTGCAAGGGATACAAAGAAAAGCCCAAAAAACAATCTCTGATGTCTCCAAGCTCACGGTCTAATGCATGAAATAATGTGCAAAAAATTATGTATAACCAAGATATAGACAGATAAGAAAAAGAAGATACTGGCATTGCTGGGTGTTGGTGGGAAGGCTTCTTGTAAAAGGTGAAGTTCTAACTGGGATAGGAAGGAAGCCAGGGAAATCATGAAATTTCTAAAGAATTGGTTCTGATGGTAGAGTATTTCATTGAAAATTTACAAAATTAGGCATAAAGTGTAGTTTACGGCCTCGAATGCCAGAGACAGTACTAGTATCTAGTAAATTTTTAAGTATATTATGGCTACTCAATATAAACAGCTTTTGGTTGTATTTGGGGGAGCTGGCTTCTATAGATATTAATGCCTATTGTGTGCTATAGGAAATAGAGATGCATGACAGCCCCTTTTCTGGAGAAACTTGAATTTCTTCATCACTTTTCTTCCAAAATTTACTAACATTCCTAATAAAACCAAACTGTAACTTGCATATTTCTTTCATTTTCTTTTAAAATTGAGTGTTGTTGTGTGGAAATGAAAAGGTACTTTCCAGACCCCTGCACACAAAAAGTGCGTTTTGCTAAAACCATCAAAAAATGTGACTGTGACTGATAGGACAGTATTACTTTCTACTTTTGTAGTTTACCAATGAGTAGACCAAAAAAAACTGGAATGGTATGGTACCATGTGAACTGCTTTTTGCCTGAGTTTTGCTCTCTTATTGACTTTATGCATTATATGGGATGTTTCTTGTTCTCTTAATTATGTTTTCTTCAGTCTTCATTACATATGTTTCTTTGCATTTTACATGTTCATTATTCCTTGCTGGGATGGTTATTATTCCATCACATTTATATAACATAGTTTATTCAGTTATTTCCATCATTTGGTATATTTTCTTAAACTGCTTTCTGGTGGTGGTATGAGTAGTAAAATTGCCCAAAGCCAGGTAGTAGAAGTGTGAAGAACAAAAAGCGAAAAGCCTGGAAAATCCAGAAAGTAAATAAATCTGCCCCAGAATAGCAGGCTTATTACCTTCATGCTGGTAATAAGGATTTAGAGCTCGGAAGGATTTTAGACATAATCTAGGCCACTTGTTTCAAATTCAGATATAAAGGGATCCCTTTCAAGATATATTGACATAGAAAAACACAAATTACCATCATATGTGTTGTGTTGTATTATATTTCTATCTTGTTAAATTTCCCAATTACATTTTAATCTGTTTGGAACAGTCTTCCACTCTGGACCAATGACCCCTTTTCCCAGGTGAGAAAATGAGGCCCAGAGAAGGAAACTGGCCTTCTGGTAGCTTTGGGCAGATAAGTAACAGAGTTAGGTTTTAAAATCCAGTGCTCCCACATCAAGAATTTGTACCCAGTTGTGGCAGCACCAACTTGGCATTGAATAGTCTCACTTAACCTAGTACCTAACTGTACTAGCCATTCTTGTGTAGAACACTTGGAAGAGTGAGCCATTAGAGAACACACCCAAGCATGTTTCTTTAGTAGAACAATTAAGTAGGTTGGTCAATGTGGTATGCTTGAGATGGAGTACTTGGAACTATGCTTCTCTAAAAAGCACTTAATGAATATTTGATTTCATTTGGTAACTAATTGCCCAGCAAATCTAGACCAGGTTCTTTTATCTAGAGCAAGGTTAGGTTCACATAGAACTCTATAAAGCTCATTTTGTCAGAACGCTGGTCATAAGACCAAGAGGTCACCTGCTCTTTCTGTAAAGAGAGATCCCCTGCCTGCTTTCTCACTTGGAGATTAAACTACTAAGTTAGTGCTCTTTTTATTCCTTTTTTTTTTTAATCTGTCTCTAGCTCGAGTTGGGGAAGGGTGGGTAGTTTAACTGATGTCCTCTAACTCTCATTTTAGTTCTTGGTGGACTCACGTAGAGATGGGCCCCCCTGATCCTATCTTGGGGGTTACAGAAGCATTTAAGAGGGACACTAACAGCAAGAAGATGAACCTGGGAGTTGGGGCCTACCGAGATGACAATGGGAAGCCTTATGTTCTTCCAAGTGTTCGTAAGGTGAGCTTGACGGAGACTGCAGGGTCGCTTTGGTACGGAGCATGGAAGGGAATCAGAAGACTTGGGTTCTAGTTCTAACTTCAGTTTCTTTGGGCTTTTCAATTTCCCATTTTTAAAAGGAAAGGACTGAGCTAAATGATCTCTAAGCAGAGTTACAATGAAAGCATTTGTGTGCCATGGGCACACTGGAAAATTGTGCCTCTGATGTGTTGCTCTCTATTTTAAATTGCCAATACAACCTAACCACAAAGCAGACCTCTCTGTGCCAGGTAGAGTAGGATTTTTGGAATTAACATGTGTGCAGTTAGGATGCATAATAAAAGACAGCTGGACAGTGAACCAAGGGGGCCAGCCTTGTCACTCCCAGCCATCTTAAGACTAAAAGTTGCAGAAGAGTTACCCTCTACATTTGGAAAGGGGAGTCTCCTCACCAGGGACCTCTCCCCATACTGATGACATCACCAATTCAGACTTACTGGCTGTTGTTTGAAAGGTGTCCTCTACCTTTTATGGGCTCACGGAGACATTACCCTGCTCATGACATTATGAACTGGGAAACGAGGGTGGGAGCAAGGGTTTTAGGAAGATCTCTGCCATCTTCACCTTCCTCCATTGCAGGCAGAGGCTCAAATTGCAGGGAAGAACATGGACAAAGAGTACCTGCCCATCTCAGGACTGGCTGAATTCTGCAAGGCATCAGCTGAGTTGGCACTAGGTGAAAATAACGAAGTTGTGAAAAGCAAACGAGTAAGTCAAGGAAATCCCTGCTTCCATGAATGCCAGGGCTTTCTTTTTGTTTTTCCCATTAACTTTATGCATCAGTATCTGTAGTGATTCTTGAGAAGGGACCTCAATCGCAAGTTCAAGGGAGTACCAGTCAGTAAGTTTTGTTCCATGTCTACTTTCAGACTATGTTTCTGTTACTTTTACATAAAATCACTTGAGAAATCTCGGTACAGACCTTAGGACTGGGTCAAGCCCCCAAATCCTAAATAAAGGATTAGGAAGGGGATTCTTTACACATTGAGGAACATGGGCCTACCCTCTCCTAACTGGTACTCATGAGGGAGGCATCAGCCTGCCTCTTGCCTTCACTGTTCCTTCCCCAAAGGGGGAAGTGGAGAGAGATGACATTTCTTAAAGTTCTGCTAGACACTTGCTTGCCTTTTTTATTTTTTAAGTTAACTACCCTGCCTACTAGGCATAATTACATGAATCAGACTGAGAACCACTATTTTGACAGAAGCCTGGCACGTGTGGGTGGGTGCTATATGGCCAGGTAATAAAAAGTGGGGCCAACCCGGTAAGCATTATTAGCTTGGCAGCAGTTTAAACAAAGCAAAGTAAAACAAAGGCACCTCAGAGGGCTGGGTTAAAGAATTACTGACAGTAAACAAGTCCTGTTTGCAGGGCCAGCTGACCCAAGGTCGTATGTTAACACATATAAATGTAGAGTTTGTAAGCCCAGGAATAAAGCAAACAATGTCTTCTTTGACCCCAAGGTCATAACACTTTTTTTTAAAACATTGATTTGGCGGGGGGGGGGGCGTGAATTGATGGACCACGGAACTATTAGTATTGAATTTAGGCACTTTTTGAGTCCCCGTTTGCATGTCACCACTGACTTGGGGTCTGTGTCAGGTTTCCATCTTCATGATGGCGGCAAAATTGTTGTCTCTTCAAGGCACGGTCATTAGGACATTTCTCTGTTTTTGCATCCAGAGTTAACTTGTAATCTGAAAGCTGATTTTGTAATATCCAGCATGCCAAAGATTGCAGAGGCAAATAGAGAGGTTCATGGTTCCCAGTTTTTGTTCTTGGTTTTTTTTTTTATTATTTAATTCAAGGAATTCTATATTAAGCTTATTAAAATTGGGTAGAAAATTTCTTCCATTTTTGTATAGTGTCTTTTATGTAGCATTTTTGTAGCATTTTTATAGCACTTAAAGCACTTGTAAAGCATTTTACAAATATTAATCTTGTTTCATCCTTGCAGCAACCTTAGGAGATAGGCCCTGCTGTTATCCCCATTTTACAGTTGAGGAAACTGAGGCAGATAGTTGTTAAGTTACCATGGGTCACACAGCTAGGAAGTATCTGCGCCTGGATGTGACCTCTGATCTTCCTGACTCCAGGCACCACACCCCATCCACTAAGCGTTTAGCTCTCTGTTTGCTAGATTGCTGGCTTTGTGTCTTTGAACTTTTGCCCCCTCCCTTGTCCCATTATGGCAAAGAAATGACCCCAGTTCTGAAAGCCAGGGGCAGTAGAACATGGGCTCTGAAAGGTCCAGCCACGCTAGAGAGTCTTTAGTTGTGAATCCATGAATAGACTGTTTTTATCAGCTGAGGACTCTACCTAGTCCAGCTGGCTTCGAGGTGATGAGTCTTTCATAAAGTCAGCTCTTTAAAAAAACCATTAGTTGGGTGTAGGAAAACTGTGATCTGTATTGTTGGGATGAGTGCCCACAAATGACATCACAGATCCATGACAAATAAGTGACCCGTGGATAAGCCATTGGAACTCAGTCCCCCAGCCTGTAATAATAGCTAAGACTTAGAGCTTGAAGGAACTTTAAAAGCCATCTCTTTTTTTGTACAAAGATGAGACCGGGGCCACAAATGTAGCATGTGTTCAGATCTAGATTCGGGGCCCTGGTGGTGGGAAGCAGGCTGGTCACTCTTAGATGTCTCTCGAAATGTTGACCTCCTCATTAGTACCTTATTTCCTTCTATATGTAAGGCCAAAGAAAAGTTTTTGGCCCCTATATATCTTCTTAAACCTTGCATCTCATAAAAGTTTTATGAACTGAAGAGCCTTCTGAAATTAATTCAGCTTTTGTGCTCAGGAGAGACTGGTTGGTCATCCCATCGCATTGCCAAGTGCGCTGGTAGTGGGGCTTAGCGCAATGACTATCTGTTCAAGGTCTCACTTTGGAACATGATTTGGTTTCTAAAAGGAAGTATAGTAGTAGGGGCAATGGTGGCTACCTATTCTGTTCTGTTTAAATCATGTTCATTAGTACTGTACATAGAGGTTCTCTCTTTGACTGGCTTTTTTATCTCTTTTTTTTTTTTTTAGTATGTCACTGTACAGACCATTTCTGGAACTGGAGCATTAAGAGTGGGAGCCAGTTTTCTGGTGAGTGTAGAACTCTTGGATTTGATGATACTCGTTTTCAAATGAAAAGCGCTGCTTTTCTTCTTAGGTTAGAGTTTTACAAAGTACTTCTTAACAGAAGGAAATCTTTCCAGGGAAGGCAAATAAACAGTGACAACTGTGATGTATAAAAATTTCTTTTCTTTATGTTTTCCCTTTTGCCCATTCCTCACCACATCTTTTAGCAACGGTTCTTCAAATCTAGCCGGGATGTCTATCTTCCCAAACCGTCCTGGGGAAATCACACCCCCATCTTCAGGGATGCTGGCATGCAGTTGAATGGCTATCGGTACTATGACCCCAAGACTTGTGGCTTTGACTTCACTGGAGCCTTGGAAGACATTTCAGTAAGTATGGCTTTCAGGGAAGAGAGAGAAGCACGTGAAAAGTGGACAGTGGGTGTAGGTTTCCTGGAACACACTCATCACGTTCCATTCAACCAGTTCTTGTATATAAAATGCCTTCTAGATACGAGACCCTGGGAATACAAGGATGCAGATTGGTATGGCCCCTGCCTTCAAGGAACTTGTGTTCTGCACAGTTTAGATAGCTTTTGTAGATGAAGTAGTATGGCCTGTTCGCCACAGGACAACTTCAGGAGTTAAACGAGGTGTTTGTTTTTGACCTGTGTAGAAAATCCCAGAGCAGAGTGTCATCCTTCTGCATGCCTGCGCGCACAACCCCACTGGAGTTGATCCTCGTCCTGAGCAGTGGAAAGAAATAGCCTCCTTGGTAAAGGTGCGTTGTCTTGGATGGACCAGCCACACGTGGCAAGAAAATCACAGCAGAAACTGGCAAAACTTGAATTGTGCTAGATTTTATACACCCAGGTGAACTGGGTGGGATTTGGAGGGGAGAGAAGTGTAAAGTTAACTTGAAAGCAAGTCAATAAAATCATTATCTAGTGACAGAATACTTTATGGTTTGGTGTGATGTAAAGAGCCCTGGAATTAGAATCAGCAAAAACTGAGTTCAAATCTGGCATCAGGCACTATGGCTGTGCAACCCTGGACAAGTTCCCTTATCTGTTTAACAGGGATAATGGTACCTATTGATACAGTTGTTACAAGCATCAAATGTTATCATTTCTGTTAAATTCTTTCTAAATCTTAATAGCTCACATTTCTAGAGCTTGTGATTATTAAAAAGCATAGGATTGGCTCTGGCTAACCAGGATATTGAAGGAATTCAGTTGATTCCACATCATTTTATAATTCATTCTATTCTGTAATGGATCCTGCGTGATGTTACTGCCCCACTTTTCCTCTGAGTTAGTTTAAAGGTATAATATTTGAAAACCTGTTATCTACCATACCTTATCTTTAAAGGCCTACAAGCTGATCTGGTGAATTGCCACAAGGTGGCAATTTGTTATCGATCCTTGCCTGTCTTTATACAATTAAGAAGGATCTTATCTCCCTAACAAACCCTTTTAGGCAACAAGGAATCTGCTAAGTCAGGTCCATAGCAAGATCTGCAAGATGGGATGAGTCCTGTGAAGCAATCAACACTCCATACTTGTCAGAGGGGTGGTTACTAGCCCCACATGGTGCTAGCCTGATTTCTTTAAAATCATTAGTCATTTTCCTACCCTTACAATGCTGTCTTCCCTATAATCAATCAAATTGTCTTCCTTGTATACCCAGCTCCCCAAAATTCATATCAAGGCTGAGGAGCTCTACCTCAACATCTTTTGGTTGCTAAGAGAGGCCTTTGACTGAGTTTATTGGTTACTGCTAAGTTAACTAATAAATTGATTGTGCTCAGACCATTGTCTCTCAATTTACTATAATTTTCTAATGTAATAATATGTAAAATGTACTCATTTAGAATACCTAGTAATGCCACTCAGTGAAATGCAATCAGGTAAGATTTCTCTGTGGAGTCTTCAAAGTGACTAATTAAAACTTTGTTCTCCTGATTCATTCATAGCAAAGGAACCTCTTTGCCTTTTTTGACATGGCATACCAGGGCTTTGCCAGTGGGGATGGTGACAAGGATGCCTGGGCTGTTCGCCACTTCATTGATCAGGGCATTAATGTCGCTCTTTGTCAGTCATATGCCAAGAACATGGGCCTGTATGGTAAGCAGGGACACTTGACTGAGTGATCTCCCCATTGGGTTCCCACATGGTTTGGGGGTGGCAGATATTCTACAAAGGGAGACTTGGGACTCAATTGATTTAGCTCTATTTTTCATTTCACATTTTATCTAGAAAAAATAACTTGTATCTAGAGGAATTAACTGACAGTCTTGTCAGACAAGTCATTGTCCTCATGTCCACTTCTTCCCAAGTATCTAATCAGTAAAGATAACCAGCTACCTCTCCTGTTCAGTAAGCTGGTCTAAGTGGAATAATTGGAATTGACCTAGTAATCTTCATCACTGAAGTCCTACAGAAATGGACAGGTTGGGGGAGAGGCAGAAAGCATCATCCAGGCTTTTTTGTGCCTGGGTCAGATATCCCATGCTGGTCAGAATGACTTTTTTCTTTCAAAGATAAATTGTTTTCTGGTGCCTCTGCTTACAGAAAACCATAGGGTAAATTCTGTGTCTACTTTGGGGAAATAAATGTTAAAATGTCTAGGTGATGTGTAACCTGCCTTGTCTTCCAGGTGAACGTGTGGGAGCTTTTACCATGGTGTGTAAAGATGCTGATGAAGCCAAAAGGGTAGAATCCCAGTTGAAAATCCTGATTCGTCCCATGTATTCCAACCCCCCTCTCAATGGGGCCCGAATTGCTGCCACGATCCTGAATAGTCCTGATCTGAGGAGCCAGTGGTAAATGTCCAGCGCTACTCCTATCCTCTTACCTGGGCTTCCAGCTGCCCTTCATAGCCCTCTTATTATTGACTTCCAGCATGGTTTAGAAATGATCCCTTAGCTTATGGGAAACTGAGTCATCTAAGATCACAGTTTGAAAGCAGAAGGTCCTCTGATCTAACCCCTTCATTTTAGAGATGAGGAAACTGAGACCCAGGGAAGTAAAATGATTGGCACCTCGGGCCTCTGATTACAAATCCCCTTCCAGTATGCCATGCTACCTCACTTTGTGCCCACAGTCAAGTGACAGCGTTTCCCGGACCAGGACTTTTTAAAGAGACAGAAGTCTGTGAGGCAGTCATAACAGCATTTCTTGGTACTTTGAACGTGTAAGATTCTCAAAGGACCTCGACCCCAGATAGCCCAGACTGGAAGAAGGAATGGTTTGTGCAAGGTGTTTTTGCTATCTCTTGTTAGGGGGCAAAATGAAGAGGGCTCAATGTGTATAAGTAGTACCTGGAGCTTTACAGAAGTAGCAGAGGAGGAGTTAACAGTTCACCAGCTTCACTGACCAGCTTGACTACATCTTTAGATTAGCTGTGTCAGTGACTGCAGCTGCCTTGGTCAAAATAGCGTTTTTCCCACTCAGAGCAGAAAGCTGTGAGAATTAGAATCGTGTCAGAAGTCAGGAGGAGGCTTGAGGGGAAGGGGCCTGGGAGTTGAGTGGAGCGATTCTCTTTTCTAGGTTGCAAGAGGTCAAAGGCATGGCAGATCGCATCATTAGCATGCGGACCCAGCTGGTTTCCAACCTCAAGAAAGAGGGCTCCTCCCACAATTGGCAGCACATCACTGACCAGATTGGCATGTTTTGTTTCACAGGCCTAAAAGCTGATCAGGTGAGTGGGCTGCCAAAAAACTTCTTCCAAAATCACATATGGGATTTTCGTGAGGGTTGTTTAGATGTTCTTCAGTTAAAGGGGAGAGGTGTTTATAAGAAAGAGGCACCAGAGGGGATGGAAAAAGACTTGTCTTTTTGTTTAAAGTAACAGTGTTAAACAAGTCGTAATTATTTGCAAGGGAAACATGACTCTAATTTTTCTATTAGATGCCAAATTTAGGATTTTTAACCCGTGTGAGCATGTAAGCCTTCACCTTTTCACCTCCAGGGTCATTATATGTGATCTTCCTTCCTTTGCCATTTTAAAGCAGCATAGTATGCTATAAATTGCAGAGAGAGTATGTATAATAGATGTAAATGCACTTTGGATTTTAGTTGATTAGAAAGTAAGTCTTGCCTAAGCAGTAAGAAATGCCCAGTTTCTTCTCTCTTTGTAGGTGGAACGGCTGATCAAGGAGTTCTCCATTTATATGACAAAAGATGGCCGCATTTCCGTAGCAGGGGTCACATCAGGCAATGTAGGATACCTTGCCCATGCCATTCACCAAGTCTCCAAATAACTCTGGGGTGAGATGGAGCAGAGACAACCTTCCCACTTTCAGACTCTGCTGTTTGAGACTCAGAGAGATGATTGAGCTGGCGAAGATAGGAGTGGTGTGAGAATTCCTTTCAGCCACAGTGCTTAATGCTCAGCCATTGAAAGTGTCTCAGAACAAGACCTTTGAGTAGGCTAAAGGCATCTGAAACTAGTGTTTGGAGCTTTATGGGTCTAACCCAAACTCCCCAACCCATCCCCCGCAACTTTTCCAAAACATTTTATGTTTACAGTAACTCTACCAAAAATCCCACCCTGAAACCAGAATTTCTCTCCCCTCTTTTCTTCCCCTAGTCTTAGATCTCCTGGCATTACAATGTTGTTCAAGAGCTTTAATCTAGGTAATAAATATCACTTAGCCCATGTACCTGAAATCTCTGTGGTGCTAAAAACTTCCAAAGAAGGCTTGCCCACTCCTGACTCCCTCCTCTTACTGGCCTCCCATGACTGATGGAGGCACCTTGAATCACAAATGCTGCTATTGTGCAGCCTCTTGGCTTCAAGAAATAACAGAAAAAGGAGGTGGCTCTCACCCATTGAAGATCTAAGACTTTTTTTTTAACTTTCTCCTCCTCCCCATTTTTATTGCTATCCTTTCCCTTTGACCCAAAGATCCAAATCTGCTGTAGATTCTCTCCCTCTGTTGAATTAAACTTCAAACCCTTCCTATCAGGATCTGTATACTTGGAGAATTAAGTAAAAGGTAATTTAAGAAAAGACCATATTCACTCCTCTCCTTTCTCAGCAGCAGATAGAGGAAGAGAATTCAGTCAAGTGATTGTATTTTAATATAGGCATCATTGTAAAGTTCCTAATTGCCCCCCTTTCTGCCACCTCCCCACCAGACCTCATCATCAATGTGGTGGCGCAATAAATAGTCAGATTATGACAAGTATGTAGAGGCAGTCAGTCCTGAGAGACGAGTATTTTGAGCTGTGGTTGTAAGCTTCTCTCTGTTACTAGCTGAGTTCAAACTTCAACCTTGAAAAGATCACCCTCCAGTGTAATCACATAGGCCTTTATGCAGCCTGGTTTCTCTGTTACAATAAAATTATTGTAGATCGGATCACTATTTCCAAGGCTATTTTTTTAAATTAAGTTTATTTTATTTTCAGTTTATAGCATTCACTTCCACAAAATCTTGGCATTTCAAATTTTCTCCCCATCTCTCCCCTCCCCCCACCTCAGGACAATGTGTATTCTGACTACCCTTTCCTCCAATCTGCCCTTCCTTCTATCACCTCCTCCCCCTTTATCCCCTTCCCTTCTATTTTCCTGTAAGGCAAGATAGATTTCTGTACTCCATTGCCCATATATCTTATTTCCCACTTGCATGTGAAAATAATTTTTAACATTCATTTTTAAAGCTTTGAGTTCCACATTCTCTCCCTTGCCCCCTCCCCACGCATCCTTTTTGAGAAGGCAGGCAATTTCTTATCAGTTACACATGTGTAGTCATGCAAAACATTTCTATAACAGTCAAGTTATGAAAGACTAGCTATATTTCCCCCTATCCTGCCCCTCCCTCCATTTATTCTGTTCTCCTTTGACCTGTCCCTCCACAAAAGTGTTGGCTTCTGATTAACCCTTCCTCTAGTTTAACATTCCTTATGTTATCGCCCCTCTCTTATCTTCTTCCCCCCTGCTTTCCTGAAGTGTAAGATGGACTTTCATACCCAATTGAGTGTGTATGTTATTCCCTCCTAAAGCCAAATTCAACAAAAGTAAGGCTCACTTATTCCCTCTCCTTCTCCCCTTCCCCTCCATTATAAATGATTTACTATATTCTACCTCTCCCTTTCTCTTTCTCCCAGTACATTCCTCTCTACACTTAATTTTATTTTTTAGATATCATCCCTTCGTAATCAGTTCACCCTGTGCTGTGTGTGTGTGTGTGTGTGTGTGTGTGTGTGTGTGTGTGTGTGTGTGTGTGTGTGTGTGTGTGTGTGTGTGCTTGGAAGTCCATTTCACTGAAATTCCATTTTTTCCACTGAAGCATTATACTCAGTTTTGCTGGATAGGTGCTTCTTGGTTTTAATCCTGTCTCCTCTGACCTCCAGAATATCATATTCCAAGCCCTTCAGTCCCTTAGTGTAGAAGCTGCAAGATCTTATGTTATCCTGATTGTATTTCCACAATACTTGAATTGTTTCTTTCTGGCTGCTTGTAGTATTTTCTTCTTGACCTGGGAACTCTGGAATTTGGCTACAATAGTCCTAGGAGCTTTCCTTTTGGGATTTCTTTCAGCAGGTGATTGGTGAATTCTTTCCATTCCTGTTTGACCCTCTGGTTCTAGAATATCAAGGCAGTTTTCCTTGATAATTTCTTGAAAAATGAAGTCTAGGCTCTTTTTTTGATCATGCTTTCAGGTAGTTCAATAATTTTAAAATTATCTCTCCTGGATCTATTTTCCAGGTCAGTGGTTTTTACATTGAGTATTTTACATTGTCTTCATTTTTCATTCTTTTGGTTTTGTTTTATAATTTCTTTATTTCGCATAAAGTCATTAGCTTCCATTTGCTCCATTCTAATTTTGGAGAAATTATTTTCTTCAGTGAGCTTTTGGGCCTCCTTTTCCATTTGGCCAATTCTGCTTTTTTTCTTAAGCATTTTTTGGAGTCACCTTTAGCAAGCTGTTGACTTGTTTTTCTTGCATCATTCTTATTTCTCTTCCCAATTTTTCCTTTAAGTGGAGTGCTCCAGAGGCAGCCTCTGCTTTAGCAGTGGCTGCTGCCACCCTGCGGCTATGGCTGGACCATACGCCCCTCTCACCTAGATGAGAGACATTTCCCACTGACTTTTGAAGCTATCTTTGGTGTTTATGGGTTGAGAAGTCTGAAAACTACCACAGCTGCCAGTAATTCAGTCCCCTAAGGTCTGCTCCAGCCCATTCTGTGACGGCACAGTCCACTTCCCATGCTGGGACACACTCCGTTCCCAATCTGGTGTAATAGACCCCCTTCTGTTGACCTTCCAGATTGTGTTGGGCTGGAAATTTGCCTCAGTCTGTCATTTTGTGGCTTCTGCTGCTCTAGTATTTGTTTAGACTCATTTTTACAGATTTTTTGAAGGTTTTGGGGGAGAGCTCTGGCAGGTCTCTATTTCTACTCCACCATCTTGGCTCCACCACTTACCAAGGCTATTTTTTAAGGGGAAGCACGGCTGGGAAATGGTATCAGCCATAGTGGCCTGTAACTTACGTTGTATTCTGCTCACCTCAAAAAGCTGATGGAATATGTGATAATCTGGGCCAAAGTGGACACCAAACTTGCACATTCATCTTTTTGTGCAAGGTGCCCTTTGCAAAGATCCTGGTTCTCTGGGGGCTAGCCATCAGAATGGAAAGTGATGCTGCAGCTAGCATCCTAGGGAAAAGTAAAGAAGGGTCTTGGGCTATGAGTAGATGATGGTACAATATTTAATAGTTTCCCTGCCCTGCTTCTGCGTTGTTCCTTAGCTATTATTACTGTCTGGTCTGTGCACAGTATTCCATAAGAAGATGCTGTCCTCAAACAATTGGCCCTTAGCCAAGGAGAAACAACACTTGAAGTGTCTGTTATTTCAGGGTTCTGATTTCTTCCCCTTGAACCTAACATTGATCCTGCATCTCTCAGGACTCAGAACTCAAGGAGCAAAGTATAACCGTCATTCTCTGCTCTTCTGCTGCCTTCAAGCTGCTGAATGGTTACTCTGAGTTGTTAGAAAACTTTCCTTTCATGGGGACTGACTCACCAGAATGTTTTTGGAAAATAGTTATTCTATCCTTCCACTTCCTTTCTGCAAGTTATATAAGGAGCTAGCCTTCTTCCTCTGAATGGTCAGTCAGTGTTTTTAGAGCCCATCGTGGGAGCAGCTGAAAACTGGCTTCTGACCACACTAACTTGACTAAACTTGACCACCTCAAGAGCCTTACTTTTAAGTACATGTCTTCATCTTGGACTGATGCCTGGTCATTTTTTTTTCTGAAAGGAATTACATGGTATTTTGATCTTGTTACACTTCTCAGGAGGATAAAATCTTTGCTTACGATGCTTCTTCCATCTCTGGTCATCCTGATCTATATCTGGCCACTCGACCCAGATGGCTCCGAGAGAGAGTGAGAGACAGAGAGAGAGAGAGAGAGAGAGAGAGGCTGGTGACTTTGCACAGTCCTCCCTTACTTAATTTACTTGCATGTCATAGCAGCACCTTCCAGATGTCACAGTCCTCTTCAAGAATGAAGGACAAACAACCAGAACAACAATTTCTCAGACTCTGGGAGTCTGGGGCACTTAACACCACCTCAGCCTTCCCTACATACAAAATAGTGATAATACTTGCTTCTATTTCACAGGAGTGCTTAACTTCACAGGAATGTTTATGGCGTTAAAAATCACATCAGTGTCTTGAATGCTAGGTACGATAGGAATACTGATATTTCAAAGACACTGTTTTACACAAATTATTTCCCTGCTTCTTGTTGCCAGTAGAACAGAGTTGGTCATCTTGGCCCAACATTAGAAGTCCTCTGAAAGCTGACCTTGACCTTTTGCATTCTCCAGAGGCCTTCTAGAATCTTGTTTACTAAAGGTCTATGATGTTCCTATCTTGCTTTTGCCCAAATCTTTCTATCTGAAATGCATACCCCTTCTCCCATTTTCTCATCTCCTCTCATTTATCAAGTGCCTACTATGTGCCAAGCAGGGATGGAGGATGAATAAGCATTTATTTAGTTCCTGCCATGTGCCAGGCACTGTTAAGCTCTTACAAATATTCTCATTTCATCTTCATAACAATCCTGTAAGGTAGAAGTAAGAATGCCCCATTTTACAGATGAAGAAACTAATGAGAGATTAAGTGACTTGCCCACTGGGGTCACATAGCCAAGTGTCTGATCTGAATTCAGGTCTTCCTGACTCTAAGCCCAGCACTCTATCCACCGAGCTACCAGCTACCTAGAATTTACAACAAAAAGGGGAAGATTACATACATGATCTTAGGGGAAATGGCTTCACTTAGAAGCATGACACTTGAACTGAGCCTGGGGAAGAAATTAGGACATGAGGAGGCAGGCTACATTCCAGCCAAGGGGAACAGCCAGGCAGAGGCACAGAGTGTTCTAACCAGAGGAAGAACCAGTTTGGCTGGACCATAGTGATCTTTTAAGGGGAGTAAAAAGGCAGAAAGAGGCCAGGTTACGAAGGACTTTTCCATGGAAAAGAGCAGCGTGTATTTGATCCTAGAGAGAATAGGATCTGACTGACTGATCAAGGGCTACAAGAATCCCTGAGAGAAGAGAAGTAAGGAAATACAAAATGTTCAATGAAATGACACTTGGAAAAGTCAGAATAGCAAAGACATCTAATAGTTTAGAATGATATATTTAGAATTGGTAAACCTCATCCCAAAAAATTATATAAAATATTTTTTTAAATATCACTTAAAAATAAGTAAACCTTATCAAAGAATTGAGCTCCCTACAAATCAGAAAGAATCAAGGAGAAAGAAGAAATATTAAAACAAGGACTGGGAAATAAGAGAGGAAGTATGGGATAGTGGATCAAGAGCTGAGGTCAATCAGGAACACGGGTTCAATTCAATCTCTGACATGTCTGGCTGTGTGACCCTGGCAAGAAAAATCTGTCTCATTGCTAGAGGTTTCCCACCAGGAGCTGTTCCCAACACCTATGCTTAAAGGTCTACAGTAGCTTTTAAAAAATATTAGAAGTGGAAGGAACAAATGTAGACAGTTTTTTTGTTTGTTTTTCGGCAAGTTTCTCTAAGAAAAAGAGTAGACATAAGACAATACCTTTTTGAGGCAATGGATGGGGGAGACCTGGGCACATTTGTAGCCAGAATGGAAGGACCCAGTGATTTAATTAATAAATACTAAGTGCCTATGTGGTGGTTACTGTACTGGGCTCTGGGGATACAAAAAAGGTTAAAAGTCTCCACTTTCAGAAGATGGAAAAAAGCATGAGAAGAAAAGATGTAAAACGAAGGGAAGTTTGTTATGAAATGGACATTGGTGATAGAATAATCATTTCACTGGCAGCTACTATGTACCCTGTGCTTTTACAAATATATGTCATTGGATCCTTGTAGCAGCTCTAGCGGTTGGGTGCTTTAAATTAACCCCATATTACAGCAGAAGAAACTGAGGTAAGGACTTGTACCAAGGTCACCAGCTAATGTGTCCAAGGCTGGATTTGATCTGAGTTCTTCCTGATTTCCAAGCCCAGTGCTCTGTGCATCACACCACCTGCTGTTTCTGTTCTCCAGCCACAAGAGGAACTATGGAGGTCCAGCTCAATAAATTGATATTAGCTCCTTCTACAGTAGCCCTAAAGTTGAAATTGAGAGCTAGGTTTTATCCTGAGCTCCCCAACCAATGTACCATTTCCACAATACCATTTTCCCTCATAAAACAGATACTAGAGAAGCATTGAGGTGCCACTAGCATCATGACTTCAAATCTACTGGGTTGGAAGTGGCTAAATTCAGCCCAACACTTGTCATCCATATCTGCAGGTATGCAAATGACCAAATAGTAACAGCTGACAGAACTTGGTAAGAACCTGGGGGAAATTTCAGGCTATGAAACCCAGCATTCCAATTGACTCATTCCTACTGTGTTCAGGGCTCACCTCTCCCACCTACCATGTGTTCAGAGGACCCATGTACACTTCAGTTTAACAGGGGACCTAACCTGGGCACTAATGTTAGGTGGTAGGAACCAAATGAAAGTCACATATCAAAGGCATCACATGGTCAGAGCTGAAGTACTTGGAAGGAAGTAAATGCTGCCAGCTGAGAAGCTTTACTTTAAAATAAGTTGGTTTTATTCAGGCTGGTGCCACAGGTTAGAGAACCTGGGTTAGAAATAACAGTGATGGGAAGTCTGTACTCAAAGGCCAATTTCCCTTTCAAATCGATTCCTGCTGGCCTTCTACAAGTGCTTCAGTAGTTGGACAGAGGATGCTGGCTGCTAATCACGAAGCCTCTGAATCTTACTGCTTCCTAACGGCCTAGCAGTAGAAGAGAAATCACTTCTAGGGGGTGTGTTGATGTAAGTCCCTGTGACCTTTGCCAGGCAGAGATCAGAGTAGGGATGGGGAAGGATGGGTAGAGCTGGCATCTTTTGCGAGAAAACAGACAATGCTACAAAAGCACCATAGGACATTTCTGATGCTGTTATTTTTTCAAAATGAAACTTACAAAAGATGGCATTTGGAGAATCAGTGAGCAAGGGTCAACTGTGAATATAATAGACCAACATTCATGCCCATTTTAGCTACTGGGAAGACTCTAATCAGTGTTAGGTCACCAACAGATCCCTGTAGGATCCTTCCCACTCCCTGCCGCCATGGATTACTAGTTACTGTGTTGAGGACAGTGACAAAACGTCCAGTCTTTGAGCAAACGGCCGAAAAGTTCCCTTTTGTGAACGAAACTAAATGGTTGCTACCATGTTATTTGTGTGTGTGTGTCTCAAATCATGCCACATCACATAATTTTCCATTGCTCTGAATACACATCTAGCATTATGATTTTGATCAACTCTTCGGTAAACTACCCTATTCGTTAACAAGACGTGTTTTGTTGAAACAATGAAGACACTGTATTTTCATATTCTTTATAAAGTGAAGCCGTCTCCCCTGCCAGAGCGATCAATGATTTAATATGCAGAATGCAACATACTATTTTGGTCGTGGCTAGTGGAGGAATTTGTTTTATGGGACTACATCATTAGGAAGGTTTTCTTTTTCTTTTTGAACTGTTCGATGGGAGGAAGCAATGGGAAGGAGAGATAATAAATGCTTGTAAAAGAAAAAGTAATAAAGTGGCACAGTTTCTTCCAGTGCCCAAGAAAGTCAACAACCACAAAAAAAAGTCCCATGTGCCCCAAGATATTTATTGCATCACTTTTTTGTAGCAGCAAAGAATTGAAATAAAGTAGATACCCATCAATTAAGGAATGGCTCCACAAATTGTGGTTCACGGATGTGATAATGGGAACTAGGTGGCACAGTAAAACCCAGGACCAGGAGTCAGAAAGATCTTAGTTCAAACCTGACCTCAGACACTTATTAGCTATCTTGACCCTAGGTAAGTTGCTTGATTTCTGTTTGCCTCACTTTTCATACCTGTAAAATGAGATAGCTCCTACTTCCCAGAATTGTTGTGAGGCTCTAATGAAATATTTGTAAATCACTTAGCACAATGCCTGGCACGTAATTGGTACTTTAACAATGTTAAATGTTAGTATTATTATAAGGGATGGCTGAGGGGGCAGGAAGAAAAACAATGGGAAATAAAAATGATCTGAAAACAAAATTTATCCATAAAAATGTAATTTTTTAAAAGTAGGGCAATCCCTAAAAAGACAGAATAGGCAGTTTCTGGGTAGACAAGCTCCTGCAGTTCCCTTCTGTAATTATCCAATCCTGGTTTGACTTTGAGTAGACCAGTGACCGTGTGTGTGTGTTTTTTATACCTGCAAACAATAGTTTAGTGGTAACCAGAAGAATCTCAGGACAGGTTCTAGCTTCTCTAGCAGATTCATAAAGCTTATGTAGAAACATGGACTGGAATTCAGATTTCTTAAATTCCAGGCCCCTCTAAGGCCCACATTAAAAGTTCATAGAACTGAATGACCCCTAGACCCCGTTCCGCTTGAGGAGGATCATAATAACTTAACCCCAGGGTCCTACTAAATAAGGTTGGGAGTTTGTGGGATCCACTAACACAAAGGAATTTTTCTCTACTTTTACAAAAGGGTTACTCAGAGAAATGTCATTCTGGGCTCTGGGTGAAGTAACAGCGACGCCTAGTGATGGAGGAAGGTAAGGCCAACTGCAAGTAGGCTGGTTTCTTAGTCCTGGTCTGTTAGAATTTCAAGAATTTTTGAGACCTAAGTATCCATTATCACAGACTCCCAGAGCTGGCAGAAACTTCATAGATCCTCCAGGCCCATCTCTCTTTATAGATTAAGAAAAAGAGATCAAGAAACTCACTTTAGGTCATTCAGCAAGTTTGCAACAGAGAAATCAGGTTTTCTGATTCTTGCTTTCTACCCACTACTTCTATAAGAAGACTTTCTAGGTGTCCTCTAAGGCCAGTGACTGCCTGCCTTCCCTCTGAGATTATATTCAAATTATCCTGTATACAGTATATCTTGTTTGCGCATAATTATTTACATGTTGTCTCCCCCATTAAACTGTGATCTCCTTGGGACCAGAAACTGGTTCTTTTTTGGGGTTTTGGCTTTCTTTTGCTTAGCACAATGCCTGGTACCCAGGAGGTACTTGTTGACTCTACTGGAACAATTTATATGATTAACAACACTGTAAAAATGAATAACTTTGAAAGACTTAAGAACTTTGGCAATGATCAACCAACCATCCTCTGTTCCAGAGGATAGAAGATGAAGAATGCTGTCCATCTCCTGATAAAAATATAATAGACTGTGAAATGGGATATGAGATACACAGTTTTGGATCTGCCTAAGGTAGGAAATGTTTTGTTTGACTGAACATTTGTTACAAGGCTTTTGTCATCAGTGTCGGAGAGGTAGGAAAGAGAGAAAAATAAATATTTTTTAATTGAAAAAACTAATTAAATAAAAGGAAATATTAAGGAAGCATTTTTAAAAATACCTGAAATCTTTGGACTAATTTGAAAGAGAAAACTCATCTTTCCTTAACTATCAGTTTCAAGCCCAAGAGGGACCCATCCATTGAAATAATTATGGCAATAATGGTTTGAGAGACAGAGAGCACTCAGGATACTGATTTACCTCGATTGGTGGCCTCTTTCTCCAAGCCCTTAAATGATTAAGATAATGACCAGAGAACCAAAGCTGGAATAAGGAAGACTCATCTCTGTGAGTTCAAATCTAGCCTCAGACTCTTACTAGCCATGTGAACCTGGGCAAATCATTTAACCCCATTTGCCTCAGTTTCCTCATCTGTAAAATGATCTGGAGAAGGAAATGGAAAACTACTACAGTACCTTTGCCAAAAAAAAACCCCAAATGGGGTCACAAAGAGTCATATATGACTGAAAAACAACTCAGCCACAGCAAATAATGACCAGACTTCCCATATCTCTAGAATTGCCTTTGGCTTTTCTGGAAAGAAAATCCTTGAAGGGAATGGTCTAAGAAAGATTGAATGATTTTAGGAAAAGTATCCTCTAAAGGCAGGCCTAAAGTTAAGTGACTGTTGTTCTATTTGATCTAGGGAGATATATATCTTCCATTTATAAATACTCTTGTGATAACCTGTGTGCTTCCAAGGGCAGTGTTCATATTGTGGCTCATTATAATTGGTCTTCCCTCACTCCCCCAGTTGGGAATACTTTTACCACTTGACCTTTTTTTTCACTTTTTGTCCTATACAGCAATACAATATTGGAAATTAATAAAATCTCACTAACATTTTAAAAAAATCATTTCACTCCCCATATTTCTCACCAACCACTATTCCACACCACATCTCCCACTGCTTTAACCATTCTGGAATCATAATAAATTTTTTAAAATTCTTCCAGATTTAAAAAAAATTTATGCAATTTTGATGCCATTTTGAAAGTTTACATTCTTTTCTTTTAGATTTAAAATTTTATTGTAAAAGTTATTTCTTTTTAAAATAATTTAAAATTTTATAAATTATTTTAGCACTTTTTTTCAAATAATATTTTCCCCAAATACATTAAAAACAATTTTTAACACTTTTTTCATTCACTTAAAGAAATTGGGGGGTTCCAAGTTCTCTCTCTCCCAACTCTCCCCCACCCCTTGTGAAGGCAAGAAATGTGATATCTATTATATATACTGTGGGAATACAGGAAGTAAGTTTTATTTCCACACATTGATGGGGGGGGGGGGTGACCTAGTACAGTGAGGTGAAGGTCAGAAAACTGCTGTGCATACTCAATAAGTTGTTTGAGGGAAAACCTATCAGAGGAGAACATGAAGTCACATGGCCAGGGGACGGTATTGCGGGAATCCAACGTTCAGAATTCTGTAAGGGTCCTACCTCATCCTGACCTGGTTGTAGTTCTTCTGGTGGCCACGCTGGAAGCTACTATTCCTTTAGGGGAAGGAACATAGAAGGCCTTCCCTTCTCTGAACTCCATTTTTAATAAATTTTTCTTAATATATTTTGTGTGTGTCAAATTTGTCTCTAACATATATGAAATTATGCAAAACATTTCTATATTAGCCATGTTGCAAAGAAAAAAAAGGTGAAAAAATTTGGCTTCACTCTGCAGAGTCCATCAGTTCTTTCCTGAAGGTGAATAGTATTTTTCTTTTTTTTTTTTTTTTTTGAGGGTGGAGGGACTGGTTATTTCAAAAGACATTATGTCAGTTTTCAGCATCAAAACTCTTGGACCATTGGTTCCTCTTTCTCCAAATTGGCTCCCAAACAGACCACACCAAAGGAGAGTACATTTAAGCCACTAAGCTGCACTATGCAAACTTAACACAGACCTCACAGAAACCTCGCCAGAAAACAGGAATTTAAAAAGATCAGCACACCGCCAGCCCATGGACTGCAGACAGAGAGCACTTACAGCCAGAGTGGGGTGGAGGTGGGATGGGGGTGGTCCTGGTGCTCCCCACCTGAGAGAAATAAAGGATCAAAAATAATATATATATAAAATTTAAAAAAAAATCTTGTACACAAGCTATTCAAGATTTCTTCAGCACTGAATGACACAAAGCACAATGAGATGGTACTTTTATTTATTTTTCTTTTTTTAAATAAATTTTTATTTCCAGTTTTTGTTTTTACATAGCCCAATTTCCCTCCCCCATATACATCTCCCCGCTCCATGAGAACCATCCCATGAAACAAAGAATTTTTTTAAATTTATTTATTTAACAACATTCATTTTCACAAAATTTTGGGTTCCAAATTTTCTCCCCATTTCTCCCCTCCCCCCACCCCAAAACACCGAGCATTCTAATTGCCCCTATCACCAATCTGCCCTCTCTTCTATCATCCCTCCCTTCCCTTGTCCCTATCTTCTCTTTTGTCCTTTAGGGCCAGATAACTTTCTGTACCCCCTTACCTATATTTCTTATTTCCTAGTAGCAAGAACAGTACTCGACAGTTGTTCTTAAAACTTTGAGTTCCAACTTCTCTTCATCCCTCCCTCCCCACCCATTCCCTTTGGAAGGCAAGCAATTCAATATAGGCCATGTCTGTGTAGTTTTGCAAATGACTTCCGTAATAGTTGTGTTGTGTAAGACTAACTATATTTCCCTCCATCCTATCCTGCCCCCCATTGCTTCTATTCTCTCTTTTGATCCTGTTCCTACCCAAAAGTGTTGACTTCAAATTGCTCCCTCCTCCCATTGCCCTCCCTTCCATCATCCCTCCCACCCTGCTTATCCCCTTTACCCCTACATTCCTGTACTGTAAGATAGGTTTTCATACCAAAATGAGTGTGCATTTTATTCCTTCCTTTAGTCGAATGCGATGAGAGTAAACTTCATGTTTTTCTCTCACCTCCCCTTTTCCCCTTCACTAAAAAGTCTTTTGCTTGCCTCTTTTATGAGAGATAATTTGCCCCATTCCATTTCTCCCTTTCTCATCCCAATATATTTCTCTCTCACCCCTTAATTTCATTTTTTTTAAGATATGATCCCATCCTATTCAATTCATTCTGTGCTCTTTGTCTCTGTGTGTGCTTATGTGTGTGTGTGTGTGTGTGTGTGTGTGTGTGTGTAATCCCACCAACTACCCAGATACTGAAAAGTTTCAAGAGTTACAAATATTGTCTTTCCATGTAGGAATGTAAACAGTTCGACTTTAGTAAGTCCCTTATGACTTCTCTCTGCTATTTACCTTTTCATGCTTCTCTTCATTCTTGTGTTTGAAAGTCAAATTTTCTTTCCAGCTCTGGTCTTTTCATCAAGAATGCTTGAAAGTCCTTGATTTCATTGAAAGACCAGTTTTTCCCCTGAAGTATTATACTCAGTTTTGCTGGGTAGGTGATTCTTGGTTTTAGTCCTAGTTCCTTTGACTTCTGGAATATCCTATTCCACGCCCTTCGATCCCTTAATGTAGAAGCTGCTAGGTCTTGTGTTATCCTGATTGCATTTCCACAATACTTGAATTGTTTCTTTCTAGCTGCTTGCAATATTTTCTCCTTGACCTGGGAACTCTGGAATTTGGCCACAATGTTCCTAGGAGTTTCTCTTTTTGGATCTCTTTCAGGTGGTGATCGGTGGATTCCTTGAATACTTATTTTGCCCTCTGGTTCTAGAATCTCAGGGCAGTTTTCCTTGATAATTTCATGAAAGATGATGTCTAGGCTCTCTTTTTGATCCTGGCTTTCAGGTAGTCCCATTATTTTTAAATTGTCTCTCCTGGATCTGTTTTCCAGGTCAGTTGTTTTTCCAATGAGATATTTCACCTTATCTTCCATTTTGTCATTCTTTTGGTTTTCTTTTGTGATTTCTTGGTTTCTCATAAAGTCATTAGCCTCCATCTGTTCCATTCTAATTTTGAAAGAACTATTTTCTTCAGTGAGCTTTTGAACCTCCTTTTCCATTTGGCTAATTCTGCTTTTGAAAGCATTCTTCTCCTCATTGGCTTTTTGAACCTCTTTTGCCAATTGAGTTAGCCTATTTTTCAGGGTGTTATTTTCTTCAGCATTTTTTTGGGTCTCCTTTAGCAAGGTGTTGACCTGCTTTTCATTCTTTTCTTACATCTCTCTCATTTCTCTTCCCAGTTTTTCCTCCATCTCTCTAACTTGATTTTCAAAATCCTTTTTGAGCTCTTCCATGGCCTGAGCCCATTGAATATTTATTATGGATGTTTGGGATACAGAAGCCTTGACTTTTATGTCTTTCCCTGATGGTAAGCTTTGTTCTTCCTCATCCAAAAGGGTGGGAGGAGATATCTGTTCACCACGAAAGTAACCTTCTATGGTCTTATTTTTTTTCCCTTTTCTGGGCATTTTCCCAGCCAGTGACTTGACTTCTGAGTGTCCTCTCCACACCCACCTCGCCTCCAGATCTGCCCAGCCAGTGCTTGGGGTCTGAGATTCAAATGCTGCTCCCCAGCCTCAGGGCTTTTGGCTGGGGTGGGGCTGCTATTCAGCGTGAGATTAAGTTCAGGTGCTCAGGTGGGGGCAGGGCCGCCACACAGGGCTCAGTTCCCTCTGGGGGTTTATGTGGAGACCTTCAACAATGGATCCGAGCTCCTGCCTGCTTTGGGAGCCCCAGTCTGCTGCTGCCTCTGCTGCTGCCTTTGCTGCTGCCTCCCGAGGAAACCTGAGTTGTGGTGACACCCTGCTCCCCTCTCGGCCAGCCAAAAAGACTCTCTCACTGACCTTTAGCGCCCGTGGGTGGAGGGACCTGAGTGGCTGCTGGAGAATGCGTCCCTGAAGCCTGCTCGGATCTGCTCCTCTTGGTGCTGTGCAGCCAAGGCAGGGCTGGGCTCTGCTCTGATCAGGTGCACAATGGACTTTTCGCATTGGTCCTTTAGGGCTCTCTGGAACAGAAATCTCTTCTGCTCCATAGTTTTGTGGCTTCTGCTGCTCCCAAATTTGTTGGGAGTTCTTCTTTACAGGTATTTTATGGGCTGTGGGTTCAGAGCTAGCATATGTGTATCTTCTCCTCCACCATCTTGGCTCCTCCCCCCTAGATGGTACTTTTAAAGGCAGCACCTTCAGACCCAGGAATGAGTAATGAGATGAATTTCACTAATCAGTGACCAAAAAAAACCCAAACAAACAAACCTTATTTTTCAAAGAATGTGAAGTAGAGATAGTAGAAACCCCAACTTTGAGGGCACATGATCCATTCTGCGAATGAATGAGGAGAGGGAAGACCATTTGGTCTCAGAGAGGTCTTGTCTGTGTAATTTGCTTGTTTGCTACTGATACAAATGTTTAAGAGAGAAAAAGGAAAAGAAAGAAAACAACACCTCGAGACACCTTAAAGCTGAAAGCCTGAGCACCACTTTTTTTTGGCAAACTCCTCCTGGAATGACCTTTCTGGTTTGGCTGGTGCTTGGTACAGAACATTAAGGTTTCCCTTGGTGGAGTCTTTTCTTGAGCTATGTTTGACTCTCAGTAGGGCAGGCTCACACCTCTTTCCCTCTTCTATGAAAAAGGGCATTGTTTAGATAGATTTACCATCCAAAAGGAGGAAAAGTCATTAGACACAGCAGAGGAGCTGGGAAATTATCTGGAATGTCTTACAAATGATTGCTACAACAACAAAAAAGGTCATTACAAAATGTATACATCGTACAACATGCTTTTAAAGACACTATTGCATTGTGCTTGTGTTTCCTTAAATGTTCCCACAAGTGCTCAGCCCTTAGTCCATCTGGGATCTCTAGGGGAGAGCTGCAGAGTCAGTTTGGTGAAATTGACATGGAGAGCTGGAGGTAGGGATAGGGAGAGGATAAGCAAGCACCCAGAGAAGAAAGCTGCCTTCAGGTTAAAGATGGTCAACTTCAGGCAGGTTGACCTCCAGTGAAGACAGTCAGTGGAAGGAGCAGCGACAGGGTGGGGATGGGGGGAAAGGGGTTTCTACATCTCATTCAGGTCAAGCAGAGTCTCGTCCAGCCTCCTTTCTGTGCAGAGGTGCTCTTCTGGTGCATTTCAGTTTATCTTCCAAGTCATCAATTGCCTTTTCCAGTTTGGCTACCGATCTCTCAGCCAACGTGGCACTGGTCTCTGCCCCCTTGAGTTTATTGGTAAGAATCTCTATCTCCTCCTCATATTTGTCTTCTTTCTGAGAATACTTCTCTTCAGCAGCATTCAGACGCTTCAGGTTCTGGTCCGTCATTCTGATCTGCTCATCCATCTCCCAGCAACGGGGCTTACCCAGCTCGGCCCCCTCCTCTGTATGCTCCAAGTCCCCCTCAGTGATCACCAACTTGCGGGACACCTCCTCATACTTTCTGTCTGCTTCTTCTGTGATGTGTTTGGCGTCTTTCAGCTGGATTTCTTGCACCTCCATCCTTCATCCTTCAAAGCCCAGTTTTCAATGACCTTCCAACCTCTCTCACTCTCATCAGCAGCCTTCTCTGCCTCCTCTAGCTTCTGTAAAGCAGTTTCCAGGTGCTCCAGAGCATGGTCCAGCTCCTCCTCAACCAGCTGGATCCAACGGTTCAAGGAAGCCACCTCAGCATCAGCCTGTTCCCAGATCGCTTCTTCCCCTCCACCTCCCACTGGAGACGCTTGGCCCGCTCCTCAGCGTCATCGACCTGCTGCTGCAGAACCTGAATCTCGTGCTTCACCGCCTTGATGGTGGTGATACCAGCCATGGTGCCAGCCCCGCTCCAGCTGCTGCCTCCTCCATTTGGTGTGGCTGCCGCTTCTCCTGAATATCAAGTCCTTTGGAATTGCCTTAGCTCATTGTATTTCACAGAATAGCTGTTATTTACAGTTGATCATCTTAAAATATTGCTATTAACTGTGTATGATGTTGTCCTGGTTCTTCTCACTTTGTTTTGATGAGTTCATCTAAGTTTTCCCAAGATTTTCTAAAACCATCCTGCTCATCATTTCTTACATTCCATCATAATCATATACCACAACTGGTGCAGTCATTCCTCCATTGATGGGTATCTCTTCAGTTTCCAATTCTTTGCCACCACAAAAAGAACTGCTATAAATATCTTTGTACATATATGTCCTTTTCCTTTTTCTTTGATCTATTTGGGTTTTTGTTGTAATGGTATTGCTAGTTCAACAGATTGGTATACACAGTTCTATAACGTTTTAGGCATAGATTCAAATTTTTCCTCAGAATGGTTAGACCATTTCAAAACTTCATTAATTATTCATTCATTATTGTTTTTGTTCAGTCACATCTGACTTTTCTCAACCCCATTCAGGACTTTCTTGGCAAAGATGCTGGAGTGGTTTGCCATTTTCTTCAACTTATTTTACAGATGAAAAACTGAGACAAACAGGCAAAATTTGTTTATGACATCCCTCTTAATGTCTAAATCATGTACCCATTTTGATTTATCTTGTTATACAGTGTGAAATCTACTTCCTGCCAAATGGCTTTCCAGTTCTCCCAGCAATTTTTGCCCAGGATCACCCAACTAGTAAGTATCTGAAGTCAGTGTTAAAGTCAGGAAAATGAGTCTTCCTGACTTCTGGCCCAGCACTCTACTATGCAACCTAACTGCCCAATGCATTAGCGTCCCAATTTTCTCACATCCTCTTCAACCTTTGTCAATTTCCTTTTCTGTAATATTAGCCAGTCTGATAGGTGTGAGGTGGTGTCTCAGAGTTGTTATAAAGTGCATTTCTCTAATCAGTAGTAATTTAGAGCATTTTTTTCATAGTCTATACATAGCTTTCATTTCTTCTTCTGAAAATTACATATCCATATCCTTTGACCATTTATCAGTTGGGGAATGACTCATATTCTTATGAATTTGGCTCAGTTCTCTATATACTTAAGAAATGAGATTTTTATCAGAGAAACTTGGTGTAGGATTTTTCCTCAGTTTTCTGCTTTCCCTCTGTTCTTAGCTGCATTAGTTGTCTGTGGAGAAAAAAAAACTTTAATTTCATGTAATCAAAATTATCTTTTTACATCGCCATGATCCTCTCTATCTCTTGTTTGAGCATAAATTCTTCCCTTATCCATATATCTGACAGGTAAAATTTTCCATTTTCCCCTAATTTGTTTATGATATCTCTTTGTCTAAATCATGTACCTATTTTGATTTATCTTGTCATACAGTGTGAAACCTACTTTCTGTCAAATGGCTTTCCGGTTCTCCCACTAATTTTTGGCAAATAATGAGTTCCCATCCCAAAAGCTTGGATCTCTGGGCTTATCAAAGTAGATTGCTATGGTCATTTATTTCTGTGTATTATCTACCTAACCTATTCCACTGATCCACCACTCTTAGCCAGTACCAGATTGTTTTGATGATTATCTATTTATAATACAGTTTGAGATATGATACTGCCAGGCTACCTTCCTTCACATTTTGTTCAGTGATTCATTTGATATTCTTAACCTTTTGTTCTTCCAGCTAAATTTTATTTTTTCTAGCTCTATAAAATGATTTCTTGGTAGTTTAGTATGGCACTGAATAAGTAAATTAATCTAGGTAGAATTGTCATTTTTATTATATTGGTCCAGTCTACACATGATCAATTAATATTTTCCAAATTATTTAGAAATGACTTTATTTGTTTGAAAAGTGTTTTGTAATTATGTTTATACAATTTCTGGGTTTTTTCTCTTCAGGCAGATTCTCAAGTATTTTATATTATCTGCAGTTATTTTAAATGAATTTCTCTTTTTATTTCTTACTGTTGGGCTTTGTTGGTAATATATAGAAATGCTGGTGATTTATATGGGCTTGTTTTATATCCTGCAACTTTGCTAAAGTTAACTATTTACACAAGTTTTTAGTTTATTTCTCTAGGATTCTCTAAGTATATTATCATGTCATTTGCAAAGAATGATAGTTTTGTTTACTCGTTGCCTATTCTAATTCCTTCAATTTCTTTTTCTTCTCTTACTGATATAGCTAACATTTCTAAAAACAAAATTGAATAGTGGTGATAATGGGCATCCTTGCTTTACCTCAATCTTATTGGGAAGGCTTCTGGTTTATCCCCATTACAGATAATGTTTGCTGATGGTTTGAGATAGATACTGCTTATTTTCAGGAAAGCTCCATTGATTCCTATGTTTTCTAGTGTTTTTAATAAGAATGAGTGTTGTATTTTGTCAAAAAGCTTTTTCTACATCTATTGAGATAACCATTATGATTTTTTTTGTTTTTGTTATTGATGTGGTCAATTATACTGATAGTTTTCATAATATTGAACCAGCCCTGCATTCCTGGTATAAATTTTACCCTGATCATAATGTATATGCTCTTTGTGATAGATTCCTGTAAATATATTTGCCTAAAAGATTATTTTACAGGGAACTCATACAAAGCAGGTACTCACATGGTGATCAGAAGAATTGATACAAGGATGCTCTCAAGGTCTCTCTGAAGAACTTTGGAATCGATTATATAATATGAGAAATACTGAAAAAGGACCACCCAGCATGGTATGCCCGCATCAAAGAAAGTGCTATACTCTGTGAGCAAAGCAGAATTACGGTTGCTCCAAAAAAATGTTAAATGCAGAAATTTAGAAACATCTCCACTCCACATCATGTGCCTGACGTATGAGAGAATCTTCCTAATTTATATTGGTCTGATCAGCCACAGTCAGACATACTATATCTTGACTTCAAAATAGTGATGTCATTTTGGTCTTCTTCGAGAATGAAGGACAACAGTCAATTATTGTCATCTCCTTGCCAGTGTTCTATTTAAAACTGTTGAATCAATATTGATTAAGGAAATTGATCTGTAGCTTTTTGTCACTGCTTTTGCTCTTTCTCATTTAGGCATCGGCACCTCATGTCATAAAAGTAACTTAGTAGGACTTCTTCTTTGCCTGCTTTTCCAAATAATTTATATAGTATTGAAGTTGTTCTTTAAATATTTGGTCGAATTCATTTGTGAATCCATCTGGTCCTGTGGATTTTTTAGTTCATTGATGGCTTGTTAAATTACTTTTTCTGAGATCAGGTTATTTAAGCTTTCTATTTCCTCTTCTGTTAATCTAAGCAATTTACATTTTTGTAAATATTCATCCATTTCACTTAGATTGTCAGATATATTGGCATACAAATGAGCAAAATAGCTCCTAATAATTGCTTTAATTTCATCATTGGCAATATACTCATCCTTTTCATTTTTAACACTGGTAATTTGGTTTTCTTCTTTCTTTTTTTAATTGAATTAACCAAAGATGTATTTTATTCATAAAAGCAACTCCTGGCTTTATTTAGTAGTTGAATGATTTTCTTTCCTTCAATTTTATTAATCCCTCCTTTGATCTTCAGGACTTCCAATTTGGAATTTAATCAGGGATTTTAAATTTGTTCTTTTTCTAGCTTTTTTTTAGTTGCATGCCCTGTTCGTTGATGTGCTCTTTCTCTCTTTTATTAATGTTAGTTTTTTGAGATAAATTTTCCCCTAAGTACTACTTTGGCTGCATCCTTTAAATTTTAGAATGTTGTCTCACATTGCCATTCTCTTTGATGAAATCTTTTATTATTTCTATGACTTGTTCTTTGATCCATTCATTGTTTAGGATGAGATTATTTCGTTTTCATTAAATTTTTACTCTATATTTCTATGGCCCTTTATTGAATGTGATTTTCATTGCATTATGATCTGAAAAGGATTCATTTAATTTTTCTACTTTTCTGTATTTGGTTTGAGGTTTTTATAACCTAATACGTGGTGAATCTGTGTGAAGATGCTATGTATAGCTGAGGAAAAAAAAGACATTTTCCTTTCTATTCTTATTCAATTTTGTCCAGAAGTCTATCATATTTAACTTTCTTAAAATTTTATTCATCTCCTTAATTTCTTTCTTGTTTGTTTTGTGGTTAGATTTATCTAGCTATGAGATGGGAAAGTTGAGGCCCCCTACTAGTAAAGTTTTACTGTCTATTTCCTCCCGTAACTCGTTTAACTTTTCCTTTAACAATTTGGATGTTATACCATTTGGTGCATATATGTTTAGTACTGACATTACTTCATTGTCTATGATAGCTTTTAGCAAAATGTAGTTTCTACATTCTAGGTGGTACAGTGGATAGAGCACCAGTGCAGGAGTCAGGAGGACCTGAGTTCAAATCTCACCTCAGACACTTGACACTCACTAGCTGTGTGACCTTGGGCAAGTCATTTAACTCCAATTGCCTCATCCTGAGTCATCTCCAGTCATCCTGATGAATATCTGGTCACTGAATTCAGATGGCTCTGGAGGAGAAGTGAGGCTGGTGACCTGAACAGCCCTCCCTCATTCAAAACAAAGTCAAGTGAAAGTCATGTCATCATTTCTCTGATGGCATGGTCTTCTTCAGCAATGAAGGATGAACACAGTTTCTACTTTACTGTCTGATTCTAGGATATTGGTAGTTTTCTTTAATAATTTCTTGAAATAATGTCTAAGCTCTTTTTTTTATTATTATGACTTTTAGGTAGTTCAGGAATTCTTAAATTATCTTTCCTCAATCTATTTTCCAGGTCAGGTGTTTTTCCAATGAGATAATTCACATTTTTTCTTTTGTCTTTTTTAAAGGCTTCCGCTTGCCCAATTCTAATTTTTAAGGAATTATTTTCTTCAGTGAGCTTTTGTACTTCTTTTTCCTTTTGGCTGATTCTGCTTTTTATGAGCTCTCTTCAGTGGAAGTTTGTACTTCTTTTACCATCTGGCTAATTCTGTTTTTCAAAGTATTATCTTCTTCAGTAATTTTTTCTGCCTCTTTTAACAAGCTGTTGACTTTTTATAATTTTCTTGCATCACTCTCATTCTTTTCCAAATTTTTCCTATTTTTCTTATTTAGTTTTTTGAAAAACTTTCTTTAGCTCTTCCAGGAATTATTTTTGGGTCTGAGATCAAGTTAAATTTTTCTTTGAGGCTTTGGATGTAACAGTTTTGATTGTCATCTTCTGAGTTTGTGTCTTGATCTTCCCATAGACTCCATAGTAACTTTTTATGGACAGCATCTTTTTTGTT
Source organism: Notamacropus eugenii (assembly GCF_028372415.1). Taxonomy (NCBI): domain Eukaryota; kingdom Metazoa; phylum Chordata; class Mammalia; order Diprotodontia; family Macropodidae; genus Notamacropus; species Notamacropus eugenii. The sequence goes on from NC_092872.1 coordinate 715,334,460, forward strand.
GTTTGCTCATTTTTCCAGCCAATTTCTTGACTTATGTTAAAGTTGGGCTCTATTCTCAACCTGTACTCTCTCAAACTTCATTATTTTATTAGTTATTTCAGGTTTTAACTGCAGTTTTCAGAGGTAGTTGGGTGGGAGGAAAAAGGGCCATAAGTTTCCAGTGCTTCCAACATGTTGTGATCCAAAGAGATGTGGTTACTGCTTTCCTGACCTGTGCTCTCTTCTTTACCCAGGAGGGGACCTTTCCCCCCGAAGTCATAAATACTAGCACTACTCTTGCCTCTGGAACCAGGTTCCTTGTTCTTCTGCAGCTGCAAGCACTATGAAGAAATTAAATTTATTCTATATCATTTTATAATGGATTCTATTCTGTAATTGAGCCTATTTTGTATTACTACTCCATTTTATATGATTGCTCAAGTCACATTTCTTTGTCTCTGCCTATGAGCTAAGTTTAGAAGTTCAGCTTACCTGATAATCACTGTTCTACTCTTGCCTCAAAGAAATCTGTTGTCCTTGAAGGATGCAGGTGGACACCAGGGAGTCAGATCTAGTATCTTTACACCATTAAGCTGTTCTGCAAGAATACCTGGTTTGTTATCTGAAGAAGCCTGGTCCATTATTTCTAATGTTACCTTATCCATAACATCTTAACCTCTAACTGAAGTAGCCATTTGACTTCCTGTATTTTAAGATTTAAATTTATTTATTTACTTATTTTTAGTTTTCCACATTTATTTCCACAAGATTTTGAGTTCCAAATTTTCTCCCCATCTTTCCCCTCTTTTTCCATCCCAAGATGGCATGCATTCTGATTACCCCTTCCTCTAGTCTGCCCTCCCTTTTATCATCCCCCCTTCTTATTTCCTTCCCCTTTACTTTCTTGAAGGGTAAGATGAATTTCTCTGCTCCATTGCCTGTATACTTATTTCCCAGTTGCTTGTAAAAATAAGTTTTTAACATTTGTTATTAAAGCTTTGAGTTCCAAATTCTCTCTTTTCTTCCCTCCCTACCCATCCCCATTGAGAAGGCAAGCAATCCAATAAATGATATACATGTGTAGTTATGCATAATAGTCATGTTGTGAAAGGATAGCTATATTTCTCTCCATCCTATTTCACCCCTCAATTATTCTTTTTCTTTGATCCTGTCCCTTTTCTAAAGTATTTGCTTCTGACTACCTCCTCCCCCCATTTGCCTTCCCTTCTATCATCTCCCCCTCTTATTCCCTTCCCCCCTACTTTCCTGTAGGGTAAGATATCCAATTGAATGTGTACGTTATTCCCTCTTTAAACCAAATCCAGTGAAGGTAAGGTTCACTCATTCCTTCTTACCCCCCCTTTCCCTCCATTGTGAAACCTTTTTTTTGCCTCTTTTATGTGAGATAATTTACCCCATTCTGTCTCTCCCTTTCTTCTTTTCCTAATATATTCCTTTCTCACCCCTTAGTTTCATTTTTTAGATATCAACCCTTCAAATTCAACTCACCCTGGCCATCTATTTATCTATCTATCTGTCTGTCTATCTATCTATCATCTATCTATCTATCTATCTCCTCCAACTACCCTAATACTGAGAAAGGTCTCATGAGTTACAGATATCATCTTTCTATGTAGGCATGTTAACAGTTAAACTTTAGTAAGAGTCTTATGATTTCTCTTTCCTGTTTACATTTTCATGCTTCTCTTGATTCTTGAAAATCAAATTTGAAAGTCAAATTTTCTATTCAGTTCTGGTCTTTTCATAAAGAATGCCTGAAAGTTCTCTATTTCATTGAATGTCAATTTTTTTCTCCTGAAGGATTATACTCAGCTTTGCTGGATAGGTGATTCTTGATTTTAATCCTAGCTGTTCTGACCTCCAGAGTATCATATTCCAAACCCTTCAATCCCTTAATATAGAAGCTGCTAGATCTTGTGTTATTTTGATTGTATTCCCACAATGCTCAAGTTATTTCTTTCTGGCTGCTTGCAATATTTTCTCCTTGACCTGGGAACTCTAGAATTTGACTACAATATTCCTTTAAGAGTCTCTTTCTGGAGGCGATTGGTGGATTCTTTTGATTTTTATTTTTATCCTCTGGTTCTAGAATATTAGGGCAGTTTTCCTTGATAATTTCTTGCAAGAAGATGTCCAGGTTCTTTTTTTTAATCATGGCTTTCAGATAGTCCAATGATTTTAAAATTATCTCTTCTGGATCTATTTTTCAGGTTAGTGGTTTTTCCAATGAGATATTTCACATTGTCTTCTATTTTTTTCTTTCCTTTGGTTCTGTTTTGTAATTTCTTGATTTCTCATAAAGACATTAGCTTCTATTTGCTCCATTCTAATTTTGAAGAAATTATTTTCTTCAGTGAGCTGTTGGACCACCTTTTCCATTTGGCCAATTCTGCTTTTTAAGGCATTCTTCTCCTAGTTGGCTTTTTGGACTTCTTTTGCCATTTGGGTTAGTCTACTTTTTAAGGTTGTTTTCTTCAGTATTTTGAGGGTCTCCTTTAGCAAGCTGTTGACTTAATTTTCATGATTTTCTTGCATCACTCACATTTCTCTTCCCAATTTTTCCTTTACTTCCCTTACTTGATTTTCAAAATCATTTTTGAGCTCTTCCATGGCCTGCAACCAATTCTTATTCCTGTTGGAAGCTTTTAATGTAGGATCTTTGACTCTGCTGCCCTCCTGTGGTTGTATGCCCCACTCTTCCTTGTCACCAAAGTAAGATTCCATAGTCTGAGTTCTTTTCCAATGTTTACTCATCTTCCCAGCTTTTTGTCAAGGCAAGACTCTGCTTCCAGTAGGAGTAGAGGTGGGGGTGGGTGTACTGTCCCAGGCTAGCACCCCATTTTCTTTTTTTGAAAATAGCATTTTTTTCTAATTATGTGTAAAGATAATTTTTAACATTGATTTTTTAAAAATTGAATTCCAAATTTTCTCCCTCCCTCCTGCCCCTCCCCTCTGCATAGTGTGTGTGTGTAGAGAAGTGAGATAAAATATGATAGGAATAAAAGAGAGCCAACCACTTTTGCCATGAAAAGTGTGAGGAGACAGATAACTGTTAGTTTGGACTTGGGGGTTACAGAGAGAAGAATGAGATTAAAGAAGGCTTCATAGATGAGAGTTCAGAATGAGAAGGGGAAATGAAAATTAGTCTAGTTTGAAAGGTAGGATAGAAGGTAATGGGAAACAATATGGTATAGAGTTGGACAATCAATAAATAAACATTTATTAAGCATCTACTGTGTGCTAGGTACTATATTAAGCTCTGGGTGTACAAAGAAGCCAAAGACAGTACCTGCCCTCAAGAAACTTACAACCTAATGAGAAGCTCACAATCAAATGGGCTAGAACTGTATTGCAGAGGGCCTTCAATGTTGGAATTAGAGACTTAAATTGTATTTGGTTGGTAGTGGGGAGCTATTAAAATTTTGGGGGGTAGGGTAGTGACCTGACCAGATAACTATATTAAGAAGATCACTTGGGTTTTGGTACAGAAAGGAGGTCAAATCAATCAATACCTAAAGAAATTAATTCAGGCTATTCACTGGAAGGTCAAATACTGAAGCTAAAATTTAAATATTTTGGTGACATAATGAGATGAGACTCACTGGAAAAGACCTTTATATTGGAAAAGATTGAAGGCAAAAAGAAAAGAGATAGCAGAGGATGAGATGGATAGATAGTGTCATGGAAGCAATGAACATAAGCTTGCACAGATTTTTGGAGATGTAGAGAATAGAAGAATCTGATGAGCTACATGGGGTCATGAAGAGTTGGACACAACTGAAGCACTAAACAAGAGGATGGCTTTGGAGAAGAGAAAAGCTGGAGGTAGGAAGACCACAGGCTCATAGATTTAGAATATTGGAAGAAATCTTAGAGCTCTTATGTAGTTCAACACCCTCATTTTACAGATAAGGAAATTGAGACTCTGAGACATTTAGGGACTTGCCCAACATCATACAGATAGTGAGAGAAGTGGGTTTTTAGACAACTGAGAGACTATTATAATAACCTAGATGAAAAAAGATGAAGGCCAACACTAGAGTGAAGGCAACTGGAGTGGAGAGAAAGGGACTGGATTTGAAGGATATTCAGAGGTAGAATTGACAGGATTTGGCCACTGAATGGATGGGATGAGAGTAAGATTCAAAGACCGCTTCATGTTTACAAGCCTGGGGGAATGGGAGGATGGTGGTTTCATTCTCAAAGAGAGAGAGAAATTATGTGCAGGGTCAGGTTAGAAAAGATAGGGAGTTCAGCTTTAGACATGTTGAGTTCAGGGTAATAGTGAGCTATAAAGAGGGAGAGATTCACAATTCTACCATATCCTATAAGGACAGGGCATAGTGATATGAATTTTTAAAAAATAGTTGGAATAGTCCCTGTCTTCAAGGGACTTCTACCTGGAGTGGGGGTGGGGGTGGGGATGGGGATACAATACAACTTGTACCCATACATGTTTTTTTAAAAAAACTATTCTTCACTCTAAATTGTATAACCAAGTCTACCAGAAAGAATTTTTATTCATTTTAGATTATGTTAAATTCAAGTATTATTCTGCTTAGAGAACTATCCAAACTGATTGAGTCCTTTTATGCCCTAAGACACAGCCTTCACACAACAATTAGAAGTCTAATTTATAGACTTCTTTAAGGAGGGATATTTCATAGTCAAGCTTAAGCAAGTGTCTAGTACTGGTCAACTGCAGATTTAATTTGATTATGGTGAGTAGCAGAGCCAAGATGGTGGAGCATAAGCAGCAAGCCAGCTGAATTCTCTGAACATTCACCTCTAAACAATTTTAAGATAATACCTCAAATAGAATTCTGGAGTGGCAGAGCCAAAAAAGTTTGGGGTGAGACAATTTTCCAGGGCAAGACAACTCAGGAGGTCAGCAGGAAAGGTCTGTGATACTGGTATGGTGGTGAGTCCAGAGGGTAGCACAGGCCCCCACAGTGGGAGAACCAGCAGCAGGTCTTGGAGGTAGCTGCATCAGTGGCAGCAGCAACTTTGGGAGGTCTTAGCTCATAGACAGTAGGGAGTCAGAGAACTGGTAACAGTGACTAACAGTAGTGGTAACAAAACTAGTGGACCCTAAACCCAATGCCATTAGAAAGGTGATGTCCCCAAAATACTCAAGTTACCTCTAGACCCTGGAGTGAAAGATTCACTCTAAAAAAGTGAAGCCAAGGAAATAATAACTACAAAATGCTCAAACAAGACAAGGTCCCTGTCCTCAGGGAATCTCAAGATAAGACGTACCACAAATATCTGTCATACCATCTTTCGCAGATGAAGATCTGCTGGTCCAGCTCCTTCATTTTGTGGAGGAAATGGAGTGTTTAATTTTCTTTTTATTCCATTGCAGCTGGCTCTTTACTGACCCAAAAAACTGGCTGACTTCTGTTGCAGGTCTCAGTTTGCCCAGAAAACAAAGTGATTAAGGCAGTATGGTCTAATAGAAAGAGTGCTAACCTTGAAGACTGAGGACTTGGCTTGGACTCTGCTGCTTTGGGCATATCACTTCACTTCAAATCTGTGTGAAGTTCAATACGAGAAAAACTATCAGCATTATTGACCATATCAACAACGACCCTAACAGAAATCATATGATTATCTTAGTAGATGCAAAAAAAGTTTTTGACAAAATACAACATCCATTCCTATTAAAAACACTGGAGATCATAGGAATAAAAGGAGTCTTTCTTAAAATGATAAGTAGCATCTACCTAAAACCGTCAGCAAGCATTGTATGTAATGGGGATAAGCTAGAAGCATTACCAGCAAGATCAGGGGGAAAACAAGGATGTCCATTATCACCACTGTTATTCAATATTGTACTAGAAATGTTAGCATTAGCAATAAGAGAAGAAAAAGAAATCAAATTAGAATAGGCAAAGAAGAAACAAAGCTATTACTCTTTGCAGATAATATGATGGTATACTTACAGAATCCTAAAGAATCAAGTAAAAAATACTTGAAATAATAAACAATTTTAGCAAAGTTGCAGGATATAAAGTAAACCTACATAAAACTTTGGCATTTTTGTATATTACTAACAAAGCCCAATAGCAAGAGATAGAAAGAGAAATTCCATTTAAAGTAACTATAGACATTATAAAATAAACTGCCAGGACACACCCAGTAACTATATGAACACAATTACAAAACATTTTTCACACAAAGACAGATCTAAAGAACTGTAAAAATATCAATTGCTCATGGGTAGGCTGAGCTAATATTATAAAAATGACAATTCTACCCAAGTTAATTTACTTATTCAGTGCCATACTAATCAAACCATCAAAAAATATTTTATAGAGCTAGAGAAAAATAATTTAAAAATTCATCTGAAAGAACAAAAGTTCCAGAATATCAAGGGAATTAATGAAAAGAAATGCAAGGGAAGGTGGGCTAGTCATACCAGATCTTAAATTGTATTGTAAAGCAACAATCATCAAGACTACTTGGTACTGGCTAAGAAATAAGAGTGGTGGATAAGTGGAATAGGTTAGGGATACAAGACACAGTAGTCAATGACTATAGTAATCTACTGTGTGATAAACCCAAAGACTCCAACTTCTGGGATAAGAGCTCACTCTTTGACAAAAATTGCTGTGAGAGCTGGAAAACAGTATGGCAGAAACTAGGTATAGACCAACATCTTACACTATATACCAAAATAAAAGCAAAATGGGTACACAATTTAAGTATAAAGGCTGATACTGTAAGCAACCTCGGAGAGCAAGAAATAGTTTACCTGTCAGATTTACAGAGAACAGAAGAATTTATGACTAAACAAGAGATAGAGAACATTATGAAATGCAAAATGGATAATTTTGATACACTAAATTGAAAGTTTTTGCACAAAACCAAAGCAACCAAAACAAGAAGGGAAACAGAAAGCTAGGAAACAATTTTTATGACTAGCGTCTCTGATAAAGGCCTCATTTCTAAAATACATAGAGAACTAAGTCAGATTTATAAGAATAAAAGTGAATTGATAAATGGTCAAAGGATATGAACAGGTAGTTTTCAGAAGAAATTAAAGCTATCTATAGTCACATGAAAAACTGCTCTAAATTACTGTTGATTAGAGAAATGAAAATGAAAATAACTCTGAAGTACCACACCACACCCACCAGTTTGGCTAACATGACAAAATAGGAAAATGAGAAATATTGGAGAAGATGTGGGAAAATTAGAACACTAATGCATTGTTGGTGGAGTTGTGAACGTATCCAATCATTCTGAAGAGGAATTTAGAACTACACTCAAAAGGCTATAAAACTGTGATCCAGTGATATCACTTCTTGGTCTGTATCCCTAAGAGATTAAAAAAAATTGGAAAAGGACCCACAAATACAAAAATATTTATAGCAGCTCTTTTTGTGGTGGCCAAGAATTGGAAATCAAACAGATGGCCATCAATTGGGGAATGGCTGAACAAGCTGTGCTATATGAATGTAATGGAATAATATTGTTCCATAAGAAATGATGAGCAGATAGACTTCAGAAAAACCCAGAAAGACTTACATGAACTGATGCTGAATGGAGTGAGTAGGACCAGGAGAACATTGTACATTAGCTCTTCTCAGCAATGCAAGGATCTAAGACAATTCCAAAAGACACATGATGGAAAATCCTATACACATCCAGAGAAAGAACTATGGAATCTGAATGCAGATCAAAGCAAACTTTTTGCTCTTTTTTTTGTTTGTTCTTTCTCACGGTTCCTCCCATTGGTTGTAATTCTTCTTTACAACATGACTAATGTGAAAACATGTTTAATATGAATGTATATGTAGAGCCTACATCAGATTTCATGATGTCTTGGGGAGGGGGGAGAAGGAAGAGGGGTAGAAAATTTAGAACTCAAAATCTTATGGAAGTGAATGTTGAAAGCTAAAAATTAATTAATTAGTTTTTTAGGAAAAAATCTATGTGAACATGAATAGGGCACTATCTCTCTAAGCATCAGTTTTCTCATTTGTAAAATATGGTGTAAGCTATTATTTTGCATACCTAGTTTTGCTCATTTTAAGGATGACAATTAGTCACTCAGAATCAGAAAATTATTTGCTTTCCTTTAAGAATGACATATTTAAGTTTTGCTGCATTCTTCAATATAATGTTATTGATGTTATTGTTGAGTTTTAGAGGTGCTGGTCCTGCCTGAATGAATTTGATCCAAGCCTTCTTTCAGTCAAAGACAAGGTTTATTAGAATACGATTACAGGGTGGGCATGATTCTAAAAATCCGCCATATTGGCCAGTGTCTTAAAGAATCTGAGCATTGGCTAGACTCAAGAAATCTGAGTACTTTAATGGAGCAAGTTGGATCTTACATACTGATAGACTGTGGAAAGGATTTAGGAATGACCAAGTAGACTGGGGTGACTGAGAGGTGACGGAGAAGGACCAGGAAAACCAGGGACCTGGACCACGTGGCCAAGGGAGAAAGGGGTCTAGTTAGGATCAAGGGTAGGAAGTGGGGTGATCTGTAACAGACAAGGAAGGGCTGGGAATTGGGGGATTGTGTGTAACCTACAAAGACAAACTAGTTGAGAGGAATACTGGAATGGGTAGATGCCTCAGGAGAATGCCAGAGATTTGACCTAGAGGGAAAATTCAAGGAGAGTTCTGGGGAAAGTTGGTGGTCGGGGAGAAGGTTTCCAAATTACCTCATATTATCTGGCCACTGAACTAATCATCTTAGCCACTCTTTCCACCAAATCAAGGGCTGTTACCAGGTCCAAAATGATTCTGCAGAGATCCACCTAGGGAAGAGCCCACTGTAGGAGACCTGACAAGAATGAGCCGGTAACTTTCATCCAGGACCTGACACAGTGAAACAGGCAGTAAGAGGGACAGGAAATGAGTTAGTACAAAGTCCTCTCTGCCCAGGGTTTTGCATGCTGCAGGATGATCCCGCAAGGCAGATCCGTATCTATGCCTCTGCTAACCCTTTGCCCGGGCAGGGCCAGCCTTGGGGACAAAATGAAATTTTTTTCTCCCCCAAGTCACACACTTTGATTTTGTGACAAAGATTAGCGGAGCTCTCCTGCCCAATCAGCAACACCCTCGATGATGTCATCGATGCTAAATTCAGGCTCCCAGAGAGGTGAGCTGTTAGGTGCGGCAGCAGGAGTGGCGATCCAGTTTTCAAAAATGCCTGTTAATGAAGAAGCTTTATCAGCCCTCATATACATGTGTGCGCACACACATAGACACCAGAGATTCATTCAGGTGCTTTACTAAAGGCGCACAGGCAAATCTTACCAGAGGTAAGGGGCTAGCCCCGGGAGACTTTTCAGTACCCAGTAGATTCAGACACACGAATAGGGGGTCTTTCCAGAGAACCTCATTTCACCGGATTCTTTTATATTAAAACATCCCTTTGGGCTCTAATCAGAAGACACTGGACGTGGAGTCGGGCAGCCTGAATTCATCCCCAGCCTGTGCGACCTTGGGAGCGTCTCTGGGCTCTGCTTTCCTTTTGAAACGAGTGGGCTAGTAAAGACCCCTCGGAGCCCTGCTGTGGTGAAGCTAGGACCCCGATAATCGCCAGCCCCCCCCCACGAGCGTTCGTCCCCACCACCCTGCCCTATAGTGATCGCGCTCTGAAGAGGTGGCCGTGACAGATTGGGATATTTTCCCCAGATCGCACAGCTGGAAGTGTCCGAGCCGGGGAGGACTCCACTTCTTGACCCCTTGTCCCTTGACCACACAGTGTCGGCGGCTGCCTTTGAGGGGTACGGCCTGCGCGTGCCTCAGTTTCCTCATCTGTAAAAGGAAGGGACAGGCCTAAATAGGATCCCGGGATCTCTTGGTCTCTGTCTCCCCACCTGAAAGACCAGAGGGCTGGACCCCAGGGCTCTAAAATCCTATGGAATTGGCTCGGGGGGCTCTTAATAAATGCACGCTGACGACGTGCCAGGGTCACTTAGCGGAACCCCGTTGTTTTCCAGGGCAGGGTGGGTGACCCAGGAGGAAATATCCTGCCTGCCTCTTCTCGGAAGCTGCCGAAGGCCAGGCTTAAAGGCGGCGTCTCTCCCTGCGGCCAGCGCCAGGAGTCGGCTTGGGGGTGCGGGAGGAGCAGAGGCCGGACTACAACTCCCAGCGTGCCGAGCGCGGAAGCCCGCGCTCACATGACCGCCGAGTCAGCTGGCTCGGCAGCTGGAGCCGGAGCTGCCCGAGTGGTCGGAGCGGCGCGCGGTGAGCCGGCTGGGGGCGGGGGGGAAGGGAGGGCGCTGGGGCGGGGGGGAATAGGCCCCGTCCCTCTCCCCTGGCCTCCGCGAACCCCGAGCCCCGCCGGGGGCCAGTTGGGCCATTTGCAGGTGGGGAAACTGAGGCCGGGAGACGGGAAGAGTGCGAGTCAGTGGCGGAGTCCGGATTCGAACCCGGGGCTCCTGCCCTCCTGGAGGGGATCTCGCACCCTGTCCCGCCCTCCATGGCTCCCTGGGCCCGCTTCCCCCTATCCCTAAGAGGGGCGCCCCGCCAGGCTCAGAGCTGGGGGGACCTCTGAAGTCATCAGGGCCACCCCCCCACCCCCCAATGTACAGCTAAGAAAATGGAGGCAGGCTTGCTTGCCCGGGATGAGAGCAGTCCTTGAACCCGGGCCTTGCGCGCTTGAACCTCCCTCTCCCCAGAACGGAGGGAGCCGGGGCGCAGGGGGGGGCCGGGGGGCTCAGGGGGAAGCCGGGGCGCAGGAGGGAGCCGGGGGGCGCAGGGGGGAGCCGGGGGGAGCCGGGGGGCGCAGGGGGAAGCCGGGGCGCAGGGGGGAGCCGGGGGGCTCAGGGGGGAGCCGGGGCGCAGGGGGGAGCCGGGGGGCGCAGGGGGGAGCCGGGGGGCTCAGGGGGGGGGCCGGGGCTCAGGGGGGAGCCGGGGCGCAGGGGGGAGCCGGGGGGCTCAGGGGGGAGCCGGGGGGCTCAGGGGGGAGCCGGGGCGCAGGGGGGGGCCGGGGCTCAGGGGGGAGCCGGGGGGCTCAGGGGGGGGGCCGGGGCGCAGGGGGGAGCCGGGGGGCGCAGGGGGGAGCCGGGGGGCTCAGGGGGAAGCCGGGGCGCAGGAGGGAGCCGGGGGGCGCAGGGGGGAGCCGGGGCGCAGGGGGGGGCCGGGGCTCAGGGGGGGGCCGGGGCTCAGGGGGGAGCCGGGACTCAGGGGGGAGCCGGGGGGCGCAGGGGGGAGCCGGGGGGCGCAGGGGGGGGCCGGGGCTCAGGGGGGAGCCGGGACTCAGGGGGGAGCCGGGGGGCGCAGGGGGGAGCCGGGGGGCGCAGGGGGGAGCCGGGGGACTCAGGGGGGAGCCGGGGGGCGCAGGGGGGAGCCGGGGCGCAGGGGGGGGCCGGGGCGCAGGGGGGGGCCGGGGCTCAGGGGGGAGCCGGGACTCAGGGGGGAGCCGGGGGGCGCAGGGGGGAGCCGGGGGGCGCAGGGGGGAGCCGGGGGACTCAGGGGGGAGCCGGGGGGCGCAGGGGGGAGCCGGGCGCAGGGGGGAGCCGGGGGGCTCAGGGGGGAGCCGGGGCGCGCAGGAGGGAGCAGGGGGGCGCAGGGGGGAGCCGGGCGCAGGGGGGAGCCGGGGGGCTCAGGGGGGAGCCGGGGCGCGCAGGAGGGAGCAGGGGGGAGCCGGGGGGCGCAGGAGGGAGCCGGGGGGCGCAGGGGGGAGCCGGGGGGCGCAGGAGGGAGCCGGGCGCACCCCTCCCCGGGAACCTGCGGGTGCGGGCTGGAGGACGCCCTTTCACCCCTTCCTTGCGCACGTGACCCGAGGCCCCCGTGCCCTCCCTGCTGCCCAAAGCTGAGCCAGGGGTTTGCCCTGGACGTGTGGCAGCGAAGGGCAGTGAGTGCGCCTCCGGAGCAGAACTGGAGGGCGGAACCCCCGCTGTGCGGGCGCTTGGTGAATGTGGAGGATGGACTTTTCAACGGACAAAAAACTATTTTCTCTCTTACCCCTGCCCCTTTTATGAAAAAGAAAAAAAAACCCGTTGTTACCTAGGCGTGATCACAAACACAATTTCTCTGCCGGGTGTGGGCTCGTCCTGATCTTTGCTCAGTTGTGTCAGGTTGCCTCAGAGGAAGCCTGCGCGCCGCATGAGCCATCTTTGAGGTGGGGATGTGCAGATGTTCTCCAGCTTTGGGGTCTGGGACTCTTGGGTTTAAAAGCAGCCTGACCCCAGTTCATGCTCCCTTCCAAGGGATGTCTGAGCCGCCTGGGCTTCCCTTGTGGCCTGTTATCAGGAGGAAGCGGGGAAGCTTGTGGCTGGCTCTGGGCTTCATTCCTCTGTTCTGAGCTCCATTGGTTTGAGGAGCAGCCAGTCACAGTGACAGATTCGGATTATGTTCTTTATGAACTGCAGGGGGAGGAGGGAAGTGAATGTTGTTTGTGAGGGGAAGAGAGAGAGAGAGACAGAAAGAGAGAGAGAAGGAGGGAGGGAGGTGGAAAGGGAGAGAGAGGAGGGGGGAGAGAGGGAGAGAGAGAGAGAGAGAGAGAAGGATGGAGGGAGAGAGAAGGAGGGAGGGAGAGAGAGAGAGAGAAGGATGGAGGGAGAGAGAGAGAGAAGGATGGAGGGAGAGAGAGAGAGAAACACAAACACAACAGAACACCACCACCAGATTGCTGGACTAGTTTGCCAAGCTACCAGAGTCACAGAGGTGGGTCATATCTGAGATAGCATTTGAACTCAGATCTTCTGACTCCAAGCCCAGGGCCTCTGTCTGTTGCATCAGCTGAAACTAGCATTTCAGTGAGTTTATAACCCAGTGTGCAGTTCAGGCCTGTAACCTGATGGGGAGAACAAGGTCACTGTTTTTAAGTACTTAAAAAGCATCCCCAGGGCTTGTGTTTGTCCCCAGAGAACAGAGCTGGTAGATGTGGGGAGAAGTCACAAAGGAGCAAATTTCAGCTTGAAAAAACTCCCAGCAATGAAAGCAGTCCAGAATAGAGAGGGCCGCCCGCAGGAGCTGGGGTTTTCCTCACATCTGGGCTGCCTTTTTTTTTGTAGGGAGAATTCTGGTGCAGGCGTGAGTTGTGCTGAGTGACTTTGAGTCCCTTCCAGCTCTGAGAGTCCATGACTCAGTACTTACTTCCTTGTTTCTCTAATTTAATCTTGCTTTCTTATGGCTTAAATTTATTTTCAGTTCGTAAGCATTTATTTTCTTTTCCCTCCACCTCCTCCCCTGCTGACAAAAAGAAAACACAAACCCTATAACAAATATGCCTGGTCCAGCAAAACAGATTCCTACAGTGGCCTTGTCCAAAAATGTACCTCCTGCACCTTGAGTCTTATCCCCTCTCAGGAGGTGGGTCGTGGGCTCCCTTGGGCATTCATTATGTTGATCAAAGTTCTTAAGTCTTTCAAAGTTGTTTGCCTTTTCAATGTTATTATTATTGTATAAATAATTCCTCTAGTTCCGCTGCCTTCATTCTGCATCACTTCATCCAAATGTTCCCAGGTTTCTGTGAAGCTATCCCTTTTGTCATTTCTTGTGACACTGTAGTATTCCATCTCATTTGTCTGCCCCAGTCGGCCAGCCACTCCCTCCTGGTGGGCTCTCCTTAGCTCCCAGCTCTTTGCCATTCTAAAAAGAGCTGCTATGGGTATTTTTTGCTCGTGATTCCTTTTCCTCTGTCTTTCATCTCTCATGGAGCATAGGCTTAGGAGAGGTATTGGTGAATTTACGGGTAATGCTGCTTTTCTGTGTCCCATTTTAGGACCCCACAGAGCCATTCCCAGGGCAATTAGCCCTTGGTCACTCTAAGCCTGACCACTACCTGGACTCTTGTTTCTCTCATGACTGACTGGGAAGTGAGGTGGTGAGAGAGCGGCAGAGACGAGCTCCTGGAGCCCATGTGGCCATGGCTCAGACCAGTATGGTCATCAACAGTGACTATGGTGATTGGGGTTGGAGTTCGGATGCCGGGGAGCGAGCCCGCCTCCTACAGAGCCCCATTGTGGATGGAGTCCCCAAAGGGGAGGAGGACGACCCAGGAGCCACTAACGGGGGGACCACCTCCACTCTGGGAGCTGTCTTTATTGTAGTGAATGCCTGCCTGGGCGCTGGCCTGCTGAACTTCCCTGCTGCCTTCAGCACCGCTGGGGGAGTAGCAGCTGGAATTGGGCTGCAGATTGTGAGTGACATGGGGTTACTGAGGCGGCAGGGGGAATGGAGGGCATGGAGCAGACCCCTTGGCTTCAAAGGAGAGGGCTTTGGGCTGTATTCGATGGAAGGGCATGCTAGCCTGCCCAGGAGGGAGGTGGGGATGATGCTTTGGCCTGACTTTCCTTGGTAGGTGTTGCTTTCGTGTCTTTCAGCATCCCTGGGCATGCGTCCCTCTCTTTGCTACAGGGCATGTTGGTCTTCATCATCAGTGGACTGGTCATCCTGGCATATTGCTCCCAGGCTAGTAATGAGCGCACCTACCAGGAGGTGGTGTGGGCAGTGTGTGGTAAACTGACTGGGGTCCTGTGTGAGGTTGCCATTGCGGTTTACACTTTTGGTACCTGCATTGCCTTTCTCATCATCATTGGAGACCAGCAGGACAAAAGTAAGCCCTCCCCATCCCCTTGGGGCTGCCTCTGGTTGGGGGAAACAGGGAGTGAGGAAGAAAGGAATTCCTGTCACTGTCTGTGATCAGCCTGGCATGGCCCAGGGTACTGACCACTCGGGCTTCCCTCCAGTCCGTCACACACCAGAAGTGCTAAGTCTGTCATTTGGAATGGGAAGCAGACAGGGAAGAAAGGGTCTGAGAGACCATGAGTTCATGGGAAGGAAGGGCAGTGTCTGCTGCTCTGCTGACGTCCCTCTCCTGGCTCTCCTCCTAGTTATTGCTGTGTTAGTGAAGGAGTCGGAGGAGGCAGGCAGCAGCCACTGGTACACAGACCGGAAATTCACCATCAGCCTCACGGCCTTTCTTTTCATCCTTCCCCTCTCCATCCCCAGGGAGATCGGCTTCCAGAAGTATGCCAGGTGGGGGAGTTATTCCTGTCCTCCAGGTCAAGGGGACACTCTGGGTCGGGAGGGCTCAGGAGTCCTAGACCTCCTGTCTCTCAGGCCATGCACTCTTAGGTTCTTCCTCCTCCCTGCCCACTCGCTTTCTGTTAGTGGAACCCAAAGAACAGAGAAAATTGGGAAGGTATAAAATCACACTTGAGTCAGTCACAACTCTTGTGGTAAATCTCAGTGCCCACCAAAAGTCAGGCTCAAAGTCTCTTCCCCATTTTTCTCTGAGTCCTTTCTCCCCTGAATGTCTCCTTCCCATAAGCAGAGTTGTGTTGTTCCTGGCCTGGTAGGAAACCATGGTTTTACCTTCTTCCTGGCCTTGTATCAGCTCAGATGGAATCAGTGAGCTTTGCTCTCTGGTCCCGTTTCCTTCACAGCCTCTCAGATAAAGCTCTAATCTGTATTAGAAAAATCTCCACTCAACTGGTGGTCAGTAAACTTCCCTCTGCCTCAATAATTGCATTTTCCTGACATGCTGGACATCTAGCTGTGTATGTTCACTTTTGCTTTATCCTTTGTTAAAAGGCCCATGGGAGAAGAGGAGACGGTGATGGAATGGGGGTGGGCGACTCATGACTCCAAGTGAAATCTCTGTAGCTTCTAGCTCCTTAGGGATGAGATATTGTTTCTTAATAGAACAGCTGGCAGGAGGACATTACCAGGGGTGGGGTAGGCATGGCTGTTGCTCATCAAAACCCAATTCTTTCCTCCCTGGCAGCTCCCTGAGTGTCCTTGGCACCTGGTATGTCACAGCTATCATCGTTATCAAATACATCTGGCCAGATAAGGAGACATCCCCTGGGAACATACCCACCAGGTATGTGAAAGATTTAGGCGGCCTTTGTCCTCATCAGCTCCTTCTGCTTCATATCACAACATGTCACATTCAGTCACCTCGAAGCATGAATCCCCTCCAGGTGGTCGTTTGAATCCCCAGGAAGGTCACTTTCTCCCCATTGGGCACCTGTAGGACTCGGGTCAGCTGTGTGCTGGCTGTTCTGATGAGGACTTAAGTTTACCCTACTCAAGGAGAAAAGACAATCTTCTTCCTTGTGACCTTGTGCAGGGGCTGGAATTGTACCCCTTTTCATGGTTCTGCTGATGGTTAGATTGATCCTGGGCTTCCCTGCTAAGGAGAGCACTTTGTATAGCTAGTTCATGGGTCCTTGGAGAGATAAACAGGGAGGAATATCCCACCTTTATTGGTTTTCCACCAAATCTGATTCTTTGTAAAAGACCCCAGGTGAGGTTTTCTTGGCAAAAATACTGGAGTAGTTTGCCCTTTCCTTCTCCACCTCATTTTATAGATGAGGAAACTGAGGCAAACAGGGTTAAATGACTTGCCCAGGGTCACACAGCTAGCAAGTGTCTGAGGTCACATTTGAACTCAGATCTTCCTGACTCCAGGCTTGGCACTCTATTTGCTGCGCCACCTAGCTGCCCATCCCCACTTTACAGGTGAGCCAAGGGAGACCCGGAACAAAACGTGGCTAACAGCATCAACAGAACGATAAGAAGAAAGAACCCAGGGTTCCCGACTGCCAGCCTAGAACTATATATATGCTCATCACCCTCTGCCTAGGTCAGAAGTAAATTCAGGGTGGCCAGGATTCCCCCGGGGTCCACTGGGAGCAGTGGACAGAGTAGTAAGAAGGAAGCAAGCACAGTAGTGTAGGAAGAAAACCAGCTTGGGAGGGGCGAGGTGGGGAATGCTGGAAGCCTACAGGCTGCCCTTGGCAAGTCCCATTGTCTCTGCTTTCTCATTTGTAAAACAGAGGTACTTCATTTTCCTCCATGAAGATTAAATGAGAAAATGGTTGTGGAATCACTTTGAAAAGCATGAAGCACTCTGCCATGGGGGACTTTGACCATATTATGAGAAAGTCATTTCCTTTGGGCCAAGGAATGTGGCTTAGCAAGAGGCATATTGATTCCAGCGTATTCTCTATTTTTCCAAATCTGCCTTCTTTAAAGCCTAAGTATAACCTATAATAATACTCTTTGTTTTGTGCATTTTTATCCTCTCTGATCTCCTCTTGGTGACTCCATCCATAAAAATGAATAGTACCTCTTAAATGAAAGGCCCCATCTCAAAATACCACCAGAAAGCCTTTCACACTATACATTTCTGCTAGGATGATGATTTTTTAGCATTCGTCTCCATTTCCAGAGCCGGGCTAGGGCTAAGGTAGAGTTGGGGGGGATAGATGGAGGGCCCTGTTGGAGCTTGGTCTGTCAGCTGTGGAACAGCTGAGATCTGAATAGGGGCAAACACTCATGCCATACTGGAGGGGCCTTGCTTCAGAACTGGGGGACTCTGGTCTGACCTGCCCCCATCTTGAGCCCCTATGTGGCTGTGCTCTCCTTGCAGCCCAACCTCCTGGATGGCCGTATTCAATGCCATGCCCACGATCTGCTTTGGATTCCAGGTACCAGCTATAAAATGGGTTCATTAAAGCTGTGATCACCTGTGTCATGGGGTGGGGGCAGAAGACAGGTAGCACTTTATAACCTGTCGGCCTGGCTCTTCTCTCTTTGGCAGTGCCACGTGAGCAGTGTACCTGTCTTCAACAGCATGCGGCAGCCCAAGGTGCAGACGTGGGGTGGGGTGGTGACGGCAGCTATGGTCATAGCCCTCTGTGTCTACATGGGCACAGGTAAGGCAGCCCTGGCAGAGCACCCTTCTGGCCAGGATGAGGGGGGCGGAGGACAGACCCAGTGGCCAGGGCTATTATCATTTCCTGGGCAGAGCTGGGCTGCACTCAGGGCCCGGTGCCATTTCTCTTCTTGGCAAGTCCTTCTAGAAGTAGCTAGAGTTCAAGTGCCTGTGGCCTCTCTCCTCCCTCTGTCCTAGAGTCTTCTCCAAGAAGAGAAAATCCAAATGATTACAGGTCCCCTCCCTAACCTTGTCCTCGCTTCCTCAGATGCATTCCCAACAGCTGTTCTGTCTCTTGGGTCAGACAGATTGGAAAGACTCCCCTCCTCCCAAGAGCCTTACCATTTTAATCTACCTTTCCCACTCTGACTCAACTACTGGACTTTCTTCTCCCCATTTGGCCCCTCAGGCATCTGTGGCTTCCTAACCTTTGGGGTCAGTGTGAACCCCGATGTGCTCCTCTCCTACCCCTCTAATGACGTACTTGTTGCCATTGCCCGTGTCTTCATCATCATCAGTGTGCTGACCTCCTACCCCATTCTTCACTTCTGCGGACGGTGAGGCCCTCCACCTGGGGTGAGCAGTGCCAGCAGTGGGGAGGGGGCTTCCTGTGAAGCCAAGCAAGTCCTCTTCCCAAGGACTCCCCAGAGGAGTGTGTCCTGGGGCCTTTGGGTCTCCCTGCACAGAGTTTGGCCATCCCACCCCCACCCCTATTGCTCTGTTCCCATTTGCCCTATGCCCCCCCTTTTCCTGAACTTGACTCTAAGTGCTTTGTACATCCATCCTCTCATCTGCTTCATTTTGGGAGACTTCAGGGCACGGCTAGATTTTCTCCTCCTCAGGCTGCACTGATCTTGGGAAAAGAGTGGCCAGAATGGATTAAGGCCTCCCCTGCACAGCCCCTTCCTAATCTGTGAGCTTGTGTGCAGGGCTGTCCTGGAGGGCTTATGGCTGCGGTACAAGGGCGAGACTGTGGAAGAAGACGTGGCCAGAGAGCAGCGACGCCGAGTGCTGCAGACTGTCACCTGGTTCTTACTGACCCTGCTCCTGGCCCTCTTCATCCCAGACATTGGGAAAGTCATCTCCATCATTGGCGGCCTCGCAGCCTGCTTCATCTTCGTCTTCCCAGGTACGGGCTGCCCACCACCTTCCACCATGTGTGCAGAACCCTGCTCTGTTACTGACTAGCAACACCCCTCTCTTCTCATCCTTTTTAGTCTCCAGGCTTAAAAATCCCCATTATTCAGTTACCCCCTCCAGGGCCTCACAGACAGATTGCACCAGCCACTCCTTGGGCTCAGAAGGAGAGGCAGCAGATGTCTCAGTCTTGGGAAGGGGAAACATTTTGAGCTCTCCCTTCCCCTGAGTCATGATTTCTGACTTACTGAAATATGTGTATGCATGTGTGTGTGTGTGTCTGTATGTGTGTGTGAGTGTGTCTGTATGTGTTGGGGGTTGGGGGAGAGGGGAATGGTGGTGTAGTCAGAGAAGGGAATCAATGGAAAAAGGAGCTAGACTCTTGGCTGGTCCTTGCTTGGATGGAGCTGGCCAATTGGTTGATCAAAGATTTGATTTCTCCTAGGACTGTGCCTGATTCAAGCCAAACTTTCTGAAATTGATGAAGTCAAGCCAAGCAGGTAAAGCTCTGTATTGTCTCATGACCCCTTGTCTTCAGGGCTCTGGGGGAGTAACATGGGGCAGGGGGAAGAGAGGAAGAAGCCAGGGGTGCAAGCCCAGCTTTGCCCAAAGTCACCACCTCTTGGACTGGCTTCCTAACCTCTCAGATAGAGAGCTTACTTTAGAATCACATTAGTGCTTCAGAAAGTCTGAGGATAAAGATAACAGAAAGGATACAGATGGGCAGTAATGTCCATCTAAATGCAAATGTGAGGGCTGGATAAGAGTCCTTTCCCCTCCTCTTACCCTACATTGTTGAGACCCCACAACAGAGCCCTTTCCCCTCCTCTCACCCCACATTTTTAGGACCCCATGACAGAGCCCTTTCCCCTCCTCTCACCCCACATTGTTGGGACCCCACAACAGAGCCCTTTCCCCTCTTTTCTGTTTATAGCTGGTGGGTGCTGGTCAGTTACGGAGTCCTCTTGGTCACCCTTGGAGCCTTCATCTTTGGCCAAACCACAACCAATGCCATCTTCATGAATCTCGCGGCCTAGCCTCTCCATTTGGGACTGGACAACCAAAGGGAAAACGTGGCCTTTTCTGCTGAGCCCTTGAGAAACCGTATCTGTGCACTAGCCCCTTGCTGTTTATCGGGCGATCACACCATATCACGTCTTGTTTGATAACGTTCCGTCGTCAGTGCCCTCATGAGGAAGGGAGTTGGAGCCACCTTCCAAGGGACTCTTCTGGTTAGAGGACAGTCCCAGGGACTTCCCCAGTCACCAGCAGTGCTGTGGATGGTGGGAAAGAATGATCTCCCACCACTGAATCTTCCCAAGGATCTCCCATTGTTTCTGTATCTGAAATTAAAACCCTATTTCTTTTACCCATTGGTAGAGAGGAGCAGAAAAAGCTCCAAAGAGTGAACCTAGTCTCACCTGAGTGAGGAGAAAATCCTTCCTCTGCTGGGAAACACTTTCTGCAGAAGGCTGGCCCCAGGCAGGGAGCAAGGCCCAGCACTCCTAGAGAGGCCTTCGTGCTGTCAACACTACGTGCAGTGACCATAGCCACTTGTGACTTCAGGTGTGCAGTCCAGAGGTGAATACAGTAGCTCAGACACAGTGGGTTTCCAAAGTCATGCAAATGACCATCACAAAATGGAGGCTTTTTCGCTGCCCAGAGAGAGAGAGAGCCCAAGGGAGCCAGCTCTGGCCCACAGAGGGCAGGGATCAGACTCAAGCCAGTTGTGTTGCCAGATTCCAAGTTCCCTTGGCCCCATTTGGTCCCACTTTGTTTTGGTAAATGTCTTTCCAGTAATCATTAGTTATACCCAGAGCCATTTGGAACCTCGTCTCTTCCTCCCAGCATCATGTTGTCTGGAACCAAGGAAGAGGAAAGACCACTAATCCATGGCTCCGGAGGCACCTCCATCTCACCACATTCCAGTGAGGCTTGACCAGCCTTCTTGGTCTCATCAGTCCCAGAATCTCACTAAGTCTAATGTTTACAGAGACTGTTGGGCTTCCCTATCTGGAATGGGGGCCAACATGTGTCATGGTGCTTCGTGTATCCATCTGTTACCTCCAGATTAGGAATGCTCTTCCCTCTCAAATTCCAAATTGGCACCTCCTTTAAGAATGGGAAAGAGGAGAGGATGGCAAGATGGCTGTTTTGTTTTCCTTTGAATGTTCTCAGAAGCTCCCAGTCCAAGCTTGCGGTTCCCTGTCCAAACTTCCATTCACTATTTTTTCATTTAAAGGTGAATACAGTCCCTGGGTGGGAAAGAGCCACCTGGCATTGGACTGTTAATGGGAAACTCTAACACTGGGGATAAAAGAGGATAAGACTCCACCTCTCTGCAGCCTAGCAGATTGCAAGACAGTTGTGATTCTCCATGCCTAGTGCTAATACTTCCTGTGCCATTTTCTTTCCTCATTTGATTTCCTGTTGTACTGGGGAAAAAGACAGTCATCAGCTTTTGAGCCACTGCTCTGCCCTCCATCAGGCCCCATCTTCAAGGAGGTCTTGGCATGCCCCGTGCCAGGATCACAAAGTAGTGGTGTCAAAATGTTGTATTTTATTCTTTGAGGGCGAGAGATGGAGGGTGAGGTCACCAGAGAGTCAAGACCAGGCAGCAGATGATAGAATTTTAAGGTTTTCCATCTCTGCCAACTCACGCTATCCATTTTTCCACATGCCTCCATTAATCTGCATTGCCCCATGGCATCCCCTGCTCACTTTGGACAATCTCAGGAAGACCAAGGGTAATAAACTAGAACTATATGTCTGCCATCTTGCTTCATCCAGACTAAGACCTCCACCCATAGGAAGTGGAGAGGCTACTCGCAGATAGTACCCCAAACCTCTCCAGCTCCCCGACTGGTTTTTTCATGTTGATGGATCCAGAAGGAAGCTCTGGTTTATAGGAAGCAGACTTCTTGCCCCCAAGGATACTGTGTCCTTGAAGGTCCAACCAGGGACCTGGTCCTCCCTCTTCCCACATAAAACTAAGGCCTTGAAGGTTCAGTTGTGTGGGAAGCCAACATTGGGTAACAAGCTGGGTCTCCCCATTGTTTCCTCCTTCCCCGCAACCAGTAATACAGGCCCAGCTTCTTGTTAAGGTCTGGGCTTTTATCTTACCTGTCTCTGGCAATGGGGGAGGTGGTCTGTTCCAGACATTGTCATGTTGGGTATCTTCTGGAAGCATCTGCCCCTTTTGAGAGAGTTGAGATGAGGACAGGACAGTTATTTGTGAAGGGATTCCAACCCCAGATTAGGTGTGTGAAGCCAGAAAAGGGAATGGACTCTGGTTCGCACCTCCCAAAATTCTCTCTCTGCCTCACCCCCCATCTGTGATTTTTAATGGTTTTTTCAACCCCTGTACCCTTGGCCATGAAAATACATAATAAAAGAGAACTTTGCTGCTGAGTTTTTTTTGTATGATCCTAATCTTGTGGGCAAAGGGAGTTATTGTTTGAATTGGAAAGGTAGGAAGGCAGGACAATTCCTGACCTGGCAACCTGACTTCCTCAGATTGGTCTTCAAGGTGATGAGCCTTGGTGATAAGTGCCAGGCACTCAGCCAAGTCCTGAGGATACAAAGAGAGGTAAAAAATAGCCCAGGTTCTACACAAGCTTACTGTCTAAGGGGTGAGATAACAGGCAGCCTACTATGTACAAATGAGAGAGATGATGGGTAGGTAGACAGGCATGTATATATGTGATGTCAGAGATTATCTCAGAAGGAAGGCACTAAAGTTCTGGAGGAGTGGGAAGCCTTGTAGAAGATGGGGCTTGGGTCGATATCTGGAAGAAGTCAGGAGGAGGAGCAGGAGAGAGTTCCAGGCAAGGGGTGGTGACATAGTCAGATCTGTACTTTAGGAAGATTATTCAGCTGCTAAGTGGAGGTCAGACTGGTGTGGGGAGAGAGACAACCAACAGCTACTCCCGTGACCCAGGTGTGAAGTGATGAGGATCTGCATCGAGTCAGCATCAGTGTTGAAGGAAAGGATGGAGCAGATAGAAGAGATGTTTGTTAGGAAGATAGTGGGAGAGAGAGTAAAGATGATGAATCTGGGTGACTGGGAGGATGGTGGTGCCTTGACTATAATAAGGAAATTTGGAAGTGGGGAGAGTTAGGGGAGAAAGATTAGTTCTTTTTGGACATGTTGGTCTTCCATTTAACTCAATAATTTGGGAAGCATTTGAATGCCATCTGCTAGACACTTGAGGAGAAGCTAAAATGTATAACCGTAGCTCCCAGAAATTTAGCAAATTGTGTACATGAGTTCACTGGATCCTCATAACCCAGGAGGTATGTCCTACAGGCATTATCCCATTTTACATCTGGGGAAACAAATTTAGAGTGGTTAAGTGTCCCACTCCTCATCTCATGTTGTACTGGAGATGAAGTTTTAACCTGTCTCCCTCACTCTGAGTGAGCACTTTGTGAGACACCAGGAAAGAAGAGTTCACCATAGGGCTGTAACACTTAGTGAAGGCTTTGTCTAATCTCAACTGGACTCCTGGAAACACCACCATCACCCCTCCCAACTTCCTCCAGGAACTTTCACCTCCCTGCTTCCTATTTCTAGACAAGCCTCATCCTTCCCAGAGCTAACTGAGGGCTACCAATGACTATGAATGGAAACTTTCTGTGTCTGAGCTTTCTCCTTTGTAAAAGGGCATAATAATTTCTACTTATTTCAACCAACCATTCAGTCAGTCAAGTAGTAAGTGCCCACTATGTGCTGGCCACTGTTCTAGGTGCTGGAAATATAAGGACAAACATGAAATAGTTTTTGATCTTAAGTAGCCTACATTCCATCTTTGCTGCTGAGTTGTCTTTGTGTGATCCTAACCTTGTGGACAAAGGGAGTTATTGTTTGAATTGGAAAGCATACAACTGTTATAAGTTATTATAAGCTTCATCTAAATGAGGCTTTCCTAAATGAGGAATTTCAGAGTTGTTAGAAGCATCAACAAATTTCCAATGGAGAAGGGACCTCAGAGGCAGCCGGTCCAACCTAAATAAGAATTCTCTGCTATTACACTAATTCCCTGCTATGACATCTGACAATAACTAAATTTTGGTCAAAAGCTCTCTCTAGTGAGGGATATTCCACTACCAGTCTTGGTGTTTGCAAGTGTTCAGAACCAGATGAGCAAATACAGCGCTATACAACAAATCTGAATTTTTTGTCTGCCAAGCATTCAAACTTTGCTTCAAAGAGCACAACTCCAATGGGCTGGCTACATTATTCAAATGCAAAATGTAGGCTTGCCAAAAATACTGTTTCATTGAGAACTCACATAGGGCAAGCATTCACATAGTGGTCAGAAGAAGCGATACAGGGATACTGTCAAGGTCTCTCTAGAGAATTTTGGAATTTATTGTGTGACATGGGAGACACTGGTACAGGACTGCTCAGCATGGGGTGCCCACATCAGAAAGGGTGCTGTGTTCTATGAGCAAAGCAGAATTGAAACAGCTCAAAGGAAATGTAGGATGTGCAAATTTAGAGTATCCACCTCTTCACACTGACTATTTGTGCTCAACCTGTGGTACAGCATTCCAAGCTTGTACTGATCTGATCAGTCACAGTTGGACACACTGAAACTTGACTCTAGCATAGTGATGTCATTTTGGTCCTCTTCAAGAATGAAGGACAATAACCAACCAATTTCACTACCTCCTTAAGACAACCCATTCTATTTTGGGATTAGGTCTGACTATTCCACTCCTTTGCGCTCTCTATTAACTCTTGATCAAATACAAAGCCCTCTCTTTGGCATTTAAAGTTCTCCACAACCTGCCTCCAATCTATGTTTTCCAACTTATATTACTTCATTTTACCAGGTCTCCTGCTGTTTCTTGGACCATCTCCAGTTATCCTGACCTGTCTTGCTACTGGACTGTGGTGGCTCTGGGAGGAGAGAGGCTGGTAACTTTGCATAGCTCTGCCTCACTTAAATCCAATTCATTTGCAAGTCAAGTAATCACCCTCCGGATGTCATTGGTGCTCCTCAAGAACCAAGGACAAGTAACACTTTTACCCACTCTGTGGTCAAACCAAAAAAGTCTATTATCCTTACACAAGCCATTCCATTTTCCTCCCCTTCTTTTGTGTATCCCCTATACCTGGATGCCATCCCTTCTCAATGCCTCTTGGGATTTTTCAAAACTCAATTCAAAAAACATCAAAATACCAAAAATACCTTTCCTGATCCACCCAGGTAATAGTGTTTCTCTCCCCACCCCCAAATCACCTTGTCTTTACTTTGTACATATTCTACATACACTTACCTGTGCATGCATTATTTTCCCCATTACAAGATAAGCTCTTTGAGGAGAGAGACTGTATCTCATTTTGCCTTTGGAGTGAGTTGACAGATTGGCCGGCTCCAATGGTAGGGAAGCTTTTCCTTCCATCAAGTCTACATTTACATCTTTCTTCTACTTGCAGTTCTATCTTCTGGGGCCAAGCAAAGTAAGGCTAATTGCTCCTCTCCATGGCATCCTTTCTAATATTTGAAGATAGTCATCCTTCCCCAGTTCCCCTACCCACCAAAAAAAAAATTCTTTTCTAAACATCTCCAGTTCTTTGGTGTCTACTATGACATGATTTCAAAACGTTGGCCCAAATATTAACCACCCCGCATGTCCCTCAGCAAAACCAGCAGATATACTGGTATAACGTCCCACAGCTGGATTCGGGCATAGGCTCTATTGGCCTTTGCTTTTCCTCTCTTGGCCACTAGAGGTCGCCTTTGTTTCATATAGGGCCAGCATCACCCTGGATCTGGCCATGGTACCATTTGCCTCCAGACTCTTCCCTGAGCTCACTTACTCCATCACTGGCCTCTCCCTGGTCCCTATTAATAGTCATACCTTCCATCTGAGATTATCCTCAAATTTATCCTGTATATAACTTGTTTTTACATAGCTGCTTGTTGTCTCTCTCTTTGCACTGTTGAGTTCCTTGGGGACAGGACCCATGTTTCTGCCTTTCTTTGTATCCCCCTTGCTCGGCACTTAGTAGGCACTTAATAAATGCTTGTTGACTGTTGACCAACTATCTCCTCGATCACCTGGTTGGGTTTCAGGAGATATCTGGGCTGTAATAAAGAAATTCTGCCTTATCTGTGTACTCCCTTTCTACCACATATATCCACTTTTACCAAGACATGATGGAAAGAATAGTGGGTTTAGGTTCAGAGGACCTGAGTTCAGATTTACACTTACTACCTGTGTAACCCTGGTCAAATCATTTTATCTCCCTGGGCCTCAGTTTCCTCATCTGTAAAATGAGGGGCAAGACGGTATATTAGATCACAGAGGTCATTACACTCCCCAGTGTAATGAACCAGTTTAAACTGTAATTAGGAAATATCTAACAAAATAACTCAAAACACAATAAAACACAGATAATATTAATAGGTGGTTTTCTAAGTCAACATGCCCATGCTGGGCATTTAAGGGTTTTTGGCCCCCATTTCTATCTGAATTTGACACAACTGACTAAGATGACCTTTCAGGTCCCTTCTAGTTCTAACACCAATGATCTTAAGGAATAGGATTGGGCTTGTCTCATCCACTGTTTTTTAACACTACCAAAACCTTCCCTTAAAAACTGTATAGACCTCTGGCCTAGAATCCCAGAGGTAGCAAGGCAACAAGCATTTATGCAAGAATTTTGCTATGTGCCAGGCACTATGCAAAGTGTTGGGGATACAAAGGAAGGCAAAGTGCCATCCCTGTCCTCAAGGAGCTCATATTCTAAAGAAGGAGATGCAAACGACTACAAGAGAAAGAGAAACAGACAGACCCAGAGGCACAGACATAGACACAGAGAAGAGAGAGAGACAGAGACAGAGACAGAGAGACACAGAGAGAGAGACAGAGAGAGTCATCTTAAAGGGAAGGCACTAGCAATGCCTGGAACTGGGAAATGCCTCTTGCCAAAGGTTGAATTTAAGTTGAGTGTTGAGGGCAGCCAGGGAAGCCAGGAAAGGGAAGTAAGAAGGGAGAGTATTTCTGGCACAAGGGATAACAGCCAATAAAAAAGCAGAGTTAGAAGAAGGAATGTCATATACAAGGAACAAAAAGGTCAGGGTCACTGGATTAGAGTGTCACAAGGATTAGAGAATATTGAATGAGAGCAAAGTGGAAAATAAAACCTGGAAAGCTAGTGTGAAGGAATTTAAAAACCAAACAGACCATTTTATATTTGATCCTAGAAACAAGAGGGAACCACTGGAATTTATAGAGTAGGATGTCAGGCTTATGCTTTAGGAAGATCACTTCCTGAGAGGAGGATGGATTGGAATGAGGTTTAAGAAACAGCACACAAGGTAACTCACCATCTAAAAGGGAGAAACAAGGCTTCCCAAGCAACACACAAAAGAATCCACAATGTTGCCAACAGAGTTCAATTGTAATATATGTAATATTTAAGAGATACAATTTTGTCCATATGAATGCACACTCCATAAGTGGTCTTGCATTGTCATGGCCAGAAAAAAAAGTGTATCATCTCGTGATCAGTCTTCTAACAGGGAACCTCTCTGAATTTAGCCTAGCTAGTGGTCCCTGGATAACCAGAGGGCACCCTCAAAGCTTTGCAGCATCTACCAGACCTTGAACTCAGATGCCATATCCTTCCAGAACCCAGTCTGAGTGTGTGTGTGTGTACGTGTAAAAAATACAATTTTTGTAAGTTTTAAAAGTTTTATTTTTTATAAATTCATTGTACACAAACATACCTGTTTCATTTTTTTTGAAAAATGATTATATGTAAGACTATGAGCTTTAGTTATATACCTTCAAAAAAAAGGTATATACTTAACAAGATAGGAATAAAATTGCCCTGTCTGTATCCAGTTCTGATTTTTTGTTTTCTCTGGATTTTTAGTGGCTTTTTTATCAACACTCTTTTTTAAAAGAATTTTTTTATCAATATTCTTTTTAAAGAATTTTTTGCATTCCTCTCACTGCCCACTAACTCATATCGCCCTGATTCCAATAGACTCTGTCTTTTATCACAAATAAAAAGTTAGCAAAAAAAGAAAATATTTAATTAATCAACATATTAACTATGTTTGAAAATTATACCTCATTCTACACCTCACATAAATCACCTCTCTTTCAAGGAGCAGGAATGAAGCTCTTTCAGTCAGTCTTCAGAAGTCATGACTGGTCACTGCACTGATTTGAGTTGTCTTTCAAAGTTGTTCACCTTTACATTACTGTGGCCCCTGTGTGACTTGTTCTCCATATTCTTCTCATTTCGCTCTGCATGAGTTCATACAATATTTCTCTAGTTTTCTGATCTATCATACTTATTATTCCTGAAATATGGATTTAATAATAGTATATTTGTGTGATCTTTATGCTTTCCAAAATACTTTCATATATTGAATTTGCCTGAGATACATTCAGATTCATTTTGCAAACGGATTCACTATAGGAAATATTTAAAATGTTTAAATACGTCTAGGCTTCTTATTAAAATTGAATATAACCATCATCTTGTGCAATATACTACTTCAGGCAATTTTCACATTTTGTACAAGTTTTCACCAGCTGCTTCTCAGTGACTGAAAGGATTGCCTTTATATCCTAGCCTTATGATCATCTAAAGAAGATTTTGATGTATCCATGACAATTTTGATGTGACCCCACCAGAAAAGGTCAAATGGAAACAGATCAGGTGACTAAGGTGATCAAGAAAGAGGACCTCCTCTACTGATCCAATGGCCTGAGAGAATGTCTTCCAGAAATTGTCATATGTGCAATACACGACAACATTGTTCAAATGAAAATGAACATAATACTATTCAAAATTTACAAAACTAAATTAGTGTAAAGGAAATTTAAATAATGAAACTTTCAAATGCTATTTTTGTAAGTTTGTAGCACTGATATGTCTGAAATTATTAAGCCTTACAATTTCACTAAAACTTTTGGGACAACCCATTATCAGCATTACAAAATATACTTTAACAGTGACCCACCAAGTTGCTTAATCTCTATATGTCTCAGACAGCTCCCAGGGACTTCTCTAAATCTTTGACCAATTGCATCTTTGTTGGCGGAAAGTTCCCCATACTTTCCTATATTCCTGTTTTATAATAAGATTTGTATAAGTGTATGTATTGTTTATTCAACTGAATTAAAAGTTTTCTTAATGAAATTTAAAACAGTGACCCACAGAGTGCATCACATCACTCCTCTCTCTCCATGCATTTTTATGCCTGCACTTGTCACCTGCTCTCCTCCCTGACATGCTTGGAGCTCATCCAGAAGAGGGGAGCCATCAGACTAATGAAGAGATGAAACCATGCCACAGGGGACTTCATTAAGGGAATTGGGGACACAGCCTAGATTGGCTGTGCTGAGTTGTACAGCTGCACAAACCAAAGGAGCATATTCTTCGGAAAGGTACCTGTAACGTAACAGAGAGAGCCCTCCATTCTGGAGTCATCAGACCTGGGTTCCAGTCTTGCTTCCTCTTTCCGTGCAATATTGGATGAACCACTTCAACTGTCATTGAGTATCATTCATTTTCGCATCCTAATATTTCTTGATGGGTCTAATCCTAACATCTTAAAGACTTGACTATTAACATAGACTAGAAACATGGCTGAACTATGGAAGGAATCAATGAAATAACAAACATTTATGGGAGCATTTTACTATGTGTCACTGAACTAAGCTCTAGGGATTCAAAGAGAGACCAAAACACAAGACTTGCCTTCAATAAACACATTCTAATGAGAAGGAAGATGGCAGCTACAGGCAGTCAACCCAGGAAGGGCACAAGATTTTATCCCACTGAGGCTTCCTATAGGCAACAGTACATCCTCAGAGGTACCAGGCAAGCACTATATCTAGTTCCCTCCCCCATATTGTTGGTTTAGGTTCAAGTTGAGCCTTTGATTGCTATCCCTTAGTGGGGAAAGTAAGCTCCAAGTTTACGTGTGTGTGTGCGTGTATACATATGTATGTATAAAATCTCCAAGTCTTGACTCCCCACCAAATGCCAGTTTTATGAACACAGAAAGAAAGTTGCAAAGAAACCCATTTATACAAGCTTATAGCAAGTAGAAATCAGAGAAAGATATACAGATGAGAATATATACCAGAAAATACACAGAGTGAGCAAGCTGTTTCATTGAAAGTCAACTATCTTGGCTCAATCAAGAGAGAGTCCCAGATCTCACCCAAGAGGAAATTCCCTGAAGTATCTGAGGTACTAAGTTAAGATGACCGACTTGACTGAGGTGCCAGGTTCTCTTCATGTTGATTTCTTCCCAGAGTCTTTCTCTACTTTCAGGAACCTAAAAAGAACCTGAAACTGTGTGTCTTCTCTCTTAAAGTTGGAAGCTTAAGACCAGGATATTTGCTCCTTCATGTTCTTACTAATTTCATTCCCCACATAGAAATGGAGAACTGAATCTCTATATATTAGTAGAAAACCATGCAAATGTGTTTTTTAAATAACTAATTTATTTATTTTGAGTATTCAACATTCACTTCCATAACATTTTGGTTTTAAAATTTCTCCTTCTCCTCCCCTGTCCCCAAGACAGTGTGCAATCTGATATAGGCTCTAGTTATACCTTCATATTAGATATATTTTCACATTAATCATGATGTAAAGAAGAGTTAGAACTAATGGGAGGAATCAAGAGAAAGAAGAAACAAAACAAAACAACAAAAGAAAAGGAGAGCAAATAGTATACTTCCATCTGCATTCAGACTACAAAGTTCTTTCTCTGGATGTGGACAGCATTTTCCATCTTTTGGATGTTGTCTTTTGGAGTTGTCTTAGATCCTTGTATTGCTGAGAAGAGCTAAGTCTAGCAAAATCAGTAAATGTAGCTGTAATTGTGTACAATGTTCTCCTGGTTCTGCTCATTTCATTCAGCATCAGTTCATAAAAGTCTTTCCAGGTTTTTCTGAAGTCTGCCTGTTCATCATTTCTTATAGCCCAATAATATTCCATTACATTCATATACCACAACTTGTTCAGCCATTCCCCAATTGATGGATATCCTCTCAATTTCCAATTCTTTGCCACCACAGAAAGAGTTGCTATAAATATTTTTGTACATATGTGTCTTTTCCCCATTTTTATTACCTCTTTGTGATACAGATCTAGCAGGGATATCGTGCAAATGGTTTTGGAGGTGAGAGTTACATATATGTATATGTGGATCAAGTTTTAAGAATGAAGGCCTGAACAGAAATTATCAGCTCCCCATGTTGAGCCATTGCAAATATCTGACCTTGGCCCTATACGGTTAAACATTTTTCTCAGTGAATTAGATGAAGATATAGATGGCATGCCCATCAAATTGACAGATGGCACAAAGCTAAAAGAGACAGCTGATACCTTGAGTAACAGTCAAGATCCCAAAATATCCTGATAGGCCAAAATGATGGTTCAAATCTGAGAAGATGAAATATAATAGTGATAAATGAAAAATCCGTTACAGGCTCAAGTAATGTATTTCGTAAGTATGAGATAGTAAGATACAGCTAGACAACATTTGGTCCAAAAAAGACCTGGGAGTTTTGACTCAACATTTATTAAGAACCTACTATGTACACAGTATAGGAGGGACAATGAAACCAGTCTCTGCTCTCAAAGAGCTGCCATTCTAGTAAAATACAACTAAATAAATACTAGGTCATTTGAGGATGAAGAGAACACTAACGATTTCTATAAGATGCTCAAAAAAAGCTTTACAGAAGATGTGCCATCTAAACTGAGCCCTGATTCTAATCCTAAACTAAGAATTCTAAGAGGCAGAGGTGAGAAGGGAGAAAATTCCAGGCACCAGGGACAGCCTGTACTAAGGAGACAGAAGATAAAATGCCAAGTTCAGAGAACAGTCAGTAATCCAGTTTGTCTTTACTTAAATTCCTCCTTTTTCTCCCTGACTGGGCATAATGAGATACAAGATAAAAGAACCAAGAGTCATTTCCAAAAAATGAATTGCTTTTCTTTACAAAGAGCTGGACTGCAGGCTTGTTATGGGTCAATAGTGTGACGTGGCAGCCTAGTTGTGAAAACAGGCTTAGGCAACATTAAAAATGATGAGTTAGAGCAAGGGAGGTAGGTAAGTCTCCTGGTTCTCTTCCCTCATCAGAAAACTTGTGAAATTTTCTGGTTCTAAGCACCAGGTTTTAGGAAGAGTAATTAATGGAAACTACAGAGAGTCACTTAATAATTAAAGCCTCTTGACTTAAGGATGAATGAGCAGATTTAGGTGAATATAGGGAAAACTTCCTAACAATTAGAGCTTCTCCCAAAGTGGGATGGTTTTTCCCCACTGAAGGATTTTGAGAAGAGACTTGACCATCCCTTTTTAGGAATGAAGAAAAAGGGATTACTATTCAGGTATAATGAACTAGATGACCACTGAAATCCCTCCCAACTGTGAGATTCTGTAATTCTCTCTGACTTTGGCTGCTAATTCCCATAAGTCAGAAGGGACTCTTCACAAACAAGTGCAAACAGTGTCTTCTCAATGGTGATTGAGAAGATCACTGAAAATCAAAAAGGAGAATAACATTATTAGCAGTGAGATGGGGAAGCAAATAGACTCTTTGAGTAATGGAGGAGCAGGAGGAAAGGGAGTTGTCCTTGCCCTCCCTTTCCTCCACAAAGCAGGGTGTGGGCTTCTGGATCAGTCAGGTTGCCCTGCTGTTGGGCAAGGAGAATCACCAACCTATTCAGTCTGATTTCCCACCCTTAAACTAGTATGGTTTCCTGTTTCTATTGCCTTCTCTTTCTTGACTGACTTAGGAGTGTGTCACACTTCTGCCCCCCAGACCAAAAAATAGCCCCGAGTTTTTGAGGATGGGGCAACCTTGGTGGAGCCACTCTGGATTGTAACCTTAACTTGTCCTTGAGGAGAGAAAAAAATCCTGTTAACACCACAAATATTGATTTTTTGTTATCTCCTACAAAGATATTGGCCAAAGATATAAGAGGCTGGCAGCGCCTCTGGGGATCAAGAAGTCCTGGTTGCCAGTTTCTGGGAACTTGAAGGGGAGTAGGTTCCAGTTTCTCTTGTAATGGAATAAATGACCCATGGGCCATAGTGGATAGAGAAATCCTCAAAGAAGTTTTCTCTCTTTTCTATATATAACACTCCTTCTCAGGCAGTAAGTAAACATTTATTAAGAACCTACTATGTTCCAGGAACTGTGCTAAGTTCTGGGGATTCAAAAAGAGTCAGATGATAGTCCCTGCCCTCAGGAAGCTTACAACCTAATGGAGGAGACAACAAGCAAAAAATATGTACAAACAAATAAATATATATGTATGTATGTATATTTATATTTATATACACATACACATGCACATATATAAGCAGAAAGGAAGCAAGAGAAGCAAGGCACTAGAATTAAGAGGGAGAGAAAAAAAATCTCTCATCTCTGGCCATTCTCTACTCTTGGAATGTATTTCGCCTTCCCCTTTGCCTGGCAGAGACCCTTTCTTCCTTTAAGACCCTACGTAAGCACCACGTTCTACACTAAGCCTTTCCTGATCACCCCCAATTGCTACTGCCCTGCCCTCCCTACTATTCTACAGTTGCATGTATTTATTCTCTTTTTATTTATTCTGCAAATATTTATATCATAATAATAGCTTTATATAGTACCTACTATGTGTCAGACCCTGTGCAAAACACATTACCATTACTATCTCATTTGATCTTCTCAACAACCCTGGGAGGTAGATGTTATTATTAACCTCATTTTCCAGTTAAGAAAACTGAGGCAAACAAAGGTAAGGTGACTTGTCCAGCGTCACATAGCTATTAAGTGTCTGAGGATGGATTTGAACTCAATATGTCCTCATAGTTGCTCTCCTTTTGGATCGTAAGCTTCTTTAAAGCTGGAATGGTTTTGTGGGTAGAGGGAGTTCCCTATACTAGAGATATCACATGTCGCGTGCTTCTCCATGTTCCTTTTTGGAGTCTCCAGTACCTAGGACAGCACCTAGCACACAGTAGGCAATTTAATAAACGTTTGCTGGTTGATTGTTGATTTAGTATGTGCAGAGCCCTATAGTGGGTTCTGGGGCTCAGTGGGGAGAGAAGGGGAGCTTATAGAGGATTCAGAAGACAATACTCTTAAAGTCTAAGTGTGAGGGTATAAGAGTGGAGGGGTGGGGCTCGCCAAAAAGACCAGACCCACTTAAAAGAAAGCAATGGCGGGAGG
Organism: Notamacropus eugenii; assembly: GCF_028372415.1. Classification (NCBI taxonomy): domain Eukaryota; kingdom Metazoa; phylum Chordata; class Mammalia; order Diprotodontia; family Macropodidae; genus Notamacropus; species Notamacropus eugenii. The sequence continues at coordinate 715,368,466 of NC_092872.1, forward strand.
AAAAGAGGTTTCCTGGAATCAGGAGGACCTGAGTTCAAATCCAGCCTTGGATGCTTACTAGTTTTATGACCCTGGACGAGTTACTTAACCCCAATTGCCTCCAAAACCAACCAAACAAAAGCAATGATCTTAGTCTTAGAAGACCCATGTTTTATCCCTAGTTCTGTCACCATATCCCTTTATAATCTTTAACATTTCGAGGGTTCTCTGTTTCTTCCTATGTACATCAGAGGAGACAGAAGTGATTGCTAGGGTACCCTTTCTCTCCACCAGCCTATTTTAGTCTAAGATCTCTTTCTGGCTTAGCTCTAACATTCTCTACTCTGTGTTTCAACATCCTATTATTCTAGAAACAGAATAATAACACTACTAATGAAAGCTAGCATTGGCAGGGTGCCTGAAGGTTGGCTGCACACATTACACAGGTTCTCTCATCTTCACAACATCCCTGAGAGGGAGGTGCTATTATTATCCCTCATTTTACAGATGAGGAAACTAAGGCTGAGAAAGGTAATGTGTGCCCAGGATCACATGGCTAAGAAAATGTCAGCCTGATCAAGCCCAGGTCTTCCTGATTCCAAGACCAGACGTCTAAACATAGATTGGTTTCTGTGCCACAGAAAAATGTGGCACGTTTGGCTTACCCAAATCTCTGCCCTCTGAAATTTTACAATTTCCCCATAAATGAGATATTTGTAAATGCTTAGCACAATACCTGGCACATAGTAGGCACTTCATAAATGCTTTCCCCCTCCCCCAAACCTAAGAAAGTTTAAAAATTGTTCTTTTTCTCATCAAATCATTAATCCACAAGTATTTATCCATTCTTCCATAGGCTCAATTCTGGGTTAGGAGAGACAGAACACACACACCTAAGTGATGCTAGGTCTCACCCCTCACCTCCCTATTCCACAAAAACCCCTTTGTGGTGACCAGGGAGCAAATCAAGTCTTGTTACAGTGAGGAGGATGTTTGCCCATCCCTGAATGCTTTTCCTACAGGACCCGGCCTTTGAGGCAATGGATGAGGCAGACCCATTTATTTTATTACAACCTCACCACTCCCTCATCTGCTACTCCTTCCCTGCCTTCCTCCCCTCAGGCAAACCAAGCCCAGGAATCTGTCCTCAGGAAGTCTTGCTGGATTTATCTGTATTATCTCCCCCATTAGCCTGGGCTGGGTGCCCAAGGACCAAAACTGTGTCCCCCAAGATCAACATTCTGTTCCTTTGTGTTCCTCCCTTAGTACTGACCTTGGAACTCTGCTTGAAACAGATGCTCACCATGTTTTCTGACAAAGGAAGGGGAGAGAGGTGGCCTCCACCAAAATGACAAAACAACTCTGTCATTCACTGGGAGATCAAGGGACCTAGAACCATCTTAGCTGATGACAGCCAAGAGGGAGTTAGCTCAAGGCTGTGTGTCCTAAGTCTGTGATCATCAGCAGCTTTGGTGACATCTGTAATCCACCCTCAATTAAAGATGGGGAAACTGAGGCACAACTTAAGCCATTTGTCAGAATCATAATGCTCCCTAGCTAGCAAAGTCTTTGAGTCAGAGAATGTCAAAACAGGAAGCAGATAGAGATTGCAGAGCCCAATCCCTGTGTTTCATAGAGAGGGCACCCTGTGCTGAAGTAATTTGGGCAGTGTGAAGCTTTGGCTGTGAGTCAGGAGACCCGAGTTCAAGTCAGGTCTGGTATAACCTTGGGTGAGTTGCCTCAGGGTGAATGGTTGAAGCCAACACCATGGAGGTATGCATAACTGCCTACTTGAGGTCACAGGTGTTTAGATGTCTGGCTTCCTCTAAGACTCACCTTCCAGATGCTAACACTGTCCCTTTGAGATTAATTACATCCCATTTATCTTTCACACGTATAATCATTTGCATGGTGTCACCTCCAATAAACTATGAGCTCCGAGAGGACTGGGGCTGTCTTTTGCCTTTCTTTGTATCCTCAGCATTTAGTACAGAGCCTGGCACACAGTAGGTACTTAATAAATGCTTTTTGACTGACTGACTTCCCCTTCTGGGCCTCAACTTCCCCATGGGTAAAATGAGAGTGTTAGATTACACAGTCTCTAAAGTGCCTCCAAGTTAAAACAAATCCACGATTTTAGGACCCTCCTGAAGCCTCTCCTTTTTCCTCAAGACCTTAAGCTCCAAGTCCTGTTCCCAGAATGACCCACCACTCTAGCCCCTGTAGGAGACCAGGGACTGGGGATGCTCTGTGTAAATCTTGATGATATTCAAGGTGAGTGAGTACCTACCCCGAGGTGAGCAGCCGAATGGCTGGTACCAAGCTGACCTGTAGGTCATGTCTATCAGTGGTTATCAATGGAACAAACAGCCCCAGGACTATAAAGGTGGGAGAGACTGGTGGGGTGCTCCACTAGAAAAGGCCAGTCATCATGCAACAACTGTGCAGCCTCCTGACCCTCTCCAGCCTATGCTGGGGCTTTAGCACCAGTCAATATACCCCAGACCTTATCACTTCACTGCCTGACCTGGCTGATCTGCCCAACTTCAAGTAGTGGTCTGGCTATCTCCAGGCTGGCTCCGACAAATACTTCCATTACTGGTAAGTTCTTGGACATGAGAGGGATTGTTCCATGGCCCCAGAAAGATTTAGTGACTTGCCCAGGCCAGACAGCATCTGTACCTGGGGAACAATATGGGAGTCTCAACCTCCTTGATCAAGGTCCCTACCTCCATCCAGGATGCTAAACTTATAGAATAAGATCTTCCTTGTATCCTGGACATTTCAGTCTTATGGAAAGAGCACTAGACCTTCAGATTCTGCCTCTCTCATTTACTAGCTAGATGACCTTGGAAAAGTCATTTTACTTCTCTGGGGTTAATGTTCCTTATGTGGAATGAGGAAATTGGACAAGATGATCTCAAAGGTTCCTCCTAGTTCTACATCCTATGGTCTTAAGACCCTAACTGAAGGATTCAACCCCCTTCCCTATAGAGCAGAAAAACTTCCTGATCTAATTCTTAGTTAGTCAACAAAGTACAGGATAGGGGGCTGGGCATGGTGCAAAGAAACAGACAAGGAAGGAAAAGATAAAGAGTTAATCACTCCCCCAAAAACCCCACCCCTAGGAGGCAAGAGCCCCATCACCCTATCAGTGAGACAAGGTCTGACTCTAGATTCTGGATCTTTTCCAGTTTCACAGGTCTCAGACCAAGTCCTAATGTAGTGTTGGAGATGATTTAAGAAAAAAAAAAAAGGACATCCTAAGTCATGCCCTAACATATACGTGACCCACTCCAAAATTCCTGGTTAGCTCCCAAGTTTCTATTCCTTTCCCCAATATTCTCAGGAACAAGGAACTCTCTCTGTGAACCTGTCTTCTTTGAAAAAAAACAAAACAAAAAAACAAAACTGCCTGTCTTACCAGAGGAGAGGGATTTTTTTTCTTCCTGGCCTTATAGGTTTGTGGAGTCTCAAGGAAACCCTGAGTCTGACCCCTTGGTACTGTGGCTGAATGGAGGCCCTGGCTGCAGTTCCATGGAAGGTTTATTGGCAGAAAATGGCCCCTACAGGGTAAGGACTGGGTAATTCCTAGGCCTAGGGGAGAGTTGGAAAAAGAATGTGAGTTGGGCTCCCGTTTCTGTCCTGGTCTCAAACCTGAAACAGTGAGCGGTAACTTTGTACAGGCCAATGCTGTCCGTCCATTGTGTATCTTTCTGTACAGATAAATGATGACAGCTCCCTCTACATGAACCCCCATAGCTGGAATCTAGTGGCTAACATGCTATACCTGGAGTCTCCAGCTGGAGTGGGTTATTCCTACTCTTCTAGCCAGGACTACAAAATTAATGATCATCAGGTGAGTGGAGAAGAGACAAAGGGACAGGACCCCTGGGGGTGGGGGGAGACTAATTCAAGTCCCTGTAAATCCAAGAACAAAATGGCACCAGCCTAAGTTGAGAAAGGGTTAGATGAGATGATCTCAAGGTCTCTTCTGACTCTAGGATTCTATGGTTCTAAAAGCTAAAATCCCTTCATTTGGTGTTTTCTACCATTCCATCTTCCAAGATCTCCTCCAGCTGTCACTCCATATTCTAATATTCTATTTTCTTAGATCCCTTCCAGCTCCGACATTCTCATCAATGAGCCCCTCTTCTGTCTTCTAAGCTCCCTTCCAGCTGTCATTCCATGTTCCAGTATTTTATTTTCTAAGGCTCCTTTCCCCTGTCATTCTTTGTTCCAACATTCTCTTTCTTTCCAGCTCTATCATTCAGTGCTCTAAGGAAGTTCTCTTTTAGTTTTGACATTCTATGTTCCAAGGTCCCTTATAGCTCTGATGTTCTATGATTCTATGACTGGCAGGTGGTGGCTGATAATTACCAGGCCTTACAGAGCTTCTTCACCAAGTTCCCCAGCTTCACTAGCAATGACTGCTATGTATTTGGAGAGAGTTATGGTGGGGTCTACGTGCCCTCTCTCAGTACTCAGATTGTTAATGGTCCAGCCCCCATCAACTTCAAGGTGAGTACAGATGTTGTTGCTTGTCTTTCCTTATCGAAGGGAACCAGGAATATTATGGGTAATATCTTGACTTGTACATGAATTGGATTTAAGTGAGGCAGAGTTGCACTAAGTCATCAGTCTCATTCTTTCCTGAGTCATCGAAGTCCAGTGGATGGACAAAAGTCAGGACAACTGCAATGGTCTGGTACACAGTGGATCACCTGGGCATCTTTGATGCCTGACTAAGCTCTAAGCATTCCCCAGTGTATGCTTCAGCAGGCTTCATGACCGTTGGAATTGTTCTCATCACCCATTCCACTGAGGAAAGTCTTCACATTCATGGGGTAGATATCCCCCTAACTCACTGAGAGGTTTGCGACCAGTCAGTTGTCCTCAACCTGGTTTAGCCCATCTACTGAGACAGTTTAGTATGGTAAGGCAGCTGCACATACTACAGCCTCTTGGAACTATAGGTGGGAGTTGGGTGAATCAGGTGGACACCAAAGATACATAAGCTGCCCTGAAAAGGGCTTCATAAGCCCTTATGCCAAGTAGCTAGGTAATACAGTGGATAAAACACTGACCCTGGTGTCAGGAGAACTTGAGTTCAAATTCAGCTTCAGATGCTTACTAGCTGTGTGATCCTGGGCAAATCGCTTAGCTCTGTTTGCTTGTGTTTACTCATCTGTAAAATCAACTGGGAAAGAAAATGGCAAACTACCCCAGTATCTTTGCCAAGAAAACCTCAAATGGAAGTCAAACATGAATGAAATGATCCAACAATAAAAAAAACCTCACACCAGAGGTCCTAGTCCTCTTGAACACCTTATACATTCTACTAAGTGTAGGTACCAGTTCTGTCCAAGTCCAAGCCAGGAACCAGCTAGTCTTCCAATCCCAGAAGTTACATGAAGGAATCTGTCCCCTTTTGTTTCCAAACCCTTCATCTAATGCTTTTCTGTCACAGATGGTGTGGGATGGAAAAGCAGTGTAGACCATATTGGGGCTTCAGGGATTTACTTTCCCTACTTTCCCATCCAGGGCTTTGGAGTAGGGAATGGAATGAACAACTACCAGCTCAATGATGAAACACTGCTTGAGTTCAGTTACTACCATGGCATCATCAGAGACAAGTAAGCTCAGGGGAGGGCTGTATATGTCTCCTTTCTCCCCTCCAAACTTCAGCAAGGTTGGAAGGGACCCTTTCCCCCAATCTCTTTCAGCCCTCACCCACATCACTTGGTTGAGAAAAAGACAGGGACAATCAGACAGGCTTATTTGTAAAACAAGAAAGCAACAGATACCACAATTGTGAGGTAAGAGAATGGACCAAGAAGGACCAAGCAAATAAACCGGCTTCATCTCCAACATCAATAAATCCATGGAAAGGCAGTGTGATTTAGTGGAAAGAGCCTTTATATTCTTAAAGCCTAGAAGGACCTGGCACACAGTAGGTTCATAATAAATGTTTGTTTATTAATTGACATCATAGACAGAAGTTCTCCATTTGAATTCTTGAGCTGACACTATATAGCCTTGGGCAAGTCATTTAAGTTCTCTGGGACTCAGTTTTCTCTCCCATGAAAAGGAGATTAATCTTTCCTGAACTCTCCCTTAATGGTTTTTTTTATGAGGGTCCAAGGCGATAATGCATGTAAAACACTTTGCCAACTATGAAACCCTCTATAAATATAATCCATTGTTATCATGACCATCATCTGCCTTTTTTTCCCAACTTGATTATAAATTCCATTAGGACTGGGAGTGTTTCATTCATTTTTGTATACCTCAACACAGTGGCTTTATATGGTGTAGACATTTAAAACCTTTTTAATGTGTCTTGTTTTTACATCTCCTTCCTAAGAGCTTTAGCATGGATAGAGTGCTTTAAGGTCTGCAAAGCGTTTGACAAATATTTTCTCATTTGATTCTCACAACAACCCTGGGAAGGTACACTACTACACTGTTCCCATTTTACAGATGAGAAAGCAGAGATCAAGATACAACTAGTAAGCATGTGCAGGTGACTTTGAATTTCAGTCTTTTTGACTCCAGACCCAGTGCTCTGTCCTCTGCCCTGGTTTATGCCTTTACATCTCTTTCCACCAAAGACCCATCCTTTATAAGAAAGAATAAAAAGAAAGAGGGAAATACTGCTGTTCTTCAAAACTAACCGACAATACATGCCAGGTTTCACCTGCAGTCTCCCACCTCTGCAAAGGAGGAAGGGAAGTGTCATCTGCCATCTGTTTTTGGAGCTAAGCTTCGGTCACTGTAACTAGGGAGCATTCAGTTTGGATTGTTTTGATTGGCATCATTGCTGCTGCTGTTCTGTCATTTATAATTCTGTGGTCCCTGTGCCCATCGGTTTCCTTTGCTTTGCCCATGCCTCCCTGCATTCTCCACGTTCATGGTTTCCAATAGCTCAGTGATATCCCCTTGCATTCATGAACCAATTTTTTGTTCAGCCACACTCCAGTGGAGGTACCTGCTTTGTTTCCCGTTTTTCCTACAAAACATCCCTCTAAACCGGGTGTCCCAAAGGTTTAAACTCTTAGCACTGTGTCTGGGCACCTAGGAATGGCTTAACCAAGGTTTGTTGCCTGGATTGATTGATCGATTGAATGAACGACCTCCCCAACAGCCTTAGCCCCGCAAATGATGCTCATCTCCCTGCTCAAGCCTAATGGGACCTAGAATCATACAATTTTAGAGGTGAAAGAGACCTTAGACGTTATATAGTCCAATCCCACTTATTTTACAGATAAGGAAACTGAAGCAAAGAGGGGTCAAGTGAGTTGCCCGAGGTTACAGAGGTACAGCCAGGTATCAGTTAGGGTGAATAGGGACCCCCTAAAGTGGTCGCACGGATGTCGTAGGAATCCGTACCATTAGAAATAATAATAATGTCAAATGTGGGTTCCAGTCCAGTGGAAATATGCCAATGGTGCGACCGCTTCGTTAGAGGATTGGTTAGTCCAACAGATCTGTACCCTGACTGTGGAAAGGAGGTAGTCAGATGCGACGGGGCCTCCGCTGTGCCACTCACTCCCCTTGGCATTGGAGGGTGACTTGGGTTGGCTTCCCTGTGGGGGAGGGCCAGAGCTCAAAGCCCATGCGCTCCTCCCCCGCTTCTCACCCCCCTTGCACTCTGCCCGCAGCCTCTGGGACGCCTTGAACACCTACTGCTGCTCGGAGGGCTTCTGCAACTTCTACAACAGCACTCGAGACACTTGCTTCGATTCCGTAAGCTCTGTCTTCGCCCGCCTGGGAGGTCCGGCAGACTACGGAGGCGGCTAGAGGGGCGCACGGGATACCCCAAATTCCAGTGGGGACCTCAGTTCTTTGTTCTCCCACTCTTTCCGTGGACTCCTAGGCTGGGGGTCAGGGGAAGGTGGGGGGATCCTCCGAGCCCAAGGAAAGGTGCTCCTGCCCCCCAGGACTGGGAGGCTCAGGTTGAAACTCGGGCACGAACACCCCAGAGTTCGGAGGGCAACCTGAGCCCTTTGCACTTGGGAAGAAAGAGAGCCTCGGGAATCCTGTGGATTCTAGCCTGGCCAGCGCTGAGGGGCGGGGAAGGGGGTGGAGGTGGGATGTACGTGTTCCCTCTTCTTGGGTAATCTCAGCAGAGTGGATCACACAATCTCTATACCACTGCACTCCATCCCAGCCCACACTTATCTTGGACGTGGCTTCCTGAAGGGATGACCAGGGTTAGGGTGGGCAGGGGTGGAAGGAAGGAAGGGACCCGTGCCAGGAAGCGGGTGCAGTTTAGCAATGCCTCCCACCTGGCCTCTCCTCAGATCCTGGAGGCTTACAGAATGATCCAGGGTGTGGGCCTCAACGTCTACAACCTCTACGCACCATGTTGGGGAGCCACTGGATACCAGGAGCGCTATGCCGCTGACATGAGCAACCTCTATCGAACATACCAGTTCAACGTGGCAGTGCCGGTAAGCAAGAAGAGGGACCTTCTGTAAGTGAGAGGGCAGAATTGGGCTGGAGGAGGGTCGAGTCCTGTTGGGCAGCAGCCCGGAACAAGGGAGAGACATCTTAGTGTGGCAGAAAAAGGGATAGATTGAGAACTGGGACACATGACAACTCGGCTCACCTAACTTCTCAGGGCACCACTGTCCTCATCTGTAAAACGAAGGGGGGTGATTACATGACTTCCAACATCTCTTTTAGCGCTAATTTTATGTGATTTGAGGAGAATGCTTGTTACTTCTCTGAAAGTCAATAAGTGGGAAAGGAGGGAGTCCAATTTAATTCACCGAATATTAAGAGCAAGGCGATATAGCAGTGACTGGCATAAAAAGAGGCATTGGAATGATGGTCTACGATAGACTTAGCTATTTTCAGCAATTCAGTGATCCAAGACGACTCTGAAAGATTCATGCTGGAAAATGTTATCCACATCCAGAGAGAGAACTATGGAGTCTGAATGTAGATTGAAACATAGTGTTTTCACTTTGGGGGTACATTTTCCATTTTGTTCTGTTTCTTCTTTCAAAACATGACTAAGGTGGAAATATGTTTACATGATTACACATGTATAAATGATATCAGATTGCTTGCTGTCTTGGGGAGGGAGGAGAGAAGGGAGGGAAGGAGGAAAAAATTTGAAACTCTAAATCTTATAAAAATGAAATTTGAAAACTATCTCTACATGTAATTGGAAAAAATAAAATATTATTTACCAAAAAAAGGAGGTATACAGGTGGATCTCAAGAAGCTAATCAAATTAATGGAAGGATTCTTGGCCTTTCTTGTGTCATAGAACTCTTTAGCAGTCCGGTGAAACCTCCCGAGCCCTTCTCAGAATCATTTTTAAATGGATGGCATAAATCTAGAATTTCAAAGGAAACCAAATACTTTGAAGTACAATTATAAAACTTTAAAAAAAAAAGCAAGTTCATGGACTCCAAGTTAATAACCCTTGATCTAATAGGATGAAAAAAATATATGTAGCAGTTTACTGGGAACATCTTGTACCAAGGAAACCTTGGCTCTAATAGGGGTGGAGATGGGAGGGTGGGGGAAGGGATGTGTGTGCTGAGTAGACTTGACCTAAAAGTTGTACACGACCAAGGGAAAAGGCACTAAGGGTGACATTCACACCCTTATAAAGTTTTTGCCTGAAATGCCTTCCTCTCCCTTCTCTACCTGTTAAATTCCTGCCTAATTCTTTATAAAGTCCAATTCATACTCTACCTCTCTGAGAAAGCTTTCCCTAATTCTGCCAGGCCAGTAACGATTTTTCCCTCCTAGAACCTCACAAAAAACTTTGTGTTTGCTCCTCTCTAACACTACTATTACACATTTTAATGTATTTTATTCTTGTATCATAGTTATTTGTGTGTCATAACCTCCTGCTCTTAGAGTGTAAGTTCCTTGGAAATAAAACACTGTTTTACTTTTCTGTTTGTATTTCCGGAGCTTGAGTATTTGTACATAGTAAGAATTAATAGATGTTATATTCATTCATTCATTCATTCATTCATTCACACTACAATTGTCCTTGTCTCATTTAACTTTTGAATCTCCCTCTGTGCCTAGCCCAGGGTCTCCCAGGAAATATCGCTAAGGAATGGTTTGGGCTTTAAAGTGGCTAGTTACCTATGTTCGTCCTCCCCCTTACCATCCATTTCATTCTTGAGACTGCCTCTGCTTTTTCTTCTCTGTCCAGAGTTATACTCTAGAAGTATGGGGGCAGTATTGTTTAGTTGAAAGAGCCCTGGTCTTGGAATTCTCACTGAGCCTCAATTTTCTTATCTCAGAAATGGAATATTTGTACTACTTACCTTATACAATCATGAGGATGAAATGAGGTCTTAAAGCACTATATACATGAGTTATTACTATGATAGGAGCACAGTTGGGAAGGAAGAGATGGTCTTGGGATGAAGGGTTAAAGAGGAAACTGGATGTTGCTAGGGAGAGGGAGACGCACCCCAAAAGGAAAATTGGAATAAATCTCAAATAGCATTTGGTGAATGTTCAGTCTTGGAGTAGTGGAGTGTGAGGGAGCCACTCAGGAATCAGTTCTGGGGGTTTTCTGGGCTTTTGATGGATATCCTCCCTGAATCTTTTACCTTTTTTCCTTGTTTGCCTTTAGGCCCCAGGAGCACCTATCCCTGGAGTCCCCAAGTGCATCAATGCCACAGCTATGTATGTGTGGTTGAACCAGGACAATGTGAGGCAGGCCCTCCATATCCCTGTTTTCCTCCCCAATTGGGAACTTTGCAGGTGAGGCAGTCTTTTGTTGTTCTGTGCATGGGGAAGAAAGTCTCTCTCCATCTTTTAAGTGACTGGATGGTCCTTGCTCAGAAGAGATTGACTTCACCTTCCTGATGCCATGGTCCTCTTTGATAACAAAGGACAAACATGGAGGGGAGTAAGGTTCTAAAAGTCTAATCCCACAATCACAGGGGCAGCCATTCAAATATACAAGGATAATGATCATGTTTTTAATCTCTGGGACTCTTCCCTTAATTCTCACCCTATTCTTTATGCTCAGGAGCCTGAGGTGAAGAAATTGATGAAATGTGAAAGTTCTTCATGGCTGGGGAAGTTCCCAGAGGGGTTTTAGGGGTTTCCTTTGGTGCTTACCAACAGAAACAAACACACATGTCTGGGAAGGGGAAGGAGGCTAAGTGGGAAGATTGTGTTGCAGTGAGTGGAGAGAACTTGTTGAAGTCAGATAAAGAAACTGATGAGAGATGAATGGATGAATGCATTCAATAAAAAAGCTTTTCTTAAGCACTTAGTGTGTACAAGGCATTGAGGCTACAAATAAAAAATTAAGACAGTCCCTATTCCCAAGGAGCTCACATTCTAATGGAGGAGCTGCATGTGTAGGAGATTTCAGCTTTAAGTCAAATACAAAAGTTCCATGGTCTTTATGAGAATCGGTCATTTTAATCCCCACTTTCTATTTATATCTCCAGTACTTAGAATTTAGTAAGGGATTAATAAATGCTCATTCATTCATTCATTCAATCAGAGTGCCTTCTTTATTTTCACTTCCACTAATAGAACCATATCCATTTCTGATGCTGAACCACTTGCCAGTGCTAAGGACTTGGGTGCTGAGAACTCTCTCTTCTTCATCTTCAGTAACTGAGGCATCCAGCTCCTTCCCTGGATGGTGGCTCCAAGCTCTACGCCAGAGGCAGAGTCGATAGTCTAGCAATGCAATTCTCAGGGCTCTTAGCCTCAGGCTCCTGGGTACAGAGGATGGGGTGGGAATTAAGGGAAGGCTCTTAGAGATAAAAAACGTGATCATTGTCCTCATATATTTGAGTGGCTGCCCCTGTGATTGTGGGATTAGACTTTTAGAACCTTACTCCCCTCCATGTATTCACATCTCTAGGTTCCAGTTATTTTCCCTCCATGCCTGGGACACTCATCCTCCTCTGCTCTGAATACTGCCCTCCCTAGCTTCCTTGAAGTCTCAACTAAAATCCTACCTTCTATTGGAAACCTTCACAAACCCCTCTTAATTCCAGCACCTTCCCTCTGCTAATCGTTTTCTATTTATTCTGTACATTGTTTGCTTTTTAAATATTTTCATGTCTCCCCCATTGGATTGAGTCCCTTAAAGACAAGGACCATCTTTTGCCCGTTTTTTGTTTTGTTTTGTTTTTTTTTTTGGTATTCCCAACACAGTGCCTATCATGGCACTGTACTTAATAAATTGAATGCTTAACAAATGTTTATTGATTTTGATTTGATATTGATTTGAATTTGACTCCCAGTCTCCCTCTATTATAGCTTTTTGTCTGCTCCTCCTTTTCATCTTCCTCCCTCCAGCACCCAGGTGACTTCTCAGTACCAGAGACAGTACATGGACATGGGTCCCTTCTACCAGGAGTTACTGCAAAGCAACATCCGTATCTTGGTGTATAATGGGGACACTGATATGGCCTGCAACTTCTTGGGAGCAGAGAAGTTTGTGGAGTCCCTGAACCAGCCTGTGAGAAGGAAAGGGGGTGGTGGAGTTGGAAGGTCAGGGTGGAGGGCTTGGAGGAAGTGTGGGAACCTCCTGCTTAGGACACATTTGTATCTGGGAAGGTCAGATTTCTAAAAGAAGTTACAAAAGGACAGCCTGCCTTCTGATGTGGGGGAGATGCAGAGGAGAGCTTTGAAAAGGTGGCTGATGTTCAAACTGAATGCTTAAGAACCAACTCATCCTCTCTGGTAGTCACAGTTTCAGGAGGTAGCTGGGGCAACAACCCTAAGGGTGGCTTTGAGGAAGTGAGGAGGATTCTGGAGGCAAGCTGACTTTGGGTATCCTCTCCTGCCTAGTTTGGAGCCCAGTACACAGTAGGTACTTAAGTAAGTGCTTATGGAATTTGCAGTTGATAGGCCAGTAGCTCAGGCTGTCCCCCTTTCTCTGGTTCTCACAGGTGATGACCCCCTATCAGCCCTGGTACTATAAAAGGCAGGTTGCTGGATTCTTCAGGGAATATGAGCAAATCACTTTCCTCACTGTGAAGGTAAGGTGCCCTCTCTCCTGCTCACCACTGGAGAATAGGGTAGCTCTTGGAGGACTTGAACTCAGCCAAGAAAAATAATCTTACTGTAGGCTATGGACTTAAGGTTTTCAGGAAAGTAAATGAGGAAACTGAAGACCAAGGAAAGCCATAGTCAAAAGAATTCAAAAGTCACTAATGGTGGAGATGAATTAAAATTAATTCAATAAACATTTGTTAAGTACCTACTATGTGCAATGCTGTGTGCTAGGTGGTAAGATTACAAAGGTTAAAAAGTATATGACACAGTCTCTACTCTCTGCCATGTTATATCCTGTGTTGACTTGCCTCTAGAGGAGACATTATGTACTTGAGGTTGTAGTTTCATCACTGAACCATCCATCTCTTTGTGTTCTAGATGGTGTTTGGGGGTGCGGTGAAGGAGACAAGGTCAATCTGACTGGAACACGGTGTTCTGGACACGTCCATCCTGTCCAGGACCTGTGATTTCAAACTGTACCGATTAATAATAGCTAGCACGTATCTAGTGCTTTAAGGTTGACAAAGCATTTTACATATATTATCTCATTTTGTCTTCACAACAACCCTGGGAGAGGTAGTTGCTGTCATTAGTATTATTCTCCATTTGACAGATAAGTAGATGGGCTAGCAAAGATTCAATGACTTGCCTAAGATAACAGAGCTAAGTGAGTATCTGAGGCAGAATTTGAACTCAGGTCTTCCCAATTTCCAGGAAACCTTAAACCACTCTAGCCACTGAGTATCTAATGCTCATAACTACAGCTTTCTATAATTTAAAGTCTTCAAAAGTTGTCAGAGAATTGAAATGACTTACCCATGGTCACACCATTAGTAAGCATGGTTTGAATAGAATTGAAGTGATATAGTAAGGTTTGGGTGGCCCCTTTGGGCAGGCAGGTACTTTTGCCTACTATCTTTCTGTTACTGGTGTCTTTTGAATAGCCTTAGCCCAAGCCAAAATGTATTGTTTATATAGGCATGATTTCAGATACTAATACCTCTTACTGCTTTATCCCTGTTACATCTGCCATACTGGCCATAGGACCCTGCTTTCTAACAATCCAAGCCCACATTGGGGCATCTTGCACACTTATTCCCCTTTGGATTTCTATTTGCCTCCTCCCCAGATTCCTTTTCATCTCTCCCCATGTCTGACCCACAGGGCTCTGGCCACATGGTTCCTCAGTACCGACCAGTTCAGGCTCTGAAGATGTTTGAGTCTTTTCTCAGGAACACCACATACCTGTGATCTTCCCCTGCTGCTGGTAAGAACTCCTAGTGGGCGGCTGCTTCTGCTCCTGGATTCACTTCCTGGGGTCCTCTCCCTCTTTCATATCCTGGGTATGGCCATTGGATGACATCTGAGCTGTCATTAGCATTGTGGCCTCTGGGACCAGGAAAGAAGAAAGAAGGGACTGGGAAAGGATGAACAGCATAGGAGGAATGGGGAAAACTGGTGGAAATGGGTAGGAGTGAAAGAGGGAAAGGATGGGAGGGACACATAAGGGAAAGGGAGCCATGGAAGGGGAGGTCTCAGTGCTGAGACTACTGGTTGAGAGCTAGGTCCCAATTCTCCCACAAACCTACCAAGTGATGTTGAGTAGGTCACTTGATTTTTCTGGGTCTTAGTTTCTTCATCTATAAAAGGGTGGCACAGTAGATAGAGCACCAGGCCTGGATTTAAGAAGACCTGAGTTCAGATCTGGCCTCAGACACTTATTATACCCACGTGACTCTAGGCAAGTCACATAACACTTCTATCTGCCTCAGTTTCTTCAGCTGTAAAATGGGGATAATAATAGCACCCACTTCCCAAGGTTATTATGAAGACCAAATAAGATAATATTTGTAAAGCACTCTACAAACTTTAAAATGTTAAAGAAATGGTGACTCACATTTATAGAGGGCTTAGGATTTATAGAGTTGTTTTCTCTCAACATCCCTGTGAGGTAGGTTCTGAGAGTCTGACTTTTCCTACTTCTTTTGGATTTACAAAGGGTGACTCAGTGACTTGCTAAGAGAAGGTATCAAAGTGGAAACTCGAAACCCCCACTTGGAAATCCAAAGCTCTATCTACTGTTCCATGTACAACAATAGATAGACTTCAATACCAAGTCATTGTGAAACCCCAAAGATAGGAGAAATGCTTTGAAAGTATACATTTCTGTACTAAAGTATCAATCCCCAAAGATATGTTAGAAACCTACCCACTGCCTTTCTCTCTGTCTCTTTTTTAACTTTTTTCTCTTTTTTTCCCATAGATATTTCTCAGGCTGCCCATTTCTAATCTTGAGATAGCAGACCTGGGAACCTTGAAAAGCTCCCCAGATTGGCAACCCACCCAGCAACCCCAGCTTATCCACATGAATAATCCTTTGCAAGTTTTCAAGGACAAGAAAAGATTTCAATTTCTGCAATAAAAAGTGAAGTTAAATGTTTTCTTGGTCTTCATCTAACTTCTGGCATGTTAGAGAGAATTACTTTCTCTGACAGCTTCTATCCCCTTCTCCTCAACATCTCTTCCTCACCCCCAAAATCTACAGAAGTGTGCCTCAGGCTGCATACCTCCTGAGAAAGGAGATAGAAATCAGCCATAATCATAGCCTTGGAGATCTTAGAACCAGAAAGAACTTTAAGAGACAATGATAGCCAGCCCCACCACCTTGACTCATATCTATATAACATGTTACAGTTTGCCAAGTGTCTTCCGCCAAACAATCTTGTGTGGTAAGCAGCACAAATACCATTATTCCCATTTTATGGTTGAGGAAACAGAATTAGAAAGGTACAAGGACTTGTTCTGATCACAAGATGAGTTAAGTGTCTGCTCCTTCCTCCGAAATCTAACACTGCTTCTGAGATCATCTTGTTCAGCCTCCAACCTTCAGGCAGATAAGGTATTTATAAATTTTAGTTTAGATCAGTGATGTGCACTGTACTCAGTGTTCTGGGACAGTCTTATAATCTCAACTGGATATGGAGTACCTCCCCCGTAGATGCCTATCACAGTCTCTCCATGTCCTGTCGTCCACTGGGATTAATAAATAAATGTTTTGGGCAGCTAGGTGATGCAATGGATAGAGTTCTGGGTCTGGAGTCAAAAAGACTCATCTTCCTGAGTTCAAATCTGGCCTCAAATACTTACTACCCAATGCAATAAACACTACCTGATATGCTAGAAGGCTTCCTCTGATTTGATTGATATTTCAGGGACACCACACCAATCCTATACTGAAGCTGCATGTATTATCTTTCCCATTTGCTACATCCACAACCAGCCAAATCCCTTTCTTTTGTGATCATCGATATCCCTGACAACATCTTTTATGCCACCTCTCTCCCACAACCCATTGTATAGGCTATATAGTCTGTTGACACCCACTATCCATCTTTCCATTGCCCTTTGGGTCACCTAGCAGTTGTGATCTTCTGAGAGTGCAGTGTTCAGTGAATTGTAGCCATATAGTAGTGTAGGGAAAATATTGGTATAGGGATGTATACTGAATTGGCTCTTAAGGGAAGTAGATCAAAGGTCATCTGAGTCCTTCTCTTGTCTTCTTGCCAAGGTGACAGACCAAGAGTATGATGAGAATTGAAAGGAATTCTTATCACAGCTCCACTCAGTTTCTTTGTAATTTTGTTGAGAACTCCAGGGATGATTTTCAGGGACCCAGGTGGGCAACCAGGGCAGCAGTTAAAAGGATTTTTGTCAAATAAGAGTTTAGAATGGGGTGATTCAAGTGGCAGGAGAGGAGTTTAGTTCAAAAGACAGACTTGAACGACTAAGGCTTCTCTAGCTATTAGTGGGCAGATTGGCTTCTCTCTGGCAGAGGTCTTCATCTCAAAAGTGCTAACCAAGTCCCTGGGGCTGTCATACAAAAGAGCTGATAGACCCTTCCCCCAATGAGGGAAAGAGGCCACAAAATAACTGGAGAACAGCAATTCAGCAGAGACAACCAGCTGTGACCAGCAGCAACAGCAGAAATTATCTCAGTCCAATTATATTACTGGAAGAAGTCAGCACCACTTCAGAAAAGCAACCAGGAAAAGAACTCGTGGTAATTCCTGACCACAGGTTCCCTATGTATATGTTCTCTGGATGTGTGTTCCTGATTTTGTGGTGACCCTTGGGAAAGCGTAACCTTGTACGTAAGGGGAAAACTTTTTAGTCACTGATCAAATAAATGTCTTTTCATTTGAACTGATATTTCTTCTGTTTGGGTGTTAAAGAAACAGGTTGATGGGGGCTTATAGCTATGATCTTTGAGTGGAGGCTGCCTTCTAATATTCCTTGAATCTGGTGTAGCTTTCAGGAAACTCCCATGTGAAGGAGAACCCAGAGACTACACTGGTGTTTAAAAAAAAGGAACTTTTGTAGTGTGGAGCAGCTTGGGATCTTCTTTTATACAATTTTTAATCTAACTCCCTTTTCTAGTTTCTACCAAACCTGTTTGTAACTTATCTGATCTACTCATTCAGCAAACTTCATAGGTTACCGTGCAGAATTAGATTCCAGTAGTTTCAGATGCATAAGCCTTTCTTTCCTCATTTGGGAAGACTGCTAACTACCCTCTTTTGGACCTTGTTTTCCTGGCATTCCAACAGTCTATTTTACTTAAAAAGTCATTCAGATAATCACTGCCTGTTCTTTCAAATGGTGGAGAAAGTCAGGAAGGAAACTGACATTCTGAACCTGATATTGACCAACAAGGCAGAACTGGAATTTCTGGGGAAAGTGACCAGTCTGTTTTTAAATTTGTGACAGAAGACAGGATCTCAATGGGTTCACAGAAAGGGCAGATTGGATCTCATGGCCTAAAATTATTTAAGGGAAACCACTTTGGGAGGGATTGGAGGTTCATAAAATGATAGGATGGTAGATTTAGTCCAGAGGTCATCTAGTTCACCCACCCCCATTTTACTGAGGCTCATAGAAGGTAAGTGACTTGCCCAAAGTCATCTCAAATACAAACATTTCCAAAACCAAATTCATTATCTTTCCTCCCAAGGGCACCCCTCCTCTGTACTCTCCTATTTCTCACAAGGGCACCACCATTTTAAAAAATTCTTTTGTTCATTTGTTTTCACTTAAGTCTGACTCTTCATGATCCCCTTAGGGGTTTTCTTGGCAAAAATACTGGAATGGTTTGCCATTTCCTTCACCAGTTCATTCTACTACAGATGAGGGTGCTGAGACAAACAGGGTTATGTGACTTGCCCAGGGTCACACAGCTAGTGTCTGAAGCCAAATTTGAACTCAGAGAGAAGTCTTTCTAACTCCAGACCCATCACTACTATTGCACTATCTAGCTGTCCAAAACATTTATTTATTAAGCACCTTCTTTATGTAACATTACACAGAGACAGTTTAGCCCAACGGGAAGAGTATTGGGCTCAAAGTCTGGAGGACCTGGGTTGAAATCTCACCTCTGACACAAATTATCTGCGTGGCTCCTACGTGACTCAGGCAGATATCTCCCTGGGATCATCAACTAAATCTTGGTTGATAGGTTGGCCTTTGGTGCAGGGACTTATATTTGCTGAGAGCACCGATGCATTGTGCTACTGTAGCCACCAGATGGCACAGTAGCTTGAGCACCGCACCTGGTGTTAGGAAGCTCTACATTCAGATCCAGATGTGTGAACCTGGGCAAATTCCTTAACCATTAATCCACTAGAGAAGAAAATGGCAAACCCCTCCAGCCTCTTTGCCAAAAAAATTCCAAATGGGGTCACAAAGAGGTGGACTTGACTGAACAACAACTATTTTTGGACTGCTAGATTACTCAATGGATAGAATTGCTGGGGCTGGAGTCAGGAAGACTCACCTTCCTGAATTCAAATCTGGCCTCAGACACACAGCAAGTCACTTCATTTGTTTGCCTCAATTTCCTCAATTGTAAAATGGGGATCATACTAGCACCTACCTCACAAAGTTATTGTGAGGATCCAATGAGAGATATGTAAAACACAGCATGGTACTGGTACATAGATAGTGTTTAATAAGTGGAGAGTGGGTGCTTTCTTCCTACTCACTTAGAAGTCGTCCTCAGTTCTTCCCACACTTACTCTCTCCTCCCTTGGTTGTCAGACCTTATTGATTCTACCTCCTCAATATCCCTCACTAACTCAGGTGCTGACTCTTTCCTCCAAGATATTGGGACAACTCTGGCAGAAAGGAAAGTGATAGGCAGCATCTACTATATTCCAGTCTGCTGCCTGGTATTATCGAAGCCTTTGGTCCAAGGATGTCTTTATTTCCCTGGGCGCTATCCTGTGTCCTATCACATCAGGTCTTTGGAGTTAACAAAAGGACCAGACTCTTTCCATGGTAGGTTGGTCAAAGAGTGCTCCCTCCTCCAATTCATTTCTTTAGACATCTAGGGTGTGGTGGAGCCCTGGCACCTAAGAGCCAATTGTAAAATTTTCAGGGTGAACATTTATATCTCATAAACTAGTAAAGGCTAGGACAGGTTAGGGCTTGGTTTATTGTTATGTTGATCGGCTAGATTTAAGAAAGTGATTGGAGAGTCAAGGCAGATTAAATTTAAAAGCGTGTCCTGCATACAATCCCTTTTCCCCACTCCCAATCAGACTGTTAAACATTTACCAGCATACCCCAGCACCCACACCCTCTTCTCTACCCACACCTTAGTTCAAGTTTTCATCACTCTTGCCTGCACCCTGGGGTCACTCAGCCTCAAAGCTCTCCTCTCCACCACCAGTCTGACATTCCTAAAGCACAGAGGATCACCTTACTCTTTTGCCCTAGAGGCTTCTGTGGTCCCCTAGGGCCTCTAGGTTTACACATAAAGTCCTCTGTCGACATTTAGAGCTCTTCAAAATATGATTCCAGCTGGTAGAGAGAATGATTGAGGTGTGATCTATGGAAAAACATGCTAACAATAAAGCTCTCCAAAAATGGAATTTGTTGCCTTGGGAAGTAGTCAGTATTCAATCAAAGGCAGAATTATTATTTGTTGGTTATGCTGGAGAGGCGATTTCTATTCAAACAAAGGTCAAACCAGATTACCTCTTCCAAATCTGGGTTGGTCCCTTTCAACTCTGAGGTCCCTCCCAGCTCTGTAATTCTTTAGATGGCAGAATCTGCTTCCTGTGGAATGGAGAAATAAAACTCTATTCATTCCCTGAAGGAGCTTATAACCAACCATTGGATAGATGACTTGGGATATGAATAAACAAATGATTACTCCCCTAACAACTACTCATCAGAATGCAATGCTGTCCATTTATGTTTGGTCACAAAAATACTGGCATACAACTTTTTTTTTATATATTTACAAGAACACTGGCATAACGTGCTGATCCAGAGGGTTGACCAGTAGTCCATTTGCTACAAGTAATCATGACCCAATTTTAGACAGTGTTATTTCTCATACTACTAATCCGAGGAGGCTTCCAGAAGACATTGATGAATCAGGGTGCTGACTAAAACAAAGGCACATGAGTCAGTGTAGAAAGGAGGGGAAGACCAGCTTATTAAGTCCACAAACATTTATTAAACATCTATTATATGTTAGGCACTGTGCAAAGCATTGTGGACACAGAGAAAGGCAAAAGCACAGTTCCTGCTCTCAAGGAGGTCACAGTCTAATGAGAGACAACATGCAAACAACTATGTACAAATAGAATAAATTACAGATAATTACAGAGGGAGGTAACCAGCATTGAGGGGGAGAGGAAAAGGCAAGGATTTTTGGTTAGGTTTTGAAGGAAGCTAAGGAACTCCTGAAGCTGAAATGAGGAGGGAAACAATTCCAGACATGGAGAAATCCATACCCAAGTCTGGGGATGGAATGGCAGCTCAAGGCTGCCAGTGTTACGGGATCAAAGAGCAGGTGGCAGTAGGGTGTATTATAAGGTATGAGAAGACTAGAAGGTAGAAAGGAGCCTTTATAACAAAAGACTTTTTTTTTTGTAAATAGTATGTTATTTTTTCTGATTACATATAGTTTTCAACATTCTTTTTTTTTATGATTTTGAGTTCTAAATTTTTCTCTCTTCCTCCTCTTCACCCCCTCCCCAAGACAGCAAGCAATCTGATATATTATATATGTGCAATTGTATTAAACATATTTCCACATTAGTCATGTTGTAAAAGAAGAAAGGGAAAACCTACGAGAAAAACAAACAAAAAGTGAAAATAGAACTGTATTCAGACTTGATGGTTCTTTCTCTGGATGTGGATAGCATTTTCCGTTATGAGTCTTTTGACGTTGCCTTAGATCATTGCATTACTGAGAAAAGCTAAGTCTGTGAAAGTCTGTCATCGAATACTGTGGCTGTTACTGTGTACAATGTTCTCCTGGTTCTGCTAGCTTCACTGAGCATCAGTTCATATAAGTCTTTCCAGGTTTTTCTGAAGTCTGCCTGCCCATCACATCTTATAGCATAATGACATTCCATTACACTCATATACTACAGCTTGTTCAGCCATTCCCCAATTGATGGGAATCCCCTCAATTTCCAATTATAGACGTCTTTGACAGCCAAACTGAGGATTTCATCTTAGTTCTTGGAGGTAATAGGGAGCTACTGGAGTTTATTGAAAAGGGAAATGACATGATCAGGCCTGTGGAGAATGGAATGGCACAAAAAGAGACTGGGGTGTGTGCGTGTGTGTGTGTGTGTGTGTGTGTGTGCGTGTGTGTGTGTGTGGAAGGAACAAGCATCTGTTCAGGCACTGTGGTAAGTGCTTTACAAAGACCAATCAGGAGATTATTGCAGTAGTCCAGATATGAAGTGATAAGGCAATGGAAGAGTCAGAGTAGAGAAGGGGCATAATAAAGAGATGTTACAAAGGTGAAATCAATAAACCTTGACAATAGATTGGATATGAGAGGTGAGAGAGTGAGGAGTTGAGGATGACTCCTACTTTGCAGGCTGGCATTACTGTGAAGATGGCAGTGCCCTCAACAATAGTAGGGTCCTTAGGAAGAGGGAATGTAGTTTGGGGCGAAAGACAATGAATTCAGCTTTGGACATCTAGGCTGGTATTCCTCTATAGCCAGGGTTGAGATCAGAATCCCAGTGTCTTTGCTGGCAGGGAAAGAGAGGGGAGGGATTTCTGGAGATAATATTTCCAGCCTACATCAGGTGGCCCCTAAGTAGGCTATTTTCCTTTTCTACATCTACATTGAATTTAGAGATAGAAAGAACCTTGGCAGAGGTGGGCTTCCAGGCCATGATTCAGTCAGTCAAAGGGCCATACTTGAGGACCTAGAGGGCTACATGTGGCCTAGAGGTCAAAGGTTCCCCACCCCAGATCTAGCCCAACACTTTCATTTGAGAACTTGAGATTAGAATGGGGGAGGGCCTTTTACCCAACGTCAAAGAGCTAAAAAGAACTTTTGAGCATAGAACAGTAAAGTGGTAGCAGGCTTTTGGGCATCATCCATTTTCTCTAGGGCCCTCATTGTACAGATGAGGTAACAAAACCCCCAACAAGTTAGGGGACTTACACAAGGCAGTGGTCAAAAAGGCAGGATTCAAACTCAGCTCCTCTCCAAATCTTGACCTTTTTCCTGGACCTCCTATGTACCCTACTGCCCCCATCTGCAAATGAGACTGCAAATAGTAGTGATGATGATGAAACAACCACAGCAAGGACTTTTTCATTTCTCCCACTTTTCTTCCCAGAATTTTTTCTGGCTTAGATCCTGACCTGAACTAAGAATTCTGTCATTAGCTCCACACCTACCCCCTATTAAATAGCAATTTGCTCCTCACTACTTACCTCCCCTCCTGGCTGTTGTGAGTAACAATTAGTGAGATTGGAAGGCACTTCTAGATCCTTGGATGCAAAACTAATTATTAAAAGACAGACCTAGTGAGTAATTAACAGCTGACTGACACATCCCAGCTGTTTTGGAATACCTTTGAACCTCAGGACTCTTAATAGGTGAGTTATCAAATGATTCGAAGTACCTTGTGTATAAGCCTTGGGAAGAATGGTTGGTCTAGGGGTAAAGGGTAAGGGAAAATTTCTGCCACTTCCCTCTTTCTCTGGTTTTCCAGCTAGAGCTGAAGGGCCTTGGAATCCCTAAGAGTTAATTGCAGCATTCTCCCCACTGGCTTTTGGATCCTGAAGAAGTCCAGCCGTTTATCTAGTGAGCCCAGCTGGAAGAGCTCAAAGGGGGAGGTGCTGGGGCAGCTGAGGGGGAGGTGCTGCCAATGATCTTTAATCTGACTCCATAGGGGTGAGTGGGGTGGTGTATTGAGCAGATTAGAGAATAAGAATTAAGATGGGAATTCCTTTTACTCCAAACTCGAAACAATAGAGGCATTATAGGTTTTCAGGAGAGGAAAGCACCATGACTTATATTTAGGGGCACTTGGGTTTAAGACCTGTCTTCTTTGTCTAAAGTCGTTCTTAAATCACTTCAGAAGACTTCAATTTTCTCTCTCTGGAAAGTGGAGGATGAAGAAGGAAGGGACTGGATAAAACTCCCTAAGATCCCTTATGGGGTTAACATTTTATGATTCAATTATTTCCCTTCTCTGGCTCACAGTTGGGGAGATGGGAGGAGAAAGAGCAAGAACTATCCTGATTAACCTCATTGCTCCAATCCATTAAAAGAAGGAGTTCTTAATACTTTTTGGTATCCTGGACCCCTCTGGCAGTCTGGGGAAGCCTAGAATCTCCCCTGAATCATGTTTTTAAATGTATAAAGTAAAATACAAAGAAAACTGAAGGTTAGGGAAAATAAAGTTGCAATTTCTTTTTTTCTCTTCCAAGTTCATGGACCTTCTAAAATCAAGGTCTATGGACTCCAGGTTTAAAAAAAGGGATGGAGACAAAGCACCATCTCACAACCTGTGGTAGAATCAAGTCATGCTGCTCCTCTTTGTCCCCTGCCTGTTGGATAAGGCCTGGGCTGAGAACCATATTTAAACAAATGTTGGCTACACCGGGGTGGGGTAGACTCTCAGAAGAGAAATAGTAAAAGTCAAAAGGCAGCTGACCTCAGGATATAACAATAATATTACCATTGGCTTCATCTTCCAACCCAGGTCCTCAAAGCTCTTAAGTGATTTTTGACTCATTCATCCCCATTCCTCTTTGGGTTAGGACATGGATTCAGAAAATTCAATAAAAATGAATTTATGGAGTACCTACTATGTACAAGTCACAGCTTACGGTGCTGAGGATACACTTTTGAAAAGCTATCCAGTCTCTGTCTCTCAGGAACTTAATTTTATAGAGGAATAAGATATTTACCCTAAGAAATATGATACTTTTTACAATGAGAAGTGCATAAGTCTGGTCAGAGAGGTGAAAGAGAACCTTTCTAGATGAGGGAGTAGGGGTGATCTTATGGAAAACTGGCCTGTGAAGGAAGGGGAGTGACTGGTCTTTTTTCTTTCCTTTTCTTTGTTTCTTTCCTCATATAGACATCTTCTGTTTTTATATTCCATTCATTTTTTAATACATCCAGCCAGCCCTTAAAGGAAATCTTCTGACCCCAACCCTGTTCTTTCTCCTCACTATGACCTACAATCATTCTATCTCTCATTTTTTTGCTAGGCCATCACCAGTGTGCTGGTTACACTCTCCTCCCTTTTATAGCTTCATCCCTTGGTGAATCAATTCAACTTCGACATATGCTCTATCCTATAGTCCCTTGGGCCTTTGTTCTATCACTATTCTCACCAAAAAAAACCAACTTGGATTTACTCCTACCATCCCTCTTATTCATGTGTTGTTGAAGGGACCTGAAGAAAACCACAAAACCATGCTAATGGTCCACTAGAAATCTGCATTCCATAATCTCAACTGGTAATTATTCTCCTCTTTCCTAGTCAATTCTCTATACCACTAACTCACACAGCTATTACAAACCTTTTCATTTCTCTTCAATCTTCACTCTCTTTCCCTTTTTCAGGTGTGAACCTCACCTCTTACTTCATTGAGAAAACATAAGCCATTTGCTGAGAGCTCCCTCTTTTCCTTTTCTCATATCACTTAGAAATCTTCCCCCACAATTTCCTCCTTTGTGCCTGTTTCTAATAAAGAGGGGACCCTTCTCCATGCCAAGGCAAATCCCTCTGCATGTGTCCTTGATCCCATGTTCTCTCCATCTTCTCCAACAGATTACCCCACTGTATTATCTTCATTTTCTTTTTAATCTTTGATTTCTCCCTATTTACTCGAACTTGCCCTGCTGCCTACAAATGCACTTCTGTCATCTCTATCTTTAAAAATTCCCTTGCTTGATCCAACAACCTACACTAGTTATTATCCTCTAAGCTTCTTCCTCATCTAGGCTAACTCTCTTGAGAAAACCATCTACATTCAATACTTCTCCTTCCTCTCTTCTCACTCCTTCCCAGACCTTCTGCCTTCTGGCTCCTAGCCTTATTTTAAAGAAAACTACCTTCTCTGTAGTTTTGAATCTCTTAATTTCCAAATCTAATGGCCTTTTCCTCTTCTTTCTCCATGACCTTTCTGTAACCTTTGACTCTTGCTCATCATTTTCTCCTGGATACTCTCTTGTATGAGTTTTCATGATACCCTTCCCTCCTGGTGTGCCTCCTACCAGGACGACCGCTCCTTCTCACTCTTCTTTGTTGGATCTCCATCCAGATCATGCCCATTAACTGTGAGTATATCCAAAGACATTGCCCTGGGTTCCCTCCCCTTTTCTGTCTGCATTGTCTTGCTTGCTGATCTCCTCAATGCCTATGATTCAGTTTTCATCTCTAAGCTAATGATTCCCAGATTTGTATATATCCAAGTCTAACAACTTTCCTGAGCCATAGTCCTGCACCACCAATTGCCTTTTAGACATCTCATCTGGATGTGCCTACGTGTATCTCAAATTCAACATGTACCAAACAGACCTATTATCTTTTCCCCTAAAGTCTCCATTCTTCTCAACTTTCTTATTATTATCAAGGGTAGCACTATCACCCATCACCCAGAGAGAATGAGAACGAAGGACAAACCACAAACTGTGACTAACTTGAGCTGCCTGAATGGGGATTCAGGGGGCCAGTTCCAGTTGGGCAACTGAGCTCCTTCCCTCCCTTCCACTCTCCTCTCTTCTCTTCTCACTTACCTGAGGATGTTTTACCCAAAGGAAGGTAAATTTTGATGACCGAAAGCTATTTAGTTAACTTTGGGTTTACTGGCTAGATATCTTTCTTAAAGGCAAAACCCTAAACTCAATTTACTCTGGATCTCATGGAGTAGATAACAATAGGTCCTTACCCAGGCACCACTTAATGGTTATTTTTTTGGGCCTTCCTGACTCACAGGGAATGTAAATAGTAACTGTTTCTCATTTGGTCAGTAACCCTGAAGGTCTTCTCCTCTCAGTTTTTTTTTTTTGTTATTAAAGTAACCATCTTTTGACTCACTTCTTAAAGAGGCCTATTCACTGAATGGGCATGGTCTCACTCAGTGAGAACCTGAAAAGACCTTACCTTAAAAGGGCCAGAGTCTTCCATTGTATCCTTGATTGTCTGCAGTCATCCTGATAGATATCTGGCCACTAGATCCAGATGGCTCTGGAGGAGAAAGTGAAGCTGATGACTTTGCACAGCCCTCCTTCAAATCAAAGTCAATTGCAAGTCATGTCATCATCTCCCTGATGTCATGGTCCTCTTTGAGAAAGAGGTACAAACCACACATTTTTTTCAACTGTAAAACAGGGATAAATAAATAATCTATTTCTCAGAGTCGTTGTGAGAATCAAATAAGCTAATATTTATAGAGGACTTTAGAGTTCCTGACACATAGCAGGTTCTATGTAAAGACTTTTATTATTAACAAATATTAGTAGTCAATCAACAAGTATTTATTAAGTGTTTGCTCTACATTAGGCATTGTGCTAAGGCCTGGGGATACAAAGAAAGGCAAAAAACAAAACAGTCCCTGACCTCAAGGAGCTCCCATTCTTATGGGGGGAGTCAACATACAAACTACTATATACAGGATAAATTGGAGATAATACTCTGTTCTCTACAATTTCTTCCTTGCCCTCCCCTTTCAAGGACTGAAAGGACTTCTCTTCTGTAATCGATATGTTAACTCTGAAATGGAAAAGACGATGATAGATCATGGGGCCAATGACTTAGGCTGGCTACCCTATCTAGATAAATTGGGTTAAGATGGATTATTACTCTTAATCCATTTTCCTAAGAAATTGTCCTTTGCTTTTGTTATATCTACTTTTCCAAAGGGAAAAGTCTGATAAGAATGTGAGTCTAGAGAAAATATCATTTCTTGATATTTTCAGTTGACCTCGAAAGGTTTTAAATGTGCTTCCACAGTGTGATAATACTTGTACCATCTATCCCACCATTTTGAAGCCTGAAGATGTTAATGCTCTGTATGGATATGAGCTCTCAGTATTCACTGTATATTGGTACACAATACCATCCATATGCTTGAGGGATTCAAGATATCCATCTGTCACCAGCAGAGAGAAACAGTACAAAGTCTGAGTTTGAGAAAGAATATAGGCAGCCTGCTTCCCCTCCTATTGCTGGCTCAGTGCTGCTTGCACCTAAATCTCCCATACACCATCAGTCATTAGTATCCAGGTAGCGATTGCATTTAAACTTCTTGAATTTCAAGTTTCCACAGAAGGGATCCAAGTTCAGTCAATATTTTTTATATACTGACACTTAGAATCAAAGTATAGGGTTTTAGTTAAGCTGATACCAGATTATGTTCTTCTTTCACATAGGATGTAAGAGGGATGTGGACACCACTTTTATGATGCCTATCATAAAATTATCATTAAGCAGGTAGGGGGCAAAGTGAATGGAACTAAAGATCTGGAGTCTGGAATTTGAATTTGAATGCTATCTGAAACACTTAGTGAGTGTGAGCCTGAATGAGTCACTTAGCCTCTGTGTGACTCAGTTTCCTCATCTGTAAAATGGGGATAATCATAGCATCTACCTCTCTGGGTTGTTATGAGGGTCAAATGAGAAAACGTAAGTAAAGCGCTTTGCAACCTTAATGCATTCTATACGTTCCAGATATTATTATTCTTTTGTCTGTTTCATTTTTTGTTGTAATAGAGTTGCCTGTGTCCATAGCTGGGTGCCTTCAATGTATTTCACTCCCTCCTGCCTCAGAGACTTTGCTCATGTCTTTCCACCCATATGCATGGAATACCATCCCTCTTCCCCTCTACATTTCTATCACTTCTTGCTAAAATCCTTCCCATTCTTCAAGGACCCACCCAGCCAGCTTAAATGCCATCTTCTCTATGAAGACTTCCTAGGTTTTCTTGTCTTCTTATGAAATCTCATCATAGTTTAGCATCCAGGGGTGGGGAACTTGCAGCCTTCTAGGTCCTTTTGACAAATCCTTTTATTAAGGGGGGACAGGCTACCCACCCTTGGTTTAGACCCTTTCCCCCTGAAACTTATCTCACCTTCTTTGTGTTGTAGCAAATTATAATTTATACTCCTGCTTTTATAAAGGGGATCCAACTTTGGTCAATATTTGTCATCTGTTGGCACTTGGAAGCCATGTATGGGGTCTGATTTAAACTAACATCTGATTATTCCCTATGCTCTACCAAGCTCTGTGTTCCCTGAGGGCAGGGACCTTGCCTTATTCTTCTAGGTTCCATTCCCCTACACAGTCTCTTCTTCAGTTACTTAAATCTTTATTAAACAAATATGTCTTATCCTCTCAACTATTTAGTTTATCCATCTATCCATCCACTCATTCTGTCATGGCCCTCTTTTAGAACAAAGGACAGGCAATAAAAACAACATTCAACAGATATTTATTGAACAGCTGCAGTGTGCACAACACCATGCTAGTTGCTAGCTAGGCAATACAAAGCTGAGATTCCAGGTTTCTGTTTTCTTGGAGTCCACAGTCCATTAGTAGGGTAAGACACCCCTTAGGAAATTAGTACAATGCTTTGCTCATAGTATGCATACACCACGGTCAAAGAATTCATTACTTAGTTGGTTATCACCTAGCTGGAGATGAGCATTATTCTACTTAGCTAGGCTGGTTCTTGGACAATAGCTACTATCCATCCTAGGGCTCAACTAGAAACCTTTGCATCTTAGTAGAACTTCCCATAACTTGTGTTCCATTGCTCTAGCTTTCGAAGACTGGGTGTCACATTCTGCCATTTAAAACCCTTTACAAACTGGCAGCTAGGTAGTGCAGTGGGTGGGTGGGGCAGTGGTACAGTAGCTAGCATACTGGCCCTGGAGTCAGGATCTAGGCTCAAATTCAATCTGACACTAGCTATGTGATCCTGAGCAAGTTACAACACTGTTTGCTTCAGTTTTCTCATCTGTAAAATTTCTGGAGAAGGACGTGGCAAACCACTCAAGTATCTTTGCCAAGAAAACCCCAAATGAGGTCTCAAAGAGTTGGACACAACTAATTGATTAAATAACAAGGTTATTTTTGGGGGGCTCTGATAATTCTTGGTGGCTTCATGCAGCCAACGAGCTAGTTCCAGTAAGCTTCTTGCTGTCCCTTAGAGAAGCCGGTCCATCCCCTTTCTCTGGACCTCTGTGCTGTCTCTCACTCCTCGCTTCTGCCTCTTCTTTTCAGATGACTCAAATCCCACCCTCTGCAGGAGGTTTTCCCCCACCCTCCAGGCTGCTGGTGTCTCCTCCTCTGGGATTTCATTCCATCTCCTCACTATCTGTCTTCTGGTTCTTTACATGAGATCTCTCCCATTGGAATGGGAACTCCATAGAAAAGGGAGTTCCTACCTTTGTTTGTATCCTCTACCCTTAGCTAATGCCTAGTACACAGGAAGTGTGTAATAAGTGCCTGAGTACTGACTCTTGCCTCTGCCCCATGATGAGCATCATGGAGTCATAACCATTTGTTGAAGCCATGATGGTGTACCCTAGAACTATGAGTTGTCAGTGAATGTCAATGAATGCTAATCCGGCTTCCCTATTTCAGAAATGCTTGTCTCTCTGGCTCATCATATAGGACGCTGGACCTGGAGTTCAAATCCAGCCTCAGATGTTTCCTGGCTGGGTGACTTCACCCCTTTTCTGCCTCAGTTTCTTCAACTGTAACCTGGAGATGAGAACAGCACCTACATCCCAGGGCTGCTGCGAGGATCCGATGAGATTACATTTGTAGAGTGTTTTGTAAATTTCAAAGTCCCATACAAACTGCTATTATTATTATTGTTTCCAAGCAAAAGAAACGCTTAAAACAAAACAATGGGAGGAGTGACTGGGTGGACAGCCACCTTTCATGAGTCTTCCCCAGAGAAGATGGATAAAGAAGAGATTGTACCTGGAGCCTGTGCAAAAGGGACTTTGGGAGTGGGGTTAGGGGTGGGGTGCTGGGCGGAGAGTCTCCTGGGACAGAGCCATTCTCTGCTGGGGATGATGTTGGGGCAGGTGGGAGTGCTCCTAACAAGTGCTCCTCTGGAGGCCGGCTTTGCAGAGGAGCTGGAAGAGGGTCAAGGAAAGAGCCCTGGATTTGGGGTCTACATCTTAACTCTGGCTACCTCCCATGGCCAGGTCACCTAAGCTCCGTTTACTCCTCTGTGGAATAAGGGGACTTGTTGAATTGACTTGGATTGGGTGTGTGTGTGTGTGTGTCTCTGAAGTCCTTTCCAGCTTTGGCATCCCAAAGGCAAAGGATCCTTCCCAGTCTGGTGACTTTGGACAGGTCCCCTTTTGGAAAACAAGAGGCTTTGACTGGCTGATTTGCAAGGTCTAGCTCTCTCAGTTGGTATTTCTGAGGATGTTTAGGGGTCGCTTTACAAGGAGGAGACTCCACCTAGACAGGATATGGGGAAGACAGGTAAACTAGGGCAGCCTCCTGGAACCTTTCTCTTTAAAGGCCAGGTGTAAAGCACAACGGACTACAGCTCCCAGCATGCCTCGCTCCAAAGACTACTCCCCCTACAACTTTTAACCTCTGGGGAAACTACGTATCCCAAAATGCAACGCGCAAGCGTTCGTTCCTCCACCCTCCCTCGCCCGAGGCTGCGTTGCATAATGGGAAATGTAGTCCGGAGATGGGGGGCAGTCAAAAGGAGGTATTTGTAATGGGGTAGCTCGGGAGTGGGGATGGCCCTCATGACTTCAAGAGAAGAGAAAGCGGGGAATCCAGACTGTCACTTTGATCTCTTGAATGGGGGACCTCTGAGCTGTGTTACTCTCGAAAGAAGGGAGGGGAGAAAAATCCTATGGGTGCAAAAGAAATTCCCGCCTGTGGGCATTTTATTCTCCCCACGTCCCCCTCGGCTCCCTTCCTCTTCATTTATTGTTGCTCAGGGATGCAACGCCGCGATCCTATTGGTCAAAGCTCTCGAGAGCAGGCGGGATGTTCGAGAAGCCTCAAATCGAAGCATAGACATACTCTCATTGGCCCGATTCACGAGCGCAGGCGCGAGCGGCCTGACTCCAGCTCCCGAGGGACCGGTGAGCGGCCATTGGCCAAGGCCCGCGAAAGATTAGTTTGGATTGGTGGTTGATAGAAAGAGCCGGGCTTCTTCCTTACTTTCCTCGAGTGATAGCATGTGATTGGTTTAAATCCGCGGTCCCGGATCACTGATTGGATAGAAGTCACAGGTCTGGAATCGTGATTGGTCCAGTTCCAGGACCTCCCGCCCCGAGCAGGCAGCGAATGGTGAAATGGAAACGGGGAGGGGAAAGGCCGCGACGTGAGCGCGCGACCTCCGGCGCCATTTTGTCGAGAAACAAGCGGAGTTAACCGAAGAAGAGAGAGAGGGAGAGAGAGGAAAGAGAGAGAGAGGAAAGAGAGAGAGAGAGAGAGAGAGAGAGAGAGAGAGAAAGGGAGTGAGCGAGAGGGAGAGAGGAGAGAGGAGAGAGAAGAGAGAGCGAGCGAGAGAGAGAAAGAGAGAGAGAGAGGAGGGGGAGGAGGGACGAGGAGAGGGAGAGCCCGGGACCCAGGAGCCTGCCTGTGTCCAGCGCCCCCGGAGCCGCCTGAGGTGAGCCCGGCCGTAGGGGGGGCCCGGAGAGTCGCCCGCAGCGTCAGCTCCGGAACGCGGACGCGGGCTGGGGGAGGGGAGCGAGGTGTGGGGGGGGGCGTCCCGTGGCCATCGGAGGCGCCTCTTCCCGGGCCGCGGAGGGAGGCGGGTGGGGAGGGGAGGGCCCGGGACCCGGCCCGCTCCTCCCCCGCTCGGGGACCGGCGGGAAGGCCCCGGGGCTGGAGAGCCGGGGGGCCGAGGCCTGGGCCGGGCCGCGCCGCCGCCCCGCCGCGCCGCGCACGCTGTCAGCGCCGGGGGCCCCGTGGGGCCGGCTTCCCCTGGAGAGGAGGGCGGCCCCCAGCTGGTTCTCCGCGACAGCCGCGCGTCCCCACGTCCACGCGCGCGCGGACGCGCACTCACACAAACACACACAAACACACTCACACGTGCCGCCCCCTGCGGGCGGGACACTTGTAGGCCTCGGTGCGGCCGGAGCCTCCCCTGGACGCGGCTCCGAGGGGACGGCGCTCCCCAAAGGGCCTACTGGGTGCCAGTGCCTGAGGCCGCCCCCAGCCCTTGCTCCTTAGCAGCCAAGTCCCCTGGCACCAAGTGCCTGCTGTGTGCCAGCCCTTCCGGTCTCTGCCTGGACTTCGCCTTTGGTAGTAGAGAAAGCAGCCAGCGCTTAGTGAGGGCCCGGCCGTCAGGTCCGCCTACTGTGTGCCAGGCCCGGGGAACAGGAGGAAAAGCAGAAAGGGGAAACAAAACTGCTTGTCATCGATCGGAGGGAAAAGGAGCCTCAACCCCATTGCTGGGGAGCTCCCCCCCGTTCTTGTAATAAGTGAACCAGGGAAGGGGAGTCTCAGAACCCCCGGGACCCTCTCCCCTTGGGTCTGAGTGACAGCCCCTTTTCTCTGCTTACGGAGACGTCCTTAGGCTGCTGGAGAAACGTTGGATACTTTGGTTACAGTGAGTGAGGATACAAAAACTTAGAACATTAAAACTGACAGTTTTTGTGATTCGGGTGAGAATTATTTATCTTGCAAAGACTTAGCAGAGGGTTAATGTTACTGTTAATGGCTCCCCTTTCCGGAGACTGGTACTTGTTACATTGTTTTTCTGAGAGAATGAAACTACTTCTTTGCAGCTCCAGGAGGCTTTAGACCTTTGTGGAGTATCTCAGCTCTAACGCAAGCATTTTGGTAAAACTGACTTGAACATGCAGGCCTTTTGGC
Source organism: Notamacropus eugenii (assembly GCF_028372415.1). Lineage (NCBI taxonomy): Eukaryota > Metazoa > Chordata > Mammalia > Diprotodontia > Macropodidae > Notamacropus > Notamacropus eugenii. The sequence goes on from NC_092872.1 coordinate 715,401,625, forward strand.
AACAACGTTTTGGGTCCTAGACTCTTCAGAAGAAGTTTAATAAGCTTTAGGCACCACGGTGGAACCATCTGCAAGGGGTAGCTCAAGTTGTTGTCTTCACTCCCAACCTTTCAGCTTCAGATAGAAGACCTTGAATTTTTTCAGCATCTTGAAAATGCCAAATCTTCTGTTATTTAAGATATAATTTAAATGAAGTGGCCCCTTAACTTCCTCCCTCCCCCCAATATCCTTGACTAAATTTAAAAATATAGTCTTTTTCTCTAAGGTAATCACAGTTTTTTTAAGCCAGATACTGAGTTGTGGATCTTATTGCCTAGTTTTATACTTCCTAAAATTTGTGACCTCCCAGAATTCAGACAAGGTGTCATTCTGTAAGGAAGTCAGGAAATTTGTAGCATTCTTTCCAAAAGAGGGAAATTTATTTGGTAGAATATCAGTAGTATGCTTTTAGGCAACTTTTTTTTTAAAAACAAAACTGAGCATTTAAAAATATTTGCACTTCTGGAAGTAAAAAGTGGTATGCTGCCATTTTAAAATGGCCTCTTCAGGAATTTAGTTTATTTTTTATCGTAATAGAATAAAATGTGATTTTTCAGGAATCCTTAAAAAATGTATTGACTGATGTACTGACATTCTAAATTTCTTCATTTACTATGCATTCCTGACCTTATTCTAAGTCCTCAAACTAGTCTGAAGTTCTTGCTGGGAAACTTCAAAATGGCATCCTATTGAGACATCAATCTCAGCTATGGAGATAGAAAAACCAGTAATGCTCTTTCTGCTTAAATCTTGAATCTGAGGTTAACTTTTAAAAAGCAAAGGTTAAGGATAAAAGTGATAGAGGCGCTTTTTTTTAAAATTTGCATGGTCTCAAGTGTGCCTCATATTTTAAAGTAAAACCAAATAAACTGAATTTGACCTTTGAACAATGTTCTGTGTAAGTAAGCTTGTAATTATAAGTAGACTTCTAAGGATTTTTGAGCAAATTGCTGCAATTGAAGAAAAGCAGGAATGTGAGGAAGTTTTATTATGACTATAATATAGTTACTGCTTAAAACTAGAGTAAATATTTCTGGGTTCTTTCAGTGCTTGTCATAGTTACTAAAAGACTCCTAAAATGTTAAATGGATCTATAACAAGTTGCAGGAAAGTTTTTTTAGTGTTAGAATTTCTAACTGAAATTTACCCATGTATTCTCAGTTTTTACTTTTTGCAGCATTTACATCTGCACAGATGTATTTAGGAAGGCCTCACAGCTAAACATTTTCTGTCATCCAGACAACTAATTTAGTTGTAGGTTAGTAAGTTATTATTTGTAAGTTGGTAAGGATGTAGTGGGTATGGGAAAAGGCTATTGGAAACGCTTAAGCCAATAGAAGAGGTGTGAGCTTTGGATCAAGATAGACAGTTGGTAGTTTTGAGATGCAATGCTACCTTAAATTTAACTTAATTTTCATTGTTTTTGTGGTTTAAAATATGCTTTTAAATTTGTTTGCTTTAATTTATATATGCATGTGTGTATATGTATATGTATACATACACACTCATACACATATATACATAGGCACCTGAGGCAAGAATAGGAGCCATTACCATGCAGAGTGACTAGTCCATATGTTATTGGTACTTTATACCTAAAATAATTTTTGCCAGGTACTTTAGCTTGTTTTGGAATATTAACACACCTGTAACTTTTATATTGCTTTATAAATGAGTTTCTCAGAAAAAGATTCCCACCCCCAGAGTCTTTTTATCATTTCCTTAGGAGCAGATTGGTATTAAATTGTATTGCGCTCAGCCTTTATTACTGAACATGGATCTGTGAGTACTTCTTTTTATAGTGCAGATTGAAGCCCTTTCCTGCCTCCACTTTCTTAGCCTGTGTAACTCTTATCCCTGTGCTCTGGTAAATCCTTCAAGAGAGGTTGAGCTGATGTGCTAGGTGCCTTCCTGTAGGTCCTTTGACCCTCTTGGGTTGGTTCGATTGGTTATTCCTCAGTTTTTGCTTCTCTTCGTACCCCACTTCTTGGCACAATGCCTCCTACATTACTAAAGTGCTTCATGATTTCTTGTGGATTGATTGATCTGTGTCTTCTTTTCCAGTCAGTGCTGTGACACCCTTTACAATTTACACTAATGCTCCCCCAGGATTCTCTAGTAAAATGGTGCTACTTACCTTCTTCATATGCCCCCTCTCAATTACTCTTTGAATGACCTGCAACTTTAATACTTTTAAGATAGTGATCTAAAAGCATGAAATTGTATAGCATCACTGGAAGTTTATTGACAAAAAGATGGGCCTTTGTTTCAGGAGAAGCTTGGGTTCTTTTAAGTTGTTTGCAGGTTCCCTGTTACAATCCTGCTTATCTTTCTTCTCTTTATTTCTTCATTTTTAGTATAGAACGTTTGTCCCAGAGGTATATGCATTATAATCTGTCCAGTATATATCCGTCATCTATGTGTTTTTTTCTTGTGTTGATAGAACTCTGAGCCATTATGGATCTTAGAGGCTTTGAAATGTTCTGGAGCTTGGTATCACCAGCACAATGTGATTTTGCAGACAAACCAGTTGTATCTTCCCTTTATATAGAATGCACTTCAATTTGAACTCTGCTGGGTATTAGCTGGGTCTCTGTGGTGTTTTATGTTCATTCCTTGAAATGCTGTTCTTGACTAATTTCTTGAACCTTGTCTCTCTCCTTTCTTCATTTAATCTCACTGGGCCTAAGTTTCTTTATCTGTAAAGGGAGAGGTTATACTAGATAACCTCCCTAACTCTGATACTGTTGTTAGTCCTTCATTCTGGAAGAGGATCAATGACTTGGGGGTGGGGGGGTGGGAGTGATGTTTTGACTTAGGTGTGAATTGGATGTAAGTGAGGCAGAACTTTGCTAAGCTCTCAGCCTTGCCCTGTCCTCCAGAGTCCAGCGGCAAGACAAAAGTCCAGGTGACTAGGGGTGATCCAGTTGGAAGTGGGTGATACTATGATCCTTCCCAGTATATTGTTCAAGGTACCATTTTTAAAACTGCTGTCACCCTACTTTATGCCATTGTTGTTCTCTGCTCTTCTTTTACTCAGTCCCTCAATAGCCTCTTAACTAGTCCTTGTACAGAAAAGGACAATAAGGTGGCGCAGTGGATATAGCATTGGCTCTGGAGTTAGAAATTCAGACTCAGGCACTTAACTACTTGAGTGTTCACTTGATCTCTGTCTCAGTTTCCTCAACTGTAAAATGGGGATGTTCATAGCACTTACTGGGTTGTGTGAGGATGAATGGATTAATATTTGCAAAGCTCCTACCTAAGTGTCTGGCACATAGGAGGTGCTGTATAAATGCTAGCTGTTGTTAGTCATTGCATAAAAACAAGGTTCGATACTTGGTTCCATCACAATATGTCCTAGTTACTTGTCTCCACTTTTCTCCCTTTTTGGATCATGGTATTCTGCTTACATAATCTTCAGGGGCTTTCTGTTGCTTAACACATACATATAGCCCAAATTCTTTCTTGGTTTTAGACCAGATGTTCTTAACCCTTTTTTGCGTGCGTTTTGGACCCCATTGACTGTCTGGTGAAATCTGTGAACTCCTCAGAATAATGTTTTTAGATGGATACAGTAAAATACATAGGTTTATGAAGAAAACCAATTATGTTGAAATAGAAAATATTTTTTAAAAATGGAGTCTGGGTTAAGAACCCCTGCAGTAGAAGTCCTACAAATCCGTGCTGACCCTGATTGTAGGTTTATCTCACTACTTCCTGTCACACTCTGCTTTAACCAAATTGTCCTTGTTCATATTGTTTTTTCTGCCTCCCATATTCTGCCCACCTGTTGAAATTGCACTCACCTTTCAAGGACCAGCTCAAATACAACTTCCATGACAAACCTTTCTTGTTCCTTGTCTCTTTCAAGCTGGACATCAGCTCTCCCTGTGTTCCTGTAGCATTTTGCTTGTATCTTTTGGCCCAGCCTGTGTTCTGTTGTATTGAGTTCAGTTCACAAGCCCTCTCACTGACCTCCTTGAAGACAGATTCTCTTTTCCTTTTTCTGTGCCCACAGAGGTAATATAGAAATGAACTTTACTTCCCCTGAACGTTTTATTCTGCCTGTAGATAGCTTATCCCCCCTCCACTAGCCGGTGACTTCAGGTGGTAAACTCTCGGATGAAGAGCTCAGATATTTGTTGGATATCATTCTGTTTTGGTGGGAATGATGTTCTTTAGTAGGAATCAATGCATTTTAGTATTACCTGTTTATGAATGGCTTTTCTTTCCCTCCCATTGTGGTGTTGTAAATTCACTGATGGCTTTTCAAAAAGTCTGAATCTGGAAGTTAAAGTGGGAGCATTGACTTTGTACAAGTTGAAAGTAAGAATTAAAGACTTGAGTTGTTGAATGGTCACAAAACTGATCATAAGACAATTTGTCCAGGTTTGCACCTAGACAAGAACACATTTATCATCACTAACTAAACAATTTGGAGTATAGTGTAGTGGGATCGTTAACTTGTGTGTCCAAAGCAAGTTTTGAAGATGATGCCTTTATGTTGCTGTGCACCATAATACCTGTAACCATAATTGTAACACATGCAGCTAACCACACAGTGAATCCTTCCATATACCACGGAGAGTAAATTATCTGGCATTGTGCGCATTCTTAAAATAAGAATTATCTCTGTTATTTCCCTTTTTGAGTTCTACTGTAGTCTCTGACCTGGTGCTATCCCATGTCCTGACTTGTCCTAGAGAAGTTCACAAACATGCTAATGTATGAAAAGGCATTCTCTTAAGATGAGTATGAACATTTAATGCTTAATTTTGTTGTAATTTGTGACTTATCTAAGAAAGGAAGTAGGTTAAGATAGAAAAGCTATTTAAGGGAGAAAGGATTGCATTAGAATAGTAGTAATGTAAGTAAGTAAGTAACGTAAGAAGTCACTAGTGTTTGCTTGGAGTATCAATTCTAATCTGGGCCTCCTGACTTGGTGTTATTTTCTGTTGTTCTGTCTTCTCTATGTGGATTTCTAGGGTGACCACTTTTTTTTAATAATTGAAGAACACTCTACAGTTATTGACTTCTTACAATCTTATATGTATTACGTTGTTGAAAAATCTAGCTTAAAAAGTAGATTTTGGAAAACATGGTATTTAGATATCCATTTGAAAGTTGTAGTGAGGTGTTGGAGGTTAGAATTGTTCCAGTCTCTCCCCTCCACCCTCACCCTCCATCTTAGAATCAGGCTTCTTAACCTTCCTGGCATCCTCTTATTTCTTAATCTTTTTAAAGTGTGAGGGGACTTAAGTAAATTAGCCACTCTGCTAAATAAAACTGACTCCTAAACTCCCATTTATTATTGCAGATACACTGATAAGCCTTTTAGTCTGGCTTAGTTGTCTGCAGCAACTGAAAGGTTAAGTCACTTGCTGACTCACTTAGCCATATGTCTGAGGCAGGACTTGAACCCAGGTCTTGACTCTGAGGCCACCTGTATCTACTGTGTCACCCTGCTGTGTGTTGTGCAAAATATGTTAAGATTCACATAGCACTACTAGATTGAGTAATTTTCCATCCAGTTGTATAATCTGGCTTGGTGTTAGTAGAGCTTGAAATTAAAAATAAAATACTGGTTTGTATTTTTAGTTGAGCAAAACGAAATGCTCAAAGTGGCATATTTCTCTATGCTGTATAAAACCATTTCTTGATTATTCTTTAATGGCATATTCGTGGAAAATTCTTAATTTCAAACTTGACATTCCTACAGTTAAGCATGTTTATTCTTTATAGCTCTTTCCCCCTTCTAGGAAAAAATATAAGCTATTCAGTGCTTTTCACATATGAACATAAATTATTTTGGCCAACCATGTTTGAGTTATTCATAGTTATCCCTCCATTAGTAATGGAAAGTTATATATAGGAACCACTTTGATAGCCATTATGCATTTAAAAGAAAAAAAAAAGGAATGGAAACTGAGGGTTGGAGTGATTTTTTTTTTTTTAAAGTAGTTATGTGTGGGGCTAAAAAGAAAGCTGAAAGTGTCACAGTTGTACCGTTAAGATGACTATCAAAGGAGTCATTCTAATTTTTTTTTAAAGCTACCGTGTAGTATAATTTTTATTTTTAAAGGAGTAACTTGTTTTACACATTTCTAGGATTTTAGATAAAGAACTTTTCTAAGTAGTCAAACTTGACTCCTCAATATCTTACATCTGTCCCCCTTTCTTACAGCATAACCTCTGTAGTCTACATTTTCATCATCCCTGGACTATATCTTCTTAATTAATCTTCCAATATCCAGTGCTTTCCCCTCTTTAGTCTCCATACAACTACCACATTGTTTTTCTAAATCACAGGTCTGATCCTGTCACTCATCTGCTCAAGAAGCTTCTGTGGTGCCCTGTTTCCTCTGTGATAAAATAACATACTATTGGCTTTTAAAACCCTTCACAGTCTGGCTCTAGCCTCATTTTCAGACTTGATTACACATTTATATCTCCTTCCAATCTCTCCACTCTCCCAGACACACGTGCGCATGCACACACACTGAGGCATACAGCACCAGACAAGCTAGCTTGCTTGATCCTCTTTGTATAAGTTGTTCCCTCTCTTTTCCCATGCCTGGAATACTTTCCCTTGTTCCACTCCTCCCCCAAGTCACTGTGTATTTATTTTGTATATGTCTTATCTGAATGTGTATCTTACCAATTGTTTGGTTATCCTTGATCTGGTCTTTTCCCACCCCAGCTCCAAAAGTGAGGAAGAGAAGAGAGATCCATTTCCTTGGTATTAGCACATGTGATTTGTGAGAGTTAAAAGCTTTATGAACTTTATATACCCTAATTAGTTGTACATGAAACTTGTGAGTGAAAAATCAGAAAATAGCCAGGATGGGGGGGGGGGGGGCGCATGAGGGGTGGGGAGCAGGGTAGGAAGAGAGTTGAATAAAGGTGTAAGGCCAACTAGATTTTGGCCTAACCAAGGGAGTCACAAATTGCTGTGACTGTTAAATGTTGTAATGAACTAAAGATATGTGTGGTCTTGAGGCTAAAGGTTAACAATGATCTCTGCAACAACCTTATGACACATAGTACCAAATACCCCTCTTCACCTAACTAATGTAATTGTTGCTTCTGGTTAAGGAAATATTTTTTCAGAGGTTTGGTCAGTCATTTCAGTTATTTCTGACTCTTTGTGACCCCATTTAGGGTTTTCTTGGTTAAGATACTGGAGTAGTTTGCCTTTTTCTTCTCCAGCTCATTTTACATATGAGGAAAAGAGACTTGTCCACGGTCATGCGGCTAGTTAATAACTGAGGTCATATTTGAACTCAGTCCTTCCTGACTCCAGCTAGGTGGTGCCGTGGCTTGAATGTGGGGCCTGGAGTCAAGCTCTATCCACTGTGCCATCTAGCTGAGTTTCTTGGAGGTTGCATCCAAGTATGGTTCGGGAAGTCCTAAGATGCAGTTGGCAGCTGTCCCTTCAATAAAATACATAGTCTGTAAAGACATGTTGAGCATTTCAGATGTATTTTAATCTGGCATGATATAAATTTTATTTATGCAAATAGGATTCATTGACTTGATTGTTCTTGTTGAAGCAGTTATTTTCAGATTATCCTGTATCAAATCAATTCTGAAACCATAATGTCAAAGTTGAAGGATAACAGTCGATGTTTTAAAAGGGTTATTATTGTTTTTAATGCCTGTACTGACTGGGTGGCTGAGTAAGGGGATACTTTTTAAAAACAGGTAAAGCTTCTTGAAAACCTCTTTCTGCGTGATTGATTGCAGTGTCATACTTTTGTTGCCATTTGACTTCCCTGCCTCTACCCTATGTTGAAAATATCTCTAGTCACCAGTGAGTTCCTAATCCCTGAGTCTAATGACTGTCTTCAGATTTCTTCCTGATTTCTCTATAACTTTTGACACTGTTAATTATCCCCCTCTCTGAACAGTCTCCTCTCATTCTTTGGCTTCAGACGCATTATCCTTTTGGTTTTCCTCCTATCTCTCTCCACTTCTCATCTTTTTTAGGCCTTTTGTTCCATTCCATTGATCATGTCAGTAGCTCCCATAACTTATTTATAATTTATATATAGTTGATTGCTAAAACTTTATTTTCAGTCTAACTTCTTTTCTCCAGATGGATTTATCCAACTGCCTGCATAACAAATCTTTGAATGTCCAAATGTCCCATCAAATTCACCATACTATTCCTACTCTGAGTCTTACTACTTCTGTACTGACACTCATTTTCTTATGTTTAAAGTTTTGGTGTGATCCTTCTCATAAACAGCTTGGGTTCTATTTCTTTTTATTCTGTTCTCTTTGTGTTATTTTTCTTTCTTGTATTCCCACTCTTAGTACCTTCCTTTACTGGCTTTACTTGGCTTCTGATAGGTCTTCCTGCCTCTTCAGCTAATTTCTTCCTCACACCCCATTGTACTAATCTTCCAAATTTAATTTCTAGTTACTTTGATGAAATATCTTCCGTGATTCCCTTTGGCTTAACAGGTTAAAAAGTTCATTCAAGGCCCATGTCAATGTGAAGCCAACTCTTTAATACATTTATGAATTATGATTGTAAATGTCATTTTCTATTAGACTAAGCTTCTTTAGGGTAGGGTTTGTCTTATTGAAACTTTGCATTTCTCCCGGTACAATGCAGGTACTTAATACTTGTTCTTTGAATTAAATTGAGTAATAGTGAAAAAATAGCTTTGATAGCATAACATGGGGACACCTAGGTAGGTGGTACAATGGATAGAGGGATGGGCCCTGGCATCAGAAAGACTCATCTTTCTGAGTTCAAATGTGACCTGAGACACTGTGTGCCTCTGGACAAGTCCCTTTTAATCCTGTTTGCATCAGTTTCCTCATCTGTAAAATAAGCTGGAGAAGGAAATGGCAAAATCACTCTGGTATCTCCTAAGAAAACCCCAAAATGGGGTCATGAAGAGTCAAACATGACTGAACAATAAAACATAACATGAATCCTTCCTTCCTTTTTTCCTGCTATCTGGAAGTAATCTATTACTCTCTTGAGCTAGTACTTTTCCCTTTCTCATACTTTCCATTCTATATTATATTTGTGGACATAGCTTACATTTTCTGCTAGATTGTGAGCTCACTGAGGACAGGATGCATACTTTAGTACCTTGTACACAATTAAGTTGCAAAAATTAGGATGAGTCTACCTCAGTGTAAGGAGTCTGTTTCCTTGTCCCATTTTACAAGTCTGTGTTTTAGATCCAGTGAATTATATTAAAAGAGAAATTCTATATAATAGGTTTCACAAGTCTCTGTCCATTTAGTAAGGAAACATTGAGTATCTGCATGCTATTTTTCTTTTTCAAAGTTTAAATTTATTTACTTAGTTTTAGTTTTCAACATTCATTTCCACAAGATTTTGACTTCCAAATTTTCTCCTCATTCTTTCCCCACCTCTCCACCCCAGATGGCATGCATTCAGATTTACCTCTTTCCTCCAGTCTGCCCTTCCCTTTTATCATCCCCTCATCTTATGACATGGTATTTCTTTATATAATAACTGTATTTTAACACCTGTAAAGTGGATGCTTTAAGAATGACATTTCATTCAGAAATCTTGAACTGATGATTTAAAAAACTTTTGTAAGAATATTTATTATCTGTAGATAAGCTATCAAAGCATTTTCCTAGTGGGAAATTGAGAGGTGTATTAGAGAGAGCTGACAAACCCAAGACAATTTTAATTTGTAGGAGATGGCAAAATATACTCCTTTGGCTGGGAGAGATCTGAATTTAATAATGTTGGACACTGTTACAGGAATCTTGTCCAGGTGGTTTCTTTGGCCTATCATAGTCTTTGCTTTGAAGTGGCTTGGAGCTTGAGGTATTATTAGGTTGAAATTTCATGGGCCCACTCTGCTCCAAAAGAATAGGTCCCTTTGAGACAATATAAACCTTAAAGCATAAGTGCATTACTTTGAACTGCTGCCATAAGCCTATCTTCGTATAGATGTGGCAATTTACAAAGCATACTGTGGTGCACATTGGTTTTCTGTTCATATCCTTGTGAATTCTGGAATCTGAAATATATTCCTTCTCTACTTATTTAAAATAATTTAATATGAGGTTCCCATAGAAATATCGTGCCACACAGTAGTTAAGTTTTTACTAGCACAGTGCTCTATCCAGACTTTTGTGAACTGCTCTAAGAATTTAACCACCATGTGTAATGTTTCTAGAGATACGTGTCTTTGAAGTTTTGCAGTGGACCTAAAACCAATTTCTGAGGAAGCCTGTGTTGGTATTGCTAACTTATAATACTGATATTTTATATTAGGATATCTTACTGCATTCCAGTTAAGAGGTAGCTAGAAACACAGCAGTATTTATTCCCTTAGGGTGCAATGCTTTGTACACCACCCTGCATTTATCCTTGAGCTTCTCTCTCCCTATTTCTACTCTTTACTCTGTGTAAACAAACATTTGCTTTGTGTCCGCTGAACAATGTACTCTTTCTGATGCAGCAGTAGGCTTCTATTATAGAGGTTGGGGATTCTTCAGAATGTTTGAAGGGATTTTTAGTAATCATCTCCTCCCTCCCAACTTCTCATCTTACCAATAAAGAAACTGAGACCTAGAGTGTTCTGGTGACTTGTCCAAGGTTAAACTGTTATTTATTGACAGAACTAGGTCTAAAACTCAAGTTCTGCACTGCTTTGTCTGCATTTCTGAGTCAGCACTGGAGAAGACTGTCCCCATCAAAGTAATTAAAACTGGATTCTACCTTTTAGTCTTTGAACTAGTTATACAGAGTAGTGTGTAAAACAAAAGCAGTAAAGACATGCCAAGTACTGTGGAAACAGAGGGAATGGGTTAAGTGAATTCTACTTAGAACTTGGGCAGCCCTGTACAGGCAGTCTCTGTAATGCCTTCAAGTTCTGGAATTCAACTGATGAGCTTGCTTTGATTTTAGCTGTTTTGCTTTTTTCTACACAGTTAGAAGGAATGTGATTCTAATGGTTTTGACTTGCTGTTCAAACAGATATTTTACTGTCTTACATACAACTTTAAAGGAAACAGCAGTCAGAACTATCTGACTCTCTTAGGAAATATTTTGGTAGCCAAGTGAATTAAATTGTGTATTCTTTGCAAGCTATTAGTTTTGCAAGGTTGAAAAGAAGCTTAAGTAAAAGTGGGATAAATGGGTCTCTTTTTTTGCCTCTGACAGATTGGAATAAATATTTTCCTGTTACATGTAAATTGTAGTAAAAATGAGTTAACTTGTTAACATAGAGGAAAACAGTAATATTGGTGAATGGTAGGACATTATTTGGTAGAATGCTGGAATCATTACCATCATTCAATGGTATTTTAAATTGCTTATGCCTCAGCTGAGTCCAAAGTGCTTAACACTAGTAAAACCATACTAGACATTGTACGTTCTGTCTTCATCCCCATCTTTTTCTTTTGCCTAGGTGTATGAATTTAAATACTATTTAAGTGCCAAGCACAGTACATGGGATATTATTGTTTATCCTTTGTTCTGGAAGAGGACCATGACATTGGGGAGGCCATGCCATGCCATGCCAGTGAATTGGGTTTAAGTGAGGGAGGGCTATGCAAAGTTACCAGCCTCACTTTCTTTGGAGCCATCTGGGTTCAGTGGCCAGATATAGATCAGAACATTTGATAAGGATATACATAGAAAGGAAAACCTTTCCTACCCCTGCGAGCTTAAATTTTAAGAATGGGATCGTACACATAGAGGGGTAAGTGGGACCCAGGGGAAAGGCTTTTTGGTTCATTTTATAGGGATGGTGAATGGAGTCATGGGGTAGGAGATTGATATACCATTAGGTGGAGCAATTTGGGAACAGCAATTTCTCTGATCCTGATTCTGGAACTGGAAAGGGGCTGAGGAAACATCGGCAGCTCGCTTGTGAGGAGATTTTTTTTTAAAGTTTTTTTTTGTGGGCTTTTATTTCTAAAAAAAATTAGGTATCATTTGGAATTTTGAATCTCTTTCAGGTGCCATGTTTCAGAACAGAATAAGATCCTTGGTAAAGAAGAACTGAAGAAATTCTACAGAAATCAGATATAGGCTGATTACAAGAAAGAATTAACCTGTCTCTGAGGTGACTAAAGGGGAATAATGGTGATTTTGCGCCGGGCTCGGCCGCCTGCTTCCGCCCCAACCAGCAATGAATCTTGACTCGCTCTCGCTGGCCTTGTCTCAAATCAGCTACCTGGTGGACAATTTAACCAAGAAAAACTACCGAGCCAGCCAGCAGGAAATACAGCATGTGAGTAAACCCACCAGAGAATGTGCCATTTGATAAATGAGGGGGAAGCTGACAAGCTCTTTGGGTTTGCTTACTTCACTGTTCTTATGTGTCATAGGATAATACTGCCAGGTTTTCCCCTAGTTTGCTAACTTACAATTCAGATTGTCTGAGAATTCAGTGATTCAATCTCCTTTTGGTTTCAAGGGCCCATCTGCTCCTTTGATTTTAATAGCAGTTTACTTACTCTTAGTGAATGTTCAATCATAAATTGTTTTTAAGGGAATTCCCTCCATGTCCCAGGATATAAAGCATAATAATTTTCTTCAGGTACACATCTTCTGAAGCTTGTTTTCTAACTGAAGACTTTGGAACTTGCCTTATTCTTCATTTAAAAATCTTGACATGACAGTTTATACCTGATATTTGTTACATAATTATTACAAACAAAAGTACAAGAGCTTTTGGGCTTTGGTAATTTGTTTTGGCTGCCAGAATCCTTTTTGCTCTTTGGCTTATATGTGATGGGGTTTCTAGCTAAAGCAAGAAAATTGAAAAGAAGTTGTGGAGCTGTATTAGTTCTTAGAACTTGGATTAGTCACCTCTAACTGTGTGTTATTGCTGCATCTAATCATTACTGCGTTTAATCACAGAATAAATTACATCTAAGGTAACATTTGTTTGAACATCCTGTTTTGAACCTGTGTAGCCGATAAAGGTGAAGTGAGTTGCAGATTTTGCTAATCTGGCCAGTGTTAGAGTTCATTTTGATTTGTGACCTTTTCTCTGAATCCTGCCTATATAGTGCTCCTAATTTCAACACGTTCTGTTTGCAACTAAATTTTTGTTGTGGTAGCAGAGCAGATTATAGCTATGTTTTCTGGATCCCTGTGTATATCTGGTATAAGGGGATGATATTATTCCATGGAAATGACAAATGAAATATTTGAGTGCCAAAATATTTTTTATTGGAAATCTTCCTAAAATTTTCCTGACTTAATACGCTCAGCGTATGCTGGCTAATTTTTCTTCATCTTTTGGTTACATGACTTAAAGTTTTCATTATAAATATCCGTAATTAAACTGTCCTATAATACAGTGATACCTTCAGAACTTATTGAGGTATACTTAGCAGTCCATGGCCTCAGATTTCATAGAACCACAGTACTGCAGAGTTGGAAGGACCATTTAGTCTAGCCTATACCTGAATAAGCATTGCCTCTATATCTTATCAGACAAGTGATATCTAGCCTTTGCTGCAAGATTCTGTGTTTGTAAGTCACTTATGTTCTTGATTTAGTTCTCTGGTCAAGCAGAGCATAATCACTTGCTCAACCCATCTATATGAATCCTCATTATAATATACCCAGTGGTCATGTCGCCTCTACTTGAAGATCTCCAAGGAAGGAGAAGTCACCACATCTTGGCATCCTTTTTGCTTTTGGATGGCAGTTCTAATTCTTGTTTTTAAAGTACTTCAAGACTGCTTTCACATCCCCCAGGAGTCTTCTTCAATTCAGTATCCACAGGCTTTCAACAGACCTTGGTACTTGATAGTGTATGATCACAAGGCCCTTTACCATCTTTTTTGGCTTAATAATGCATTTCAAATACCTGGTTTTACTACAGACCAGTGGATGGTGAGATGTGGCTCTCCTTAATTTTGTACCTTGTCCCTTTCTCCATATAGACAAAGATAGCATTTGGGATTTTTGGCTACTGTGTCATACTGTTGGTTCATTTTGAGCTGGTAGTTGGCTAAAATCCCTTGGTGTTTTTCAGATAGGTTGATGTTAGCTACACCTGCATTTTGTACTTGTAAAATTCATTATTTTGAACACAAACGTAAGGTTTTTTATTCCTATCAAATTTTATTCAGGCCAATATTTTAATTGTAGCATGAGTTTCTTGGGTTTCATTGAACATTGTGAGGCATCAGGGTACAGGGAGGGGATAGAATACTAGTTTTGGAGTCAGAGGGTCTAAGTTCAAATCCTGTTTTTGTCACTATCTTACGTGATCATGAACAAATTATTTAATTTTAGAGCCTCTAAGGAGAATATTTGATGTATTTCTTACCTCACATAATTGTGAGGAAAGTGCCTTTACTAAAGAAGTACTAAAGAAATAAAGTAGTAAAGAAATAAATCATCCCTTCTAGCGTCCTCTGTGATTTTGAGAAGCATATAACCATCTATGCCTTTATCTAAGTTGTCATTGAACTATCACTTAATAGTAATAAACTAGTATTGATATCTGCTCTTTCTACTCTTTGGGTCTGACTATTCAACCAGTTCCAAATTTACCTATTTCTGCCAGTCTTGAAAAATGGGATGAAAAACTTTCGTCAGATTTTTTGTTAGAACCTAAACTGCTTAGAGTAGGATGGCTGGAGCTGTAGGGTTCAGGTACTAGTTTTTCTCATTACTAGCAGTCACATTGAATAAGTCTTTACCTTTCTGAGACTCAGTTTCCTTATCTGTAAAATAAGGTTATTGGACTAGATAACCTGAGGTTTCTTCCAGTTCTAAACCTATAATCCTTTTCCTAGAAGGTTCCTTTGATTTACCAATCAAGTACCTTATCAAAAAAGGAAATGAGGAGGGGAGGAGCCAAGATGGCTAAGTAGAAAGACACGTATGCTAGCTCCGAAACCCACAGCCCATAAAATACCTGTAAAGAAGAACTCCCAACAAATTCTGGAGCAGCAGAAGCCACAAAACTACGGAGCAGAGGAGATTTCTGTTCCAGAGAAACCTGAAAAACTGACACCAAAGATCAGTCACGCACGGGACCTGGAGCAGAGCCCAGCTCTGACTCGGCCGTGCGGTACTGAGAGGAGCAGATCCGAGCAGGTTTCAGGGACAGAATCTCCAGCAGCTGCGCAAGTCCCTCCACCCACAGGAGCTAAAGGTCAGTGAGAGAGTCTTTTTGGCTCGCAGAGAGGGGTGCGGGGTGTCCCCATAACTCAGGCTGCCTCGGGAGGCAGCAGCAAAGGTAGCAGCAGACTGGGGCTCCCAAAGCAGGCAGGAGCTCTGATCCATTGTTGAAGGTCTCTGCATAAACCCCCTGAGGGAACTGAGCCCCTGTGAGGTGGCCCTGCCCCAACCTGAGCACCTGAACTTAATCTCACGCTGAATAGCAGCCCCGCCCCAGCCAAAAGCCCTGAGGCTGGGGAGCAGCATTTGAATCTCAGACCCCAAGCACTGGCTGGGCAGGTCTGGAGGCGAGGTGGGTGTGGAGAGGACACTCAGAAGTCAAGTCACTGGCTGGGAAAATGCCCAGAAAAGGGAAAAAAATAAGACCATAGAAGGTTACTTTCTTGCTGAACAGATATCTCCTCCCATCCTTTCAGATGAGGAAGAACAAGGCTTACCATCAGGGAAAGACACAGAATTCAAGGCTTCTGTAACCCAAACATCCATAATAAATATTCAATGGGCTCAGGCCATGGAAGAGCTCAAAAAGGATTTTGAAAATCAAATTAGAGAGGTGGAGGAAAAACTGGGAAGAGAAATGAGAGAGATGTAAGAAAAGCATGAAAAGCAGGTCAACACCTTGCTAAAGGAGACCCAAAAAAATGCTGAAGAAAATAACACCTTGAAAAATAGGCTAACTCAATTGGCAAAAGAGGTTCAAAAAGCCAATGAGGAGAAGAATGCTTTCAAAAGCAGAATTAGCCAAATGGAAAAGGAGGTTCAAAAGCTCACTGAAGAAAATAGTTCTTTCAAAATTAGAATGGAACAGATGGAGGCTAATGACTTTATGAGAAACCAAGAAATCACAAAAGAAAACCAAAAGAATGACAAAATGGAAGATAAGGTGAAATATCTCATTGGAAAAAGAACTGACCTGGAAAACAGATCCAGGAGAGACAATTTAAAAATAATGGGACTACCTGAAAGCCATGATCAAAAAAAGAGCCTAGACATCATCTTTCATGAAATTATCAAGGAAAACTGCCCTGAGATTCTAGAACCAGAGGGCAAAATAAGTATTCAAGGAATCCACCGATCACCATCTGAAAGAGATCCAAAAAGAGAAACTCCTAGGAACATTGTGGCCAAATTCCAGAGTTCCCAGGTCAAGGAGAAAATATTGCAAGCAGCTAGAAAGAAACAATTCAAGTATTGTGGAAATGCAATCAGGATAACACAAGATCTAGCAGCTTCTACATTAAGGGATCGAAGGGTGTGGAATATGATATTCCAGAAGTCAAAGAAACTAGGACTAAAACCAAGAATCACCTACCCAGCAAAACTGAGTATAATATTTCAGGGGAAAAACTGGTCTTTCAATGAAATCAAGGACTTTCAAGCATTCTTGATGAAAAGACCAGAGCTGAAAAGAAAATTTGACTTTCAAACATAAGAATGAAGAGAAGCATGAAAAGGCAAAGAGCAGAGAGAAGTCATAAGGGACTTACTAAAGTTGAACTGTTTGCATTCCTACATGGAAAGACAATATTTGTAACTCTTGAAACTTTTAAAAAAAATGAAATTAAGCTGTGGGAAAGAAATACATTGGGACGAGAAAGGGAGAAATGGAATGGGGCAAATTATCTCTCATAAAAGAGGCAAGCAAAAGACTTTTTAGTGGAGGGAAAAAGAGGGGAGGTGAGAAAAAAACATGAAGTTTACTCTCATCGCATTTGACTGAAGGAAGGAATAAAATGCACACTCATTTTGGTATGAAAACCTGTCTTACAATACAGGAATGTGGGGGTGAAGGGGATAAGCAGGGTGGGGGGCATGATGGAAGGGAGGGCAATGGGAGGAGGGAGCAATTTGAAGTCAGCACTCTTGGGGAGGGACAGCATCAAAAGAGAGAATAGAAGCAATGGGGGGCAGGATAGGATGGAGGGAAATATAGTTAGTTTTACACAACATGAGTATTAGGGAAGTCATTTGCAAAACTACACAGATATGGCCTATATTGAATTGCTTGTCTTCCCAAAGGGAATGGGTAGGGAGGGAGGGATGAAGAGAAGTTGGAACTCAAAGTTTTAGGAACAACTGTTGAGTACTGTTCTTGCTACTAGGGAACAAGAAATACAGGTAATAAGGTATAGAAAGTTATCTGGCCCTACAGGACAAAAGAGAAGATAGGAACAAGGGAATGGAAGGATGATAGAAGAGAGGGCAGATTGGTGATAGGGGCAAATTAGAATGCTCGGTGTTTTGGGGTAGGGGTAGGGGACAAATGGGGAGAAAATTTGGAACCTAAAATTTTGTGAAAATGGATGTTAAAAGTTAAATAAATAAATTTTAAAAAAAAGAAATGAAGTTAGTTTGAAATAACTTTTCTTCCTTTTGTAGATGTTCACTAATCATCTCTTTTATGTGTTAGAAATTTGTCATGGTTACCAGTCTTAGTTCAGAGACTCTAGTCCTAAGGCACCTCTCTAGTTCTGTATTGTTTTTTTGGAAGTCACTGACAAGGGCCCAGCAGTCATGTTTAGTTCCCTGGGATACTGGAGTCAGGGCTTCATGATGTGAATTCATTAAGGACAACTGGATGCTTTCTTCTATGTAGTGAGCTTTGGAGGTCATCTGCTGGTGAGCCATTTGTGTGTGTGTGTGTGTGTGTGTGTGTTCTTCCCAGACCAGAAAAAGGGGTGAATATTTGAGCACTTGTGCCTACATTCTCATCTGTTTTACTTGCCCTGTCTGCTTTGAACAAGATAGCTTTTAAAACTTGTTCATTGTCTTTTGTTTCCTTTGCTAGCCTCCATTTGTTTTGAGCTTTAGTGCTTTTTTAGGCTTTGCTAGTTCTATGTTCTCTTGTAGCTTTTCTGGTCTTAGTCTCAGTTTTTGATGTTCTTGTGTATCTTGTCTTACCACCTTCTCAGGGGTGGAAAAAGCCATTGAAGTATCCTCCATCCTAGAAAGTGTGGTGGAGGCAAGAAGGCTGTGAGAGTTGAGGTACATGGTTTGATGACAGTGTGACTTTTTGTCTGTTTCGTGGTGGAGCATCTTTTCCTACACTGCTACTCGTGGAGACCAGTCACCAGCCAGTTGCACAGAAAATAAATGATGTAGCTCATGCTGTCAGCATTTTGCTTACAGAGTTCTCTCTTGCTTTTTTTTTTTTTTATTAATCTTTTTAGGCTATTTTCCTTATTCATAAAATAGGTCTGTACTACTCAACCTAACAGGGTTGTTTTGAGAAAAGTACTTTGTTAACCTTAAAGGAAATATTATTTCAAAAGGAAACAAGAGAGGGAGACAGACAATAAACACTGGGCAGAGTTGAAGAACTAACAAGACACAATTCCCTCTAGCTTCCTTTTCTAAAACTGAGCTCATTAACTTTCCCTTAAAACCTATCCACTGTTTAGTACCACCATCCTCCCAGTCACCCAGGCTCACAACCTAGGTGTCATCCTTCACTCTCCCCACCTTCACTCCTATATCCAGTCTGTTGCCAAGGCCTGTTGATTCCTGATATTTCTCCTATATGTCCTTTTCTTTCCTTTGACACTGCCCCCATTCTGGTGCAGGCCCTCATCACCTCTCAGCTGGACTATTGCAGTAGCTGTTGGTAAGTCTGCTTGCCTCAAGTCTCTCCCCATTCTAGTCCATTCTGCACTCAGCTCTAAGTGATATTCCTAAAATTCAGGTCCAATCATGTCACATTCTCTTTCTGTCCAACTCCCACTTCCCCAGCTCTCCCAAAGTGAACACCAATGGGTGGCTCTCCATTACCCAGGATCAAATATAACATCATCTGGCATTCAAATCCCCCAGGCTTCTTATGTCTTTCTCCTCTCCCTTACCCCCCTCAACATCTACACATTCTGCAGTCCAGTGACACTGGTCTCCTCGCTGTTATTTGAACAACATATCTGTCTGCTAACTAATGGACATTTTAGCTGGCCATCTTCCATGCCTGGAATTCTCTCCCTCTTTATCTCTGTTTCCTTGTTTTGAAAAATCCAACCTTTTGCCAGGAAACCTTTCCCAGTCTCCCTTAATGCTAATGCCTTCCCATTCTTGATTGTCTCCAATTTATCTTGTATGTAGCTTGTTTGCATGTAATTGTTTTTGTATTGTTTCCCCCATTATTTCGTGAGCTTGACCACAGGCCCTTTGCATCTTTCTTTGTATTTCCTGCACCTAGCTGGCACTTTGTAGATGATTATTAAGTGTTTATTGACTAACACAACACCTTCCTGGTCATTACTTCCTCTTTGTGTGTTGTCTTCCTCTATTAGAATGTAAGCTCCTTGGGGGCAAGTTGTCACCAGTGCTTAGCATAGGGCTTGGCGCACAATAATCATTTAATAAATACTTTTTTCATTCGTTCATTCAGTGCAGAAGAAAAGTGGCTTATCAATTTGACTTTTATTGCCTTTGAATTTCATTGTGGAATTGGTCACCGTGATCCCAAGATGGCATTTTACATTCATTTGTGGGGGGAGCATAAAAGGAGATAACAACTAAGCTTTATTGTCAAATAATTGTCCAGTAAAGATCAGTGTATAATTTTTGGCAATCATTTAGGAACTGAATTTGAAAGAGTTCTGTGGTCTATTAAGTCTGTTGACTAACTTCACCAGTAAGCCTGTAGCATGACATCCTAAAGAGCTGTATATTCTGATATCCCATGGGGATGAATGAGGTAACAGTTGTTTTTCTACTAAGGCACTTGGTTTAAGTGATTAAGGGAACAAAAACAATGATATTCTTTCTAAACCATTTGAAAGTTTCTGAATGATTCTTGATAAACAGAAACCCCGCTAACAGTTTTAAATTTGGTTCCTTTTTCCAGGAATAATTTTACATGTGTATCCCTGGCCACCTCTTTCAGAGTTTCATTCAGACCCCCAACTTCTTCATCAGATTGCCTTTACTTGCTACGTCAGTTTTTTAGGGTGGGTGGAAGACTTTTGAAAGTATGCATCATGTTGAACACTTTGTACTTGTAGCAATTAAAATCAAATTCAACCAATTTGTAGGTGAATGGAAACTGGTAAGGAGTGCTCTTTATTAATATGGGTAAGAGTGAATGGCTAATGGTAGAAGAGTGTATCCATATTCTAATCCTATATTACTTTTTTGTGATGAAGAATATACAACAAAATGTGAGAAACTTTAGTGCATTTTATTAGGGATAATACATGAATTCACTGATAGAAATTTTCCCCTGGTGTTTTGGAAGTTACCTAGGTTGCAAAGACTATGCCAGTCTTAGAGTATATACTTGAAACACTGGGGATATCTAATTCAGATGCTTCATTTTAGAGTCTTAAAGAGATTATGCTCTTCCCAAGCTAAAGTAGCAAGTGGCAGTGAGGATTTTAACTTGGGTCCTGTAACTCCAAAGCAGGTATCGTGCCTGCATGGTGTTTTCTTCAAGTTTAGGTGGTGCATGTATACATGCACACATGTGTATTGTTCTAGCCACCACAATTTATGAATGCTGTCTTTGCTCACAATTGCCACAGATTTCAGAGGAAACATAGTACATGGAGAAGAGTGCTGACTGGAGACAGTATCCCATCTCTGATCCTCATTACTTGTATGACCTTGAGTAAGAAACCTCTAGATCTCAGTTTCCATATTTGAAAAATGAGGGAATTGGACTGAATGGCTTCTGAACTCTTCTAGTTGTGAATCTGTAATCTTTTGATTTAGAAGTGAAGTGGAGAGTAATCTTAGATGTCTGGTTCAGCTCCTCTTCTTACATACAGGAGAGGAAACAGGCTCAGAAAAGGTCAGGTGTCTTGTGTGATGTCACACAGGTAATAAACCCTAGGTTCTCTCAGTCCTAAACTAGCATTTTGTGTTTGGCCATTGAGTTGAATAAATTTTTGACATGCTCTTTAATTTTTTTTCATGAAACTACTTTTAGCGTATTTGAGACTAAGCATACTTTGACTAGTCCAATTTCCCTAAGTTTAGCTTGATTTATAAGTTTTCATTGGTGTTTAAACAAGTTAAGTTTCCATGGCCTTTGAAGCAAGCTTTGCTCTGTCTCTTGGGTAACTTTCTTAACCAATTTCTCACCTATGGCTAGATCATGTTGCAGCATTTCCTCTCCATTTGGAGAGAGGTTCCCATTTGGGAACTTCTCTAATTCTGAAGCAATTCTGCTTTACAACATGTTGGTATATTTATCAGAGTTTATCATTCCTTCAATAGGGACAAGTTTTCCAGGCCAATGAAAGTTTAAAATAAAAACTGCCCAAACCTTTTTAATATTCTGATTATACCTGGATCTCAAGGTCATACTTGGACTTGCTGACAGTGCCTTGAATGAAAAACTGAGCTTGATCAGTAAAAATTACTTTCTTTCCAATCGTCAGTGTTCTAGTCTTTGGTTTTTCTATCTATCTATAAGAAGCCTACATTGCATTGTAGAAGCATCAATAACAATGACTCCAGAGGCCAGAGCCTTCTGAAGGGCTTTACTTGTTTTCTGAGGATTAATTAGGCTGTTTGCAACAATAGATTGTTCTTAGCATGTTTTTTTTTTTTTTTTTAGCTTTTCAGCTGCACTTTATGCTTTGGTGTGACTGATCCTGCTTCATTGTGGGCTTGAATGATCCTTGAAAGACTTGGCTTCCCCCCACCAACAGTCAGTTTAACACCTCCATGTCATTGGAGTATACTCTCTGAGAGCTGCCACCACTTTTGCAGTAAAAATGCAAAAAATTAGAGTTAGTTAATAATCACAGAATTAAAACACTACAGAAGTGAACAGCTAAATACATGTTCTTTGCATGACATTTAGCATTCAGCTGACAGAATTCACTGGGGAAACCAACTCATTCTAGTTTCACATCAAGTTCAAGCCATTTTCTGTCAGCCTAGTGTCAGAAGTACAGACACCATGGTCAACCCTTTAGGATAGTGAAATCAGAGCAAAATTATTGGTTGGCCCAGGTAATTTGCACACTGGTGTATAACCTGAGACAAAGTACAGGTGGACAAAGTGGGTCCAGCATTGATCAGAAGAAGGGGAGTGGGCTTAAGA
This sequence comes from Notamacropus eugenii, assembly GCF_028372415.1. Lineage (NCBI taxonomy): Eukaryota > Metazoa > Chordata > Mammalia > Diprotodontia > Macropodidae > Notamacropus > Notamacropus eugenii. The sequence goes on from NC_092872.1 coordinate 715,423,875, forward strand.
AAACTGTAGGACTCCTTTACTGATGGCAAGCTTCTCACAAAGTGAAGACTCATTTTTATTATATTTTTTTGAAATACTGACAGTCAACCACTTGAACTATGGCAATGAGATAAGGAATACATCTGCCTGAGAAGAGTTAATATGAGTATCTGTACCAGGGGCAAAGAAGAAGTGGGTGTGAACAGGCTAGATTTAGAAGCAGTGAGGAACTCAGAAAACCATTTGTAAAAGATATTATCAAGGATAATATAAGAGGAAAAGAAAATGGGCTGATTACATGGTTAAGAATAAGGTATAGGTGGACTGCCAGAGTACCTCATCAGTAACCTTCCAGTGTCGGAAGCAAAGGATGAAGGCCTCCAGCCTGTTTGCCTGTGTCAGCCTCCAGTGGAAAACTTAGTGGGAAGCCTAGAAGAGTCTCTTAGGATTGGCAGGGCAGTCTTTTTTTTTTTCATAGATTAAATTGTGAATAAGCTCTAGCAAAATAATGAATTTAAAATAGTAACAGAATCCTCACATTTCTAAAAGCCAAACTTCCTCAGAGCTGATTTTAGACTTAAAAAAAAGTTCTTTAGAGAATCTATGAGACATGAGTATTTTATGTAAATCTGTTTTTTTTTTTGTGGCTATGGCAGAAAGCAGTAGTTTTTAAAAAATTATTTTCCAAAATTTGTAACGTGTCATTGGGAAGTGAATCATCTCTAATTTAGCAGCTTACCTGTGAATGCTTGGATATTATATTTTTCTACACATAAGTCAGCCATCAACCATCCCTATAAATAACTCCACCAGGACCCATACACTGTTCCTTCCCCTTGATGAGAGTGGAGTAGTATTTAAATGAGGCTCGGTTCAATGTCTTCCAAAAGAGGAAGAATGTCATGATGGAAAGAGGGCTGGCTCTGGGAGTCCAGAATCTTTGGGTTTAAGTCCTTCCTCTCACAGAACTTAGGTGTATGTCTATATGTGTGTTCTCTACAACTACTGTTATTTTAAGCAGTGTGTCCCAATAGCTATTAATGGGGAGGGAGTTTCCATACTAAGATCTTACACTCAGCTTAAATAGCTCTCACACACATATACAGACTTGAGAAACAAAACATTAAGTAGGAGTATGTGTGTGTATCCCTACTGGTTGTTAAAGTCTGCATTTGTTGTAAAATGTCCAGGATTAAACTACTAAATTTAAAAAATACCACAAGTGTTTATATTTAGCGATCTTCATCTTACTGTTCCGAGACTAAGAACAAGTAATTGCTAGTTTTAGAGTGAACCAGTCCGTTTCTTTAAAAAAGAACAAAATTAATTTATTTTTTCTCAGTTGCATGTAAAAACAATTTTTAATGTGTTGTTTTTAAGAATTTTGAGTTTCAAATTCTCTCCTTCCCACCCCCTTCTTGAGATGGCAAGCATTTTGTTATAGATTATACATGTGCAGTCATGCAAAACATATTTTCATATTAGTCATGTTGTGAAAGGAAGCAGAGACCAAAAAAAAAAAACCATGAAAAAAATAAAAGTGAAAAATAGCAGCTTTGATCTGCATTCAGACTCCATCAGTTCTTTCTCTGGAGGCATTTTTCATCATGATACCTTCAGAATCGTCTTAGATCATTGTATGGCTCAGAATAGCTAAGTCATTCAATGATCATCATATAGTATTGCTGTATATGATGTTCTCCTGGTTCTGCTTGCTTCACCTTGCATCAGTTCTTTCCAGGTTTTTCTGAAAGGAAATTCATCATTTCTTATAGGAAAACAGTATTCCATTGTAATCATATACCATAATTTTTTTAGCCATTCCTCAGTTGGTGGGCATCCCTAATTCTTTGCCACCACAAAAAGCTACTATAAATATTTTCTACAACTAAGTCTTTTTCCTTTCCCTTTGCTCTCTTTCAGGACACCAACCTTGTTGTATTACTGGGTCAAAGGGTATGCACAATTTTATAACCCTTTTGGCATAGTTCGAAATTACTTTCCAGTATGGTTGGACCAGTTCATTTCTATAGATACTTTTAGTAAACTAAATTATTACTTCCATAATCCCAAATGATTCAAAGTATTTAAGGGACTTTGACCAGTTCATTTTTATGATTTTCAAAACTCTTTGATAAGCTTTTATTGAACAGTAACTTCCATGTTAGGCTAGAATTTCTGATTGTATTTAGGGATAGGGGTTGGACCTGTCATTTTATTAACATAAGCCCAGGTGGTAAAATGCCTTTTAGCAATTCAAATTGCCACCTTCTCTGCTATTGCAGGAACTGATTAAAATGTAATGTGCGGGGGAAGATATTTAGCAAAATAAATAAAAATACTATAAAATGTTACTATGTGGTTTTCCAAGTCAATAATTTGTGACCCACAGGTATTCTAATATACGATTTAGTGACCTTGTTTCTATTTGATTTTGACACCACCAGCCTAAACCAGTGGGTTTAAAATGATTTGTCCAGGGTTACACAAGGCAGTATGTGTTAGAGGTGGGGCTTCAATCTAGTTCTTCCGGGTAGTGAGGTCAGCTCTCTTTCTACTATGAAATAGATGTCTAAGCATCTCAGCTGTTGAGGGAATTAGCGATAAAGAATGATATGTTGTAACTTATTTGTAAAACTTAACCAAAGTTTGCTTGAACATATTATCACATGCAGTAACATTAAAAATTAAATTTACTTTTGCATGATAATATCTATCCAGCTCTATCCAGCCTCAACACATCACGACCATCTTCTTGTTGGTTTTTTAAAAAGTATAGTTGTTTTTATATTTTTACCCATCCTGGTCAGCAATTGGTTTTATCACATTAAGAAAATACTTAGTAGAATTATGAACAAATGACTTGTGCTTACTTCTGATCTCTTTTAATTGACCTTTTTGTAGCTGTGTATACATCATCTAAATTTATTCACTTGTTAGGAGTAGCTGTAAATGTGTCTTGTTTATAAGCTAAATGCGCTGCCAGTTTTTTTTTTTTTTTTGGATAATGAATGAAGGCGTTGTCAGCAAGCATTCGTTAAGCAGTGGTTGTGCCACAGCCACTAAGCAGACGGCAGTTCCCTCCCCTCAAGGAAGGAGACTAGCACTAGGCCTGTGGAAGATGGGGGGACTGAAGTAGTGGAGGAGGGAATGAATAACAGTCCAGGCATGAGAGTCAACCAGGGCAAAGGCAAATGGAGTGTTACGGGGATGTAAGTGCAAGCTGGATCATAGAATCCATGAAACACTGTAAGGTGTAAGAAGACTGCAAGGAGAGGAAGGGGCCAGGTAACAAAGAGCTGCAAATATCAAACAGAGAATGTGGTATTTGATCCTGGAGGTACTAGGGAGCCACTGGACCTTACTGGGTAGAGGATGACACAGTCACGCCAACATTTCAGAAAATTACTCTAGCAGCTGCATGAGTATAGATTGTAATGGGGAGACTTGAGAAAGAGGGACCAATTAGAAGACTTGTCAATAGTCCAGGTGAGAGGTGGTGAGGGCCTGAACTTAGGCTGATGGGTATGTGAGTGGAGAGAAGGGAAAATATATGCATATGTATAATATATATGTCTCTAATGTGTGTCTGTGTGTAATGCTGTGTATACACACATATGGTATTGTGAAGGTAAAAATGAAAAGATTTGGCAACATACTGGATTTGTGGAGTGAGAGAGTGAGACGTTGAATATGATTCCCAGGTGACAGAAAATGGTAGCACTCTTGTCAGTATCAGAAAATAAGTTGGGAGAGTTTTGGACACATTACATTTGAGAGGCCTATCAGGGCAATCAGTTTGAGATGTTCAGGAGGCGCTTAGGAGGGAGATTGAGGCTGGATGTATAGATATGGAAATCATTTGCTTAGAGAAGGAGCTGATGAGATATTATAAATAGTGAAAAGGGAATGGTCCCAGAATAGAGCTTTGGGGTGCAGACATGGTCTGAAGTAGATGAAAAACCAGTAGAGGAGACTGAGGTGAAGTTAAGTGATTTGTCACTTAACTGATTCAAAGTTGTATCTTCCTGATTGCAAGTTGAGCATTAACTAACCCATCACCTCGCTAATTCTTAACAGCCTATTTTTGCTATCCTTGTGTTACAATATTTCTCAAACCTGTAAGTGAGGGAAATGTTAGTGGTGTCTTTGTTCAGTCTAAACTTCTATATACTTGTCCCCTGTTAATGTATGAACAGTTAAGATTAAAGTTTTTCTCTCATCTTATGATCTTACTTAGTTTTTAATGTAGCACATTTCCTTTGAAGATATGATTACTTAATGTATCAATGATTAGATTTTCCCTTTCTTTTCTACTATAGTATTGTAATGATTAATAAACTCACAGTTATATTATATTTTCTGGTTTTTAAAAACTCTTTGCTCATGATAACACGGTAAGGTTGATAGTGCAGTTATTTTCTCTTTTTAGAATTGAGGAGACTGACTTAGTGAGGCAGTAATTTGCCTAAGACACAGCTAATAAGTTGGGTCTCAATGTAAAGGATTGTAGATTTAGAGGTAGAAGGTATCGTGTGTGTGTTTTATTATTCAGTAGTCTTTTAGATTACAGTACAACTCTTTGTGACCTCTTTTGGATTTTCTTGGAAAGGATACTGGAGTGGTTTGCCATTTCCTTCTCCAGCTCATTTGATAGATAAGGAAACTGAGACAAACAGGGTTGGAACTTGCCCAGGGGTACATAGATAGTAAAGTGTCTCAGGCCTGATTTGAACTCAGGAAGATGTCTTCTGACCTCGCTCCCAGCAGTACCCACTGTGCCACCTAGCTGCCTGGGACCTTATACATTTTACAGATGAGATTGAGAAGTTCACTCTTATAAAATGCTCTTGTTTGTCCTTTATTTTCAAAGAGGATCAGTGACACCAGGAAGTGAGGCAGGGCTATGCAAGGTCACTGGCCTCATTCCTCGGGAGCCATTTGGGTCCAGTGGCAGTACGGATCAGGATGACTAGAGATGTCCCCAGATGCGGTGGGAGACTTTGACCTTTTTAAGCTAAGGTCTTTCCCAGGGCTCTGTGTGAAATGCTGTGTAGTGAGTGGCAGAACTCAGGTGAAATCTAGTGCATTTCCTGTTTAAGGCAGAGATTCCAACTGATCTTTCTGAGGAAATGGTCAAAGAGTATTTGTTATTGGCCTTTACAACTAATTAGAATAGTGTAAGCTTTACTTGTTGAACTTGAATTTTTAGTTCCCATGTTTTGCAGAGCCATATCTAACTTCATCACACTTTCTAAAGTAAAGAATAGGAATGTCTATTTGGAGACTAGGAACAATTAATTTAAATTGGTTATTAGAAGGAAAAAAATAACCTACTGAATTGTTTTACCGAGATCATTTTCCTCGATGTAGATGATGAGAAAAACAGGGGTGTAGTTCAGCATTCTCTTGGTAACTTGTTGACCTTGGAGATTGGAATTCTGGAATTGATTTAAAGATTTACTGGATTATTTTCTTTCTTTGATATTTTTATACTGTAATTTGGTCCTGGTTGGTAGATGAGAATATATGAAGTTAGGAATATATGAAGTATTTTTTGTATGTTGAATGTGATCACTGTCATTGCATATTAGGCTAGATTTCTTTGGAGGTAAGACTAAAATGAGACAGTCATTTAATCTTAGGGTGAATATAGTATAAAGGTCAGCAATCATTTCAAAGTAGCTTGGGGGAAATGACAACTAATTTGCATGCATGCAGCTTTTCCTGTTTAGCCCAGTTGGCAGTCAAGACTTTTCCTCTTCACTTTGGTCTCCTTCCAGTCCCGGTTCTTGGATTAGATAAATCTCTTGCTCCCTCCAAACCTGACTGGATACTAGTTGATTTGGGAACTTTATGAATATTAAAGTTTTAATGTAAGATTTTCTTGAACTTGGATCAAACTGCTGAAAACTTCTAAGAACAGTGTTTTAAACTGCCCAGATACTTATGGCACTTGGGGTGCTTTTTCTCCCTCCCCCCCCCCCCCCCCCCCCCCGAGAAAAAAAAAGCTGCTCAAAAATGGTTAGCGCTCACATGGCTAAGATGAGATGGGAATCAACAACTCTTTCTTTTAGTGGAGTGGAAGACCCTTAGAGCACCCTTAGAGCCCTGAACCCAAACTTCTTTTTTTAGTGTGTGGTCTCTTCCAGTTTAGGGTATGAGTTTCTTGAGAGCAGGACTATTCTACCTTTTCTCTTTGTATCCCCAAGTGCTTAGCTTAGTGCTTGGCACATAGTAAATGCTTACATGATTTTTAATTCATTCAAAACTACTATATTTGGACCAATAGCTTCTTTTTTGAGGTTTTTTGATAGTTTATTAGTTGAGCCTGACTCTGTATGACCCCATTTGGGATTTTCTTGGCAAAGATACTTTGGGTGGTTTGCCATTTTCTTCTCCAACTTGTTTTATAGGTGAGGAAACTGAGGTAAACAGGGGGAAGTGACTTGCCCAGGGTCACACAGCTAGTAAGTATCTGGGGCTGGGTTTGATTTCAGCTCTTTCTGACCCAGGCCCAGGCCTCTATCTACTGTGAAACCTATTTGCTGCCATTTTTTTGAGGCAAACAAGTTAAAAAAGTTAGGACAGGCCAAATTTAGAAAAATTATGATATTATTATTATTTAAACATAGCCCATGTGAAATGTTGCTGGCTTAAAGTTTCCTGTATCTTCAAGATCAGCGTAATTGTATTATACCTATTGATTAAAATGATTTTCAGATTGTGTGCTAATTAGCTTTTTTCCCTTTTGTCAGTGGTAACTGAATGTTTTAAATACAGATTTCATTATTTATAAAGTCAATAGGACTGGCATCACAACTTCTTCTATAATTTGGTATTCATTCTAGATTGAGCATTGTTTTGACTTGAGTTTTTAAGCAAAGAAATATATTGTTTTTCCTGTTTTGAATGAAGACATATTCATTGGTTCCTTCAGATTGTGAATCGACACGGCCCGGAGGCAGATAGGCATTTATTACGCTGCCTATTTTCTCATGTGGATTTCAGTGGCGATGGTAAAAGTAGCGGCAAAGATTTTCATCAGGTACTTTTTGAACTTAATCAAATTATATGTATTTCTTTTAACTACACAGTTTTCACTTTGGACAGAAAACATTCAGTGATAGTGGCAAATCAATTAAATTCTTTTGAAGGTAATCCTCTTTAATAGCTGGAAGGGGATTGGTAGGGAGTTTTAGTTTATATAACTCTAAGACAGTGCTGTTAATGGCTAAAAAATAGTCATGCTGTCTTGGGTACAGGACTTTCAACAGTTCTGGGTCTAGTTCTGGGAAAGTATGTTCTCTTAGGGCTTTTCTCACTTGAAAGTGGAGTAGGTGCCAGCTGACTCTGTGGGATCATCCTAAGTAAGGGGTGTAGGATTCTCCTCCTCCCACCCCCAATCACAAGTTAGGAAGCAATAGCTTTTCTTGTGGAGGATAGAGGGAATGCCCTGCTGAGAGAAGGGGAGACTGCCTCCTAATCACCTTTGGTGAAGATCTGAAGTGTTGTGGGAAATACCCTTTTACTTAACATAAGTATTACTGCATGGACACAGTGGCATCTGCATTGGTTGTAAATATTATATTTAAATAATAAAGATTTGTCCCTCATCTCTGTATTAAGAGAACTGTTTGCTCATCTGCTTAAGATCAGTATTGGTCATTACGTTGATTTAGCTGTCCTTATAGTTTTGTTTTTCTAATGCAGGATATTTTTTAAAATTTCTTTAAAGTAATGAGAAAGTATTCTAATAGATTTATATACCCTTTATTTTAAAAAATTCTGAAAAGATCAGGGGTTTGTGGTATAAGCATTTGAATAATTTAAACAATTTGAATAGTTACTAATTGTTCTTTTTTTTTTAGACTCAGTTTCTGATTCAGGAGTGTGCATCACTGATTACAAAGCCAAATTTTATCTCAACGCTGTCCTATGCCATTGATAATCCATTGCACTATCAGAAGGTTTGTATTCCTTATAATTTTTATCCTGTGAACTGGATATTAGGTTTTTCAGAAGAGCCAATTTGCCTTTCTCAGATGTTCTAGTGCAGGGGTGGGAAACCTGTGGCCTTGAGGCCACATGTGATCTTGTAGGGCCTTGAGTGTGGCCTTCTGACTGAGTCCAGGTTTCACAGAACAAATCCTTTTATTAAGGGAATTTGTTCTGTGAAGTTTGGATTCAGTCGAAGGGTCACACTTGAGGACCTCGAAGGCCATATATGACTTTGAGGCTGCAGCTTTCCCACCTCTGTATCTAGCTTATTATCTTGGTGGTAAAGATCTCAGTAAAAATTATAATGCATTAACATCATGCTGTTTTTAAACCCCAAGAGATAAAGGATCTTAGAATTTGATGACCCTTAAAAGTCATGTGGTCAACCCCTTAATCTTGTAGATTAGGAAATTTTATTCCTAGACAATGTGAGTGATGTTCCTGAAGTCACACAAGTACTAACAAGATGTGGGATTCAAACCCAGTTTTCTTATTCTGCATTCAGTGCTTTTTTCCACAGCTTTTTCCTACTACCTTTCATTGTAGTTTAACTGTTGGCATTGTAACCATGACCCTCTGTAATGAAATGCAGGTGGCTTACATGGTTTAAAAAAAAAAAAAAAGACCTACAAAGTTTGGATTATGCTCTGCAGTCATTCCTGTTGTGAAGAGAAAAGGAAACTTGACTGGCTTTAAAGAGTTTTTATCTTACTGACAGAAGACCTGGGCTCTAGCACTTTTTTTAGTGTGTGAGCCTGGGCCATATCTACTTCCTTTTTCATAGTTTCTTGTGGAAGAAATGTGATTGAAAATTAAGGGTGATAGATACTAGGCTATAATTATGGGGTTTTGTGTGTTTTGCTGTGGGCAGGCCCTCTATAGAATTGTTTTGCTTATATTCACTGAACAGATAGAAATTTTAGAAAACTTAATAATTGATGTGTAACAATTTTGTTGATTTCAGAGTCTAAAGCCTTCACCCCACTTATTTGCCCAGCTGAGTAAAGTTCTCAAGTTAAGCAAAGTTCAAGAGGTAGGTGATTTTGGACAGTGAAGATTGGGTAAATTAGAATGAGCATATCAAAGTTTTTTACCTTAATCTCATCTTCTTGCTTCAGGTTATTTTTGGTCTTGCTCTCTTGAATTCTTCCAGCTCCGATCTACGAGGTTTTGGTAAGTTCAGTAAGGTCTCCAAAATGCTTTAATGAAAATAGAATTCCTACTTTTTAAAAGTAAAATAGAACTTACCTAGGCCCAGGTAATCAGGTGTTTCATTTTCTGTCTAAATCTTGGTTGCCTATTAGATGTTGAAATAATACCTAATTGTCACAGATCACCTTGTGATAACCCTAGTTCTTAGCAACAGCACTTTTGAAAGGAAGTCAGGCTGTAGAAAAGGTGGGAAGATGATTTTGAAAACACATTCCCACATGTCCCTGCTGATTATATGGAGCTATGCTACTTTGAAATTTTTTTTTAAGCTTGATAGACTACTTCTTCTGTTTGGTGCTTGCACACTTCAGAAAGCAACAATCATGTCTTTCCAACAACAGTTGAATATTGTTTAATTGATGTCTTTTTTTTTGGATCAGTCATTCCCAGATATCCGCTACCCCACCCTCCAGTAAACTCTCTGTAGCTAACCATTTATATAGTATTCGCTGTGTGTCAGGCACTTTGCTAAGTGTTTCATTATTATTATCTCTTTTGATCCTCACAGCAACCCTGCGAGTTGCTAGGTGCTATTGTTATCCTCATTTTACGTGTCCAGCTTCACACAACCAATAAGTCTCTAACTCAGTCTTCTTAACTCCAGGCCCAACCCTCTCTCCACGGTGCCATCCAGCTGTCCCAAAAGAGAAATTATTAAGCACAACCAACACAGTGACCATGTCTCATGATAATCTGCCTTTTCTTTTTCTTGTTTTAGCTTATCATATTTGTGTGTCTTTGTGTGTGTGTGTGTGTGTATAGGGGGGAGGGCATGGAGACTTTAAAAAAAGTAATAGTGACTGTGCCCAGACTTTCTGTGGGCATTTTAACATAGCTTCATTTTAGAGTGGTGTGCCCTTTAAAATTGAATTAGTTGTGTGCCAGGGTCAGGCTTGATCCTGGTCTGATTTGACAGTGTTAGAGTTGGGAACAAGAAGAGAATAAAGGGTGGGGTTTGGAGGGGCAGTAGAGAAGCACTGGGTTCTTAGGAGTTAGTTTTGTTTTTTTTTCAATAGTACAGCAATTAATGGCTTATTGTTGGTTTTTTCTTCTAGCTGCCCAGTTTGTCAAACAGAAGCTTCCAGATCTTCTGCGTTCTTACATTGACGCAGACGTCAGTGGAAATCAAGAAGGTGGCTTCCAAGATATTGCCATAGAGGTCCTGCACCTCCTCCTCTCCCATCTCCTTTTTGGGCAGAAGGGAGCTTTTGGGGTTGGACAGGAACAGATCGACGCTTTTCTTAAGACACTGCGTAGAGGTAAGACTCTTTCCTCTCTGTCTGGTGGACTGTTACGAATGGCAATCCTTAGTTACCTTCAGTTTATCTCATTAAAAATAATTTTATTTAGCAAGTGAGCCCTACAAAGGGAGACATATTCACCCTTTTGCTCTTGTTAAATGTCCTACTAAAAGCACTGCAGAGTGTTTTGTGCTGTAAATTCTTGATGATGCTGTTTAATCTTCTTTACCTAGCTTGTGATTCTCATTCTGGTGTCTTTTACTTGGAGAGAAAGTTCAGTGATCTGATGAACCCTATGTTGGCACTGGAATTTATGTGTAATATGACTCTTCAGTTAAATTTTTTAGAATAAGATCACCAAAGACCTTTGAACAGGTTTAAGAAGGATGCTTGATGATAGAAACATTGGGAGTAGCTGTAGTTAAGTCCAAACAAATCTGCTCTGGAAACTGGATGTGAGTGCAGTTGAGAGGTTGTTCTAAGCCTTTCCCCACATTTTGTTTTCCTCTTAGTAGTTTAGGATATTTGAAAATGAAAGTAATAGTTTTAAGTCTCAGAAATATGGTCCTGAAGGCTTCTGCTTTGGAAAAGGGCTTCTTCTTGGTGATGGGGCATAGTTGCTTTTGCCATCTATCTTGGCCTTTGTTGGTGTCTTCTGGGGTTTTTAGGACTCCACTTTGAATTGCATTATTTCATCTCCTCAGTTAAAGGGAAGCAAATAGGAGCATTCATATAGTTCTCTGCCAGCTCTTGAATTAGAAATTGATTGGCAGTTCTCTTATGGGGAAAACCAATTGATATTTTAGTTATTGTGAATGTTATCAGACTAATACTGACTGGTCATTTTTAATCTAACATGAAAGCACTATTAAAAAATACTGTTAGGCTAGAATACTACAAACCAAAGTCAAGGACTATCATCCTTCCATTAACCCAAACTTTCAACCTGGGGGTCATCCTTATCTCCTCATTCTCACCTTCACATGTGAAGTGTAGTCCCGAATCTTGACATTTCTGTTTTTACAGCATTTCTCATACATCCTTCTCTTTATTCAGATCTACCTCCTCAGTTTAGGTTGTTACCACCTCTCTTCTGGAACACTGAAATAGTAACTGGTCTGCCATCCGCCATCCACCCACTGAACCACCAAAGTGATTTTCTTACAGCACGGCTTCAAATTACCTCCAGGATCAAATAGAGACTCTTTTATTTGGCATTTACAGCCAGATCCTTTCTTATCTTTCCAGTCTTCTTAGACTCACTGCTGTATGCTCCAGCCCATTTGCTGTTCTTTTGCATACTGCTCTATTTTCCATTTCGGTGCCAGGTGTCCTCATTCCTAAAATGCTCTCTTTTCCTCACTTTTGAATCTTTTTCTTGACTTCCTTCAAGACTCATGTCTTCTTCAGGAAGCCTTTCCCAGGCCCTCTAACTTTGAGGGTCTTCTCCTCGGAGGTTATTCTCCATATACTCTGTCTTGTATTTACTCGGAACGTATAGTATATGTGGGCAGGGTCTGTTTTCCCTGATTTTGTACTTTTGATCCCAGTAGTAATGTCACATCACCAAGAGTCATCTTTTCCAAAGGAGAACCATAAGGAACACATATGCATGCTTAGCAGGGTCCTTTGGTACATAATAAATGCTTCATATAAGTGCTTCGTAACTGACTGACATGAAGCATGAAAAGGTGGAAGTTAGGTGTTCAGATGAGCTTAGTAACTCATCCTAGGATTGATCAAGTTATGGCTTTGTTTTGACTATGAACCTGTAAATGACAGGAGCCAAGTTTTTGTGGGAAATGGAAAATGGCTTGCTTAATATTTGATTAACATAAGAATTAGTGCTGCAGCTTGGTGCTACAGCTAGATAGATAGAGCACCAGACCTAAAGTCAGGAAGAACCAACTTTGTGAGTTCAAATCTGACCTCAGACACTTCCTAGCTGTGTGACCCTGGGCAAGTCACTTCACCCTGTTTGCCTCAGTTTCCTCATCTGTCAGATGACCTGGAGAGGGAAATGACAAACCACTCCAGTTTCTTTGCCAAGAAAACCCCAAACGGGGTCACAAAGATTTGTACACAATTGAAAAATGACTGAAGAGCAGCCCAGCAATTGTCTAAGGTAGCTGGGTGTCCCGTTGAGCAGAGTGCTGGGTTTGGAGTTAGGAAAACCTGAGTTCAACTCTGGCCGTAGGCAACTAGCTATGTGATCCTGGTCAGACCCCTAACCACTGCTTGCCTCAATTTCTTCACCTGTAAAAATGGGAATAATAACAGCAACTACCTCGAAGGTTGTTTTGTTTTGAGGATCAAATGAGACAGTGTTTTTGTGAAGTGCTTAGCACAGTGCTAGTCACATAGTAGGTATTATATAAATGCTAGCTATTATTATTATTAGTTTTTAACCATCTCTCTTCTTGAACAGATTTTCCCCAGGAACGTTGTCCTGTGGTGCTTGCACCACTACTTTACTCTGAAAAACGGGACATTCTAATGGACAGGATCCTGCCTGATTCTGGAGGGATAGCTAAAACCATGATGGAGAGTTCTCTGGCAGACTTTATGCAAGAAGTAGGCTATGGCTTCTGTGCAAGGTTGGTAGTAATAGTATTACTGTGAAAAAAAAATTACCTATAAATTCCATTATGGATTTCTGAAAGGTGTTCCTGATATTAAATAGTTTGCCACCTATGTCTTTACTTTGATTGTATTTTTAAAAAAGCGGAAACAAACCACTGATACCTTTTATATTTCTGAATGTTATCCCTTTCTACTCCAGAGAGTCAGCCCATATAATGAAGAATAAAAGAGGGGGGAAAAGTTTAAGCCAAACCAACCAGTCTATTAAACATCTGACTTTATTTGTGTTATTCCACACCCATCGTCTAACTCCATCCCAGCAAAGGCGGTGGGGAGGAGGGGTCTTCTGTCTCTCTTCTTTGGTGTCAAACTTGGTTATCAGTTCCCAGCGTTCAGTTGTAAATATTTCGTTGTAGTTTCTGTTTCATTGTTTTAGTCTCTGTTATTTTTTTTTCCTGTTTCCCCTTACTTCTCATGTAGGTCTTCCTTTGCTTTGCTTCTTTGTATTCACGCATCATTGCATAGTAATATTAATAATAATAATAGCTAACATTTATATAGTGCCTACTATGTTCTAGACACTTGATAAGTGCTTTACAGTTATTAATCTCATTTGATCTTCACAACAACCCAGGTAGGTAGGTGGTATTATTCTCCCCGTTTTGTAAATGAGGCAGACAGGCTCACAGTAGTGTTACATTACATTCATATACCTACCATAATTTGTTTAGCCCTTCCTGAGTCTATGGCAGGCCAATGGATTTTGAGCAGCCTGCAGGTTGTGCAGGCCTGGTCTATGGGCATTTCTTTTTTTTCTTTTTCTTTTTTAGTGTCCATGACCTCATTTGTTGCAGTATATACTTAGCAATGAAACCTTTGGGTCGGAGGTTATGAATATGTTAAACGACTTCTTTCTATAATTTCAGTTGTTTTCTAGACGTCCACCAACAGTGCATCAGCATCCCTCTCTACTCACAGTAATTCCCAATGTTAATTGTTTCTGTTTGTGGTTATTGTTTTTGTCATGATTAGTTATGTAGATTTTATACTTCTAGTCCAGCAGTATTAAAATAATAGAAAATGAGACAAATTACCTAGGCTATGTAATATATGCAAACACACTTCAAAAATTGTTAATCTTACTTTTCCATTTATTTGACCGTTACCAAGTTAACTCAGAAGTTCCGCGGTCAGACTATGCCCCTTGAGATCAGGGGCCGTCCTTTAGATTTCTTTGTGTCTCCAGCACTCAGTGTCATATCTGGTACACAGTAGGCAATTCACAAATATTTATTGACTGGTTAATTTTGGGGTGTAGCATCCTATTTTAAAGTTAATATTTTCCTTTCAGCATTGAAGAATGTCGCAATATAATCATGCAGTTTGGTGTTCGAGAGGTCACAGCTGCTCAGGTTGCCAGGGTTTTGGGAATGATGGCTCGGACTCATTCAGGATTAACAGATGGCATTCCATTACAAGTGAGTATCAGAGGCCAAATATTTTACCAAATGACTTGTAATAGTCTAGTTTCTTCATTGTAATTAAATTCTTCCGCGATTATGACTGACAGCCATTTCTTATATTTCTGTTTGCTAATGAAAAATTCCATGTTTGCAGTCTATCTCAGCTCCTGGCAGTGGAATATGGAGTGATGGAAAAGATAAAAGTGATGGAGCGCAGGCCCACACCTGGAATGTTGAAGTCTTGATTGATGTTCTCAAAGAGTTGGTGAGTTTGTTGCCATTCTACTTTTTAAGTGTTGGGTGGAGTAGATTCCAAAGGGAAGAACTAAACAGCTGCATTCATTCTCAAGGCAGATTTTCTCTTTCACATTTCCTTTACTATATTCCCCTAGCAAATGAAATAGAAAAAAAGTTAGGTGATAGAACAGGTAAGATTAGACGATGGAATAAGTTTGTGGAAAGGTGATCTCCAAGATGGTTGGATAGCAGTGACCATTTGTCAGTATTATGGACCTTTGCAGACTTCTTTTGGGCACTAGAAGATAGTGCTCGGAAAAGAGTAGGAGGAAGAAATAGAAAGAATCAAAGGGATTCATTCTCTGAAGAAAGATTGAAGTTTTGAGGTTAGGGATGCTGAAATTAAAAGAAGGTCATAGTTTGCCAATATAATAAGCATCCATTTGAGGGTAATTGAGGATGTGAATGGAGTTTTCTCAAGGATAATATCCAAGATTATAAACATTAGGTTAGCCACAGATTGTGTTACTATAGCTTGAATAGTCAAACTATTCTGGAATATTAAAATCCTATGTAGGACCTTAATTAAGTGGCATTTTAAGTAAAATTGAAAGGAAGTATTGAAATATAGGAAGTTTTTGGAATCCTTGGAACCAAAAAGTCATGATGATGGTTTTAGGTTGTATTTTAATTTAGATTTCTACTTCAATTAGTTTCTTCTCCCTGTCCCTTTTGCTTCCATTGTGGCATAAACCAGTTGGTCAGCTTTTAAACTTACTTCTTAAAATTATCAAACAAACCCTTCATCTTCATCTTGTTAGCTGCGTAGTAGCAATTTTCTTGTTAATTGAGATGAAGAATAGTGATCTGGACAAAGGTCAATTTCACATGAAGAGTTTGTACTTGAATTTTTGTTTTAGAAAAGGAATTAGTTATTAATCAGATTAAATTGGAGCCTGAAGCTTCTATTTGATAAAATGAACAGCTTTTAATTCAATATAATATGTTGGAGGACAGCTCTGGACCGGGGTCCCCCGTGAGGACCGTGAGACGCCTGAGGGTCCGAACCTGCCCCCTTGTGGGGTACTGGGATGGCCCTGGTAACAGGCTGGCTCCACCCGCGGGGAGGCACTTGGGAGGAGCTCGCCCACCCATGGGAGGTACGGGGGAGGAGACAGGGGATAATAAAAGGGGATGATCACAAGGGCTTGGAAGGAGAAAGAGAAGGGGAAGAAATGCAATAAAGCTTGCTGACTGCAGCTCCTTTCGGGTGCTCTGCCTGTTTATTGCCCTCCTCCAACCGGGAGAGGGGCCGGAGACGTCCGAAGACCGGGGATCGGTAAGTGGAGAGGTGAAGGCCCGGGAGTAGACCCCAGGCAGCTGGCGCCTGAACAGGGGCCACTGTAAGGAGAGGAGAATCCGCCTTTGCCCCGCTACTGCGGGAAGATTCAGGCAGCCTCAGTATTGAGAATTGGCCTTGACCCGCTACTGCGGGAAGATTCAGGCAGTCTCAGTATTGGGAAGTGGCCAGGATGGGCCAGGGAAATAGTTTTCCCAACCTGAAGCCCGAAGATAAGGGAGTGCTTGCCTGTCAGTTGTATAAGCTTTGTAAGACCCATGGGCTTAAGCCCCACATCCGGGACTGTAGAGCATTTGTGGAAAAGATCTGGGATGTTTCCCCTTGGTTAGAATATTGTGGGCTACACCCAGCCAAATGGGGCGTAGTGGGACAGCAGATGGTCGCCTATGAGAAAGAAAGCCCTGGCGTACTAACAGAGGAGGACTTTACGTTCTTTCAGGTGGTCGCCACGCTTCTGCGTTCGGATCCCCGTCCCCCCGGGTGGTCCAACGGCGAGACCCAAACAGGGCAGTCCCTTCAAGGGACGACAGAAGAAGAAGGGGAATCCGATGAGGATAATACTGAGCCCCAGCCCTTATATCCATGGGGTATGTTAAGAGAATGTGCAGGCAGGGACCAGGACCGCGCCCTTCAAGATGGCGCACGGCTGAGCAAGGGGCGGGACTCTAGAGCCCCGAGGGGAGGAACAAAAGGGAAGTTTGATGAGGAAGGAACGCCCAAGAGGGAGTGGAAGGTCCCCTGGAAAGTCCCCGAGAAAAAGGGCTCGTCAGAAGGAACCCTTAAGAAAGAATGGAAAGTCCCTGGAACAACAAAAGAGGGCGGGGGAATTCGCAAGAAGTAGTTTCAACAGAGTTTAGGAACTCCCAATCCTTCTGAGATCGGACTTAATGCCTTCTCCTTCCCCCCAGCCGCCATGTCCTTGTCACAATCATCACAAGGAACGCGGTCATTTACCTACGGGCGGTCTGGGCCCTCGGAGCCTCTGAGTGTACTCACTCAGAGCCTATCCGCAGCTTTGGCGGAGGGACAGGAGATAGATTTAGAGGAGTGGGAGGGGGCCGGCGCTTACCCTGTCATTGTGGAGCGGGATCCGATGGGAAACGAGAACCGTTTCCATCGACCGGTGCCCTTCAAATTATTGAAAGAACTGAAGGAGGCCGTCTCCAAATACGGCCCTTCGTCACCTTATGTGAAACATCTCCTTGCGAATGCCACAGCCACTTGGCCGTGGGCCCCAGCTGATTGGAGGGAGGTATCGGGGGCTATTCTTACACCAGGGCAGGTAGTGGCCTATGGCGCTGCCGTTAGACGAGAGGCGCTCAGATATGTCAAGGAACACAATATTGCAGGGACAGAGGACGCTGTGAATATGATAACAGGGGCAGGGCCATACTCGCAGCTTGCTGACCAGCTCCAATTCGACCCCCAGGTGATGGCTGCAGTACAGTATTGTCATATTAGGGGCTTTGCCAAGATTGACGCCCCAGGGACTATGAGGGATAAGTTGGTAGGGTTAAAGCAGAGGGCTAGCGAGTCCCCTACTGATTTCGTGAGTAGGGTTCAGCTTGCAGTCCAGCGGTCTCTTGGCTCGGGACCAGGAACGGATTCCCTGATAACTCAGCTGGTCCGAGATGGCCTGCGTCCTGAATGCTCCCAAGCCCTAGCGGGCTTGGGGCCTCTCGCCTCCCTTGAGGAGATAGTAGAGAGGCTGTTAGACATTCCACCTAAAGACACCCACCAGGCCATGGTGACGGCGGTGGCCCAAGGGGTGACCCAGGCCCTTCAGGGTGCCAAGGACCAGAGGCAATGCTATCCCTGTGGTCAGATGGGGCACTTTAAGAGCCAGTGCCCTGCCGCTAAGGTGGGACCACTGCCCACTTGTTTTCGCTGTGGGAAACCAGGTCATATTGCCAGATATTGCCGCCCTAAGCCGCAGCCTCAACCACCTCGGTCGGGAAACGGGAAAAGGGGCCTCCCTCGGGGGGGCCCCCGAACCCAGAAACATGTCTTCCCAGTGGGGACCGTAGGCCCTGCCCCTGCCCCCCAGCCCGGGAATTCTGCACCCCTGTCGTATCCGCAGCAGTACCAACAAGCCCTCCAAAAATTACAACCTTAGTATGCACATCTGCCACGGATCCCTCAGACACTGATTTAGTTATAAGGCCTTGGCATACTGAAGGGATTGATGTGCCCCCGCTCCCTTTCCCCGCTTGGTGGTGGGACCCTCTGGCTATGTGCCATTCATAGTCCATACTCAATTGTTGTCCAGCGGGTCCTCCACGATTTATTTGACTAATCCGCATTGTTATCCTATAAATATTGCCCCAGGGACTCCCGTTGGGAGGGGCATCTCCCTGCTTTGGATTGAAGAGCCTGAGCAGAACACCCATCAAATTAATTGGTGCTCTCCCATTGTAGGCGATCGCCCCATGATACAGATTCTGGTTGAAGGGCGTCCAATCATAGGTCTGCTTGATACTGGAGCAGATGTGTCAGTTATTAATGCATCCCAATGGGACCCCAGTTGGGCGGTGAGCGTCGGTGCTACCCCGGTTGCTGGAGTAGGGGGTGCTAGTTCAGCGCTACGGGCTGCTAAACATTTGAGTTGGACCTTTGAGGATTATCAGGGATATTTTAGACCCTTAAAATTGGCCGGTCTTGCCTACGCCCTTTGGGGGCGCGACCTCCTCCAGCAACTTGGGTTACACCTTACCACTCCAGAACACCTTCAGTTAAACATGCTGGGGCCACCGTAACGGTGAGCAGCCTGCCTATAACATGGAAAACTGAGACCCCTGTGTGGGTTGAACAGTGGCCCCTATCCCCCCAAAAGCTCACCGTCTTACGTTCCATAGTGGCCTCCCTTTTGAAACAGGACCGCATTGAGCCCACCACGAGCCCTTATAATTCTCCTGTTTTTGTTATAAAGAAGAAAATTAGATCCTGGCGCATGCTCATAGACCTTAGAGAGATTAACAAATGCATGCTGCCTATGGGGGCGCTACAGCCCGGTCTCCCCACTCCTGCTGCGATCCCCCGAGATTTTACTATGACAATCATTGATATCAAAGATTGTTTCTATAGCATTCCCCTACACCCACAAGATAGGATCAAATTTGCCTTTTCCATCCCTTCGGAAAATCGCCAGCAACCATATGAACGGTATCATTTTACCGTGCTCCCTCAAGGGATGGCAAATAGCCCTACCATGTGCCAAATGTATGTCCATGCTATCCTCTCTCCACTTAGACAGCGCTTCCCCAAGGCCATTATCATTCATTATATGGATGACATTCTTGTTGCTACGCCTAGCCATGATTCCACAATGGCCCTTACTCAGCTTATGATTGATACCTTAGCTGCCCACGGGCTGACTGTGGCTCCAGACAAAGTACAGACCACACCCCCTTTTCAGTATCTTGGTTATGAACTAAAACAAGGGCGAATTGCTCGCCGTCCTCCGAGCATTGATCTCTCTCAGCTCTCCACTCTCAATGATTTTCAAAAGCTGATCGGCGCTATACAGTGGATGCGGGCAGTTATCCCTATCCCCGATGGTGATCTGTACCTGCTGTATGACTTGCTGCGAGGAGATCCTGCCCTACTCTCACCCAGACACTGGACATCCGAGGCCTTAATGGCAGCCAAGGGCATCCTCATCAGGTGCTCCGCTGTCGTTGTGCAACAGGAGCCCAATCAGCCCATTTATGCCACTATATTAAAAGCAAGTACCTTCATTGGATGTCTCTATCAATCACATGGCATCTTGGAATGGCTATACCCCCCTCGCCACAAAAGAGTCCTTCCACACAAGTGGCGAATGATCGCCCAGTTTTTTCTTTTAAGTGCCGAACGCTGCCTATTGGCTTTTGGCAGATTCCCCGTTCTGAACTTGGAGGCATCGGAGGAAGCCCTGAGGTGTTTCTCCGATGAAATCCCAGAATGGGCCTCTCTTCTATGCATGTGTAATATTGCGAAGCTTCCGCTCCCCCCAGCGCTTAGAGGATGGGAAGTTCTTCCTATTCGGGTTCCCTTTGCTATTGTATCTCCACAGCCAGTTATGGGACCCACTGTTTTTACGGATGCCACCAAATGTCATAGGGCTGCAGTTTATATCCCTTCTAAGCAACTCCTTAAGGTGTACACCACCGAACATTCCTCAGCCCAAAAGAACTAGTGGCAATCCAACATGCTCTCTCCATATTACCTAATGAGAGCTTTAATCTTGTCACTGATAGTTTATATTGTGCAAATGCTATTGCTGCCTTACCTTCTGCCCTTATTAATCCCCGTGCTTCAACTATAGCTCAAATCTTATATGATATTCAAGAGTCCATGTTACAACGCTCTACTTCTCTTTATGTATTGCATATTCGTTCCCATATGTCCACCATAGGACCAATTTATCAAGGTAATGATATTGTAGACAAAGCTCTTCTATTTCCTTTGCATTTAGAAGCACGAGCGGCCCATGACAAGTATCACCTATCTGCCCGATCTTTGCGACGCCTTTATGGCCTGTCCAAAGAAGACGCTCGTCGAATAGTCAAACAGTGTGTCAATTGTGCCCCATTTCGCCCTCCTGCTCGAGACACCGCTGTTAACCCCCGTGGTGATCTCCCTAACGACCTTTGGCAAATGGATATCACGCACTTTGGCAAAGTCCTTATACATGTTTGTGTTGATACGGCCTCCAATTTCATCATAGCCTCTATACAGCCCAAAGAGACAACCCGCGCAGTGCTTGATCACCTTTATGGTTGTTTTGCTGCGGTTGGAGTGCCCCAACCTATAAAAACAGATAACGGGCCAGCTTATACTTCTTCTGCCTTTGCCTCTTTTTGTTAAGAATTTTCTATTACTCATATTACTGGCATCCCGTATAATCCCACTGGTCAGGCCATTGTTGAGCGTGCTAACCGCACTATAAAAACTCTTCTTTTAAAACAAAAAGGGGGAGTGAGGGCAGCGGGGCGCCTCTCCCGAGGTGATCTGGCACAAGCCGTCTTCACTCACAATTTTTTGCAAATCCGGGACGATGGCATAAGCCCCGCACAAAGGTTTTATCTCCATGAGACGGGGGGCAGAAGGGAAAGGCCGTTAAAGGCCCCTACTGCCTGCCTCACCGGAGCTCGAATCCGGTGGAGGGACCAAGAAGGCAAATGGCATGGCCCTGGAATAGTCATAGCGAGAGGTCAGGGGTATCTTTGTGTCCAACCAGATGAAGCCGACCCAGGGACTGAGATCTGGATCCCCACGCGATGGGCAGTCGAGCTGCGAGAAGCCGAAAGCAAGGAGGAGACGAGGGCGGCGAGGAAGGCACCGCCCGAAGCGGGTGTGCAAACAGCGTGAGGTAACCATGCTCACACTTCTGATAGCCCTTCAACAGTTCCTACCTGGGTCCGAGGCTGTCCAGTCCAAATGGTACAACGCCATCCCCGCAGAGCAGCGAGCCGCAGATCAAAGGGGCGACACCTACTGGGCATTAGCACAGGGACTCCCCGCCCTAAGAGTGGTCGGATGGGGAAACCATCCTATCCCTCTTCTTATGTATGGCAATGCCTCCATCCTGACTGGGACCCCAAAAGCAGATTACAGCTACCTGCCGATAGAGAGAAGTCCCTCCAAACCACTGTCGTTGGTGTCTGTGACTCCTCTGGTCTGTCTGTACAGAGGGTGCGGAGCGAATGACTCCTCTGCTCCGTGGGGCCGCTTCTGCGTGCCCCTGACTCCCCGTGAACTCACTGAACCGCCAGAGTCCAATCCAGAACTGCTTAATCATAGCACCTCGGTCAATGTCACCTTGTTGGCTATCCCGTATGCTGCTGCCAACATGACCAGAGAATGGAGCCCTCCCGTTGTGCCTCCTCCTTGCCCGAAGGGTCATCCATTGACGTTTGACTCCTTCGCGGTCTGTTCTACAGGCATGGCGGCTCCAGGTCCGCCATTGCCAAATGGCACAACGCTTTGGTTTTGGGATGCAGATAATACGACCTCTTATGGGAAAAGGCCTGCCCCTACTCCCGTGGTGATTCCCTATGGGAGGATACATGGTGACTTGTGGAAAATAGGGCCCGCCTTGGGAACAACTAATTTGTCAGTCGCGGTAGTCACTGGACCTAGTGGAATTTGGACTCAACCGGACTTGTACCAAACATGGCAACACGTGTTCCAGGGGAAGTATTCCTCCTGTTCAGACAGACATCAAAAAGACACCGATTACCTCTGCTATGAGGTGGTAGCAGAAGTTCAAACACCTCCGAACAGTGCTTTTCTCCTGTGTCCCTCTAATAACCTCACCATACAGTATGAAGGACCACAGGCTAACCTACCTACATATAATGTCACTTGTACTCAACCCATTCTTACTAACACTCTTCGGAGAAACCATTCCTCCTATGTAGTTATGCTGGTCATAAATCCTCCCTATCAATTGCTCCCAGTTAAAGCTGAAGCTTTCACGCTCACACCTGCAGACCGCATTTTTAATACATTGATGAAGATATCGACGGGCGGACTTCGTCCCCGCAGCCGCAGGGATGGGATTGGGGACGTTTTGGGGTTTGTAAATCTGGCTATAGAATTGTATGAAGAGTTTCAGATCCTACAACTAATAGAGGAAGGACAGTTATTAGCTTCCACCCTCCAATCTTTCATGAATTCAGAGGTAGCAGCGTGGCACCGTCAGGACCATATTGATCACCTCCTCCAAAGTCAAATCACCGCCCTACAAGACACGGTGATTTGGCTAGGAGACCAGATGGCTTTACACCAACGCTACGAGATGTTGCAGTGCCACTACAAATATCGCCCGCTTTGCGTGCTTAATCTCCCAATTGATTCCTCAACCTTCCCCAATCAATGGCCGGCGGTCCGCAAAGCCCTCCAGGGGGCTATGCTGGCTTATAACGCCACAGGTGACATCCATCAGTTGGACTTGCTCATTGATCAGCTGAATAACCTCTCCAGAACGTTTGAGGAAAAGCGTGAACGAGAAGAGCGTTCCATCTTCGATTGGTTACAATGAATCCTGGACTTGCATTGGCTGCCAGGGGTGCTCTCCTCCGTTGCAGTTCTTGTCCTTATGTGTCTTGTCCTGCCGTGCCTCCTGAAGTGCCTCCAGCAATTATTGACACGGGCACTGGAGAGTCTTAAAGGCGATGTCTTGTCTCTGAGACACCGCGAGGGCAGGTCCCCATGGGGGGAATCGCCCAACCTACCTGTGTAAAACAAAAAGGGGGAGATGTTGGGGGACAGCTCTGGACCGGGGTCCCCCGTGAGGACCGTGAGACGCCTGAGGGTCCGAACCTGCCCCCTTGTGGGGTACTGGGATGGCCCTGGTAACAGGCTGGCTCCACCCACGGGGAGGCACTTGGGAGGAGCTCGCCCACCCATGGGAGGTAAGGGGGAGGAGACAGGGGATAATAAAAGGGGATGATCACAAGGGCTTGGAAGGAGAAAGAGAAGGGGAAAAAATGCAATAAAGCTTGCTGACTGCAACTCCTTTCGGGTGCTCTGCCTGTTTATTGCCCTCCCCCAACCGGGAGAGGGGCCGGAGACGTCCGAAGACCGGGGATCGGTAAGTGGAGAGGCGAAGGCCCGGGAGTAGACCCCGGGCAATAATACATGTATTTATTTAAGGGCTTGTCATAGTCTTTGGTTAGAAGGGCTTTGCAATATGTCTTGTACAGAATACTGAGTAGGTCTTCAACACCATCATTTTGGCCAGTGGGCTGATTTTGAGATTTATGATAAGGTTGATTATGATATCTTGAATTTTTTTATTCTTTGTTTCTTTCTGCTCAGGCTAAAGGTGGTAGAATTTTGACATAGAAAATGAAGGATACTTAAAGCATATGAATGGGAACTGTGAATTGGAGAGTCACAGTTTTTCTGTAGCCTGTTTGAATAATTTAAAAAAATATCTCCTCCTAAAGTTGAGCTCCTTTAGGCTTCTCTTTAGATTGATCTGGTAATAGTATTCTACTGTAAGAAAAAAACCTACAAACTTCCCCCAACTCCAGTTTTAGACGGTAGCAAGTTGTGCTGTAGGCTTATTTGTTTATATTTTTTCCTCCTGGTTTTAGAATCCAAGTTTGAATTTCAAGGAAGTAACTTATGAGTTGGACCACCCTGGATTTCAAATTCGTGACAGCAAAGGACTTCAGAATGTGGTATATGGCATTCAGAGAGGTCTAGGCCTGGAAGTCTTCCCAGTGGACCTTATTTATAGGCCTTGGAAACATGCAGAGGGCCAGGTAAGCCTATATATACGAGAAGAAAGTAATGACAGTATTTAACTGATGGATAAAGTATTATGTTACCTATATTACTTGATTCTTGTTGTAAACTAGAAATAAACTTTCTTTACTTTAAAGGAATGTGATAGCACTTCTGTATAGCTTCAGTTTAAAAATAAGGCATGCTCAATCTAAATAGAACCATCCAGCTGTTTGCACAAGAATCCGAGCAGCAAATCACCACAATGCTTTCCTTTGGATTTTATAGCTGAGTGACTTGTAGGAATGTGAAGAGTATCTGGAGAGACTCACATGTTTCCATTTTCTTGTACTTAGTATAGCATTGTGGTGCTGCATTTATGAAAAAGATATATTAAATTTGGAAGAGTTCATCGGTGAGTCCTAAATGAGGTGCAGTAAAATTCATATCTTTCTTGTTCTAGCTCTCCTTCATTCAACATTCACTGATAAATCCAGAGATCTTCTGTTTTGCTGACTATCCCTGTCACGCAGTTGCCACTGATATCCTCAAAGCACCACCGGAGGATGACAATCGAGAAATTGCCACGTGGTAAATCTTATCTCTTGCTTTCCTACAGTGGGAATTGGATTTCTCTCTCTTTTGAAATGGGGAAACTTTTTAATAGCCAGCAAATTCAATGCATTGTGTACTGGTAGTAATAGACTTACGTAACTTCGTAGTCTGTCAGCTGTTACACACTGTTTATAAGATGGCCTATGTGAAGAATGTTACCATTGATAATATTTCCTACACACTTCCTTTTAAAAAATTGGATCTAGATCTTTGTTCTTGAACTACCTGACGTTAGGCTTGTTCTAAAATTGGGAATTTGAGAATATTAACAAGTGGTTATTTGAATTTAAGGCCAGAATTTCATGCTTCCTGAAATAGTGTTAAGTATTTCTTTTCTCTTCTTCCCCTCTTAATACTTAATTCCCTTCTCCTCCTTCATCTTCTGTTGTCTTTCTTTTTTGAGGTAGAGATATAACAGCATCATAATTGTCATTTGATTACTAGTAGCCCATAGATTCACTTCAGCTATGAAGATGAAGCTGCTGATTTATCTTCTTTGGCGGCAGGGGGTGAGGTTTGAGATGTCATTTCTACTGGTAAAACAGGAGTTGTTTTACTTACAAAAGTAGATAAATTTTTCTAGCTAACCTTTGTTTAGGAAAATAACTTTTGTCCCTTTTCTTTCCCTCACCCCCTACCCTCCCATACCACCCCCTCTAAAAGAAATGAATAAATAAAAGGAGGAAACTTATCTCAAGAATGTGTATAAAATCAACCATTTAGGAAGGATTCTTTGTATCTACTAGAATCTTCTTTTAATTTAAAGGGGTTTTAAAACTTAGATCATCATTCATTTTATAAAATGGATGAGTGAGAAATTACCTTTTTTCTTTCTTTGATGGAGTTTGTTGTTCACTCATATCTATGTTTAAAGCTGGTTTTTGGGTAACCTCATTATGTATGTAGTGTCCTGTTCCCTCCCCATTTTCCTATAAAGTTTAAAACTATTGAGGGCCACATAAATGAAAGCAGCAAATAAGCTAGAGTTACTTTGGAAACGTTAGCAACTCTTTTAAAAAAAGAATTTCTAGGTTTTAATCACTTGAGGATAGGAACACCATCTCTTCCTTATTCTCACTCCCCAGGAAAGATAATTTCACTGTTTCTTTATGGAAAATATAGGCATCCAGCTGGAAGAAATGGATGAATATTGTAGCTTTTTTTTTCCTGTAAAATTATTAAGTTTGAGAGCAGTTTCTTGAAATCCCCTTTTCTATTTTCAGCAGAGATGCTTTGCAGAGTTTTAGCTATCATGTCATTTTTTTACAGAGAAAAAAAGGTTTCATAGAATTGTGTTTCTATCTTGAAGTTGTTAGGATGCTGACTCTAAAAACTTAAGCTCTGTTATGGATATAAACAGGTGTCACTCCTCTTGGCAGTTAAGCATTTGAGATAATGCAGTTAAACCAAAAGATTACTCACCTTTGATTTAAATTTGCTTTGATCAGTTGGTATCTTGGGTTTTTGCCTATCACTGTGGTTGATTTTAACTCTAGGAATGCTGTGTAGATTTTAGTAGGTACTTTCTATATAAATTCAACATAAATCATTGAGACTTTGTAATCTTATTCTTTAGATGGAGGTTTAGAAACCATGTAGAAACTCATATTTTTGATTAAATGGGTCCAATTCAATGCTCATACATCATTCACATAATTATTACCTAAAATTTGAAGTGATATTTTTCTCAGTTGTGAGGTTTACTGAAGTGTGCCTAGATCTTTCTCTGTGTCTTTGAAATTGTTATTTCCTGGTGTTATTTCCCATGCTTTTTTCTCCGTTCTCTGCCCCTACCTAACACGTTAACCCTTCCCGTTACCACTACATATTGTGTTTTGACTTTTTGCTTTAGTTTCTTAGAGTTATGTGATTAAACAGTGTACTGCCAAAATGTTTATAGCCAGAAGCACAGTTTTATTGAATTGCAAGAAGGCTAATGCTTTTATATTAATTCAGTATTAAATGAAACATTAAAAAATACTACCTTTTATAGAAAATTAGAATGAATTGTTGGATAAAAACTGTGGGGTTGTTTGTTCCTAAACTCAGGTCTCCAGAAGTGAAAGTACAAACTTGATTTTCTTATGCAGCAATACATTTAAGAATTTTAAAGGGATCTCACAATACAGGAAAGTGGGCGATAAGGGGACAAGCAGGGTGGGGGGGATGATAGAAGGGAGGGCATGGGGAGGAGGGAGCAATATGAGGTTGACACTCATGGGGAGGGACAGGATCAAAAGAGAATAGAAGTAATGGGGGACAGGATAGGATGGAGGGAAATATAGTTAGTCTTATACAACACAACTATTATGGAAGTCATTTGCAAAACTACACAGATTTGGCCTATATTGAATTGCTGGCCTTCCAAAGGGAAGGGTTGGGGAGGGAGGGAGGTAAAGAAGTTGGAACTCAAAGTTTTAGGAACAACTGTGGAGTAATGTTCTTGCCACTAGGAAATAAGAAATACAGGTAAAGGGGTATAGAAAGTTATCTGGCCCTACAGGACAAAAGAGGGATGATAGAAGAGAGAGCAGATTGGTTATAGGGGCAATTAGAATGCTTGGTGTTTGGGGGGGGGGGAGAAATGGGGAGAAAATTTGGGACCCAAAATTTTGTTAAAATGAATGTTAAAAGTTAAATAAATAAATTAATAATAAAAAAAAAGAAAAAAAAAGAATTTTAAAGGGAATAAAGGGAATTACTGCAGCCAAGCCCTTCTTGTTGTAGAATAGAATATGAGACTTAACTTGGCTGTGATGAAGGGATTTGTTCTCCAAATAGTGTTTAAAAAAGAATGATATTCCTGCTTATTAGAAAAACCTTTTTATATATGTAAGATCATTCTCATAACTTCAACATGTCTGCCAACTAAAAATAATCATTAATCATCTTAGCTATGTAAACCAGTTTATAAAACTCATTAACGTTATTATAGGTATTTAGTATATGTGCATGTTAGTATAGGTACTTAAAAAAATTTACAGTTACTTGAGTGATGAGATGTAGCATGATATATATCGAGAGTGCTGAACTTTTAGAGAAAAGAAGATGGAGATTTATGTTTGTTCTCTGCTGTGTGAATTGGGCAAACCACCTGAGTTGTCTTAAAGTCCCAGTTTCCTCTTCAGTATAATTGGGGGGGTCTGGGGAGTGTTTCAAATTAACTAACTCTAAAGTTCTTTCCACCTCCAAATCTTGGTCCTGTAATTCTATTATGACTTGTCCTTTATTATCAGTAACTGAAGTCAAGTAAAGCAAATGAGCACAATCACTTATTTAAGAAGTGCCTGCTATGTGCCTGGCCCTGTGCTACATGTTAGAAGTGCGTATACATGAAATGAAACTTTCCCTCCTTGTGAGCATCTTACATTCTAATGGGGGGGGACAAGTAACAACAATATGTATGCAGAATAAATAGTAAGAGAAGAATACAAATAAGCTTAAAATAATTAAGTATAAGGTAGTTTGGAAGGGTGAGCATGGGGAAAAGAGGCACTTTGAAATAGAGATGAGGATAGCCTACATTCCAGGCATGGGGGACAGACAGGACAAATGCAGATGAAGAGAGCAAATTGAAAATGTGTGTATGAAAGGCCAGTTTGGCTAAATTGCAGAGATTGGGAGTGGAAATGATGTTGATAGCTTGGGGCTAGGTTATGTCAGGTTTGTTTATTATTAATTTGTTTTCAGTTTTGTACAATTACTTTCATAAGTCTTAGATTTTTCTCCCCCTCCCTCCCAGAAATGGCGTGCAATCTTATATAGGTTCTACATGTAGATTCTTATTAAACACATTTTCACATTAGTCATGTTGCATAGAAGAATTAAAATGAATGGGAGAAACCATGAGAAAAACCCAAACAAAACAAAACATAACACAAGAGAAAATAGTCTACTTCATTCTGTGTTCCAGTTCCATAGTTATTCCCCTGGATGTGGATGTCATTTTGCTTCAGTCCTTTGGGAATGTTTTAGGTCCTTGCATTACTGTGAAGGGCTAAGTCTACTAGAAAAATTCCTTACCCACTGTGGTTATTACTGTGTACAGTGATCCTCCTGGTTCTGCTCCTTTGCTCAGTATCAGTTCATATAATTCATATAAGTTCATATTCCAGGCCTCTCTGAAGTCTTCCTGTTCGTCATTTCTTATAGCACAGTAGTATTGTGTCAAGTTTTAATAGCTGAACAGAAGACTTAAATTTTTCCCTAGAGGCCTTAGGCATCCCCTGGACTTGGTTGAGCAGAATTTGCATAGTCAGATTTGCACTTAAAAGTTGCATTGTTTAACAGTGTGTAGGGTGGACTGAAGTGGGAGGAGACTCAAGACACTGAGACTAGTTGGGAAGTTGTTGCAAGAATGTAGTTGAGCAGTGATGAAAGGCTGAAACAAGATGGTAACTCTAGGAGTGGAGAGAAATACTTGGGAGGTAGAGGTGGCACGATATGGGGAAACAGATGTTGAATAATGTCTGAGTTAGAAACCTGGAAGATGGGATTGAAATAGGAAAACTTGGAAGAGGGAAGGAATTTTGGGGAAAGATGTTGAATTTAGGCTGTCCGGTTAGAAATACCTAACAGGCAATTTCTGACAAGATACTGAAGCTCAGGAGAAATACGGGGTCATAGAGATCTGGGGATCTTTGGTGTAGAGTTGATTATCATGTCCTCTTTCATTGGTGAGATGTTATCATAGGTTTAGCCAAAGCAGTTTGCTTAAGAAATAAAGGATTTTGGTTTCTTGTTGAATATATATACTTTAAGGAGAGTAATATTTTTATACCATAGAATCTTGGTCTGAGAAGCTGAAAAATGGTGGTTTTAATTTGGAAAACTAATTTATTATATGTGAATTCTCATATGCTATCTAAAATTCTATTTTGGTTAGGAAGAGCCTGGACCTGATTGAATCTCTCTTGCGACTGGCAGAGGTGGGGCAGTATGAGCAGGTCAAACAGCTCTTCAGCTTTCCCATTAAGCACTGTCCAGATATGTTGGTATTGGCCTTACTACAGATCAACACTTCTTGGCACACACTGCGCCACGAACTCATCTCCACCCTGATGCCAATTTTCCTTGGAAATCATCCCAACTCTGCCATTATTTTGCACTATGCCTGGCATGGACAGGTAAGAATTCACTACTTTGCCTGTCTATTTCACTTAATTATTTTTTCTTCAGGGAAGATTCTCCTTATCTTTTAAATGGATTCTCCATTCATGTCCTGAAACTCTGG
The DNA here is from genome assembly GCF_028372415.1 of Notamacropus eugenii. NCBI lineage: Eukaryota > Metazoa > Chordata > Mammalia > Diprotodontia > Macropodidae > Notamacropus > Notamacropus eugenii. Next base: position 715,454,019 of record NC_092872.1, read on the forward strand.
TACTAAGGAAGGACTTTGGAAGACCTGCATTCAACACATAGATGTGTCCAGCTCTGTGACCCTGGGCAGGTGGACCTCTCTTTGCCTCAGTTTTGTTAGCTGAGGTCCCTACCAGCTCTGCACCTGATATGATTTCTCTGGTGATAGATTGCTACTTTTCAATGTTTGATAGGCAAAGCATTTTCTTGAATATTTCCTTCTGAGTCATCCTTAACAGTCCGTGTTTCTACTATTTGTACTTGCTTCCAAAAAGCTTGTACCTCTTTCTATAACTTGTACCAACTTCCTCTACTAGCTCGTTGCCAAATAGGACCCACCCCCAGTTCTAAAATGTGTGTTGTGATTCTGCCCCTGTGTGCACATGGTTAATCTGAGTCTGTTTCTCAAACAGGATTGTGTAGCGTATGGAATATATGTATACTTTATCTTTTTTTCATAGAAATAACATGAAGAATATTTCTCAAAGTAGCCAGGAAATATTGTCACTATTAATCTAAGCCTCAAGCTATTATTTGTATGACATTTCTGCTTTGAGACACTGAAGACTGTCTTTATAAAGATAATTTTTTTCCAGAAGTGTAATTTAGTTTCATTTAGTTTATTAAATAACTACTGTTCAAGGTCCTCTAAATAATTATGTAAACTTTAGTTTGCTTTCTACTTTATCATCAGTGATACTTTATCTTTAATTTCTGCGTTCTGGTGAGTAAGAAGTACAGCACATCTTTTTTTCTTTGAAAGTTGTTTGTTTTTATAATGTCATTGTATAAATTTTTCTCCTCGTGTTCTGCTTACTTCAGCCTGCATTAGTTTCCTCTAGAGCTGTGCCCTTCATCATTTCTTACAGCATAATAGTTGTGTGCCATAATTGTTCATCTGTTTCTTGACTCAGAGGCTCCCCTTAGTTACCAGTTCTTTGCCACCATTAAAAAAAAATCTGCCATAAATATTTTTGTACATACTGGTCATTTTGCTTTTTTCCCTTTGGGGTACAGCTCTGGTAGTGGGGTAGCTGGGGCAAAAGGGTAGGTGCAGTTTAATAACTTTTATGAGCCCAGTTTGCAGTTGCTTCCCAGAATGGATGGACTGCATTAACATGACCGTTTTCCCACAGTCCCTCCAGAGTGTGTTGTTTTCTTTTTTTATCTACTTTTTCAACCTGACATGGGTGAGGTAGAGCCTCCTTAGAGTTGTTTAAATTTGCATTTCTTCTCTAAGTGAACTAAAGAATTTTTTAAATGGTTTTTGGTAGTTTGTATTTCTTATTTATAACTTCTGACCATTTATCTATTGGTGAATGGCACTTATTCTTAAACATCTGAATCACTTCCCTGTTGTCTTAGAAAAGAGAACTTTATCAGAGGAAAAAAAATCATCTTTACAAGTGGAGTATTGTCTTCTAGGTCAGTTTTGACAGGTTAGCAAAGTTTTAATAAATAACTAAGGTAGTTTTATAATTTAAGAGCAAACAATTTAAAACAGTATTAAGAAATAATATAGGTGCTATAATTGTGTACTTGGGCCAGCTTTGATCAGCCTTTAATTTTTTTAAGATTAGAAAAAGTTTTAGTTTGTATTTTTCTGGTCATTGAGAATTAGAAATTTATATTATACTGAGATTTGTGATACTCGAATGAATTTACCACAGGTCCCAGAGTGTTCTATGCCTTAAAATTACTTCTGTTTTATTGTTGTAGTAGGTTTCCTTCTAATTGAATTGAAGCTTCCAAAAAGAGACTTTGTAAAGATAATAGAATTTGTTGTCTTAAGTAGGTTTAAACCAGTTTCTTGTGAGTCTACTGAGTTTCTGGTTTTTACCAGAATGTTTATATATTCTGAACTCTTTATTGGGCTGAATTACATGCTCATGCTTTTAACATGTAGATACTCTCTGGTAAAAATGAAAATATGAGATAATTATTGATAAAATGGCCTTGCTCGTGTGCCTTTTCCTCTCCTTTAGGGACAGTCTCCCTCAATTCGCCAGCTAATCATGCATGCCATGGCAGAGTGGTATATGCGAGGGGAGCAGTATGACCAGGCCAAATTGTCACGGATTCTTGATGTGGCCCAGGACTTGAAGGTGAGTTGGGGGCAATACCATGTCATTGCTTTTTTTGGTTTATTATAATACTCGCATTTGTTATTCAACTACAAACAGTGCATCTAGGAATAATTGACAACATAACATGCTTTGATCATCAGGATTTAGATTTTTTTTCCTTGTTAGGTCAGCCAACTTGTTAATTTTGCTCAGCAGGTACTGCACACTTAGTTTTAGCAAACTTTCTTTAATTGTTATCAGGTGATGGTAGTAGTGTGCCTCTAGAAGGTCTAAAGTTTTTTTTAACCATTTATTGTATTATAGCCTCTGTGGTCTTTAAGCCATCGGAAGGTTTTCAATTTTTGGCTATTATTATGTGTGATGATTGTGTTACTGTTTATTTGAGGTATCTATTGCCTTTCCCTGGACTTTCATTTATTTGAGATGTAGCTTCTGGTAGCATAGCTGGTCTGATAGGACCAACAGGGCTTTCTGAAAGGTTGCATATGTGTTGCATAATTGCTCTCTGGGTGTGCTTTCTACTTCTGATGTTTTAGTTGAGCTTTTGTTAGAGTAAGCTTGTGCAGAGATGTTTTAGATGGGATATATAGATCATTTGAGTAAAAAGTCGTTGTCCTATTACTGTGCTGGCTTTTAGCTGCAAGTTTTCAGGTGTTTTGAAAAGCACAAGGTCAAGTTTAGCTGGAAGGTAGCGTCTTGCTTTCACATTTGGAACAAAAGTTCTTATTGGAAGCAAGACATAATGCTATGCCATGAAACAGTAGCAGACTCTTTTTGTTGTTGCCAAGAAGATAGCAGCAGCATGCTTTAGCCTTGTTTGTGACATGAGAGGGATTAGAAGGAATAAGGCAGACAGGGGAAGTCACTGATCTTTTGACTAGCAGTCTCTAATCTTTTCTCTTTAGGCCTTGTCAATGCTGCTAAATGGTACTCCATTTGCCTTTGTTATTGACCTTGCTGCACTTGCCTCTCGTCGGGAATACCTCAAACTTGACAAATGGCTCACAGATAAAATTCGGGAGCATGGGGTAAAGCAGGATTTTTCCTTTCATTTCTGAATTTTAATTCTGGTGATGAAAAATTGCTAAAGAAGTGATCTAGTTATGTAGCATTGAAGATGTGGAAAATGTTTTTTGGTCTGTGAGTTCAGTTCCCCATCCCTTGTCCCCCTAAAAAAGCCTATTGAGCTGTAGTAGCTTAGTGCGTTATTGTCCTTTTTGTCTGGTAACAACTGAGATGAAATTCAAATAGACTGAGACTTTCTCTTCCTCAGGAGCCCTTCATCCAGGCGTGTATGACTTTCTTAAAGAGACGGTGCCCTTCCATCTTGGGTGGCCTTGCCCCAGAGAAAGACCAGCCGAAAAGTGCTCAACTTCCTCCAGAAACACTGGCAACGATGTTGGCTTGCCTTCAAGCTTGTGCGGGGTAAGAGTGTCTGTGGAAGATGTATTGGAAAAGTGGAGGAGATGTAATAGGTTGTAACAGGGATGGTTTTTATACGTCAGTCTTGAGTATGTTCTTTCCTTCAGGTATGGACCTATTAAGCCATTCCTTGTAAAAGACTGAAAAAGAGCAATTCAGCAGAGCTAATGAAGACATTTATGAATCTGATTCTTTATCTACTCTTCTGTGCCTAACCATGGTTATACTGAGTATTTAGCATTGTTTCATTTTTTTCCTTTTTTACAGTGGTAATATCCATTAAGTTCATGTACAATGCTTTGTATAGGCATTGCCCAATTTTTAAAAAAATTTTGATTTTGGATGTTTTCTATTACAAAATGTTTTGCTATAAATATTTTGGCGTACATGGGAACTTTTGGTCTTTGATTTCTTTGGTCTGTACTCTGGATTGAATCTTTTTTGGGTCACTCAGGACAGGATAGCCATAATTATGCAGAATCATTATAGCACCTCATAGCTCCACCAGCAGTGTAGTGGTGTGCCTAGGGTATCACAGTCCTTCCTTCATAAAAAATAATTTTTCTTGAAAAGACTTTGCATAAGCAGTTTTATTAAGGTGAAACTTAGCCTTTCTCTGCTACATTTCCTTTTTTCTTAATACTTTCACAGTTTGAAGTCACAGGCTGCTCCCTTAAAATCTGAGGAGTGAATTATTGTCTTCCTCCAGGATATATTAATAATTAAATAGTATTTAGACTTTTGTGGGGCTAACCTTTTTTTTTTTTTTTAACTTCTTTGCATTATCTCTGGTACTTTTTTCAAAATAAATAGGGTAAGTTTAAATTTCACAATGAATAAGCAAACTTTTTGAGAACTTTAGCCAAATCTCTTGAAAATGATGATTATCAATTAGTCCTACCTTCTCATTATAGAAAATTTGGATAAATTCTGTTGATTTAGTTTAGAATTGGAGGTAATAAGATTTTTTTAAAAAATCTAACCTATACATTTTATCAGCTTCTGAATATATGTCCCCCAGTTAGTCTGACCTCATAAGGGTTTCACCAAGGTTCAGTTCTGTGTCTTAAAAGGATCTTGTATCTTATCCTTCTCTCCACTTACACCAGTATCACCTTAGTTTAGGTCTTTATCACCTCTCATCTAGAATTTTGTGTTTTTTTCCTCAACTGGTCTTCCAGCCTCATTGGATGTTATTTTCCCTCCCACACTCTGCAGTTTTGACAAACTGTCTTTCCTTCCCCCTCACCCCCCATTCCTGATCCACAAGACTCCATTTGCTGTCTGTCTGCATTTGCAGTGACTGTTGCCCATGCCTGGAATGCAAGTCCTTCTTACCTCTGTCCCATAGTCATTCTCTTTAGACATAGCTCATATATTGCCTTCTGCATGAAGTCTTTCCTCATCCTACTTTTACTAAGGCCTTTACTTCCAAATTACCTTGTATTTAACTACTTTTGGTTTATTTGTATTGTTTCTTTTTTTATTCTTCATGCTCATATATGTACTTGTCTCTCCCACTAAAGTATAAGATACCTAATGAATAGGGAGTGTTTCAGTTTATGTCCTTATCACCAGCTCTTGGTATGTAGTATGTACTTTATAAACGTTGGCATTGACCATAGATTTACAGCCTGAAGGGACCTAAAGGTCGTCTAGTTCACACTGGCATTAAAGAGTTAAATTTTCATTCAAATTTAGGTCCCTGATTTGAGATTCGTCTTTATTTTCAGTACATGATCACTGTTACTACTTAAGAGTTTATATTATGTGTGGATTGTAACTCTGGGGACATTTGGATGATAGAATCATAGATTGAGTTGCAGGGGACCTTAGACATCATCTTTCTAACTCCTTTTTACTGAGGAGGAAACAGGCCTGGGAGGGTTTAAGCGATCTTCTTAGCTTCTCACACGTGACGAAAAAGCAAAACCAAGATTCAGATTTAGGGGGTCTTCTCCAAGTCTTGCTTTTTATCATGCTGCCTCCTAACTGATTTTTCTCAATTTGGCATGTTGTGATTAGATAGAAAGTATTTCTACTCTGGTATTTTGGCCAGTCACGCCATTTTTTTATCCTATACAAAACACTGGGGACTTGTATGCCTAGTTAAGTAGATGTACTTTTAGCACAATTATTTAGAAGTTTGAACTGAACTGGAAAAGGATTCAGGAATTCCTGTCATTGAGTAGAAACGCTTTAGTTTAGGGGGCAGGTTGTAGCCATTTGTACTCCCTTTACATCTTCACCTAAAAAGATGATTTACTTTTGCTCTGTTAATTTATTCATATTTATACATTTGGATTAAAGAACTGAAATTTAGTTCTGAAATTCTGACAGTTATATGTTAAGTGGGACAGTGGATCTGGCCAAAGCAGATCCCACTTAATTCTTTAATTTACTTGGCATGACAGCATCGGCTAACATGTTGCATGTTCCCTTCTCTTCCCCATCTTCCCTTCAGTCTGGTCTGGTGCAACAGTGCCACCTCTTGGGCCTTGTAGGAAGTCTCCTCACTTAATCACGTCTTCTAAGAAAACTCTTAAGATAATGGACAATCTCATTTTTGTTTGAAGGCCACAACTCATTCCACTCTTTGCAGGCTTTCTCAGGAAAGTTGGTGAAGTAGGAGAGTTGGAAAGCACCTTAGTGTCCATTCTAGTCCAACCCATATATGAAGAAATTCTCTTAACACGCTTCACAAGTGGTCATTGTCTCCATCCAAGTAGGGGGCCCTCCCACTCCTCTAGGCAGCAAGTTCCACTTTGGGACAGCTGTGATTGCTGGTGAGTTTTTCTTGGCATCAAGCTTAACTTTGTCTTTTTACAGTGTCCAGCCATTATTGTAGCTTGTGCCTTCTGAGGCCAAACATAAGCTTAATCCACCCACAGAAAAAAAAACCCTGTCACATATGTTTCTCTCTCCCTTTTCCTGTGGGTTCTCTTCTGCCCCCCACCCCCACCCCCTTCCCAATCTTCTCTAGGCTAAAAATGCCCAGTTCTTTCTACCCATTCTCAAAAGTCATTAAATTTTGGACCTTTCACTAACCTGTTTAAACCCTGATGTCCAGCTCCTTCCTCTTAATATTTTTGTTAAAAGGCAAAAAAGACTAAGCAATAAGGAGTAATTTTTAAAGTGAAGTTATGTGAATCTCTAAAGCTCCTGAAAGTATGCAACTTCATAACACAAAACTTGGTTTTCTTTGCAGACAAGCATTTAAGAGAGTTAAATTTGAATTCTATTGTTGAAGGAGTATTCTGCATTTTCATCATTAATGTACAATAACTTACCTGAATTATAGGTTAAATAGGCCTTTGTGGATTAGCCTGGAAGCTTAACTATCATTTCATAATGTTTCTGCAGAGAAATTTTTCTTATACTGTTTGCATGTTGTCTTCCCCATTGAGATGTGAGGTCTTTGAGGGCAGGGTTTCCACTGCCCCAAAAGACCTGAATTTATATCCAGCCTAATACAAGCTGTAGGCAGGATCATTTAATCTCATCTGCTTTAGAGTTTTTCAACTGTGAGATGGGGACAGTAATAGCACCCTCCTCCAAGGATTATTGTGAGGATCAAATGAACTGATATTTGTCAGATGCTTCGCATGGTGCCTGGCACTTAGTAAGTGATGCATAAATGCATGCTGTATCCCTTGTACTTAGCACAGTGTCTGACACATAGGAATGCTTAATAAATCTTGTAGACCTGAAACAATGTAGAAAATGTTAAGACACAACAAAGTCTGTAAGTTAGAAATGGTCAGTACATAATAGTAGATGAGATTCTCTTCTGCTCTCATTACTTTATTCTCTAATATATGATACTAGACAGTGAAAGTAGACTTGGCTCTAGAGCAGGAAGGCCAGATACCACTCTTTTCCACAAGGCTTCAAAATGTGGTGATATTTTACTCTTTAATTTTGGAGCTAAAACAAATGCAAAATGATTGATTTATTGGTCATAGGTTTCCCTTATAAAAGAAGTACAGTGAGCTTCTTCATCTGTCAAAGAAAGTAGGAATGCCTTTTTCTCTTTTTCTTGTCTTTTCCTGACTTCTGTTCTCCTGTTCACTTTTTCTATGGAGAGCCTGTTTGACGTGCAGAGTCTGTATTCTTTATGACTTAAAAGCCCTAAACATAAGTTGATGTGAGTTCTAGATTTTCTACCTAAATTTCATCCTCTTCAAGCGTGTACAAGAAATGGTAGTTTAAAGCTTAATTCCTTGTAAGGATATGAAGGATAGTCTATACAAGCAGTTTCTAGAATAGTTTTTAAATAAAGATCTAATGGGGGATTGCATAAGTTTCAGAAACCAAAACAGTCTTAGAGTTTTGGTGTTCAACATTTAAGTGATTATAAGAAGGGAATAATATGAGGACTTTTCTCCTTCCATATTTACCAGCAATATGTTTCATATTAGAGTTTTGTCACCTTTCTGTCATGATAGCTCACATTTTATGTACTCTTACCAATGAGGAAAGCTTTTTGTAACCTGTTAGGCATTATTAGCTACAACTCTGCTATAACAACAGTAATAGCTAGGATTTAAGCAACCTCAGATTGGCAAAGTTCTGTACACAGTCTGTCAATTGTTCCTCACAGCAGTCCCATGAGGTGGGTCTGTGCTGCTGTTATCCCTATTTTTCTGATGAGAAAACAGGTGGAAAGAAGTTTAAGTGATTTGTCCATTGAGGGAGGAGCTGAAATAAAGTCTTCTGACTCCAGGTCCAGTATTCTTACTTAGAAAATGCCAAACATTATCTCCTAAGTAAGCATGACACATAGATTCATACCTGTTATCTTGATTCACTTAGGTGTCACATTCTCATAGGAAACAAAAATTAAACGTTAATGTTTAATTGTAATTTGATTTTTAGTTTTTTTATTTTCTAAAGCTTTCTAAGCTGTTTCTGTCTAGTCATTGAGCCTTTTCATTTAATTGTTAAATATTTTGAGCAAATTTCTATAACCTTTGGTTTGAGCATTTATGGCTTGAACTTTTCTTCATTCTCATTTGTTTTAACTTTTTCCAGTATAATCTTAAATTTTTATTTAAAAAAAAAATGAAAATCAGAAATACTCCCTCTCCCCCATTTAAGGAAAAAAAAACCAAAACTCTTGTTGGAAAAATATAACAGTGAAGCAAAACAAATTTCCAAATTGATCATTAAAAAAAGTTATCATTTTGTATTCTTATGTCCTTTACTTCTCTCTCAGGAGAAGCGTAGAACATTTTATCACTAGTTCTGTGGAATAGTAGCAGATCATTAAGCTAATCAGAGTTTCAAAGTCTTTGAAAGCTGTTTGACTTTACAACATTGCTTCTTTTTTCATTACTGTCATTTTAAATAAATACTTGTGGTTTTTGTCCCTTTGCTTTACTTAAGTTTGTTGCACATCTTTTAGGTTTATCAGAAATCATCACTTTTATTAGTTTTTACAGTATAGTTCTTATAGTACGGTAGTATTCCACCATACTTATATCCTGTAATAACTATTCTTTAATTGATGAGGATCGACCCCATTAGTTTCCAGCTCTTTGTCACTACCAAAAAAAAAATCTATAAGTATAAAAAACTTTGTAGAGTTTGTTTTGCTTAGGACTAACCCTTTCCATAACATACTCTTCTTCTAATTCCCCATTGTCTCCCTTTCCTCCTTCTGTTTTCATGTTGAGTGAAATTATTTCTATATCTAACTCTGTAACGTTGTGTTCTTTTCTCTTTTGATCGGTTCAGATGAGAGTGAGGTTCAGGTGTCAGCCTTACTACTTTCTTTTCTTTGTATAGAGTGCTTTTTATTTGCCCCAATTGTATGAGATAATTTCCCCTAACTTCCCTCCCCCTTCCTATTGTATTCTTTTTTTCTCCTTCCATTCTGCTTTTTAATATCACAACATAACAGAACCACTCTTAAGCCTTCTGTTTAATTATACTACTGTTATAACCTTCTAATAATAATAGTTTTCAGGGGGGACATGTGGCATCTCTTCCTATTAGAATATAAGCACTTCACTTTGTCCTTATTTCTCATGACTGTTAATTCGTGTTTCTCTTTATTTTTCTCTTGACTCCTCTCTTTGCCCTTCATTGTTTCTACTTAGCTCTGGTCTTTTCACCAGGAATGCTTGGGAGTCCTTTTTCATTAAAGGTCCATTTCTTTTCTCTTTAGGATTTTGTACTCATTGTTTCTTGGTAAGTTATTCATAGCTGTAAGCTTATGTCCTTTGCCTTCTGGAATATTGTCTTCCTGGCTCTCCATTCCTTTCCAGTGATGGCTGCTAAGTTGTGTGTGATCCTGACTGTTGCTCCTTGGTGCTTGAATTCTTTTTTTTCTGACTGCTTGCAGTACTTTTTCTTTGACCTGGAAACTCTGGATTTTGGCTATGATATTCCTGGAAGTTTTGATTTTAGTGTTTCAGTAGGTGACTGATGAATTTGTTCTTTCTAGTTTGCCCTCTAATTCTGAGAGATCTGGTAGTTTTCTTTTATGCCTTCTTGAAACAGGGTATTAGAACCTTTTTTTGGGCAGGGCTTTTCAGGTAATCTGATGATTTTAAATGCTTTCTACTTGATCTGTTTTCCAGGTCATTTATTTGTACTATGAGATATTTTACATTTTCTTGCATATTTTCAAGCCTTTTGACTTTGTTTTATGTTATTTATTGTAATATAAAGTTATCAGCTTCTGTTTGGTCCATCCTAATTTTCAGGGAGTTTGTTGCTTGGGCCAGATTATGTACCTCTTGTACCTTTCTAATTCTTACTTCCATAGCTCTCCTTTCTTTTCCAGTTTTTTTTCCTTTAGTCCTCCCATTTCATTTATACGAACATTTTAAAATGGTTTATTAGCTCTTTCTATATCTCTTCCAGGAATTCTAGTTGAATTTGTGCCCAAGCTATATTTTTCTTTGAGGCTTTGCTTGTGGGTGTTTTGGAGTCATTCTCTTCTTTTGGGTTTGTGTCTTGAGTGTTCCTCTTCATGGTAACAGCTTTTTATGGTGAGATTCTTTTTTTGTTTGTTTGCTTGGTTCTTCCAGCCTAATTCCTGACTTCAGACTTTATGTTTGAGCCAGGTTTTGCACATTTCTGGTGGGAATGTTTGGGCTGATCTTGCCCCTGCAGGTTGAAAGTGACTAAGCTATTTTGAAAATACCATTTAGGTTTGGGATTCTCACCCTGGTTATTCTACTGCGGGCTTCAGATTGGATTAGAAACTGGAGTCAAGACCACCCCCACTCCCTGAACTTGCTCCTTGCTCAGCACAAACGTCTAAGAGCCTGGATTGCTCTTGGCCCAGGAGTGCCATGTGTTGCTGTGTGTGAGCTCAGTCTCCTCTTACCTAGCCTGTAATGGCTAGTGAGGCTGCCAGGTGTTGCCCCTTACCACCACTTGTACTTGTTGGGGCAGCTCCCAGAACCCTTGCCTGTCCCATGGACAGCCTCACTCTTCTTTCAGGCCCTGGGCAGGGATACTGGATCTCTGCAATTTGTTCTTGGATTTTCCCCCAAGGTGAGGCCTTGTGCATTTCTAGATCTCTGGAAGGAGATTTGCTCTACATTTTCTTACTGTTTGGGCATCTTAGCTCTCCCCTCCCCTTTTGAAAACGTGTTTAGGGGCTTTTCTGCTTTGTTGGAATTATTTCTTTTCATGGTTAATGCAGTATTTGGAAATGAAGTATCCCCGAAGTCCATATAGTTTTAAGTCTTAATAGCCATTAAAGCTGGTTAATTTAATAGCTGTTTCAGCTACTAAAGCGTAAAATGAGAGTAAAGCTTTTTTTGTGAACCCAGTGTATCTCTCCTTCCCTCCTCCCCTCCTCATAAGTCTTCCTCTCCCCAAAGCTAACCATACCAGTTGTCCAGAGAAGGGAGGGCATCGCGTTCTTCTCCATTACGATGATGCCCTCTTCAGCTTATTTTGAGCTGTGCTGTCATCATTGTGTACGTTGTTACTTGAACTGTTTAACTTGATTGAAGTAGTCTTTGGAGACTCAGATGCTAAGAGCAGGCAGGCGGACTCCTGGGTGTTTGAGTTGTTATTTTAGTCACAGAATAGTTGTCATGTTTTTGCTTTATTATAGAAATTGAACCCTTTAAGCCTGTTTACAGTATTTAGAATTACCTGAGTGGAATCCTGTTTCTTCACGTGTTGTGAGTAACCATAATGTTTGGAAATGTAAGATTAACTGAATTTAGAGAAGGGTATTGAGAGGGAATTTTATTTGAGAAGTTACTGAGATCACATGTGGCCTACAAAGTAATCAGCAGTGAATGGACCTCAAAGAAAAAAAGCTAAAAATTGAGAGATGTGGGACATTTAACATGCCAAAAAATGACTTGCATCATGATGGAAGGATAAGAGAGTATAAATAAGTGACTGCTTTGTGTAGGAGTCAAGCGATCGTAGCAGTTTATCTTCTTTTGACTTTGTGGGAATACTGGAATTGGTATCTATTCCATGGCTTACATTATTAAAGCAGAGAAGAAAAACAAATGCACAAACCATATGATGAGAGTTTTGTATTTGTTTGAGGAAAGGAAAAAAGGCTCCTTATAACCTAAGAGAATTTAATAACCTGTTGTTTCTGTAGTTCATTTCAGTGATCACCTCTAAGCACTCAGTGAAAAGTAAGTCTGGTAGTTTCTTGTCATAACTTATGAAGTAGTTGTAGACTTTTATAATTATGGGCCTGACAAGCTATTGTACCTCTCAAAATAGGTAGAAATTTTTGTGGTTCGTGTTATGCTGTTTGGATTATTATATAGATATGTATTTCTCTTCTAATATAGTATTGCAAATTGGTTCTAAAACAGTTTTGATCTTGGACTGATGTCTTATGGGAAACAGCCTCTTGGGTTTTATTTACTCATTGGTTGGTTCATAGGTTCCCTCCGTTCAGTATTTATTTACCATCTGACTCAATAGCTAACTGATCATGCCATCCCTGTTTTGTAAGGAAAGGGCTGTTTTTAAATCCTTTGAATAATTTCCAACTACTTCCATGTATCTTACCTAAAAATCTAGAAATTCAATATTTTCATTGCCATAATGGAAAACAACTACTCATAAAACCAATAATCTCATTGTTGCTATAACTAAAAGTTTTGGTGGTTATTGCTCCCAGCTGTTGATTGTATTTTCCATTAACTAGTATTTTGACCATATATCTCTTTAGAAAGCATGGGTTTTGCATGTAGTTGATGGCTTAATTTTTTTTCTTTGTGGTTCAGTCTCTTTCTAAATAACTTTTTTAGGTTTACCAGTTAATTTTCTCCTCTGTTCTTTCCTTTGAATCGCCTGCCTTTTAATTTGTATTATGTTTTTAGTTCAAAAGGATGTTGAAACAGATCTTAGATTTTGAAACTGTCATTCCTCAGGTAGTGCTGAAAAGAACATTTCATAGACTGTCATTCATATTTGTCTTTGAAATTTAGAGCTAGACTAAGTTTAGAGATTAAAACAGGGTATGTCAGTTTTATGACAACCTCTGCCTTTTGATGGCAACAGTACCATTCTGAAACTTGGGGAAGAGGGATAGGATAAAGTAAATTATAGTTTCATGTTGTAAAATGCTTAACGAACATAGAGAAAAGGGAGACAAACTTTTTTTTAGAAGGTAGAGATAGCCTTTTGGGTTTAGCTCTAAGTGTAGATGGCTCTTATCTTTTTTTCAGTTGTTCTTCTGGTAGAAGGAGTGCCTGCTTAACACAGTGTCAAGAGAACCCTACATAGGATCTAGCATAAATTCATCAGTTGATATTTGAATTTTTGCTGCAGTGTCTTACATAGATGTATACTTGTGAATTGCTGCAAAGATCATGCTTTTTGACAGAGTGGTAGAGATGGGACTATCTCTGTAGAATTGCTTCACATCTTTTGGATCTATTGTCTTTATACTTAATTTATAAAGTACGGTAATTTATTGATACCTCAAGAAAAAGCATAGCTGTGGCTTGCTTTTTATAATCTTGTCATACTGCGTCATAGGCAAAGGCCTATGCCAGAAACCCATAACTTGATCTACCTATTCTTGTTTTCAGTGTTTCAGGGAACCAGAGTAGTATAGGGATGTGCTAGAAAAGTCATATGGTATATTTGATTTTTTTTCTTTTCTTTTTCAGGAGTGTTTCTCAAGAGTTGTCAGAGACTATCCTGACCATGGTTGCCAATTGCAGTAATGTTATGAATAAGGCTCGACAGCCACCACCAGGAGTTATGCCAAAGGGACGTCCCCCTAGTGCAAGCAGCTTAGATGCCATTTCTCCTGTACAGGTAGATAACTTTTGATAGGATACTACCATCATTGAAGGTACTCTTTTTGCCATCCATATTGATTAAATAAATTTTTACAGCAACAAGTAAGAATCAAAGTGGGGGAAAATTCAGTTATAGTAAACTTAATATAATTGCATGTCAAGCAAATTTAAAAGTAGATCTTATATGGGGACATAGTTAAGCATTGTTTTTAATCTTTATAATATGACTGCATAATTTTGAGATAAAATTTTGAGATAAATGAATAAAGATTTTTTTAAAAAAGGAAATTGCTTAGAATCTTGAGGAATAAGCACTGCCTTTGAACCTGATATGTCTTGTTTGTAGCTTCTCAGGCCAAGCAACAGTGCTAGAGCATAAGGACTTGTTATAACTGGGGCTCTTCAGGTTTCAACTGAACTGCTCTTTTAAAAACAAGGTACATTTAAGTTACTCCCTGCCACTGACCACCCTTATCCTCTGAGAGCAACATACTTCTTCTCTCAGCTACATTGGGCAGATTGGGATTTAAGAAATTTTTCTTAATAACTCATTATGAATGACTCAGGAGCTATCAAACTTTAAATTCAGAAGGAAGATATAGAAGTGTGATAATCAACAACCTCTTCACGTTGGAAAATTTTCTTATAGTTATTCTAAAATACTTCTTAGAAAATAATACACACTGGCACTATGTTAATCCAGATTCCCAAAAATGTACTAGATTTGTTAATTTTTGGATGTGATCTCTACTTATTATTAGCCAAGTTATCTGGCTCATTGTCTACTGCAAAATTTACCTTCTGGCTTGTGCTTTAAGGGGCCAAACGAGGGCTCAGATATATCAGGCTAGTTTTAAAAATTCATTGGTGTTAAATATAATAACATTTCACCAAAGTAACAGGTGAAATAGTCTTGGTGTGGTCAGTTTGGTACTCTATGCTTTATTTTATCATTTTGGAGTTTTGGCATATTTTTTCTAAAATGAATGCTTCGTAGTCTCTACTTTTGAATATTTAGATTTTAATAATCATAAAATATGTGGCTGATTATTATATTTTTGGGATGTGTAAAAACAATTTTTTGAAAGTTCTGAACAAGGTTGCTTTAATTTACAGTAATGTCAGTTTGTTATAGCTTTCTTGTCTGAAGCACCTGGTGATATTCTTTTGTCTTTTTTAGATTGACCCCCTTGCTGGGATGGCATCTCTTAGTATAGGAGGTTCAGCTGCCCCCCATACCCAGAGTATGCAGGGTTTTCCTCCAAATTTGGGTTCTGCTTTCAGTACTCCTCAGTCACCAGCAAAAGCCTTTCCACCTCTTTCCACTCCAAATCAGACTACAGCTTTCAGTGGCATTGGAGGACTCTCTTCACAGCTTCCAGGTAAGGAAATATTCATAGAAACCGTGTATTTCTTATTGGTGCATGGTGAGGGTCATAATCACATGGAGTTAACTATGGTTTGTTAACTTTATAGCCTGAGATTGTAAGTGGTAATTAGGGTAGTTACCCTAACTTGGTAAGGTAAAGAGAAAGAAGTTGCTGCTGCTGCTTTTTTTTTTGGAGGGGAGAAAAGAAAGCGAGGCAATTGGGGTTAAGTGACTTGCCCAAGGTCAAACAGCTAGTAAGTGTTAAATGTCAAATCTGAGGCCGGATTTGAACTTAGGTCTTCCTGATTCCAGGGCCAGTGCTCTATTCACTGCACCATCTAGCTGCCCCCAGAAAGAAACTTCTAAAAGTAAATTAATTCAAATTAGCCTATTAACCCATCTTTAGCAGTCCAGTTATACATATTAAGAGTGTCAGCTTGCCAATAATGTTCTCTCTTCCCAGTATATGTCTTGACGTTGAGGTGTCTGTGTGTGTTGTTGTATACACATGTGTATGTATATATTATATATATATATATATATATATATATATATATTTTCCCCTTCTCACTTCTTGGAGAAACAAAAGGTCTAGAATCTCAGGGAAAATAATGAAAAAAGAATGAAAGGTAATGACGCCTCAGTTGCCAAATCATCCTAAAAAGTAGTAATTGTCAGAATTGCTTGGTACTTTAAAAAATTATGGAACAGACTAGATGAGGAAGAATCCAAAAAAAATGATTTCAAGGACATACTTTTCTATAAGTTTGAGAACATAAATTACTTGAGAAGGAACAAGTCTTTGCCAAAAACTACTGACACAACTGGAAAGCTGTTTGGCAGAAATTGGGTTTAGACCAGTGTCTTACACCAAAAACCACAGTAAGCTCAAAATGGACACGAAACTTTTGATCCACTTTAAATTCCAGAAGCTTTTCTTGTTATTATCTTAATCATCACCGTTCTCCTTTTTCTCTCTCCCTTATGTCTCACTTCCCTGGGTCTTTGTGTGTACTCCTGTTACTTATTTAAATACCCTGGGGAGGTAACAAGGTGAAAATAAATAATTCTTAAACCAAAACCAGTTTTTTTTGGGGGGAATCATCCACTTTCTAAGTAAAATCACATGGGTCTTTGAACTGTTTATATCTAAATTTAAAGGAAAAGTCTATGCACTTGTGTAGTAAGAACGTGATGTAACCTTAAATTTGAGAAAGGAAAATATAGTTAATACCACACACAATGATTCTTCTGACCATTTGCCTTCTTTTCAGTAGGTGGTCTTGGCACAGGTAGCCTGACTGGTATAGGAACTGCGGCTCTGGGACTCCCTGCAGTGAATAATGACCCATTTGTGCAGAGGAAGCTGGGCACGTCCGGACTGAACCAACCTACATTCCAGCAGAGTAAGATGAAGCCTCGTAAGTGGTAGTGTTGTCCGTGGCTGTGAATGTGACTGGACCATAGTAAACTTGCACTTTGGAGGTTGGGTCGGTTTTATTGGCCTAGAGAGTTGGTAACAAAATAGTTGTCAATTGATGTGCTTCAGGTGGGAGGACTACTAAGTTTGGTAGGGGTATAAATTGCTAAATTAACCCTTTGTAATATTCTTCCATCTTTTCTAAAAGTAAAAATTGGTAGGCTAAGGTTAGTGAGTTAGAGCATAATCTAAAAACAAATTTTGGGAATAGGTGAGAAAATGCCAGGGTTGGGATTTTTGTTTTTTAAGTTTGAACTTGGACTGCCAGATGGCCTAGTGAAGTGTCAGGAAGGCCTGAGTTCAGATCCTACCTCAGACAAGGACTTATTAGCTGTGTGACCCTGGGCAGTTCTCAAAAAACAAAACAAAACAAAACTCTCTCAGCCTCAGTTTCTCCATCTGTAAAATGGGGATAATAATTGCAGCTGTTTCTGAGGATTATGGGGAGAGAAATGAGATAAACCACATAAAGGACTTCGATTTGCTTGGAAAAGTTCAATAGATTTGGTTATAACTTTAGGTACAAAAAGCAGTCTAGTAGTTTGATTGGATTTGAGATGTACTGATACATTAATTTTCCAAAGATGAAGGAATAATTCCTTGACCCTATTGCTCAAAACAAGGTGTGAAGTGACTCCTTGCCTCTGTAGGCTGAATAGTAGTAGTGATTTCATGTGAGAAGTGCTTTGCATCAGCTGACTGCCCTGGAAGCTGGTGTGAAAGATGTCTGCATGTCCATGTTGTGTGGCATACCAGCTTGTTATCCTGCTCTGTCTTGCCTAGAGAGTACATTATTTGGATGGACTGCTTTAAGGCATCAAAGGGAAACCTTAATATAAATTTGTAGCTTAGGCTTAAGGGTAAGTATCTTATATATAAAACGTAAAATGTACTCATGAAAGAAAACTGACAGTGATAGGAATAGGATTTGGAATAGGCTTTTTTGGGATGAATCTTTGCGTATTCTCCTAAATAGCATAAGGTTTTATGTGGCTGTCATTGTGCTTTCATTAACATAAGCACAAAATTCTTCAATTTGGTTACATATTGGTCCATTCTTTTTACTAAGTTTTAAACCTTCTTTATGTTTGAGGGTTGAGGGTGAGGGGTCGGGGGAGAAGAAAAACATTAGGAGAATCACATGCCCAGGAGTTGCTTTTCATTTCTCAATAGCGGATGTGTCCCAGGTGTGGCCAGAGGCAAACCAGCACTTTAGTAAAGAGATCGATGATGAAGCAAACAGCTATTTTCAGCGCATCTATAATCATCCACCACATCCAACCATGTCTGTTGATGAGGTGAGTACATAGAAGGACTCGTGCAGCTGGTGGCCCAGGACTGACAAACCCAAGAGCTCCTCACCATTAGGAAAATGGACGTCATTTTACTAGTTCCAGCAGCGCCCTCTTGATCCTTTTGTTGTATATATTAGAGGCATTTGGGTTCCTTTTTTTCTCATCTCAAATTGTGTGTAGAGATTCTGAGGAACTTTTGTTATTGTAACACAGATTGTCACGAGATGTTGTTTCTTGGCCTCAGTATTTCCTGTAGCAAAAAATATGATTTTGTCGAGTAGAACTTTAGGGGTAACCATTTGGTTTTTATTTTTGCAGGTGTTGGAAATGTTACAGAGGTTTAAGGACTCCAATATTAAAAGGGAACGAGAAGTGTTTAATTGTATGCTGAGGAACTTGTTTGAAGAATATCGGTTTTTCCCCCAGTACCCTGATAAAGAGCTGCACATAACAGCCTGCCTATTTGGTGGGATCATAGAAAAAGGACTGGTTACTTACATGGCACTTGGCCTGGCCCTGCGCTATGTTCTTGAAGCCTTACGCAAGCCTTATGAATCCAAAATGTATTTTTTTGGGATTGCTGCACTAGATAGATTTAAAAATAGGTAAGTGTTCTTGTTCTTTTGGAATTTTCTCCCTCTTAAGATTGTTTTAGAGAGTACATAGAAGGCTTAGGATGAAGAAAATTGGTCAGTTAGACCTGTATTCACGTTCTGTCTTAGACAAATACTGCTTGTAAACCTACCATAGAATTTCTCAGTGTCTCTTCACAGTGAGTTAGTAAGAAGTGGCCAGTTTGCTTCATGAGGAGTTTTCACACCAAGATGGAAGCATAAAACTTGGTCAAAAAACCAGGTTCTTCCTGCACAGTGCCATCTTGGATGTATTCCTTTCAGTGCCTGTTGCTGACCAAAATCAGTGTGATATGAAGATTATAAATAGTCTCTAGCCAATTGAAGTTAAATATTAAATTTTAGTAAAATTCTAGGAAGTTAAGTTACTATATTATTATGGTTATGATGATTTTATTGGTAAGAACAATAGAGCTGTTTAGTTTGTCTTTTGGGGTAGGATTGGGGGCGTAGACTGGTCATTGGATCAACTGAAGTCTTTTCTTTCCTTCTTTTGTCCTTTAATGAGATAACTCTTTTTCTTTGACAGATTGAAGGACTATCCCCAGTACTGTCAGCACTTGGCCTCCATTAGTCACTTTATGCGGTTTCCTCATCATCTGCAGGAGGTAAGTTTGCTTGATGGTCAAACAGAGGAAGTTATTTTAAGGGTATTTAGCGCTTTAATTTTAAGAGCACTTTTTATATTGAGTCAGAGTACAGACAGTTTTTAACCAGTGTTCATTGTTGAACTGCTAATGAATGTTTCGTCAGCATCTAAAATTCTGAAATTATTGAGCCAGTATTTCGGGTTGACGTGATCTGTTGTGGATTCCTTTATGTATAGTTTATCAGTTATTCACTTTGTAATTTGTTTCTTTCCAGTCATGTGTAAATGTCTAATAACCTTTTTTTCAGGGTTATGATATTTACATGTTTTTTAAATAATGCAATTTTATGGTGGATCATTAGCCTTGCTAATTTAAAGCACATACTGCTATCCGATTTATTAGTGTTTATAGAATTCAGTTATGTAATCCAATTTGCAATGGTTTATTTTATATAAAACTCAATACTGTTGTGGAATAGCAAAAGCTTTAAAATGCCAACAGTCTTTAATATATTTATGTCAAAGTTAAGTTTCGGATCAGGTAAAATTTATTGCCCTTTGTTGCTTCCCTCCATTCTTGCCCATGGTCATCTTATCTATTCCTACCGCATCCAGTTTTCGCCTCTATGCACAGGAATTTTAAAATGTGTATCCTGAGCCTTGACCTCTCACAGGCACCATACACACATTTCTAACTGCCTGCTGTCTTATTTTGTTAACTTGTCTAGATGAGTTAATTCTCTTGGACTCCTTTTCTACCTACTTAGGGCAGTGCCAAACATGTCCCTTCTGTTTTTCTCATTAGAATCAGAGTTTGAAAGTAGAAAAAGACCTTGGGACCATCTAGTCCACCTAGTCTGTAGAAAGGGCTCGCTGATAAGTGTCCATCCATCTTCTGCTTGAAGGCCTCCAGTGGAAGGAGTCACCCATCTTTCCCCTTCCCCTTAGTCCCCTAGGGTTTCCTTTTCTTAAGGCTAGACATCCTCCCAGTTATGTTATGTTTTTTGGCTGCCATGTCACACACTGTTGCCTCACTGAAGTTTACTCAAAATCATTCAGCCTTTTTTTGAATTGTTTTTTAACCATCTTTCCCGGTCTTTGTATTATGAAGACTCTCCATTGTTTCCGCCACATAGTATGAGATCACTTTGTCAGATACTTTGCTAAAATTGAGGTACATTACCGATAGCATTCTCCTGACCTACTTGATTTTGTGATGTCAGGAAAAAAGCTAAGGTGTACTAAGGTTACTTTGTCTTGATTTACTCTCAAGAAGCCCATGCTGTCTCTTTGTAATCCCTGCTGCCTTTTCCTTATCTTCACTATGCATCTTTTTAATTATCTGTTATAGAATTCTCCAAGGATTTGAAGTCACTGGCAGACTCTGTTGTGTGTCTCATTCCTGCCCCCACCCCCATCCCTAGTATCATTGATTTAACAATCATATCCAGATCTTCAATACTCAAGGATGTAGTTTATCTGGGCCAGGTGACTTCACCAAGCACTGCTAGGTGATCTTTAAATATCTTATTTATTTTCATTACCAAGTCTTTGTTAGTCATTTTTGTTTGAGATTTTTCAGTGTAATGGTTTTTTCTTGGCAGAGAGAACGGAAGCAGTATAAAGATGGAGCCACTCCGCTTTTTTTCTTTTGTCTGTATGTCCAGTATATCTCAAGCAGTAGTCCTCCCACCTTTCCCCAAAACTAAAAAAAAATATGTTATTTTTGGCTTAATCTCCAGCTTCAGCCCTCCTGACAGTTTTTAAAAATAGGTTATAGCCTATAACTGACAATATTCTGTACCTGTGATCCCCTCTCTTCTGGAGGAGGGTGTGTGCAGAGCATGTGCATTTTTTATTATTTGTTCTCTAGCAAGATTGGTCATTGTGACTAGTCTCCTTTTGCCTGGATATGAGGTTTTTGAAAAAAGTCTTTTAAGAGATAGAGAGCTTAATGACTAAATATTTTGATTAGGTTGCCACTTGGCTAAAAGTTCTGATGTTGAACTTTGTTTTATAAGCAAAAAGAATAATCAGATTCAAAGGGGTAATGTCATTACTATATTAATACCAGAGTTTAAGAAAGCTTTTCATTCCTCTCTTTCTTTGCAGCATTACAATTGACTTCAATAGAGGGAAGGAAATTATGATATGAAGGTAGAATCATGTTCTGAATGGATTTAGGTGGCTCAAAAAGTGAAGGGGATAGAGTTTTAAAACTCTAAAGTCAAGTCAGCTCAAAAGATTTGTTTAGTGTTGACTCTTCCTGGTACTAAGTGTTGGGGATTCAAAGAAAGAAAGACAGTACCTGCTTTGAAGAGAAGCTCACCGTCTAATTAGGAGAGACAACATGCAAACCAGATATATACAGGGTAAATTGGAGGTCATCTCAGTGGGAAGGTATTAGGCATTCAGGAGGACCTGCTGAAGTTGGACACAGCAGGGTTTTAGCTCAGACTTGAAGGAAACCAGGGAAGTTGGCAGGCAGAGACAAGAAGAGGGTTCTAGAAATGTGGGATAGCCATTGAGTCAGGAGATAGACTGTCCTGTGGGGGCAATAGCCAGGGAGACCAGTGTCTCTGGGTAACTACATAGAGGGGAGGAGTAAATTAGAGAAAGCCTGGAAAAGGAGGAAGGAGGCAGGTTTTCAAGGGTTTTAAAATCTAGGGCATTTTGTATTTGATCTTACTGGTAATAGAAAGTCTTTGGACTTCATTGATTGTAGTGGAGAAGGGTGAGGAAAAATACTCAGGTGACTGACTAGAGGATGGACCCCATGAGGCGGTGAGGAGAGCCTTTACCAGTGTGTGGTGGCAATGCCAGAGTAAAGTGGGCTAATTTGAGAGATGTGGAAAAATGTTAAATAAAATTAACAATTCTTCTTCCTTTCCCATTCACTGTCATTCTCCAACCTAATAAATTCTTATTTCTTATTTTTTGAAAAGTACATTGAATATGGACAGCAATCTAGAGACCCTCCTGTGAAAATGCAGGGTTCAATTACCACCCCTGGAAGTATTGCACTTGCCCAGGCCCAGGCCCAGGCCCAGGCCCAGGTTCCAGCAAAAGCTCCTCTTGCTGGTCAAGTCAGCACTATTGTAACCACCTCAACAACTACTACTGTGGCTAAAACCATCACAATCACCAGACCCACAGGAGTTAGCTTTAAGAAGGATGTTCCAGTAAGTGAAATTCTTTCTTTGTTAAACTGTGAAATAGTTACATAGAGGAATTGTGAAATGAATTTCCATTTTGTGTACTTTGCTTACTTTGTCTTCTAGCCATCTATTAATACTACAAACATTGATACCCTGCTGGTGGCTACAGACCAAACTGAGAGAATTGTGGAGCCTCCAGAAAATGTTCAGGAAAAAATTGCTTTCATCTTCAACAATCTTTCACAGTCAAATATGACACAGAAGGTGAGTGTGCTCTGGTTCTTTGGTCCATAGTGAACATGAATTTTCTCTTAATAATGCTTTCAGTTTCTAGTTCTGATGTCCTATATTATAAGTTTGTTTTTTTCAGGCAAAATAGATAATTGTCTGAGATACGTACTAAATTTCAAGTCATAGAATTGTAACTCTTAAACTGATAGGAACCTCAACGGCCCTCTAGTCTTATTTTACGTGGGATGTGACGCAGACTTGGGGGGATATAAGGTCACATAAGGAGGAGGTAGGAGAACCAGGATTTGAATTGTACCAATTCCTTTATTCCTTCAGTGTCATTTTCAGTCTACTGACTTGACATAGGTTTAAAACTTATTACGCAAAGTCTGTCAAGTTCTATTGAAATCTGCTTTTACTGTTTAGAAAACTCAACTTTTCATCTATAGGTGTTATCAGTGTCCACTTTATTCTCATTGAATATATTTATTGAATGCTTTATCAGGCATACCCCTCTTATTTTTAATTAAAATACATATAAAATATTTTTCTCTCTGAGTTTACACTATGGGCCTGACATTACTGATGTGTACTTTACGTAAGCAGGGAGACCTGACTGAATTGTTTTATATTTAGAACATAATATTAGTCTTATGTCAATCTACAAACAAATAAATTTCAGTTTAAAAAAATTTCTTGAGCTTCGGGTCTCAAGGTACAGAGAGTTCTGCAGTCATCTTTTCTCACATTGCCTTCCATCCCTTGTTTCCATACAGGATGACCCCCAAGTCTTCATGTAGTGTGAAGCTACCAAAGCTTGCGTTTTTTTTTAAATGTGCCTAATTATTTGTCTTTTCCATTAGAATGTGAGCTTCTTCAGTCATCAGCAAACGCTTCATAAGTGTCTGCTGTGACCCAGGCACTGTACTAAGTGTGCAAAGACAGTTCTGCCTGCAGGGTGCTTACAATCTGATTGGGAAAGCTAGCACAGAGAAGTTGAAATGGGGCAGAGGGAAAGGTACCAGACAGATGTGTTTAGAGAAGTCCCAGTGTAGTGCAGGGAAGGGGGGGCAGGAACTGCTGGAGCATTTACTTACCTTCCCAGCCCTTACAGCAGGGTCTGGGACACAGAGTGAGCTCTTACTTAAGGGCTTGTTGGCTGATCAACCCTAGATTCTGATACGGGTGGTATTATAGTTGGAATGTTTTTGTAGTCAGGTGCACTTTTTGTGAACGTAGTGATTGTAGTGCTTAGTACGTGGCAGCATTCTGTATCAGAACATGGCTTCACATGCACTTAGAAGGTGACCCTTGAGTTGAGTTTTCATCCGCATCACTTAACCCAGCTTTATTTCGTTCATATTTAAACATTTTTCATGCAATGCCCTGTGCCCAGGTGGAGGAGCTGAAGGAAACAGTGAAAGAAGAATTCATGCCTTGGGTTTCCCAGTATCTTGTCATGAAGAGAGTCAGCATTGAGCCAAACTTTCACAGCCTTTATTCAAATTTTCTTGATACTCTTAAGAATCCTGAATTTAATAAGATGGTTCTGAACGAAACCTACAGAAATATTAAAGTGAGTAGTAGATCCTTTATAATTTCTTCTTTAAATTGTTTTTTTAAAAATTTGCGTATTTAGATTTTATAATTTTAATATCTCAAAATCAGATAATGGTTAGATTAAGGGAAGCCCTTCATCTGTCATGTGCCTTAGAACCTTTCTTGATTCAACTGTTTTTGCTTATAACTAACTTTGTTCCTGCTAGCCCAAGATTTGCTTGTTGTGCCTTTAGTAATTAATTTAGAGAATAATCACATGGAAGTAGTCACAGTTCAAATATCTGGTATAAGCTCTTATTACTTTTAGCTAAAGTTTAAAAAATGTCCGTGTGTAGTATCATGCAGGTGCTTACCTTATAAATGCATTTAAAATTTTTTTCCATATTTAGGTTTTATTAAATGATAACTAGCAGGATACTATACTAATGTATCTTGTATCTGAATTTGGGCAGAAATGATAAATTGTCTAGATGCAGTGAAGCTGATACTTTTGAGACCTATTTTACTATAGTACTTGACTGGCTGTTTATCAAAGTGTTCGTTACAGGGTCAGAGTCACCAGCTGAGTGGCCTTTTCCCTGCCCTGCTGTTTCTGAGTTTTATTAAGTCTTTCTCATTTTCATACAGCTGCCTCATTTTAGATGGTGCTGTCACAGACACTGAGTCCCTACCCCCCAACTCCCCAAAAAAGTTGTCAGTGGAACTGCAATGAAGATAGATGTCCACCCAGGACACCCTAAGCTCTTTACCTTGTGTAAAATTGATTGTTTGCAAGGTTCTTGTTAGATAAGCGTGAGGAAGGTGTCAGCTTATCAGTGTTACTCATGAAACACAAGTCTGTTACTTCGTTTCTTTGAGGGTACTTAGGGACCACTTTATGGAAAGCACCAAATAAACTGTCAGTTTTAA
This sequence comes from Notamacropus eugenii, assembly GCF_028372415.1. Taxonomy (NCBI): domain Eukaryota; kingdom Metazoa; phylum Chordata; class Mammalia; order Diprotodontia; family Macropodidae; genus Notamacropus; species Notamacropus eugenii. Next base: position 715,478,988 of record NC_092872.1, read on the forward strand.
AGCACTATTTTTTAACCCTATTGATGGAAATTTTCACCACTTTAGGTTACGCTGTAGTGCCAAAGAACCCCTTAAAACCCCAAAGAACAGCTGATTGCGTGTTCAGCTCGTGTTCTGGTGGTGGTGTTAAGGAACATGACTGGTGCGTGTAGCTTAGAGCAGGTGTGATACTTGGTTCAGTGAATACCCAGACAAAAAACAAGGTTGAGAAATCTGAAGCCACTAGGAGCTTTGACAATGGCAGAGAGGTCACAAACTGCAGGAGTTGGGGAAAGGATGGGCACAGGGTAAATAACTAGGAACTTTGTTGTATAAAATCCTTACTGTTGAGAGAGATTGTCAAAATCTCTGAAGAACAGTGGCATGTCCCGGCTAACTTGAAATGGCATTGTTCTTGTTAAGTTTTTCTGTATTCATTTTCCCCCCTCTTACTCAGGAGGTTTTTGTTGGCACCAGTATGTTCAGGAGAGTTGGCTTTGGTTCTTCAAAATAGATTTGAAGTCAGGTCACTGTAACAACTCTGGAAAGTTTTCAGAGCATAAGACTTTCTTCTTGAAGGAAGGAAATGTTTCCCTGATGTTGTATTAAGTGGTAGAGAACTTGAATTTAGGGGGGTGGATTGTCTGAAACGCTAGTTCTTTCTTTCCTTGGAGCCTAAAAGGCTAAGTTCTGAATCCTTACTCTTTAGGTAGAGAAGTAATTATTCTCATTACTCCCATGTTTCATCTTCAAGTCTAAGTTCTTAAAAAAACATGTTTTAGGTGCTTCTGACATCAGATAAAGCAGCTGCCAACTTCTCAGACCGCTCCTTGCTGAAGAACCTGGGCCACTGGCTGGGGATGATCACACTAGCCAAAAACAAACCCATCTTACACACAGTGAGTTTCCATTCAAAACTGTGCATATAGCACTGACTATTCTAGCTTGCGCATAGAAGCTTTATACTGGGAATCTAGTTCCCTCTCTTCTATCCACTGAGTCTTGGACCCTACGAGAGTTAATTTGCCTTCCTGACCTCATGAAAAGATGGAATTGACCTAAATGAGTGCCAAATATCCTTAAATGTTGTATCACATGAATCTACTGGTTTGGCTGTTGCCAGTGACTTTTTAGTCTAAATTATGGTTTATTGGTGTGTTTCTGGGGCAAATTGACACCTGGAGTTATAAGATCTGGGCGTGTGCTAACAATCTTTGCCCTATACTCCTTAGTATTCCACTTTACTGTAGGTGAGACTACAATATAGTTTTATCCTGTGATTATGTTCTCTTTTGGAAAGAAGACCAGTAGCATGTGTGGAAAAAAGTTCACCCCATTTTCCTATAGTTTCCTATTAATGTCTTTCAGCTGTGTGTGCTGGATGCATACTTAGAATGATTTAAATGTGAAGTATCTTTAGACTTTTAAATATTATTTTTTTGTTTATTCCAGGACTTAGATGTGAAATCTTTGCTGTTAGAAGCTTATGTTAAAGGACAGCAGGAATTGCTGTATGTGGTGCCCTTTGTTGCCAAAGTCTTAGAATCCAGTGTTCGGAGTGTGGTAAGAAGAACTTCATATTTTTAAATGGAACTAGCTACAGTCATATCATTACCACCTTGCAGCTTTAGGTGCTATGACGTCAGAGTTGATTTTCCTTCCATACAGAGGGATAAAGCCTCTCTTTTTAATAACCCAATATGCTAGTAAGCACACACAGACTTGATAATTGGGGTGTGTAGGTATATGTCCTACACCTGACATAAAGTGTTGACTTCAGGCAAATAACTTCTGATCTTACCCCTCTGTCTTGTAATTGAGAGCTTAGATCTAGGCAGTGATATAGTTTCTCTATTTTTTTCATAATTCTGCTCTTTTTATGATAGAAAGAGGACTTGGAAACTTTGCATATAGTTATGGTTTTTAGATACACATGTATAACAGGTAGATGTTTTTAAATAAGTTTGTTTTTTGTTTTTTTTGTTTGTTTTTTGACAACGTACTGCTTTTTCTTTAGGTTTTCAGGCCACCAAATCCTTGGACAATGGCAATTATGAATGTACTAGCTGAGCTTCACCAAGAACATGATTTAAAGGTAATTGTATTTATTATTATTATTCTCTTGGGACATTATGCAAGAAATTGATGCTTTTTTGTATTGTATACATAAAGGGGAGTAAAATCCATTGTTTTATGGTGTATATCCCTGCCCTTTGAAGGCAGTCTGTAAGTTCTGTGGGAGGGGAGACAAATTAACGGGTAGTGAGTGAAACTGGAATTTAGATATTTGAAATCTAATTCAACTGTAATGATTCAGTTAAACTTGAAGTTTGAGATTGAAGTTCTCTGCAAGAATCTTGCCTTGGACATCAATGAGCTAAAACCTGGGAGCCTCCTGAAAGACAAAGACAGACTGAAAAACTTAGAAGAACAGCTTTCTGCCCCCAAAAAGGATGTCAAGCAACCAGAGGCACTTCCTCCTATCACAACCACCAGTGAGTACAGTTTTTAGTGAAAGTACATTTTTCCTGCTTTTTACACTAGTTTTTCATATCAGAAGCACAATGATCCATGGTATTGATAATTCAGGGTATCCTGAAATCCTGGTGGGCCTTCTGAATATTCATGGGAAGATTCAGTTTGATTGATTCTATAGATTTTAATGTTTTTTTTTTCCATCAGAAATTGAAAACATGTACATGTGTATACGTGCAGCAACCATCTAAAATACTTGACGAACTAGAAAACCTAATACTATTACTGTATTGAATTAGAGTTTATTGTCTATAAGAATTTAGATGTCCTAAGTGGATCAGTGTTATTCCTCAGACTGTCTGGGGCCCTTAATGAATTCTGTAGTGAACAAAAGTAGTTTATTTCTGGATTAGGATGGTTCTAGCAGGCAAGGTGGCTTGGGTACCCCCTGGGTGCCTTGGGGCTCTTTTGGAGTCTTCCCATTGTAGCTCAAAGCTCTTTAACTCTGTATCCTTGTCAGGACTTCTCAGCTCTGGGGCCTAACCATGTGGCAAGACTTAATGTGACTCCAGGGCCTTGAACGTCTTGTGAAGTTATTATTGACTTCCTGAGGGGCGACTAAATCTTGGCACTTGTTTGTGTAGAGGAGGCAGAATTTTTGATAATGGGTCAGTTCCCTGGAGGGAGATTGACTAGATTTAACTGTATTCATGGCTTTTTTCCAGATTAGCAATCGAGCTAATATATTCTGAGTGTTTGCATTCAGAGCTATTTAACTTTTGTTAAACACTTGGTTCTGTTTTCAAAGTAGTTGTTATTTTAATTTTTTTCTCCTTTTCTATCAAGCTACTTCTACCACACCAGCTACCAGTACCACTTGTACGGCTACTGTTCCTCCACAGCCTCAGTATAGCTACCATGACATCAATGTCTATTCACTGGGTGGTCTGGCACCGCACATTACTCTAAATCCTACGGTAAGTTGCCAGCATTACCCTTCTTTGCATTTTAAAGGTCTTACCTTTCTCCCCTCCCCATGCATTTTTCTCTCCTTTCCCCTTGCCTCCCCTCTTCCCCCTCTTCTTACCCCACAAATAAAGGTCTTTGGAGGCATACAGTGTTCAGTACCCTCTTCTCTATAGTCTTCTTTTTTACCTTTTACTCCCTGAATTTCTCTGTTAATTTGTCTGCTGATAGGACACGAACTACAGAGTGTGGAGGAATGCTCTTAAATTTTGATAATGTTAATAGTAGGAGGCTAGGGATTAATTTATTTGGGGAAGGGGGCATAGGCAGGCCATTTTGTTTCCCTTGTATCCCTCATCCTTTCCTTGTCAGCACAAAAAGTACTTAGGACAACCTAATTTATCCGCTCTGTTTTTCCCTTTCCAACCCTAGCGTGGTCTAGGACATTTTTGGGGAGTGAAAGAGAAACATGTAGAATTTAGGAATGGTAAATGGAGATGGGGAAATAAAGGAAATGGAAGCTAGGGAGAGACCAGTTTGCTTAATAGTCACTGAAGTATTCTTATTCTCTTATATTTCTTGTTACCTTGGTGAGTACCCCAAAGGGTCAGAGTGCTAGATTGTTCACCTCTGATTCAGGAAAAGGTCAGATCCATTAAAGAGGAGTCCAAGGAGCAAGATCGAATTAGGAGGCTAGTTTGGGCAGAAAACTGGTGGGTAAGGTAGGCCGTATTCTCAATGACTCACCAGTGTGAATAGTTATACAGTATATTATCTGTCTCTATACCTAAGGAGTTTGAGAGGCACCATGGGTTGTGTGACCTTCAGTGACCCTGTCAGCTAAATTCACCTAAAGGGAATTAAATTGAGCACCATGATAATTGCTTTTAAAAAAAAAAAATGACATTTTTTTCAAGAGGCATCTTAAACTTTGTAGTATCATTAGTTTAAATGCAATTTTCCTTTCCTTTTCTACCTTAATTCATAATGTGCTGTAATACAGAATAACCAGAACATTTTTTAAAAAGCCATTGTAAATTTAAGACACTAAACTAAGTCTGTTCTTTTGTGTATGTTTGGGTAACTAGCTTTTCAGTAAATCTGGTTTCTATCTACTTTCCATTTCCTTTGCACTATTCTACCAGAAGTGTTTGAGCTCTTGGCATAGCCCATGAATATTCAGTCTAAAATTCAGAGTTGGAAATCATTCTATGCCCTTGTGCTGCTTTTGAGCACAAATTCTTTTGCATTTCTGTACTTTAAAATTTAACAAGTAGTTAACATGGATTGTGGCATTTTAAATGCTTTTTGCAAAGGTGAGCCCCAGGATGAATTAAATTATTACTTAATGTTGGTTCTCAGGTTCTCCTCTCCCACTTGGCTCTTCTTGGCAAGCCAAATCAGAAGGTCTTCTGAGCCTGGTCTTAAGTCTCTACCTCTTCTGGCAGATACCTGGAACTGAGCTTATCTTTGTATATATTCACCTTAAAATTTTCATCCTCATTTTGAGGTAGGGGTTAGTGATTTCAGCTTCTAGCTGGAATCCTAAATGTAAAGTATGTTTGGTAGGGAATCTGTAGATTAGGACAGTCACACAAGCTTCCCGTCATGTTCTGTTCACCCCCTTCCTCATGCTCATGTGTGTACGTGCGCGCGCGCACACACACACACACACACACACACTCACTCTTCCCCAATCCTTAACTACTTCATAGATATTGCCATATTATACTAAAAAGTACTTATTTTTCTGATTATACTGTATTGAATAGTCCTAATCATCATGGAGAAATAAAAATGTTCCCAATGAAAGGAGCAGCTTGATTAAATTATACTTAAAATACATCATTCCCCTTTCTCCTAAGGGCCATACTTAGGGTTATACGTAGACCCTTTGAGATCAGCTAGTTTAATCTCGCTTTACAGAAATGGAAATAGCCCCAGAAAGGTTAAGGGACTTCCCTAGAATCACACACCTAGTTAATAGCAGATCAGGACAAGACAGAGCTCAGCTTACCTGACTTCTAGTTCAGTGCTCTTGACTGTCTCATAGGTTGTATTCTTCTACATCATTTCCAGAGATGTGGGTTTTTATGTGTTTGTTACAGTTTTAAATTGAAAATGGCTTTCATTAGCAAGCAGAAAATTTAATAAGGGGGGCCAAATTTGAATTATCATGGTATGAGAGTGGGCTTTCAGGTAATGATGCAAAAGGCTTAAAGTAGAAGTTTTGGTACATGGTACATTTGCTCTCTTAAAAGGAGTCTGTCTATTGTAAGGCTAATGAAATATGAAGGTCCCAAAAAGAAGAGACAACTTTTCTGCTTTGCCTTTTATTTTAAAAAGAAAGAAAAAAAGCATCCTACTTGTTAAATCTCAGATTTCACTAAGACCCAAAGGTAGAAAACTGCCTTATGTGAATTCAGATTTGCCTCATTATAATTGGTATTTGGTTTAAATGAAGACTTATAACTATGGCATACCAAGGGAGAGCTGTTTTTTTTGTTTGTTGGTTTTGGTTTGGGTTTTTTGGTTACTAGCATCTCAAGTACTTTCAGATGTTTTCTAATGTATAGTTTGATGTAGAAAGACTCCAGTCATTTTAGTTACAAGTTTTATTTTCAGTTGTTTGCATTTGTTAGTTTGATAAATTTAACTTTGAAAATAATTTCAAAGAATGAGAGTCACAGTTACTTGTAAATAGGGTTTGATATCAGTTACTTAACTAGGAGTTGATTTAATGTTTCTTCGTTCCAGATTCCATTGTTTCAGGCTCATCCACAATTGAAGCAGTGTGTGCGTCAAGCAATTGAACGTGCTGTCCAAGAGCTTGTCCATCCAGTAGTGGATCGGTCAATTAAGATTGCCATGACTACTTGCGAACAGATTGTCAGGAAAGACTTTGCACTGGATTCTGAGGAGTCACGCATGCGGATAGCAGCTCATCACATGATGAGGAACCTGACTGCTGGCATGGCTATGATAACTTGCAGGGAACCTTTACTCATGAGCATAGCTACCAACTTGAAAAACAGTTTTGCCACAGCACTAAGAGTAAGTGTAGAGTAAGATAATAAAAAGTAATGATGAATAATCTTAATGTTGGAGAAATAAGACTTATTTTTAAATCTAAATGGAGATTCATTTTCTTTTAGAAAAGGTTTCATTTTGTGTGTTTCACTTTTGGTTATGTGCAGCAACAACGAGAATGGATTTTTTTTCTTTATTACATGTTGGAGACTAGTTTTGGGGCTATAAGGTATAGCGGGGGGGCATCCTGGCTGCGTCTTGTTGACTCCTGTATTCAGCAGTCAATTTTCTTTTACAGATGGTCTTGAAATTTACTGTTGGCAATATCAACTTTGATGCTAGACTACTTCGTGGAAGTTTCTTTTAACTATTTAAAAAATTACTTAATTAACAATTGAAGGTTTTTGAGTTTGAAACTTTTCTTAGTATAAAGTGACTTTTTAAATATAAAGAACATGATGTTTTGTCTGAGTTACTCAAGCAATTTCTGCATTCAGTGAGAAAATGCCAAGAAAGCCATATTTTATCCTTTTTTGTAGGCCGCATCCCCCCAGCAGAGGGAAATGATGGAGCAGGCAGCAGCACAGCTAGCTCAGGACAATTGTGAGTTGGCATGCTGCTTTATTCAGAAGACTGCAGTAGAAAAAGCAGGACCAGAAATGGACAAGAGGCTAGCAACTGTAAGTGCTTTGGCATCTGCCTTTTTAAAAGCTCTCTGTGAAGTAGTACTTCCTAAAAAGAATCTTCTAACAAAACTAACCTAGTAAGACTTTTGTTTGTAGGAATTTGAGCTTCGAAAACATGCAAGGCAAGAGGGGCGCAGGTACTGTGATCCTGTTGTTTTGACGTACCAGGCTGAGCGGATGCCGGAGCAGATCAGACTGAAGGTTAGAATTCATAGCTTTGTCTCTTTACCCACACACACTTTTCCCATGGAAGTGGAATGGTAATTTGGAATGGGAGAGGGGAGTTAGACAACTCCCTTTTTACTTGAATCACCTGCTGCTCCCAAGTTATTTATAAAGCACTTAACTATTGGCAGCTTTTAATGGAATGGACCTAAGTTCTCATGATTGGAAGAGTGTTGAAGTATTTAAGTCACCCAACTTTTGGAATTTATCATCTGGTCTATTCCTGCTTTTGTCTCCCTCTAGTCATGTCTTCTAGTGTACATATGTTTTTAGTGCTAGTTCCCTGTTAGTCCTGATAAGGAATGTGAGAATTTGGAGACTTGAATAGATTTACTGCTTATATTCCCAGTAAAGACTTCATTTGGCATAACCATTTGTTAAATTTGTAGTTAGGTGACCCAGACTAGTAAAGATGTGGAATCTTCTTCAAATGGTAACTTTTTTAGGTTTTAGTTTTGTAACTTTCCTGAGAATGCTTCCCATTCTATGTAGATGTGTTTATCATTGTCTTCATTATTATTTTTTCCCAAAAGGTTGGTGGTGTAGACCCAAAACAGCTGGCTGTTTATGAAGAGTTTGCACGTAATGTTCCTGGCTTCTTACCTACCAATGATTTAACTCAGCCCACAGGATTTTTAGCTCAGCCTATGAAAGTAAGTTCTTGACTTTACTTGAACTGAAACTTTAATCATTATGAATATGAATATATTTTGTTTTCCATCACTTTGTTGTTGTTCAGTTGTTTGACTCTTCATGATCCCTTTTTGGGGGTTTCCTTGGCAGAGATACTGAAGTGTTTTGCCATTTCCTTCTTCAGCTTATTTTACAAATGAGAAAACTGAGATAAACAGGGTGAAATGACTTTCCCAGTATCACACACCTAGTGTGTGTCCGAGGCCAGATTTGACATCAGGAACATGTCTTCTTGACCTCAGGCCTGGTACAGTCCATTGTACCACCTAGCTGCCCTTTCCATCACTAATGTAATCATATGGAATTTTCCTGATTTTGGATTTAAATAAAGAAGTCACTGTTCCTAATTGGAAAGTAATGGATGCATCCGTTACTGGACTTGAAATTATAAGTCATACTTTCAAGTTCTAGCCACCAGCATTTTCTAAATTAAATTTTTTTTGGTTGAAATACACTTTAATCAAAATTTTTTGTTTTTCTCCCTCTCTTACTCCCCGTTTCTTTAAGATAACAAGCAACTTAATATAGGTTATACATGTACAATCATGTAAAACATTTTCGTGTTGCTTGTTGTGAAAGAAAGCGCATGAGCCCTTTCCCCCACTCCAGAAATAAAAAAGACCCCAAGAAAAATAAAGCTAAAGATGTTCTGCTTCAGTCTGCATTCAGATGCCATCTTTGGAGGTGGAGAGGATTTTTCTTAAGAAGTCCTTCAGAACTGTTAGGTTATTGTATCGCTGAAAATGGCTAAGCCATTCATAACTGATTATCGTGCTGTTATTTCTGCTACTTTGTACAATGTTTTCCTCCTTATTTCAGTTTGTATCGGTTCATGTGAGTCTGCCCAGGTTTTCCTGAAACCATTCTGCTGGTCGTTTCTTATAGTGCGGTAGTATTCCATCACAGTCACATCTACTCAGTCAGTCTCTCAATCTTTGCCACCACAAAAACAACTGCCATAAATATTTCTGTAAAAATAGTTCCTCTTTTAAAAAAACTTTTTAAAATATAAATTTATTTCTAGTTTTCATCATTCACTTCCATAAGTTTAAATTTTCTCCGCCTCTCTCTCCCTCCCCCGTCCTCAAGACTGCGTGCAAGCTGATCTAGGGTCTACATATACATTCTTATTAAATATTTTCACATTAGTCATGTTGTATAGAAGAATTAGAACCACTGGGAAGAACCACGAGAAAGAAAACATAAAAAAGAGCAAATAATATGCTTCGATCTGCATTCAGAATCCATATTTCTTTCTCTGGATGGCATTTTTCCATCACGAGTCTTTTGGAATTGTTTTAGTTCCTTGCATTGCTGAGCAGAGCTAAGTGTATCAGAGTCTGTTGTTGAATACTGTGGCTGTTACTGTGTACAGTATCAGTTTATATAATTCTTTCTAGGTTTTTATGAAGTCCTCCTGCTCATCATCTCTTATAGCGTGATAGTATCCCATTACATTCAGATACCACAGCTTGTTCAGCCATTCCCGACTTGATGTGCATCCCCTCAGTTTCCAGTTCTTGGCCACCACAAAGAGCTGCTCTAAATATTTCTGTGTGTGGGTTTATTTGGGGGAGGCGAGGTTGTTTTGTTTTGTTATTTGAGCTTTTAATCTCTTTGGGATACTTACTCAGTAGTGGTGTTACTGGGTCAGAGGGTAAGCCTGGTTTTTATGGCCTTTTGGGCATAGTTTCAAATTGCTCTCCAGAATGGTTGGACTAGTTCAGAACTCCTCTAGCAGTGCATTAGTGTCTCATTTTTCCCTCACCATTTGTCATTTTTCTTTTCTGTCACATTAGCTGGTCTGATAGGTGTGGGGTGGTACCTCAGAGTTTTAATTTGTATTTTTCTAATCAACAGTGATTTTTAGAGCACTTTTCCATATGACTGTAGATAGTTTTGATTCCTTTGACCATTTTATTAATTGGGGAATGACTTCCATTCTTCCGTATTTGATGCAATTTTCTGTATGTATTTGTGAAATGAGCCGAGCCTTCAACTCTTGACCAGCTCTCTAACTTTGCCCTAATAAGTTGACTTCTGTATACCCTGGACTTTTTATCTGTACGATGGAAACATTAGCTGGTATTACCCACGGACTCTCAATATTTTCTGAGGAAAATACCTCATAAATGAAAGCTGCTATTATTTCTCATCATAAAACAGTGTTTTTCTTCCTAATTAGAAATTAATATGATAAGCCATCTTTAAAAATAGATGGCAAGACAAACAGGTATGTGTGAACTGTGACAGCACAGGTAGGGCACTGTCATTCATGAAGGTTTCCTGATTCTCTTGTAACAGCAAGCTTGGGCTACCGATGACGTAGCACAGATCTATGAAAAGTGTATCACGGAACTGGAGCAGCACCTGCATGCCATCCCTCCAGCCTTAGGCATGAACCCCCAGTCTCAGACTCTCCGGAGCCTTCTGGATGCTGTTGTAATGTCACGCAACTCTCGGGATGCCATTGCTGCCCTGGGCTTGCTGCAGAAGGTCAGCTACTTGGTGTAGTCAGATAGGCTTTGTCCTAATGAAAACATTTCCTGGTTATTGACTTAATAGTGATCACACATTTGAGTGGAACTCTCAAAGTATTTTCCCCCTATAAAGTCAAGCATTACAAATTCCATATAGATTTTTAAAGTAGAGGTCAGCTTTGGAGTTATATTGATAGTTAGGTACTTCAGAGTCATCTCTTTAGAGGAGGTGTGTGTGGGTGTCTGTGTGTATGGTATACCTGTTAAAGAACTGGGAAAGATAAGGAGGGATAAGTTAGACAGTTTTGCCAGAGCCTTAGGCATGAAAGAATTTGTACCAGGACAGAAGACAGGTGGCTTTCTGACTGGAATGAAATTAATCTGCAGACTTTTATTAGGCAGCTACTGTGTACATTAAGGTGCTTACATTCTAACAGGGATACAAATACATCTCTAAATGGATGCAGAATATAAAGAGAATTCAGAGTAGAGAAGGGAGGAGGGCAGTAGCACGGGTTCAGGAGAGGTTTCAAACAAGGATTCCTCTTTTCCTTCAGGTCCCAGCTCAAGCGCTACTTTTTATGGGGTGGAGGTGAGGAAAAATGTATTTCATGTTTGCAGCCAGTGCAGAAGATGAGAAATATGTGGAGTGTTGTGTGTGAGGAACAGTCTAGTTTGATCAGATCCAAGGGAATAAGGGGGGAGAGAGTATCTCTCCAATTTGGACAGATAGATTAGGGCTTTAAAAACTAAATAGAGGAATTTGGATTTTATCTTCATGGTAGGAGGGAACCACTGACGAGTTTGAAAAGGGAAACTACTTTGGCGGCAGTGTTTCAGTTGGATTGGCCTAGGGAAAGCCTTGAGACATGATGAGGCTTTTGTAACAATTCAAGGAAGTGCTGATGAGGGCTTAAATTAAGGTGGTAGCTGTGTGAGTGGAGAGATGATATGAAAGAAACAAGATTTGCCAACTGTTTGAATCATATGAGGTGAAGGAGTGAGGAATCAAGAAAGATTCTAAAGTTAAGAATGCAAGGGACTGGAAAGATATTGGTACCTTTGCCAGAAAAAGATGTGTGAGTTTGGGCATGAAATTCAAGGCACAGGATATGAGGCAGATATTGTTTAATAGATAAGGGTGGAAACAGTATTTAGAGGTAAAATAGAAGGCAGGCAAAAGGAAGTTAGGGAGAACCTTGTGATTCACAGATAGACAAAGCCCTTGGAATAAGTTGCGGTTTGAGGGTAGGTTTTGTTTTTGGCTGTAAGTATATGTGGCATGCTGATTTTATTCCTGTTCTCTAGGCTGTAGAGGGCTTGCTAGATGCCACAAGTGGTGCAGATGCTGACCTGCTGCTACGTTACCGGGAGTGTCACCTCCTTGTATTGAAAGCATTACAGGATGGCCGTGCCTATGGGTCTCCATGGTGTAACAAACAGATCACAAGGTCAGTAACCAGATGCAAAAGAGTTGGAACAGCATTTGTCCTTCGTGTGTCCTCTGGATAACCTTTTGGTAGCAGGTGAAATGGGATAGTGTACAGACTAATTAATTATTGGCTTCTCTTTGAGAAATGCTGAGAATTGTTTAACCATTCAATTTATTAAGCTTCTTATGGAAAGGGAAAAGATAGACATTTTTGCATGAGGAGCACATTTTAGCTTGCTTAAGAATGAGCAAATGCTTTGGCTGTAGCATTCCCTGTTAAATAATTTTATGCAGGAACTCCTGGTATACAGGACTTGATACAAAGCCATTCTTTGGACAAAGATTCATTTTCTTACTTTGGGTAGAATTTTGTTAGGTGCTAGGGGTGGGAGGAGAGATACAAAGGCTAATAGAGGCACACAGTCCACCTTTCCGTCATGGGGCTTATGATGTCTGTTCTGTCATAGGGGAAAAAGAAGCCACTCTAACACACAGCATCAGTGAATTAGCCTGTGGCTTTGTAGATATTCTGTGGTCTTCTCCCTCCGCCCCCAAACCCCACAATATTGAAGATATCATTAAGGAGATAGCATTTGAGGTGGACTCTAAAGGGTGGAGAGGAGCCCAGCAGGTGAAGAGTGCTGCCAGAGGGAAGCCGTTTGTGGTACAGAGACCAGCATGAGCAGAGGTGTGGTGGTGGGTCAGAGGATAGGCTGAGCCTGTTCGATTCAGTTGCCTTAAAACTCTGAATGGCCATTGTTGAGCTACTGGTACCCCAAGTTTCTTGTATTTGGAACACATTTCCTTTTAGGTCTAAAAGAGGTCCTCTATTTGCCTCTTGTTTACTATTCAGTAAACTAATCCCAGGTCATTAAAAACAAATATAACTTTCTTAGGTGCCTGATTGAGTGTCGGGATGAGTATAAGTATAACGTGGAAGCAGTAGAGCTGCTGATTCGCAATCATCTAGTTAATATGCAGCAGTATGATCTTCACCTGGCTCAGGTAAAGAGGGTGTGGCTTATCTGAACTAAATTGGAGAATTTGTCCCCTTGGGGAGCCTTTCTCAGACTGCTCCTCTGCTGATTTTGTGGTTTCCTTATTACCAGTCAATGGAGAATGGTTTGAACTACATGGCTGTGGCGTTTGCTATGCAGTTGGTGAAGATACTATTGGTGGATGAAAGGACTGTGGCCCATGTTACTGAGGCAGATCTGTTTCATACCATTGAGACGCTGATGAGGATCAATGCTCACTCCCGAGGAAATGCCCCAGAAGGGTGAGGACAACACAGTTTGCTTTTAATTTCTGTTATGCTGCTTTATTTATTTACAACATTTAGGATGCTTCAAAGCAAAGGATCCATATTTCAAGGAGTAGAACCTTAACTGCCAGACAAATTTTGTGTCTTACATTGATCCCTGATTTCAGTGGCATAACTGAGCCTAAGTGATGGGGCTGGTCTCACCGGTGTGTGACCACCCAGAGAACAGAGAGGCAGTAATGTGGAGGAAATATGTTAATGAATGGTGTATTAGAAAAGAGATGGTCACTGCCTTTGGGGAGTCTTTGGGGTGCTATGCTTGTGGGATCAGAAATGCCTCATACAACCCTCACTTTGCATTTCTTACTCCAGGTTGCCCCAGCTGATGGAAGTGGTGCGATCAAACTACGAGGCTATGATCGACCGTGCACATGGGGGCCCCAACTTCATGATGCATTCGGGCATCTCCCAGGCCTCTGAGTATGACGACCCCCCAGGCCTCCGGGAGAAGGCAGAATACCTGCTGCGGGAGTGGGTGAACCTCTACCACTCTGCAGCAGCTGGCCGAGATAGCACCAAAGCCTTCTCTGCGTTTGTTGGACAGGTAGAGCTTTTGGAGAGAAAGGTGCTTTTTATTCGGCATAAGTGGGGTGTGGCGCTTCCGATGTCACTGATGGCCAGGAAAAAGCTAGTGTAGTGAAGGAATATTGTTATTTTGTTAGGGGTAGGCTATGACTAATCAAATGCTGGCTAATGAAACTAATAAATAAATCTAGCCACAGGTGTACTTTAGCAGCCCTGAGCAGCACATGAGGAAAATAGGGCACTTAATGGGGTTACAGTCTAATTTTAATTTTCTGAGTTAAAATTCTCCAAAGCAAACCTTAACCTGTATACTCATGAAAACAAAACCAAAATACCTAAGACTGGCAGTGCATTTACTAGCATGAAAATTAACTAGCTTATTCCACACTAAATTTAAGCAGATTAGTTTTAGGAAGTGATTTTTGATCATGTGCGTCAGATTTGTTCTAAACTGGAACTCTTAACTGGAAGTGTCAAGAATAAGGGCACTGCCTGAGGGCAGGGTTAGCAGAGGTTATTAATACTTTTATGATTGATTGACAATGACCAGTGAAAGAAATGTAGTTATGTTTATCGCCATAGCGTAACATAAATTTCCATATTGCTTATCCCCATGGGGTACTTCTAACCTTTTTTTTTTTTTTTTTAAAGGGACCTAACTGCCACGTTAGTGTTCATAGCCTTCATGTTAATTATGTTGCCCAGTAACAGCTCTTTATGCAGGGTCCCTTTTCTGAGAGATCCCTGCGGGTTCTGGAATAGAACTGTCAGCTTCCTTTCTTTGGCTTCTTGTTCCGTTTCCCAAATTAAGGAATCACACTGCCAGGTAGAGGTCAGATGAGGCCACATGTTGATTACTAATAAGGCATGTGGTAGCTTAAGTTTTTAATATATTAAAAATGCCATTTATTTTGCAAAGTTAAATGCCAGTACTGCTTTGGTAAACTTTGTTCTTCAAACCCCAGTTAGGGATCATGTATAACATCTCCCTCACTCCAGGGGATGAGTAAAATGGATCCCGTGAGAAGCTGTTGTTGCCGAGTTTATGGCTTTCCATGTGGACAGAAGCACTGCGAATCCATTTCCTTTGTTATAATAGCATTTCATGAGTTTGGTGCCTGTCACATATTTGCTTTGACCTGTCCTCTTTTTCAAAGAGATAACGTTGCATTTTAAACTATTAGAATGTTGTTGCTCATTTACCTTCTCTTTAATTTCAGCAGTAGTGTCTTCTTCCAAAATAATCTACTTCCTCTACCCACTCCCACCCCACCCCCCAAACAAAACATAGACAAAACTAAGCACTACATTTTACTTGGTTAAGTTGTAGTTTGGCACTTTGACTTCTGCCTTTATTCAGTTTTCTTGCACATCCATTTTAAATGCATTTAAAACAAAATCCAGCTGTTGGAGTTTTTCTTTGTTGTAGCTGTATTGCTTGGGGCAACAGTTTTCCTTTATTGGTTGAATTAATTTAACCTGATCCTGCTTCACCTCAAGTCTTTGTGCAATATAATTTGCAAGCCCCTTTTCTTGTTTGAGTTTTTTTTTTGGCTTGTATTATGTGCTTCTAATTGTTAATATGTATCCAGCTGTATTAATACAATTTTTAAAATGAACCCTCCTTTCCATTGGTGTCTCCTACTTTTACTAAAGTCATTTTGAAGTTAAACTTTGTGGGGTTTCTAAAAGTAGTTGCCAACTAAGGCATTTTGATGATAAATCAGTAATAATCTCTAAGAAGTTTATACTGTTAATCTAAAATTTCTAGAATGCTCCCAGGATGACAGGACTGATTTAATTAGCTATTAAATTGATTCTTGGTAATTTTCATGGCCTGTTGGGCAGGTAACTGTGCTTCTAAAAATGCCATATTTGCCCTCTTCTCTCATATCTATATTCTCTATGCCCCATTAAGTTTGGGCTAGTAGCTAGAATAATTGGTAACTTGCTATTCCAGGTGGAAAAAACCTTTCCCTTGTGGAATCTGATACTGACGGTGGGGATTTTTATGTAAAAAGAAATGCATTTCAAAATTGGAAGTCATTCCAGTGTCTGGAATCATGGTGCAGAGGCGACCTTGGTTTCTCCGAGGCTGTGTCAGTGGGGCTTACTTTCTGGCAGATCCAGACAGTTTGTGGAGGCTCCCAGTAATGGTGACAAACTCTGTAGCTAAACTCACGCTGGCCTCCAGGTAATGAACACAGGCCACCCCAGCTATTGGAGAGAGGTTATGGACAGGAACAGAGCTTGTGATTGTCATCTGTGAATTATTAAGACATCAGACTTTTCAAATGTTGAAGCAGTATAAAAATCTGCTTTTTAGACTATGTTGTCTTGTATTTAGGTCTTGTTTCTTGTCCCCATAATAGATGCACCAGCAAGGAATCCTGAAGACCGATGACCTCATAACAAGGTTTTTTCGTCTGTGCACTGAGATGTGTGTTGAGATCAGCTACCGGGCTCAGGCTGAGCAGCAGCACAACCCTGCTGCCAACCCCACAATGATCCGGGCCAAGTGTTACCATAACCTGGACGCGTTTGTGCGGCTCATTGCACTGCTGGTCAAGCACTCAGGGGAGGCCACTAACACAGTCACCAAGATCAACTTGCTAAACAAGGTTGTCTGTCCTTCCTGCTCTGTCAGTTCACATGTGCTGTTTGCTGTGGAGAATGTTCTTTATATCTGGCTGGTTAATGAATGTTATTGTGGTCATGGGACAGTTCCTGTAAGGAAAGTATATGATTTCTGATGGACTCAGTAATTTCCCAGCTGTAATAATTTCACTTATTGTCTTACCAAGTAATAATCAAACCCTTAAGCAAGTAGATAGATGTTCCTTAAAAATCAGACATTTAGAATGGGAAACTGATTTCTGAAAGTTCAGGTTTCAAGCTTTCCTTCTAGATCGGAAATTATTGGATTCAATAGTTATTGGAGATTTTATTCCTATTTCACAAAAGCCAAGTTTAGGAATCCTGCGTGACTCTTGACCACTGATTAGTACTGGTTATATAGTTAATGAATGTAGGTTCGTTAGCTGAAACAGTGTTAGGTGTGTTTAGCCAGGTAGAAGTCTGCGTGCTGAAGTAAAATCCCTCCTGTTGTGTTTAGTGTCATAGGTTGTAGTGCTAGTATAGAAAACCCAGGTAGTCAAATGTCAATGAGCCAGTGTTTGGTTTGAGTTTTTTTGCATCTGTAGAAGAGTTTAGGCACAATCAATTTGTTTGAAAGGTGTTTGCTGTTCGTGAGGAATATATATATATTATATATATGTATATAGCTGTTTAATTTTATGGAGTGCAAGTGGGACTTCCAAGAATGTATGTTTAAAAAAACTGGCTATAGGGGAAAAGTATATGTAGGAGATTTGTTCTGTGATAGCATACTGACACACTTATCTTTTTTAGGTTCTTGGTATAGTAGTGGGTGTCCTTCTGCAGGATCACGATGTTCGACAAAATGAGTTTCAGCAACTTCCCTACCATCGAATTTTCATCATGCTGCTCTTAGAACTAAACGCTCCTGAACATGTGTTGGAAACCATTAATTTCCAGACACTGACAGCTTTCTGGTAGGTGCTTGATCATGTGACATTTAATAGGTAGCGTTGGTTACGTCTCTACTTTAGTATGATTTTTGGTAGTATTTGTCTTAGTAGTTTGTCATTGATAACTTGCAAAGAGGTGAAACCCCTTTTCTATATTAGCCAGTATTCTGCAAATAACTTTCGGGGGTACCACTGCAATATTTAGTTTGAACTTTTTACACACTGTGCTTGTAGCAAAGATATGTTAATGAATGTTTTTTTTTTTTCTTCTAGCAATACATTCCACATCTTGAGGCCTACTAAAGCTCCAGGCTTTGTGTATGCCTGGCTTGAACTGATCTCACATCGGATATTTATTGCAAGAATGCTGGCTCACACACCACAGCAGAAGGTGTGGCTGTAGTCTGTCTCCTACAGATGAAAACAGTAATCAGTCATATGGAGCCAGGCCTTAGTGCAGATTTCTCGTAGCTAGCTTGTTGGGGGTCCATTGGCAGACTTTTCTTTGAAGAGGTATAGGTAGAATTAAATGGTTTTCATTTTATTTTATTCTGTTAAATTTTATGTCGTATATGTAGGAGTAGTGTTTTATAGATGAAGAAATGCAGGCAGAAAGGTGGTGACATTAACCTGCATTCCCTCAAATAGCAATTATCAGATTGGAACAGAGTTCTTTTATTTCCAAGTTTAGCTCTTTCCATCTTATTGTTACTGGCCTTCACTTTTTTTGAACAAAAGATTGTGTACCTCCTCTGTTTAATAAGGCCTTTTTGGTAGATGCAGAGTAGTAGGATAGGATAGGTACTCCACTCTTGGAAAATTGAACTAGTTCAAGAGACACAGAATTGGTTAAGTACAAGGCAGAAAGAGACCAAATGCTAAATCACTCATGAGGTATTGAAATTCCTAGAAATTTGGCTTCATAATGAAGGATGAAATTTCTATCTGGTGCTATAGGAATTTTAGAGTTAGAGGAGATGTTAGAAATCCAGTGCCTTCTTATGTGTAAAAGAGCCTGAGGCCTGGAGGAAGGTGACTTATCCAAGGTCACCCAGGTAGTTAGAAGCTGTGAGGCCGCTGGAACTGAGGGACTCCGCAGAGAACACTCTTTGGCCAGGACTTTGAGATGGTAGAAATTTCCTCCAGAATATAGAAATGGGCAGAGCTTCAAGAAACTCCTTTGTTGTGTCTGCCTTTGTTCTGTAGGGTTTAAAGATTTCAGAGGTGATGGGAGGTGAGTTTGAACAGCTGTCATTTCAGTAGGATGAGGAGAGGGAAAAGGGCATGTTAGGAAGAAGTGTGCATAGAATGTGACTGGAAGGCTTCTGCACGTCCTTTGTGTCTAAGGGGCAACGGAGGAGGGCAGACCTTGGGGGTGGCTAGGGCAGGACAGTCAGAAGCTGCAGTAGGAAGCAACTGTCAAGAGGTTATTATGATGATCCAGGTATAGGTTAGGTTTGGGAGGAGTAGGTTGTTGGGTGAAGCCTAAAGGGAGAGCCCAAAGCATTTACCTGAGTGTAGTGGGCAAAAGTCAGATTGGACTCCAGCTGAGGCATCCTGAGTGACTAGGATGATGCTGATAGGATCACAGGTTTAAAGTAGGTTTCATTTCAGGTTGTAAGACATCCAGTTGGAAATGCCTAGTTAGTCTGACAGATGCTGTGTTAAGAGGTCAGTAGTTATCTGGACTTGAGAGTAAGGTGCATAGTAACAAAAGTCATGACTGAATTGGCCCTCTGGTGAGGGAGGGAGCTGAGATGGGAGTCCTAACAGAAAAATCAAGATGGTCTTCCAGAAACTGTTAGGCTAAGGAGGGAACTCCAAGCCTAGGAGATTAATAGTTAGACCATGAAGGACCTTGACTTGAAATCATTAATTTGCTTCAGAATATCAGCCTTGTAATTTTGATGTAGAGTGGTAGTGAGGGTGGTAAGGAAATAGATAGAAATGAAACACTAGACGAAAGGAAATAAAGTCATGCTAACTTTTGCCACAAACAGAATAGAATCATATTGTTAGTTTAGTATGGTAGGTAATTGGATTAAGTCAGGTTTCTGGTTTGTTTTTAAAACAAGATTGGGGGAGACCTGGACATGTTAATAAAGGCAGTCTTTGAAGAGGGAATGCCCATGGTGAAATGGTGAGGGAAATTAAAGGTGCTGGCTCCTGGAATTTGGGCAAGAGAAAAGGGTGTTGACAGCCTAGATTGAGAGGTTAGAAGGTGAGATGGTTGTACAGTTTTAGGGGAAATGGGACTGGGATTGGAAAGTTGCTTAAGATAGTCTAACTCTTGTTCTTTAGAAGTATTTTCAGTATAGTTTAAGGTCAGTCACTTGGTTGACCAAGGTTTTTTTAGCTATATGCTAGATTTTTTAAAAAGCATGGATTATAGGTGGGACTTGTTAAGACTCTTGTTGGAACCACCTTTTTCTTTCAGAGTAGGGAAAGTTAGGGACCCAGGCTAATAGTTTGTTAGTTTTTTGGGAGTGATCCCTTTGTAGCCTTAGAATCCCTTTATAATGCTAATAAAGCTATTTAGTATAGTGGGTGTTTAGGCTTCACATAGTTAATCACTCCTTTTCTTTATCTGGTCTCCTAGGGCTGGCCTATGTATGCTCAGCTGTTGATTGATTTGTTCAAGTATTTAGCTCCTTTCCTTAGAAATGTGGAACTCAGCAAACCTATGCAAATCCTCTATAAGGTAATTTACTTTGGTTTGTCAAATACTTTTGAATCTTCTAAAGACTCAGATTAACCAGTGGGACCCAAAAAAATAGAGATTTTTCAAAATGAAAATGAAAGAGCAACCTCTGTTTAACGATTTCTAGTTGTGTTATGAACATGTCATCAAGTTTGATAGTGAACATAATACATCTTAATTATGATTCATCTCTTTTAAGTGAGAGTATAAGCTGCTTTTATCTGAATCAAACTTGGAATAGGAATGAATATTTCATGTATATGAGTGCTCCTTTTTGTGTGTATGCCTGTACATGTACATACACACACACATTTTTGAGTCGCTCTGTACATGCCTGTTGCTGAAGCTGACGACCTTTTTCATTTTTTTCTTCTCCCCAAACCCCTTTTCTCATTTTACAGGGTACTTTACGAGTGCTGCTGGTCCTCCTGCACGATTTCCCAGAATTTCTTTGTGACTACCACTATGGATTCTGTGATGTAATCCCACCCAATTGCATCCAGTTAAGGAATCTGATCCTGAGTGCCTTTCCACGAAACATGAGGCTACCAGACCCATTCACTCCCAACCTGAAGGTAACAAGTTTATGATGGTGGCAGTTCACCAGTAGGGAAGAAGCACTCTTAACTCCTCTGCCACATTTGGAGCCAGGTGCTCAATGAATAAGTGGATTGCAAGTCAGTGAACCCTCTCACTATGGGGGCACTGGGTGTGGGAGGCTCTTGGTACTTAGGGTCGATGGACAACAGCGGTGATATTGAGAATTTGATTGTTGAAATGGGTACATTTTAGAACTGCTTGGCTTTTCTTCGTAGCTAAGATAACAGCATTCACTCTTTCTGCCTTTGTCCTCAACAGGTGGACATGTTGAGTGAAATCAACATTGCTCCTCGAATCCTCACTAATTTCACTGGAGTGATGCCTCCTCAGTTCAAAAAGGATTTGGATTCCTATCTTAAAACGCGATCGCCAGTCACTTTCCTGTCTGATTTGCGCAGTAACCTACAGGTTAGATTTGCACAGTTGTTCAGTTTATTCAGTTCACTCCATGACTGGTGCTTTTTCAATTTCTTCACTCCTGTGTTGCATGGCAACTTGGTTTTAAATCATTGCTTTCACAGAAACATCAAATCTGAAGTTTGAAGGGACCTAGAGGCCACCTAATCACAGTCAGATTTGAACCCAGAGTCCCTATAACAAATGATCATCCTTACTTTGCACCTAATCAGGAGGTGGGGAGCCCCCGTGGGATCCTAGAGACAGTTTGTTGCCTTTTTGGCCTTGATTGGAGAGACCTGTTAGATATATTTTCAGTGTTGGGCAGATGAAATTCACATGGGTATTATGCCTAGTAAAGCATTTATAACTAATCCTGTAGGAGTGGAGGAGGCACCATACTGTGCCTGCTGTGTGTTCTGTTCACTTGGAGTCAGACACAGGTGCTACTCTTTATTTTTAGTGTTGCCTTCCAGCTTTGTGAGGGCATTCTAATTTACTTTAATGAGATACCTTGACTTTTGTCTCCTGTTTCCCATCTCCTACTTCCTGGAACCTTTCTTCTGTGTCTTCTTCTCCCCCCTTTTGAGGGGTTGATGCCAGCATTTGGAATGTTATCATCACTTTAATTCTATATTGGCTAGTCTTGGAGAATGAGAGACTGTTGGTCAGGGATAGAGCTTGAATCACGTGTCCTCTCTGTATGCCTCAAAAAAATCGAGGTTTACAAATTTCAGCAGTAAAGCAGCCCAATGAGAATACTTAGTGAAGGCTTAACTCGGGTTTTGCTCACTAGGTATCAAATGAACCTGGAAATCGCTACAACATCCAGCTGATAAACGCACTGGTGCTCTATGTCGGTACTCAGGCCATCGCCCACATCCACAACAAAGGCAGCACGCCGTCCATGAGCACCATCACTCACTCGGCGCACATGGACATCTTCCAGAACTTGGCTGTGGACCTAGACACGGAAGGTAAGTCAGTGGTGGGTGATAGTCGCTGATGACTAGTATGGACATGGGCTTCAGGTGTCTGTGAGGAAACAGTTCTAATGTGGAAATGTGGAGGTATCCAAAGGAAAAGTTCTTCTTTCAATCAAGCATCGTTGACTGTAGAAGGTGACAGAACTGCAGGTTTCTGAGCCTCCATTTCTCCCCAGTACGTAGAAGGAGGGAGGTGGAGAATGGCGACTTTTATTTGGCACCTTCATTGACCAGACACTTAGAAAGTTTTTGAGAGCTTTCCTTGCAATTTCCTAAGGACAGGTAGTCTAACTAGTGGTATCGTAGTTCTACAAAGAAAAACTCTGAGGCCTTAGGACATTGTCCTACTTGTGGTCACATAACTAGTAAAAGGTGAAACTGTGGCTCAAATCAAGGCTTTCGCTAGTCCAGTGCCCTTTTCATTTCTTGCCATGATTCCACCTATGGATTCAAGTTGTAGCTATTTTCTTTGAAAGCTTTGTATAAAGTGAAATAGCACATAGAGTCTTAAGTCTTGTGGTTGCTTCCAGGTCGGTACCTCTTCTTGAATGCAATTGCCAATCAGCTGCGGTATCCAAACAGCCACACTCACTACTTCAGTTGTACCATGCTGTACCTTTTTGCAGAGGCCAACACTGAAGCTATCCAGGAACAGATCACCAGGTGAAACTCATACAGTCCTATAGATTGGGATTAACTTGGGGTCCATGGGTAGCCAAGGAGGGGGTGCCTTGATAAATTTCAGGGGATCAGTAAACTTGGATGGGAGAAAAATTGCATTGTTACTTTCACTAACCTTTTAACTGAAATTTAGCATTTCTTTCAGTTATTTAAAAATCTTTCATTTTGAGAGGTCTATAGGTTTTACCAGACTGCCAGACAGTTCGGTAACACAAGGTTTACAATCTCTGTTGTAGACTATCATCCCTCATCCTCAACCCTGATCCACTGCTGTGTGAAAGTGCAAATTAAATCTTAAATGACCCAAGTTGTAGAAATGGTAACTGAAAAATGGAATGAATCTATGTGTTCTCTTTTGGTTCTCTTACATTTCCCCCACCCCCATCTTCTATTACAGGGTTCTCTTGGAACGGTTGATTGTAAATAGGCCACATCCTTGGGGTCTTCTCATTACCTTCATTGAGCTGATTAAAAATCCGGCATTTAAGTTCTGGAATCACGAGTTTGTTCACTGTGCCCCAGAAATTGAAAAGTGAGTTGCTTGTGTGGTATCATTTTTTGAACTGGAAAGGGAGAACTCAGGAATGGAGATGCACTTTGGGCCCTGTGGGACAGGTTCAGCTCTTTATCAAGAGAAACCAGAGCAGGTCTTTAGTATTTTCCCCCTCCTGGAACAGGAATGGATCCTATCCTCTAGTGGGCTTGACTGGGTTTGGGTATTTGGGGTGGAGTAGGGAGATGTTCATGCCCCCATTGGGAAGTTCTCAACGTTACATAAAGTAGGTTTTCAAACCTCAGAGATGTAAATAAACCAGGATTGAGATTTCTATTAACACATCCTGTTGTACAAAGGGACATTTATTTAGGCTGTAAGACATTTGTGTTGGGGCTAAGGGGGGAACATGTGCCAAAACTTCTTGGCAACTCCCCTTGGGTGCTTTAGACAGGGACCTAACTCCTCTTAACGTCTTGTCCCCCTTCCTATAGGTTGTTCCAGTCGGTTGCACAGTGTTGCATGGGACAGAAGCAGGCTCAGCAAGTGATGGAAGGGACTGGTGCCAGTTAGATGGGCTGCCTCTTGCATTGTAAGCGTGCCAGCCTGGAGAGCCCCATGCCACCAAGTTTCACAAACTGACTGAAGAATCCTTTTGGCTCTTCCTGACCTTTCCAGCCCCCTTGGTCCTTGGGTATCTGCCCTTGCCTCGGGGAAGAGTCTCCCATCTTTGTGGGCACGTTCCAAAGTTTAAACACATTTTTTTTTTTTTGACTCTTGGCCAAAATTTAGAAGATGCTGTGAATATCATTTTGAACTAGTGTAAATACATGGAACCGAAACCTTTGTCTGGACTTTTTGGGTTTGTGCAAATTGTGTTAAAGGCAGGTGGATAAACTGGCGCCTGTTCAGCTTGTAATAAAGGGGCAGCTGCTGATGCCAAGCACTTGTCTAGGGCAGATCTCCTTGTCCTGACGTTCCCGGACTCCCAAAGAATATTGAAAAGCCAGTTTAATATTATGTAACTTATTTTTTTCTTTATGTGGACAGGGGACCTTTAAAATCACTAAGTTGTTAAAAATGTGGATGTGTTGGAATATGGGGTGCTATGGAGTGGGGGGTGGGGGGTGGGTTTGGGATTGAGATCCAGTTTTTTTCCCTCCTTTTCTTTATTCTTCTCCCCCCCCCCCCCCCCCCCCCCCCCCGAAGCTGACAACAGGGAAGACAACAGTTGGAATAGCTTCCCAGTTCTTCTGGAGAAGACATACTTTGGGGCCCTAAGGGACAGGGCCAGCTCTTTATCAAGAGAAACCAGACCAGGTCTATAGCATTTTCCCCTTCCTTTCTGACACTTGTAAATTGTGGGGGATGGGAAGGGGAAGGGAAACAAATCTATGAACTGCCCCCCCTCCAACCCTCCCCCCCAACGGCCACACAGTCTAAGTTTGTAAAAAGAACAAAGGACCAATACAGCCCATTTTGTAAGGATTTTGGATGTTTTGTAAATGTATTGGTCCGTGTGTTGTATTTTGTAGCCTTTCTAGTTCCTGGGCTTTAGTTCTCCCACTTCTTGTATGTATATGCATACTGTAGTTATACATTAAAAGTCATGACATGCACTCTAGTCCACTGTGGCTTTCTCAGTAGTGGTCAGTGCTTGTGGCAAGGATTAAAAACAAACAGTCCCTGCCCTGAACCAGCCACAAGGCACAGGACGTATTTAGAATAGGACCCTGGCTTCATTTTGGATTTGAGAAATTTTAAGACTAATAACCTCAAGTGAACAATCATTTCCAAGTTAGCATTTCCCTGTACACACTATTTGTCACTACAAATAGTGACACTGAATAGAGAGGAAATGAACAGTCTTCATAAAAGAATGTAATATTGAGATCTTAGCGTATAACTTTTTTAAAGCTTTTACTCTGGCAAAGCTCCTTGGCATGCTCAGCCTCATTTAGAAGGAGGTGATGCTGCTGTACTCTTGGGTATCTAGAAATGACCGGATAGTCCAGTAGCCCTCAACATTGTGTCTACATATCTTCACCCACCTTAACAGCCTTAGTATGGATGATTTCATTGCAGGACATTGTTTAAAAAAAAAGAAAATCTAGTCTTAGGCTATAAATAAAATTTTCCTAAGCTGATTATGTTACCATCTAAACATTGAGGTCCTTCACTCTAGTTGAAACCTTAGGTAGGACAACTATGAATTAAAGTTTATTCCTGCAAATCATTGCTAATGGAAAAAAAAAGTGCCATCAGATTATATTTCATTACTTCATGGTCTAGAATTGGGAGATTAAGGTAGAAGTGATCTAGGAAAATTAGGATTGGCTGTAAATTCAGAGGATCTGGATTCAACTCCTGCTGCTGACCATTAACTACCTATGTGACTACCTTGGACAAGTCACTTAACTTTGCTGGACCTAAATGAAGGACTGGATGAGCCCTAACTCATTCCAGCTCTAGATCGAAGACCCTCTAAGGTCTGATTCTCTGATTGGAGCTATTAGGTTTGAGAGGGTGAAGTCGATCCCTGACTGAAGCTTGAATTCCAAGCAGGCATTTCCACTAAAGGCAGTTAACAATCACAAAGTAAGTTACCAACCCTGTAATGGTAGGTAGGAAGATCCTGATCCCCCGTAACTCCTTGTTCTCTCTACTGTGCTACAAAACACAGCACTTCTGCTTCCTCGTTGCCCCAAGTAAGATTTGAGTCATTACATGGATTAAGGAATTTTATATAGCACAAATACAAAGTCAGTCAAAAAACAGACAGTAAAAGTCCAGACTTTGGAACTTGGATCCAGCAGATCCAACAACTACACAAGAAGCAATTTTTCCTCATCTGCTTCCCTGATTAGAGGAGGGAAGGGGAGACCATGGAATTAGGCCAGGGGTTAGGAGCTGGTCAGTTCCAACAACTGATGCAAGATCATCTTCTGTCCGTAGCGCACCTGCAAGGCCTGCTCTTCCCTCCAGGTGAGTTTGGCCCTGACCTCCCTGTTGGAAAGTAGTTCTTGTTCACTTTTTAAGTCTGTGGCATAAGCCTGCAGGGTCAGCAGAGCACTGTTTCGGAGGAGTGTCTTCCATGAAGCTTTAAGTTTGGGGATAGTCTTATTTGTCAGTGTTAAGCTGTCCTCCTTGCCATCATCTTCCTCCCAGCCATCTTGCTCCTTAAGTTCCCTGAATTCCTTGGCTGGCATGCAAAGCACCTGTAATTGGAATATAGAAAGTTAATTTGGATTCCTTCCAACTTAAGAGCTATACTTGCTTTTCAGATTTCTAAAAATTCCTAGAAGGCAAATCCAATTCAAAATTGGATTAGGCCCTCGGTTGGCAAACTTGACCAGTTGTAGGTTTCACCTTGAGTGTAGCAGACAGCTCCTCCTCAGTAAGCACCAATTCTCTGCCAATTACAAATGCCCCCTCCTCACCCACCATCTCCAGCTGGCACAAGAAATCCCAGCGCTCACACATCAGGCATCTCTCGGCCTCAGTTGTGACTCCTATGTAGAGAATAAATAAAGGAAGCATTTTCTCGGATCCCTTTCCTTCCCTTTAGTATTTGTATCTGGGGAGTGATTAAGAAACTGAGAAATGGGAATCCCTGTGGCCTCACCCCCTTGTCCCCAGAAGGGGGTACACACCCTGGAGAGCTGCTGCACGCACTGTTGCCATCTGAATGTCAGCTGTGTCGTCTGTGTTCGCAGGATATGGTTCAGCAAAGCCATACATGTGGACCAATTGCCAGTTAGCCATCTGGCCATAGGTGTTAAAGATTTCTTGACCTTTGGGGATTGGCTGGGTAGCTACCATTCTTAAAAATTCCTGCAGAAGAAGCAGAGGAGCTGAGGGTCCATACTTGTTACACCACCTCCCTCTTCTGGGAACTAGACTGGATGAGAGCTCAGTTCTTCCTCTATTAATTCTGTTATTCTAGAGGAAAACCTCAATTTAACCATCTCCAAGATTTGACAGCAAGAAGGAATAATAGGGAAAGGTAAAAATTGGGGTTGGAGAGTGGGTACTATTTGCTAGGTCGGATTTTGGATAAACCACTTCCTTTCTATAAAATATGAGAGGAGGTAGATCCCTCCCAGCTGGGCACTTTGACAGTTTTAGAATTAAAGTTCTATTTGCAGAAACTGCTCAGCCTTTAGAAAAATATGAGCTGGATAAAAGAGAAATGAACACAGCAGAACAAGAAATGACCCAACAGGAAGACTACAGTGACTGTGGCACAACAGGACACCATGAATACGTTTTCTAAGATAGATGCTACAGAAATCATAGCTCAGATTTATATGATGCCTTTGTATCTTGCTAGCTGCAGGTACAGTGCTCCCTAGATACCCCAGCATGTATAAAATTAGATACAGCAAGAAACAGCAATGAGGCCGAGTCCTAAGAACACAGGTTATGCATCCTGCTGGAATCCCAAGTCAACAGGATCCTACACCTAGAGCTGGAAGGAAGATGAGGCCCGGGAAAGTTATGATGGGTCTCAAGTGCCCCAGTCTTCTATTCCTGCAGACAAGCTAGTGCTTGTGATTCTACATTTCAGCACTGTTCTATTCCCTGGGTCTTCTCTACTACACAGAAAGAAATTCAGACTTGGAGCCTAAGGGCTAGTTATTATATACATTAGTGTACAAGCTTAAGAGTTAAATATGCTAATACCAAGTCACTTCTATTCACTCAAGTATTTGGGAGGCAAAGCTAAACTACCAGTGGGGACAAAAGCAGTAATTAGGTTGGCTTATCTAGTTTAAAGTCTAAAATACTCTCCACTCACTGGAGAGTATTCCAGATTTGCATTGTGGTTGGCCACATGGTTCAGTATATCAGCAGCTGGTACCATCATAGGGGGACTGGGCTCCTTTTCATCCTCCTCTTCAACAGGCTCCTGAAAACTACCACAAAGAAAGAAGAGCTGAGAAGGCTGCCACAAAGGAAGGTGAGGCATACACCTATTCCAGATTTTTAATGGGGAACAGGAAGATGAACTACTGTTGCCATCACCTCCCACTAGGATTGACACCTCTAGGGCAGAAGAGACACAAGACCATGGCCTTCTGAAGAGAGGCTAGCCCTGGTCAACTTCTTGGCTTCAATCTAGATAAGGAGATTGTAACCTTTTTATTCAAATCTATGGACCCTTTCTCAGAATCATGTTTGTAAATGCATAAAATCTATAAGATCACAGAAGAAATTAGTGATATCAAAGCAGTTATCAAATCATTGGGCAGGTTTGTTGACCCTAAGGTAAAAATCCATAGCTTAGAGGCTGAGCCCAAGGTCTGTCAGCAAACATTAAGTGCTAGACACTGAAGAAAACAAGAATTCACTTCACAAAGTTTACATACACATGGGTGGCTATCAAGGGCGGATTCTCCAGATACCCCTAGGGCCCAATCCTGTATCCGAAGCATGAGTTCAGCATGAGTTCCCCAGAATGCTGATCACCTGTAGGCCATGACCATTGCCACAAGTTGGCGGTAGAGCTGCAGAGACCGGGCCTGGAGGGGAAAGATGTCAGGATGGGCCTCCAAGAAGGGTAGGACAATGGTACCATACTCATGGCTGATATTAGCCAGGTCCTTTTCCACAGCTTCAGGCACACCAGTACCCTGTAGGAGCTGTTTTCGTTCTTCCTCAGACCTAAGGGGAGAATGGGTCAAGGTCACACTGCAGGCCCAAGGCCCTCCACAAGCTGTACAGAATGCCAGAGTGCCAAGGGCCTTTGGAGGTCATGGAGTCAAGCCCCCTTATTTTACAGATTGGAAAACTGGGGCCCAGAAAGAGCAAGTCACTTGCCACAGCCCAGGTCACAAATAAAATGAGATATAACTTACAGCATGGTACAGAGGGAAAGGGTTTCTGACACTTAGTAGCACCCATACTTTGCAATTCCAGTTTTTACCTTCCCCATTATTGCTTCTTGCTATCGAATCTTGTGAATAATTAAACTGAAGTTTTCCTCTAGATTAATAGAATTGATAGAGGAACAGCACTGAGATGACTAGATGACTTCTAAAGCATCTTATCTCTTAGAGGGCATGGGCTTGTTTCTCCAGAGTGTCCAACCAGCCACAACGGGCTTGGTCCCTTCCTCCGAACATGAGGGCAACACTGCTTTATGAAGAATCAGGGGGAGTGTTTAAGAGCAGGCTGCTCTCCACAGCACTACAACAGCCACTGATCACTGAATGCCACCCTCTTGGCGCTTACAGTCTAACACTGAGGAGTAAGCCTCAGAGAAACAGTACACCCCAAGTGCAGCAGTGGGGGCCTGCGGGGCTTCCTTCCCCTCTAGGATCAGTCTCATTCTCCATGAAATACTGTTGGATTACCGGAGCTCCAAGGTCTTTTCCACTTTTAATATTCTTTGGTCACTTCCCACCAAGAGTTACTTTTGCCAGAAAGATACAGTTGTGAGAGGAGGGGAAAAAAGGAAAAGAGAAGAGGAGAGGGAAGGGGGAGGGGGGAGAGAAAGATGAAGAGACAGAAGTTGGCCACAGTGCGGGGTGGCTCTTCACACTGGGAGGACTCCGGAAAGGCTGAATGAATGAATGAAGCCCCCCTCCACTCCCCCACCGGTGCTCTCACCAGAACATGGGGTGCTGCAGGGTGCCCAGGTCCGGCCAGAGGGAGAAATAGCATCTCCAGGGGGAGTCCTCCGCCAGGTACTCGTAGAGGAGCGCCAGGAGAAGGGGCACCCAGCCCGACTGGCTCTGCAGGGCCCCGTGCTCTGCACGACAACCAGGACCCGGTCACCCCGGGGCGCTGGGGAGCTCCCGCCCCGCCCCCCAGCCTCTCTCCCCAGGCTCCCTACCTTTCTCCAGGAGGCCCCGGATGGTGGTGGTTTTTTGGGACAGGAGCACAGCCCGCGGCACCGCGAAGAGCAGCTCCCCGCGCTGCACGTCCTCCAGGGCCACCATGCCGTAGCCGGACACGGTGCCTTCCCGGCTCACCGAAACCTGAAGTCCAGCAGGGGCTGGGACCCGAGCATCATCGGCTCCGCCCCACTCGCCCTCCAACCCAACTCGGGGCCCGCCCCTTCCCACAGCTCCCAATAGCCACTCGGGTTCGGGGCCCGCCCCCTCCCTCGGCAGCCAATGGTTCGCTCGGAGACCTGAGCCGCGAGGTCCACAGGCCCCGCCTTCCTCGGTACTCAGCTCCCGCCCTCGCCAGCAATTTCCAATGGCCAATCGTGCGTGGGCCCCACCCCCTCATTAAGCTACCAATGGAGACTCGGTCTCCGCCCAGGAACACGCCCCTTCCGGGCTCACCTTGGGACTCAGCTCCAGTCCGACCGCGCGACACCAGCTTAGGAAGGCCGGGACAGGGTTGTCTCCGCCTCCGGAGGCTCCTTCCACCTAAGGAGAAAGCGCCGGGCCTCGAACTCCCAGGTTCCTCCGGGCGCGTGCCGCTCCGGCCCGAGTCCTCGCAGGTGGGGGAGGAGACGCTCCGCGAGCGCCAGAGGAAGCGGGGCCCTTTCCCTCCCTGCCCCTCCCAGCGTCGGAGCGCCCCGTTCCTCACCCTCGGCCGCTTCGCCGCCGTCGCCATTGTTTTGATTGCGCGTGGCCGCCGCGCTTCCTCCTTTCGAGGCCCCCAGGTCTTAAAGGGGCCTCGGGCCACCCCCAGGTACGGGGGCCGGAGAGGGCCAAAAAGGAGGTCCCGGGCGCGCTCGTGGTGCCAGGCCCTCCCCGGCCCCGCCCCCGCCCGGCCAAGGTCTGCGCCTGCTCCGGGCGGGGCGGGCCGAGAAGCCCTCGTGGGTGGCCCATCCCCCACCCCCCGTGGCCGCGCCCCCCTCCGGTCGTGTGCGCGTGCATGAAATACTGTTACACGTAATATGCAGTATCTGTAATATATAAAATATGGTTTCATAGAATATCCAGCTACTTCATTCATACGAAGATACTCAGAGTGGGCATTTGGACGACCCCAGACAATCCCTTAACCCGCGTGCCTCGGTTTCCCCATCTGTAATGTGGGCTGGAGAAGGACCTGACCAGCCCACTGCGGTATCCTGGCCAAGAAAGGGAGTTAAGGCAGCCGGGGGTGGCTCTGTGAACAAGAGCACGGGCCCGGAGTTCAAATGCGACCTCAGGCACTTTCTGGCAGTGTGACCTTGGGCAAGTCGCGTAACCTGTTTGCCTCAGTTTCCTCATCTGTAAAATAAACCGAGGAAGGAAATGACAAGTCCTGCCAGCATCTCTGCGGAGAAAACCCCAAACGGGTGGTGGGGAATCAGCCAGGACTGGAGGACCTCAGAGCCCCGGAGGCCCACCACCAGTATTGACCAGTGTTCTTGGCGGTGGGTATCTAGACTGCATGGGACCAGAGCCACCTCGAGGATCTTCAGCTCCCACATCCCTCCAGCTCTCCCTCAGCTACACGTTCCCTAAATCATTTCCTTGCCTGTATAATTGTCACTAACTTTATTTAACTTTACACTTTATCTCATTTGATCCTTAGGACAACCCTGGGAGGTAGGAGCCATTATCCCCACTTTGTAGATGAGGAAACTGAGGCAACGCATTAACACAGGGTTAAGTGATTTACCCAGGGTCACACAAGTAGTGTATGAGGCAAGGTTCAAACTCACCTAGGTCTTCCAGACTTCAGGTCCGTCCCTCTATGCACTGCCCACTTATCTGCCTGTATTTTTTAAGGATGGGGGAGACACAAGCATCTGTGGGCTGCAGGGAGAGACTTGAAGACTAGTGAATGGGGGTGATAGGAGAGCTCAGGGTCCCTTTTGCCTGTGAGGGATTTGCTTTGGCAAGGAGAAGGGCTGCCTCTTCCCGGGAGACGGCGCAGAGATGGTGTCCAAAGCCATTGAGTTAATGTGAGAGGAGGAGCTAGGAAGAAGAGGAATTTTTTTTGGTCTTTTGGTCAATGTGGAGGTGAGGTCCTCAGCTGAGAGGCTAAGATGGTAGTAGCGAGAAGGCTAGGCCAGTGAGGAAGGTGTGGAGTTCTGTCTTACAGCAGTCACCAAGTGGATTTGCAGTCAGGAAGACTTGGGGGCACATCCTGCTTCAGAATGCCTACTGTGTGCCAGGGGCTATGCTGAACACTTTACAGTTATTAACTCAGTGGATCTGCCAGTAGGTGCTCTCATTATCCCCGTTTTACAGATGAGGAAACTGACAGGTTTTAAGTGAATTGCCCAGGGTCACACAGCTAGCGTGTGAGGTTTATTTGAGCTCCAAGCCTGGAGCACTATCCACTGGGCTGCCTCGATTCCCCACGAATGGCTCATAGCCAATCACAACCTCTTGGCCTGTTTCTCCATCTGCAGAATGAAAATAAAAGCACCCATAAAAACACAGGGTTGTGAAGATTAAAATGAGAATATTTGTAAAGAACTTTGCAATCCTTAAGCGCTATATACATGGGAGATTATGTAACTGTAGTTCAGCGACCTGGGAACAGGAGTGTGAGCGGAGAATGGTTATGGCTTAGCAGGGTGAGATTGTTGGCAGGGGGCAGGGGGCAGAGTTGATGGCCTGGGAGAGAACCAAAGCATCAAGGGATTGGGGAGCATGGTGGAAGCAAAGAACGGGGTCAGGATGCACAAGGCAGAGAGAAGGATGGAATGGCGGCAGATGATGAGCTATCCAGACTTCAGAGGTCGTGAACCTAAGTGATGGCAAGATCCAGGATACTGCCATCTGTGTGTGCATGGAGGTACGGTAGAGGAGAAAGTC
Organism: Notamacropus eugenii; assembly: GCF_028372415.1. NCBI lineage: Eukaryota > Metazoa > Chordata > Mammalia > Diprotodontia > Macropodidae > Notamacropus > Notamacropus eugenii. The sequence goes on from NC_092872.1 coordinate 715,511,933, forward strand.
ATGAGAAAGGGGTAAACTGAGGAATCGGGAAGTTAGGTGTTTGAGGGAATATGTCTCTCCAAGCCTCCTTTAAGAGGAGCTGGGGAGACACTGAACCAGGCACTGATCTCTCACTGGGGAAGGAAAGAGATTGGCTTGAGGATCAGGAGATGTTATCACATTCTCCTTGCCAAGAAGCTTCTGGTCTGAACCTCACTGGGAGGAGGTACTGTTGGTTTCTAACATCACATGTTCTCCAAGTCTTCTTCAGACCTGCCAACTCCTGGAAAAGCAGCGTTCCTGATGAGCACCTACATGCTGAGTCACCCCTACCGGGAGGCTTTGAAGGAGGTGAGATCCGTGTCTAATTGAATCTATCAATTGGTAAAATTTATTAAGCACCTGCTAGGTGTCAGGGACTGTCCTAAGTGCTGGGGATACAGAAAGAGACAAAATGAAAAGGGTTCTTTGCTGCCTATCACAGCAGATTATGCCTGGGTTGTAAGAAGGCTTCTGGATGTTTTCCTGATACTTACAATTGATGAAGCAGGTAGGATAAGAAGCCAGTTCCTGAGTGTGATGGCAGTCCATTGTGATCTAGGTTAATGAATGTGGCAGGATTGTGTTAATGCTGTGTGTGTGTGTGTGTGTGTGTGTGTGTGTGTGTGTGTGTGTGTGTGTGAGAGAGAGAGAGAGAGAGAGAGAGAGAGAGAGAGAGAGAGAGAGAGAGAGAGAGAGAGAGAGAGAGAGTTGGGGTTGTGCAGGTCCTTGGGGATCTTGAAGAAACATTTTGTGCCTTTAGGTCTGGCTACTCGGAGAGTTTGGGAATGTAGTGAGGATGGATAGTGAGGCTAGGTGGAAGCTGGTGTGCTCTGGTGGGGTGGCCAGTCCTGTGCCTGGGGCCCGGATCATGACTCTGAGTCAGCCCCCGCAGGTGTGATACCATATGTATTGGCACTGTTTTGAGCCTCAAGATGTTTCTGCACAAGTGTAGACTGTTCTCAGAATAGCACAGGCAGGTCCAGGGCCGGAGATGGGTCTGTGCCACCCATGCTGGGAACAAGCAGTAAATGCTGCCTCGGTGGCCATCATGCTGGGGACAATCTAAAAAGAACATGGGGCTAGAGCACGTGGACACAATGACACTCACATTCTTAGTTTATTAGTTTTTCAACACAGCTAATTCTTTCTACAACAAGGGTTTGTATTCATTTTACATTTGTGGTCATCTCAAAGTCTCATGGCATCAATGCAAATGTTAGCATCAACCACCATAATGCACAAAAATAGGTTTTTCACCTTGTACAGAGAAGTAAGAAGTCCATTAAATTTTACCTCAACCAAAGAGGGTGGGGGAGCAAACTAACAGATATAATCAGACCACCTCCAACAGAAAGCCACACATAGAGACCCAATATATATATATGTATATATAATATGTATAGATATTTATAGATATCTCATCTTAACACACCAAAAAACCCAAGAAAAATTGCAGCACTATCTAGAGTAAAAAGGATTATTTCTACCAGCTTTTCAGACACTCACATTTAATGTTCAAAGGAAGCACACGGGAGAAGAGAGCAGGGAACAAAGTAGCAGACTTGCAATTTCTAGGATGGTTATGAAGATGGCTTAATGTTATTTAAACCAGATTATGTGTTAAGTGGAACTAGGTGTGTGCCTTCTAATGCACACACACATGCACACAAACCTTGGCTCTCCTAAAACTTTGGGAGAGAGCAGGGATCCAAGGCCCTTTCATTTTTATTACCGTCTCCTGTCTCCTCTCACTCTTAATGGCTTACGGGATCTTCAGTGTAATTTCCTTAGGCTTCTAGTAAAATGAGCTAACATTTTTAGCTATTGTTTCTGCTTCCCTCCTGCTAAGGGAGGCCTCAGGCCATCAATTTCAGGAGCTGGGAAAGGACTGTTCATGACCATGGCCAAGGGTAGCAGCACCATCTTTCCCCTTCCTTATGTGGTTCAGAAACCACTCCTTTGCCATTCCTGTTTCCATGACACAAGCCATCCACCTGGACCAACTCTAGGAGTTAGGGATAAGATATGGGGTCATGACCTCAGGAGCTCAGGCCAGCTGTAGACAGATGCCATAGTTTTCCCTATTTCTAGCCAGACGTATGATAAAGGGGTATTGAGAAAAATTACTCATCTTGTGCAAAGTGCTTCTGGTCAGCATATCCTTCCTGATGCCTTTCTATGAGAGGACAAATTTTAGGATGACCCACTTAGTTTAAGACAAGAAGAGGTCTCTTTACTATACACCTATCTTGCTTCCTGGACCCCATCTCCCACCCCCATGGTATCTTGGTCAGTGTCTTCTCAATCTCTGGATAATATAGGAATGAAGAATCTTGCAGATCATGAAAAGAGTGGGGTATGTTAGTCAGCAAAGACTGAATGGTATGTCCCTCAGAGGACACCTGGCCCAAAGCTGATCATTAGGCAGGTGATGGAAGACTGTTCATGGGGAATCCTTCCCTCAAGACTCTCCCCAATCATGGTATTTCCTAGGCAAAAGAATGCTCTTTTCAGAACTTGATGTTCTCCTACCTTACAACCCCTCTACAGAAGACCTTACGCCCATTTCAACAAAGAGGCTCATGGGAATGAGCTGCATCCTCCTACCAGAACTGAGGTAAGTCAGGCATGGTGGCTAATGAATGAAGCAGCACCAACCTGGTCCAAGAGAAAACTAGAGGAAAGAGAAGGCAGGAGACAGAGAAGGCTCAAGAGAGAGTGAGCCGCTCAATGGGAGGATCAGTCTGGTCTCTGCAAGTAGAGCTGCCTCCAGCCCACTTCCCTCATCTTCCTCCTCCTCCTCCACTTGCAAGCCGTGGAAGCACTCCCACCAGGCCTGAAGCTCTTGACACCCTGATGATACCCTTCCCACGGACAAGCCAGGCCTCTGAAGACTGTTTCTTATCTGATTAGGTGCCCTAGGTCTACTGATCCCAATCCCCTTTTGGGGCAGAAATGATAATTCCATGTCTTAGCCTGGGACCCATCTGTCCAGGGAATAGGACTCAGCTATAAATCATAAATTAGTGCCATGCTAGCAAAGCACCGAGTCCACGGTGGAGCCCACCAACAGAGACTCGAAACCTCTTGGATAGGGTGCTGGGGCCATCCTTCCCATGGTACCCAAGATGGTGGTGAGGTGCAATTCAAACTTTGGGTTGTCACTGTTGATTGTCATATATGCAACAAGACTTAAAAATCTATCTATCTAGAAGTGTATGGGAGGAACCTAAATGCTCCTGGGCTCTTTGCTGATGACTTTGGGCGATGGATCAACGATCTCCTCCCAGAACACTTCCCAGCTGCTGATTCGTTCCAGGCTCTTTGGGCCAGTGCCTTTCCCAACTAGGGTGAGATTTCCTCTTTTCTGCTTAGTACCTTGGAGATTCCTGATACTGCCCGGGGTTGGCTAATAGTTAACAATCTCACTTCCATTTTGCGAAGAGGTTCAGGATAGGGGAGTGTGGAGAGAGGGAACAAAGGGGCAGAAGAAAGTGACTTTGCTAATCTTTCTCCCACATCTGCAGACCCTTCGTGAAAAGTTTTACTGATGTGGGACCAGAACCAGACCAAGGAAATGGATCTTAACATGCCTCAGCAAACCCATGCCATGGGTGATTTCCCCAGGCTCCTGGATCCAATGGCCTCAGCAGATATGGGAGGGAATCATTATTAGCTAGGCATTTAAAACCCCTAGTCTTGTGTGTGTGTGTGTGTGTGTGTGTGTGTGTGTGTGTGTGTGTGGGAAAACATTTGTGAGCTGGATGAAGGAGCAAAGTCCTGAGGTGGGACAGGTCTCCACCAAAGAATGGACCCTGCTTCCCACAGGGGGAAGGAAGGGAGGTGATGATAAATAGGGTCCCTAAACTCCCTGAACACTGGAGACTGCTGGGTTGTGGCTTCTAAGGTGCTTTTCCTCCTTCTTGGAATAGTTATCTTTTCGCTTTTTTTCCTTTTTTTTTTTTTAAAAAAAAACAAAAGAATTAAACCCCTCTTCCCTCATCCCCCCCCCAAAATAAAACTAAGGACATGTGGGCAGGCGCACAGGGACAGCAGTTGGATGGTGACTCGATGATGATGGGAGAGGTGTGAGGCATCTCCAAGGTGGGAGCAGGGGCCTCAGCAGGATACCTCCATGGTAGGGTTGATCTGGCCTAGGGCCTCGCTGCTTTCCGAGTGGGTGCAGGCCCGGGGGCGGGAGCCATCTACAGAGCTGGCGCTGGTGAGAGAGGCGGTACGGGACCGGGCCAGGCGGGTCATGCTGGCTGATGGCACTGGAAAATGGGCAAACAAGAAAGAAGAGAGAGGTGGGGGGGATGAGAGAGAAAAGAGGGAGGGGAGAGAAAGGAAAGTGGTATAAAGAGGACAAGGTAGGGGGAAAGAGAAAGGGAGAGGGACAATGGGGAGAGGAAAAGGGAGGGAGAAAGAGGGAGAGAGACAGAGAGGAGAGGGTAGAGGAGAGAGAAAGGGAACAAGAGAAAGGGAGGGAGGGAAAAATAAGGAGGGAGAGAGAAAGAGAGGAGGGAAAGGGGAAAAGAGAGAAAAAGAGAGAGCAGCATTAGGCCTGGTAGGCAGGGGCCAGGAGACCAGTGAGTGGGAGGACACAGCACACAAGCAAAGCAGCCAGCAGCGAGTTCCTGCTTCATCCAGTGTTTGAGGAGCCAGGTCCTTCTCCTGGCCACTGGGTCCCGTTTGAGGACAGTGTTCTCAGCTCACTCACTCTAGGCTGGGAGCATGCTGGTAAGGGGGAGGGGGCACTGCCAAGCTAACGGTAGCTGAGTGGGGCACGGTGCTCAGGCACAGCGTGGCCGACTCATACAAAGGCTCACCTCAGTATTGATGCTGATTCCCTTCAAGGGTGACTTGTGGATAGAGAAAAGTCTGGGGGCAAACTGGAGGAGGAAGTCCAGTGTAGGGGTTGAGGGATGATCTAGTCATGCATTGATGAGTCCCAGTATGCCAGGCTATCCCAGAATCTATACTAGGATGTGTTGGATTCAAGACTGACCATGTCTGTACAAGGAGGAAGGTGGTGCTTTCTCGGACCCTACCTTTGGAGGAGCTCATCAAACATCCCTCAGTTTGCACACTACCAGAGCTGAGAACTGATGGCTCACAGTGGAGGCTGTGGAGTAGGGAGGACTCCACTCTTCAAAAGCCCAAAAAGGAGAACCTGAGGTCTTGAGAATTCAGTGCAAACCCGTTTAAAGCTCAAAAACCTGAGAAGCATGAACAAACTCATGCCGTCTTGTACCTCATCTATCCATAGAAAATTTCTGCTTAAACATCTTCTGAGCCGGACAGCGTGTACAGGGGCCAAGACCCTCTGCACCCAACCAGGTGGAGCTCCTCCTGCCTTCACTGACTACGCTCCCTGGTTTGGAATTCTCAGGACTCTGAGAATTCTAATTACTCAAGAAGTAGGAATCAGGTGACCAAACTCAGGCTTCCTCCTGATTTCTGGTGTCAGAGGTCACTCCTTGGAGTGGGGTTAGTGGTTACTCTCTGGGGCAAGTGGTCAGCGAGCTACAAAGCAGCTAGGGAACCACACCAGAGCGAATATAACTTTCCTGCAGTGATGCATATAGAAAGGGGATGGAGGAAAAGGGAAGGGGTTCATGCAGCAGGTGGGTGGGGGTGAGAACAGGTGACAAACGTGAAGGGGATACCTGCGCCTCCACTCAGCCTTCGGTCCTTCAAGTATGCAACTAAGAGAGAAGATAAGAGAGCAAGAAAAGGGGCGGGGAGGAAGAGGAGATAGAAAACATGGGTTGAAGAATTTCGTCTCTCCAGGGCAGGGGGAGTCAGTCAGCAAAGACACAGAGAGAGGAAGACACAGATGGAAAGGAGGATGGGATGTGCAGGAGGCTCTGCCCTTCTCCCAAGCCCATGGCAGCCCCTGCGGGCCGGGAGATCACTCAGGCATGGCAGCCCCAGCAACCGAACCCTGGACTCTACACCCTAGTCAGAAGACATCATTCAAGTTCCCATCCAGACCAGGGCAGGAACCATGGCCTATCTGTCCTCTCAACCCCTCCTTGCCCAGATTAAACAGGAACAACTTGTTCACCGTCATTCCTTCATCAAACACTGCATGCACCTTTGGTGGTGTCCAGCCTGTCTGGTGGGCTGTTTCTCCTTTCTCTGGCCTTGTCTCTGCTTTTTTGTGACTAATGCAGTTCGCCTTGAACAAAGCAGCCTGGTCAAGTGGTAGATGGCTGGGAAATTCAGAAACCTGAATTCTTGATCCCTGCACTGTGATCTCATTAGTGACTTTCCATCTGCCCTCTGAGGATACAGGTGCCAAAGTCTAGGAAGCGAGTTAGCAGATTCCTGGGACCTGGTTTCAAGATGGGTGTTCCCCTGAAGGAAAATGTGTGGACAGAAGCCTGGGAGGGTATGGCTCGACTAAGGTGCATGAGCACTTTGTGGGGGAGATGGACTTGTGTGTGAATGCAGGGGGACCCTATGTGGGGCACCCCTATGGGGATGAGAGTAGGGTGTAGATTTCATGATTCTGAGTTTCTGTCATAGTAGACGCCAGACCATGCTGACTAACGTGTGTGTGTGTGTGTGTGTGTGTGTGTGTGTGTATATGCATCAAGGGACACATCGCATGTTATGTGGTGGTGATAGAGATTTGTGGGGAAGGACTGCATGTCCAGTGGGGGTACTGACCAGGACTGCCATGCTTCTTTCTTGCCTTTGTCGTGGGAGAAGGGGCAGAGAGTCAGGATGAGGGCAGTGTGGGACCACTGCCTTCCAATCTGGGTTCTGGATAGGCCAAGCTACTGATGTAATTATTTCTCTGATGGTCACAGTACCCAAACCATTCCACGGCCTTTCCCCTAACTTCCAGCTCTGCCCGTGTGGTACCTTTGGTCACAAGCAACAAACAAGGAATAGGTTAAGGACCCTGGATCTCTCCATAACCTTTTTCCAGTTTCCTAAAAACATTAACATCCTGGGTTTGGGGACTCATCCCCCACCTTGGAGCGGGCTCTGGCTTCAGGCATCTGAGCCAGCCCATTCCCAGTTGTTCAGCCAGGAAATGGATCACTTAACATCACGGGGCCCAAATCTAGGGCCTAGACTCCTGCATTAGGACTGCCTTTATCAAGTCCTGCCCATTCGTCTGATTTCTTCCCTAGGATGGGAAGTAACAAACCATACAGAAAACAGGGCAGGGAATCACCTAGGCTGCCAAAGTCACCATGTGGTTTCCAAGAGTGTGGGACCCAAGTGTGCCCAGTTCCTCACCTCACAACCCAGGGTCCTGTCTTCTCCCTGCACCCCCAGGCCGTAGGATGCATACCTCCCTATGGGTGTCTTAGCCTTCAAAGCCTATACACCTTTCCGTGCAATGGAAACACGACTGTTGTCTCATGATATACAAATGCACTCTGGGTAATCATGATGAGTTCTTTCAGCCCAGGCTAATGGGAAAGCAGGGGAGGTCACCAAAGACTTGCTTCCTGTGACTGAGTCACTGATGGCCCACCTGCGCTTGGCCACATGCACGTCCCTATGAAGGGAGACCCGCCTATGGAGAGACCTCCGCTTTCCCACACACTCTTCCAACATGGCATAGATTGGTGTGATTCACATGGCACAGAGGTACTCCAAAGCTGGACACCCTGCATGGACCCCCACCCTCCGTTCTGTCACTCCATGGGCCCTTATGCTCCCTCTCCCCCAACTTGGGTCTTGGAGAGTCACTATTGGCCACCTCAGCCTCATTGGCTGAGCTGTCTCTATGGGATTGGCACTTACTGTAGCCCATGCCTTGAAGGAAGTACTTAAAGGCTTCAGTCAGTTTCCCGGGCTGTAGGAAAAGAAGACAGAAATGCATCAGTCAAGAGCCAGGAGAGGACCCCTTCCACCAAAGGAGGGACTGACTGGTCACCTTTGGCTGACAGCTTAGGGAGGGGAGGGCATCCTGGGAAATCACTTGATGTGCATCTTCTGGAGAAAAGAACTCACCTGTGTGACCTGGGGAAGTCCACCAGAGTCGGCCATCTGCAGAGGGAAGGGGCAGAACAAGGTAAGGGTCTCCTGTTCCACTGAACATCAAGGCTTTACCAGCTTGTTTCAATGGTCAACTACCTTCTACCCCTCTATGATAAAAATAGCTGAGTTTACAGCATTGTATAATTTTAAAAGCCCTTTATAGACATTATCTCACTTGATCCTAGCCCCTTTGTAAGGTGGGTGGTACAAGTATTATAAATCCCTCTTAATTAGGGGGAAGTTGGGACCCAGAGATGTCTTAGGATCATGGCTTTAGGGTCAGGAGGGGCTTCAAAGGTCATGGAATCCAATCCCTTCATTTAGTATGGGCCCATACTGCTAGTAAACGTCAAAGGCCATATTCAAACTCAAGTCCAACTTTCATGTCTCAAGAGAAATGAACACAAACTGTTCTTTCCACATAATACACATGTGTGCGTACATGTATGTGCAGACACACATATGCAAGGACTCAAGCCTTGTGTGTTTTTGAGTTAGTGTTAAGACATTGGCCAAACCACTCAGCTGAGATCCCTCTGTGTGTGAAGCAAGGGGAAAAGCAGGTGTCCCTGAGATGAGAGAAGAGGAGCCGTTGGGGAAGTGTTACCTTCAGGAAGGTGGTATTGGTTGGGTCCAGCTTGGAGTTACACTCAACCTAGGGAGGAAAGCAAGAGCTTCAGACTGTTAGAAAGTCAAATGACAACCCTGCTGGGTGTCAGCCCCAAGTAGCCTTCTCCTGCTCTCTAGGGATGATAGTAGTAATAGCCAGCACTCATACAAGGTTTACAACATGCTTTTCTTTACATATGTTATTGCATTTGACTTTCCTATATTTCTGTGAGGCAGGTGCTATGATTATCTCCATTTTATTGATGGGGAAACTGAGGTAAACAGAGGTTATGTGACTTGCCCAGGACCACACTTGGAGTAATTTTCTGAGTCAGGATTCTGGTCTCCACTGTGTCACCTAACTATGGGACCATCCCCAGGCAGATTCCTCTTGGGGAGCAGGGGAGAGGAGTACCCACCCTGGTTTCCCTAGAGTTGGAAAGTTCACCAGGCACTTGGGTGAGAAGGGTCACCAAGACCCAGCATCTGAAGCCGGGTCTCTATTTTCTGCATACAGCATTCTACCCACTGTAACACACTGCAACTCTGGGGATGGGGGGCCCTCCTTCAAGGTGGGGGTAGGTCGCTCTCCCAACATGCCCTGCCAAGAAGCATATGGAAAGGTGGCCATTTAAGCTTGGAGAGGACCATCTGACACATTCCAGTACTTATCCCTAAACCAGCCTCAGCTAACATACTTTCATGCCCAGTTACCCTATTACCAGGATAAGCTGACATCCAGCTAGGGGCACGAGTGAGACCTCAGGCCTGAGAAAAGGAAAGAAGGAAGGAGGTAGACTGGCCTCCTAGACAAACAGCAGTGACTTCACACAGGAGCTGTGGCCTAGCTTTCTGCCTAGCCTAGAGATACCTGGGCACATCTGAGGCTGAGGGTGGTAGGAGTGGGGGAGAAGGGCAGAAGCTTGACACTAGGTTGCCACATTGGGTGACAAAGGTGCTGTTGGCTGTGCCAGGGAGAGACATGGTGGGGGGAGAAATGACTCAAGAAGGGGAGGGTGGGGAAGGGCTTTTGAAGCTTGGTTCCCAAGGGGTCCAGGGGTGGCAGGGGTGCACAGTGCCCTGAGTAAGGGGGTAGGTCTCAGAAATATTTACAGGGGAAGCCTCTGAAAATGTCTGAACGTGAGATGGGCCAGACAGTGCCACCTATCCTAGCCTCTCCCAAATGGATCCAGGTCTCAGTGTGCCCCTGAGAGGCAAGCTGCCGACCATGGCAGCACCACCTGTGTACTGAGGCAGGTGGTACGATTCATCAGGACACATGAGGTTGAAAAACCCACAGTTGAACACAGGGTTTGAACCCCGGGATGCAGGATGTATACTCCTTTCTGGCCTTGTGCAAGGCCTGATCTGAGTTCTCTGATTCCTCCCACTAGGTGGGTTTGACTTTAGCACTGTACTCACCACCCCATCCTCTGCAGGTGCATTGTCCCCGACCACAAGCATCACGGGGCAGCTGAAGCACAAAAGGGAGGGAGAAAGGATATTAGGAGGCCTTCAAGGATGGGTAGGGGCTGGGGCTGGGGCTGGGGTTGGGCATGGGGAGCAGAGGCAGGGCCACTCACCGAAGGGTCTTAGCATTGGGGACTGTCCCGGGCCGGTTTATGTCCAGATCTCTGCGGCTAGACAAGGAGAGAATGAGTAGAAGAAGAGGGTGAAAGAAGTGCTCCTGGGGCTATGTGCAAACCATTGCTGAGCCTGACCCAGGGTTTCTGAACCTAGCATACTGCCATCCCCATGGCTTTGGTTTGGGGAGGGGTTAGAGACCTACAGTTTAGAGCTAGAAGAGTTCAAAGGGACCTCAAGGACTATACCTGGTGCCCCCTGAACAAGTATCCACTTCCTAAGAACACACCTAACAAGGAGGTAAAGACCTCCAGGGACAGCCAGCCAACCAATTCCCAAGGCTGTTCTCTAATTGTTAGCAAGTTTTGTCGTAAGCTAAATTCACTCTTTTTCAATTTCTACCCCTTGCTCCTGCTTCTATACTCTGGGCAGTTAACAAGTCCTATTCCCTCCCCAACACCAGCTCTTCAAATCCTTGATGATGGGCTCAAGTCCTCCCCAAAGCCTCTTCTCCAGGCTTCTAGTCATTAGCCAGTCTCTTCAACCACAGCTCACAGAATACAATCTTGAGGCCCTTGGCCAACCTGCTTGAACCCTTCCAGATAATCCCTGCTCTTATCAACATCCATCCTAAAATGCAGTGACTAGATACAATATCCCATCTGTGATTTTTGAGGGCAGAATACTATGGGCTCATCACTGCCCTAGATCACATCATGCTTGTCCTGACACAGCCAAAGAGAGTCCTAGCTTTGGGGGGCTGCTATATCACACTGTCGAGTTGTGTTGAACTTTATAGACCACCAACACTCCCATGTCTTTTCCCATACTTGTGAAGTTGATTTTTTGAACCAAAGTCTAAGACTTTGCATTTGTTCCCATTAAATTTCATCTTATGAGACTCAGCCTGCTGTTCTACCTTTTCTAGCTCTTTTTGGACCCAGACTGCTATTGATATATTCACTATCTCCCCTAGCATTTTGCCTACAACCTGCAAATTTGATAAACATACTATGTATAGTTGAGTCACTGATAGAAAATGTCAATGACTGAAGAGCCAACAGACAGATTCCTAGAGTACTCCACTGGAGATCCCTCCTCCCAAGCTGACATTGAGCCATTAAATGATGGCTACTCTTTGGGTGCTGACATTCAGCCAGTTTCAAATGCACCAAACTGTAATATTGACTAGTCTCCATCTTTCCCACCATCTTGTGGTGATAGTGACTAGTCTCCATCTCACCCGCCATCTTGCTTCCAAGTTCATCTAGCCCACCACCACCACCTCATCAAGACGGAAAGTGATTTCTCCTATGAACTGGCCCCAGCATTCTTTCCATTAAATGTCACTACTTCTTAGGGAGGTGAGACAAGGAGATGATTAGAGCTAGTCACATTTGAGATAGCTTTCAACTGAGCAACGGAAATCTCACAGGAAACTCTTCAGTACATTATCAAATTCTCAGCCCTTGGGGCCAGCATTGCTGCACCCAGCCAGGGAACACAGTCAAGCTAAAATTGGCCCCTTAGCTTAGTGTGTCTAAGTGAGGCAGAGCAGGGAAAGCCAAGTTCTAAGATAAGAAATAGGGCTAGCCCATGGCATGAATAAGGTAAGTACTTCTGACAGCTCTGTTCTGTCCTTGGATGAGACCTGAACCCGGGGAGGCTCCTGCCCTGACTCCAAAGTAGACCTGCAGGGTAGAATCTGACACATGGCCAAACTATACCCACTCCAGCTCTTTCTGAACCTGAAGAGTCAGACCTCAGTGGGGAATGGGGGTAGTGATGGATGGGGTTGAACACAGGGGTAGGGGTGTAGACAGAAACAGAGGATGGGCACGAGAATAAGGAGAGGGAAGGATGGATGGATCAGGAAGGATAAGGATAGTGGTAGGGATGGGGTAGGAAGTGAGGAAAGAGCTGAAGTTGGGAAGGGTAGTGGCTAGAAGAATCCCCACATGCAGCTTCAATCCCATTCTGATCAAACCTGTTGTACATATTCCAGAAGAGCTGAAGGTTGAACTGGTTCACTGTGCTGCTGATCTGCTGCCGGTAGCTCTGCACCAACTCCGTGTTGTTCACCAGCTCCTCCTGTCCCCCCCCCCCAAATGGACACAAGTGACTGGGGGGGACTAGAGAAGCCTGAGGCCAAGTCCTTGGCTCTAGCCTCAAGGTCCCCAAATGGGGAGTTCCAGCCCTGGCTTTCAGAGCCGTTTGTATGTGTGTGTACTATTGATGCTTATAAAACACTAGCTTATAAAAATTGTTTTTAAAGAAAAAATAAAGCTGTGGCCCTTCTCCAACTGTTGCCTGGATCTTCCTGGGTTCCTAGAAAGATGGATGACATTCAGGGATGAGAGGATCTCAGAGAAGTGAGGAGTCTTGAGAACTCTTCACACACATCCCCAGGTGTGTCCATCCTTCACCCTGCCCCCTTCCACACCCCATCCAAGCAGTAAAGAATGCCAAGTTCTCTGGAGCAGAACTCAGGCAAAGGGCTTGGCACACAGTAGGTACTTTAACAGTGTCTGCTAAATCAGATCTAGTGCTTTAAAGCTCATTCCTTGTAGATTCCCACTTGTAGGGGCTTTTGAGATTTCCCATCTAAGGATCTCACAAGCCCTCCTCCCCTCTGCCTCTGCTTCCCCAGCTTCCTTTGAGTCTCAACAAAGTCCCACCTCCTGCTCCTTAATCTTAGCACCTTCTCTTGGAGATGCTCTGAGATTCAGCTTGCATTTATTTTCTCTGTGCAGGTGCGTCTGCTGGCTGTCTTCCCTGTCAGACTAGGAACTCCTCAAGAGCAGGGACTGGACAGCTTATTTTTGGCATCCCCAGCACTTAGCAAGTGCCTGGCACACAGTAGGTACTTAATCAATGCTCACTTTCATGGCTTGACTCAGAGCACTATTTATAGCTCCTTACAGCAGAACCTTCTCTTAGGTAATTTAGTTAGGTTGGCGGGGGAGTGGGGGTTGAGGAGAGGAGGTGAAATTTGGCCTCAAATCTCAAGATCTGAGGGTAAGTCTTGGGGGTCCTGGCTCACAGTCTAGCAATACACCTGTCAGTCAAAGTGGGGCTAGGCAGTGCCATGGACAGAGTCCTGCGCCTGGAATCAGGAAGACCTGAGTTTAAATCCAGCCTCAGACCCTTACTAGCTGTGAAACTCTGGGTAAGTCACTTTGCCTCTGTATGCCTCAGTTTCCTTAATTGTAAAATGGTGATAATAAGAGCACTACCTCCCAGAGTTGTGAGGATCAAGTGAGATCCTAATTTGTCAAATGCCTGGCACATAGTAGGCACTTCATAAATGCCTGTTTCTTTTCTTTCCTTCCTTCCCTTCCCTCTGAGGATGATTGGGTGCCAGAGCAGGCCCTGTTCCCAGTGTCATGACTGAGATTTTCAGATCCCCAGGCCCCCTTAGGCCCTGGAGTTGCCCCAAATCCCTACAGATCCCTGCTCCCAGGCCCAAGGAGAGTAAATGGACATTAGACCTTTCCCTTACCTGGCTGAACAGGTGAGAAAGAACCGTGTCAGGTAAAGTACTTGTCAAGCCTGAGAGCTGAAAGTAAAGAGAGGTGGCCTTTGTGAGGAGCCAGGGGAGAGGACAAAACCTGCCTCGCCCTTCTCCCTCCTTCTCCATCATCCCATCTCCCTTTCTTACCTTGGTGGCTGCCCAGTCGATCCACCCTTTCCCATTGGGGTCAATGTTCATGAGCACCAGGCCTTCTACGAGGTCAGGGAAGATCAGCTATAGACAAGAAAGGGAGGGAGGGGGTGGTGGTGGTTAGGGGGCACCACAGGAAGGGGCAGCTCGGGGGGGATACCAACGTATGCGCAGTTCTAGTCTGTTCCCAGCCAGTGTTTACTGTGGAGGGACCACAGTCAGGAGATCCAAGCTCCCTCTTGGATCTTGCCACTGCCTGGCTGTGACTGACTTCTCCAGACCTGTTTCCCCATTCATAAAATGGGGTTAAAAGTTTTTCTCTCTCCCACTGCACTAGGGTGTCGTGAAGATGAGGTGAAATGACAGATGTGAAAAGGGCAGTGTAAACAGGAGATGTGATGAGTGGGAAGAGGAAAGTGGTGATGATGATGAGGCAGCAGAAGAGCCAGAAGCAAAGGGAGGGCGAAGTGCTGCATTGCTCTGGGAGGGGAGGACAGCCAGGAGGTTCTGCTCCCCGCCCATTCCCTCCCTCCCAAGGGCCACAGGGACTCACAGCAAACTTGGCCAGGACGTAGGCTCCAGCTCCAACCCCAATGCCAATCACGTACTTGAACCTGAGGGAGACCATGGCGGTAAATGCTCTGAAGAGACTGGGGAGTACTTCCAATATAAGCCTGGGACTAGGCTGCAGCTGGGGCCCATCTACCAGGCTCTGACGGTGAAGGCTGGAACGTCACAACCTTCCAGGTATGGCTCCAGAGAAAGGCAACCCATGCCCTCTCCCTGTGTCAGCCAGCCATTCCTGCACATCCCCACCCCCCGACCAAATACGGGGCAGCAACAAGGGACTGAGGGACTCACCCAAAGTGCTGGATCACACTGGGGACCATAGCAGCCAGTTGCTCCATCGAGGGGAACTGATATCTGGGGAACACACAGCAAGGAGTGGGCATTGATGAGGGGAGTGTAGAGGGAGCCTGGGATGCAGGGTAGGACCTGGCTAGGTAGGGTGGCCTCCCCACCCTCTCCCCACCCTCCAGGTTTCTGGTGGAGGTTGTACATTTTATACCCATTGGAAAGAGGGGGAGGGAGGGGGGAGAAGGAGGAAGGGGAGGAGGATGGTGCTCCTGGAGTCTGGCCCACTGGGAACTTTACTTTGAGGGCTTTGGGGACAGGGAATCTCATTACACTGATTTAGGGTTTCTACCCCAACCACTTTCACTAGTCTGTATAGGCAGCATATGGCAGGGAGACTGAAGGGGACTGGACCTGCTGAACTCTATCCCTCCTGGGTGCTCACTCCTTGCTTGGAGCAGGCAGACTGGGAGGTGCCACTCACACTGGAGGAGTGGGGTGGGCAGGAGGAGTACGTACCCCTGAGGAAACTGTGATGCCCCTGCCTGCTGCCCGGGGGCATCCACGTGGCACACCACAAAATGCTTGGTGATCTCCTGCATATCTTCAAAGTTGAAGAAAGCATTGAAGCAGAGCTTATCTGGAAAGAAGCAGATGAGCTCTTGGTAGTATGAAGTGGGGGGTAGGCCCGGGCCTCTAGGAGGTTGCTAAGGTTCCCTCCCTTCCCCTTCAATTCAATAAACATTTATTATGGGTCAGGCACTCTGCTAAGAGCCAGGATCATGGCTGGACTGTGGTGTGTCTTCACAGTTATCCTAGCCCAGTAGGCCTTGGCATCAGAATTTTGGCCCTGGCCTTACCTTCTTCCTTTATCCTCTCTGACTTTACCTGCCAAACTCCCCTCCCCTCCCCACCCCAACTCCTAGCCTTATACCCAGGATCATAGACTTGGGGCTAAAATGGACATTGGGGCCCAGGGCCAACCCCCTCATTATTTTTACAGATAAGGAAACTGAGGTCCAGGGCCCCATTTGTAGTAAGTGTCAGGGCTGGGATTTGAATTCAGCACCTTTGACTCTAAGAGTTAGAAGTGACCTCAGGGGGTCAGTTAGTCCAACCAAATCATCCTTGAATAATCTATATAATATACTCAACAAGTGGTCACCCAGTGTCCCCCAGAAGACCTCAAGTGGAGTTCCTCCCAAGGCAGCCAATGCCACTCTTGGACAGGGCAGACTGTGGCTTCGTGATGGGGGAAGAGGTGTTCTGCTGCCTCTCCTCCTCACTCCTGGTCCCTCTCAGCTTTCTCTCGTCTCCTTTAATTGTTCCCTGCACTTCCTTACTCCCTGTAAATACTGCCCCCTCCTCAGGCTTTAACCTCAGAATAATTCTATGCTGGTTTAACCTTCGAATGCAAGGAAATGAATAAAAATAACAAGGATGACCAGTATTATATGTTGTTGTTCAGTTGTTTCAGTGTGACTGTGACTCCATTAGGGGTTTTCTTGGCAGAGATACTGGAGTGCTTTGTTATTTCCTTTTCCAGCTCACTTTACAGATGAGGAAACTGAGGCAAACAAAGTTAAAGTGACTTGCCCAGGGACACATAGCTAGTAAGTGTCTGAGGCTAGATTTGAACTCAGATCTCTCTAAAGTCCAGCATTATCCACTGAACCACCTTGCTGCCTCAGCGAGAAGCCCGACTCCTTTACCAAGGATACCAGTGGCAAGAAGCAGGACCCAGGAATGTCCAAAGTTGGGGAAGAGCACTCAGTGTGAATTGGGGGATGGGGGAAAGGGAGATGATGGGTTATTGAAGGATCTTAGAAGATGATGAAGAAAGAATGGGGTGACTGGTAGGGAAAACACCTCGGGGAGAATGAGGAGATGGCTCAGGAATTGTGAGTTGATCTTCAATAAAGTTACCTTATTAACAAAGAATTCATTTGGAAGATTTGTATTAACTGATGCCAAGACAAGAGGCCTCCCCCTGCCCCCATGGTGAAAGTCTTGAAACTTCAAAAGGGCACTTTTTAATAGGGGTGGGGGTGGGGTGGGGAGAAGTCTTATGTAGGTCCAAGTCAGCCCAGGGAAGGTGGGAGGTGAGAGGTCCCTTCAACTCTGAGATTCTGGGAGTATTTTGATGAAAAGGCAGCGTTGTGGAGAGAGCACTGTGGAGCTGGAGCCACCAAGACAGCTGGGTTCAAATTCTACTTTTAGCACTAGCTATGAGGCTATGGACCAGTCTCACCTCAGTTCCTTCAATGGGGATAAGAATCCCTGTAGTACCTTGCCTCGTAGGCATGATATAATGCTTAAATGAGGTCATGGGTAAAAAGTGCTTTGCAAACCTGAAAGCACTGTATACATGTCAGGGATTAGAATAAGTTTTAATTAATCTTTGGGAAACAAAAGGAGCTCAGTGTGCTTCAGAATATAATATATTCAAGCTCAACCACCAACTTCCAGAGTTGTTACAAAGGTGAAAGGAACACTGTAGATGTCTCTTCCTGGTTTTATTTCCCTTTTGTGCTTCCCTGACCTAGCATTGAACGAACTGCAACCAATTAAAAAACTGGGAAAGAACTCTCAGATCATCTGGCCTAAACTCATTTTGCAGATAAGTAAACTGAGACCCAGGAGAGAGATGAAAGTGAATCAAAGCCAGAGACTTTTTCTGTAGGGTCAGAAGACAGGTTCTGCTTACGGTTGAGCCCCACATCATGGTAGGTGAGGATGGCAGGGCGGTTTCCCTTAGGAGAGCCCCGGATCACCACGTGGAGAAGGCCATATGGGGTCTCTATATCATGTTCCTAGAAAATGAAGAGATAGTTACAATTCATCTGTGCATCACATTGTACTCGAGCAACTAACCCTAACCCTGTTCCGCAAGCCTTTATATTTTTTCTAAACTTAATGTCTTAAAATTAGGTGAGTAAGTAACTATCAACCCAAACCAACTTCCCAATGAACAAATTTTAAAATTTAAAAACATTTACTTACATATAATATTTATATCTATACATATATGTATGTGTGTGTGTGTACCCCATTCTTTATAATCATACACAGACACAGATCTTTGCTGCTGTTAATTTTGCTTTCAATGCTATCCTCAGGGAGTCATCCCTGGGAAGAAAGGGCATGAATGGCTCCCTAGCTCTCCCTGCACAATGCCAGATTGTTTTCGAATTTGCACCAGTCTGCATCCCTGTTGGCAATGCGTGTGTCTTCATAGCTGGCACTGAACCTTAGAATTTTAAACCGAATTCAACAGTTCAGTGGGCAAAGGGTGGAATCTCAGAGTTGTTGGTATTTCCTATTTCTCCGATGATCAGCATTTTTTAAAGTAGTTACTGATGATTTGTGCTTCTTTTTTCAAGAACTGCCTGCTCATAACTTTTGACCCCTCAATCTACTGGGGAATAGATCTGACTCTTATAAATCTGTACCAGTTCCTTATAACCACAGATTTTAAAATTTCATCAGAAATAGTTATGGAAAACCTTTTTCTTCCCAATCCTTTTCTCTCCTTTTTATGCTGGGTGCATTGTTTTTGGTTGCATAAAACGGCTGAGGCAGTGAGATGATCCAGCCTGGCCTGAAATCAAGAAGACCAGTTCAAATCCAGCCTCAGACACTTATTAGCTGTGTGCTCCTGGGCAAGTCACTTAATCTTTGTTTGCCTCAGTTTCCCAGTTGAAAAATGGGGATAATAATGGCACCCAATTCCCAAGGTTGTTGTGAGGATCAAGTGAGATAATATTTGTACAAGTGCTCAGCAAATAATAGGTGCTGGATAAATACTTATTCCCTTCCCTATTAAAAAAAATCAATCAAATCCACCTACTTTACTCATCTACAATTCCCTGTCCCAACTAGAGGTGTAAGCTTGGCCACCATTGAGTAGAAACAGGAAAAGCCTTCTGTTCCAGACCACAGCTTGCAGTCATGGAAGAAAACACTGTCTGCCTGGCCGTGAATTGGAACACTAGGCGAAGTTTTCCATTTCTCATCCAAATCGTGTCAAACCCTGTTGTAGCAGCAGCCTTTGGGGACCCAGAAGGCAAATGAGCCATAAACTCAGGGAAGCCAGCCAGACCAGGACTGTTCCAGGAGGAGCAAAACTCAAGGAGAGCAGAGATTGTATTTGGAAGGAAAAGACCCTCTTCCCTTGGTTGTGATTTCATTAATGGCGGGATCATTTCTTCCTCCCTTGTTCCCTTGCCTGTCCTGGGGAGTCTTCATGCTTCATTTCCTCTCCACTCCTTTCTTTCCATTCTCACCGTCACCCTTATAATTCAAGACCTCCTCAGCCATCCCCTATGGGACCAGCTTCCTAACTGGCTTCCTTAATTTTTGTCTCTTGCCCTCCAGTCTGTCCCCGCCCAGGCGTTGGGCTGGTCTTCCCGAAGTTTTACTCACATCAAACTAATTCCCTGCTCAAAAATCTTCACCGTCTCTTAAATGCCTAACAAATAAAGGCCAGATGTCTTAGACCAAGAGTTTGGACCTGAGGACTGTGAGCTTGGTTTAAAAAAAATGTTTTGATAAGTGTGTCTCAATACAATTGGCTTCCTTTATAATCCCATGTATTGGATTCTGTGCATTTAAAAGATGATTCTGAGAAAGGGTCCCTGGGCTTTGCCAGACTGACTGCCCAACGGAGTCCATGGCCCAAACAGGGGGAAGACCCCCTGTATTTATACTGATATTCAACACTGTCCACAATGATTCTGATCTAACTTTCTCTCCTCATCCCCTCACTATCTCCTTTCACACATCTATATTCCAACCAAATGGGACTACTCATAATTTCTTCTAACTGGTCCCATGCTGGGTGGCCCCTGTACAGATCCCTATGCCTAGAATGTGCCCCCTCCCCTATATCTGATTGTCATTGTATTTTTCAAGGTTCGATTCCAGGAGCCAGCTCCTCCAGGAAGGTTTCTCCCCCTCACTGCCATTTGTAAACATTTGTTAAACTTCTTTCATGGTCCCTCCTTCCAGGTGTGGGAGCTCCCTCCATCAACGTTTCCAGACCCAGACCCCGGATCGATCCGTGTCAACAACGGCTGCAGCATGGACCGTGGCCATGGTCCCAGCTTGGGCAGTGACGTCAATGACAGCACGCCAGGCTGCAGCTGCCGCACCAGGGTACCCGAGCAGAAAACAGGCTGGAACGTCTTCCCCTGGGGCCGAGATGACACCCAAGGAAGGGCTCAGCCCCCTCCTGGCCCCACAGGGAATCGTCAATGAGGCCGCAGCCTGAGTCACAGCGGCCTGCATCCTTCCCACCTCCTGCCTGCTCCTTGGCCTGCAGGGTCTGGGGGTTCAGGCATTAGAATCATCCAGCCCAGCATTCTACAGACAATGGAGCTACAACCCAGAGAGGGCCAGACCTTGCCCCAGGCCACACAGCCAGATCTTCCATCTCCACATACAGGGTTCTCTCCACTGTGTCATGTTCCTTATTCCATAGAAGAGAGTACCAGAGCCAGGGGTCCAGGTTGCCATGCTCTGAGCCAGTGGGGAGGAGGCCAAAGGGAGGACCTCCAGGCCTGGGGTTTGGGGTGGCAGGGCAAGGACTGGATGCCTTGGGCACAAGGCTGGGCAGGACTAAGTGGCTTGTTGCTCCTTTGCCCTGGAGGCCTTTCTGATTCACAAACCAAGGCTGTTCTAAGATGCTATTGGGGGTCCCAACCTTTTAGAGAACAAGCTCCTAGGAACAAGGGTCCCAGGCTACAGCAGGGGAGGACCTGGTGGGATTTAATGAAGAGGGAGTTTTGCATTCCCATTCCCAACTCCATTCATGGGGCAATGCTAAGAGGGCACATTTCTGTGGGGCTCAAAGGTTTCCAAAGTACTTCCCCCAAACACTCTGTCTGAAGGGGAATACGGAGGCCATGTGTTCCAAATACCTCCTTTTAGATGAGGAAGCCTAGGCTCAGAAAAGGGCAGGTGACTTCCAAAGTCATATTGCTCCCATGGGGCAGAATCAGGGCTTAAACCCAGACCCTCCAATTTGGAATCATGGGCACCAATGATTTGTGGGAGGATTGGATGAGGCTGCATTTGCAAGGGGTTTTGTGAACCTTCCTGGAGACATGGGAGAGGAATCAAGGAGGCCGGATCCTGCCTAGGGTCATCCATTGTGTCCTCAGCTCCCTCTGTCCTATCCATCTCCATCTTTTTTCCCTGGCCCTGCTGCCTCCGTAGCTTCTGCTTTCTCATCCTCCTCCCCAGGTTCTTCCAAAGACCTTACCCCTGCCTCTAGCCTCTTAGCTAGTCCAGTCACTTTAGTTCTTTTCACTCTTTCAAGTGTCTCTTGATAGCGACTGGTTCTTTAGTGCTAACCTCTTCCCCAGGGCATCCTGTCTAGACTGCCTCCATGGAGTTGCCTGAAGTTGGAACACTATTGTTCCCATGAGGGAGCAGGGCATGCATCAGGGCACTACGGAGCCTCATGAAGGCTGGCCCCATTTAGCCAAAAGTCCCTCTCAGTGACCTTGGCTGGCTATGCCATGTTCTTGCTTTGCCCCAAGTACTTCCTGCCTCCTCTTCCCTTCCCAAGAGGCAGTACAGGATGGGGTCCTAGAGTTCTTCTGACTCAGAACTGAAGGACTGAATCTCAGAGTTAGAAGATCCACCATTTTGTACATGTTGTCCCTCAGGTCTCAGAGCACTGGGGACTCACCTCTGTCCTCCCACAGACACCGTAGTCCCATCCAGGCCACAGCCCTGAGGAGAGCAGGGGCAGAAGTCACTGTCTTATCCAGTGACCAGGATGAGGACTCTGGGCTCTCCCTAGCCTCTCCTCTTCACACAAGCCCCTCATCTCTGACATTTGGTTTAGAGTATACCCTTGAAATTGAATGGAGAAAACATTTCTTTATTCGACACAACTGTTCTCCTTTGTAATCCTTTATGCCTTGAAGAATGTGGTTCTTAGAAAGGGTCCCTGGGCTTCATCAGAGTGTCAACATGACCCAAAGTTAAGAGCCCCTAGATGAGAGGAAGAAAGAAGAAAGTGGAGTGGAACATGGCAACCTGGAATAGGGGAAAGCCCTGAGTACAAATCTCACCCTGCTTTTAGGTGTGTGGCTCATTTATCCAAGGAAGGGTTTAGGCCAATGACCTCTGAGGTCCACATCTAGGCTCCTGTGATGACTCTACTGGGCTCACTCATTCTGATCACAGAATCTCAGAGCCAGAGGGAGCTTCTGGCTATTCTATCCAGTCACCTTGTACTTGCCTGGGAGCTCCCTCAGACCCTCCCTGACAAGTGGTCAGATGGACTTGCCTCAGAGGCCGGCACCTCGGCTCCTTGGCTTCCACCTGCCCACTGCCCTGGATGCTCAGGGGCAGAGAGCTCTCTCTTTGCTAGGAGTGGGACTCGCTCAGCCTCAGCAGCAACGGACAAATGGAAACAATTGAGCCCTGCCCCAGCAGCTGCCCACACAGGCTGGGGCCAGCTGGGGCGTTCCCATTGGCTCCTGGTGATGTCAGAGCCCTGCCTCAGTCCCCAGTGACAGCCTGTCCTCCTCCTGGCGGGTAAATGATTCTGCTGTGTTCCTTAGGCACTGTAACTCTGGTGGGCGTGACATCTTCTCCCCCAGGCTCTTTGACAGCCCCTGCCAGGCTCTGGAATTCCCGTCTAGAGTCTGGGGGAGGAGGATGGGGGGCTAAGGTCCCTCCCCTTGCCTTCCTAACTGACCCAATCTCTCCTCTCCTCTCCTCTGGCTCTTGACCTTGAGATGTGTCCTAGCCTCCCGAGCTCCGTCAGTGAGTCCACCCCTCTCTGAGCCAGCATACTAGAGGACAGACACATTGTGTACTCTTTACATCCCCAAGGGATGAGAAAGTGAGGGAAGGAGAAGCTTGTGGTTTATCCAGCCAGGCCAACCAGGCCAACCAAGCCTAAGGGGGCAGATGGAAGGAGAGGTGAGGTCAGATCTATTGCCATGAATAATTCAAGCCAACTCCACCCAGCTGCAGGCAGGGAGGGAACATCTCTGCGGCTGGCACAGATATCTGTCCCTTGAGACATCCAAGGCCTTCCCGACAGGCTGCAAAGCAATGATGAAGCTGGGCAGGGAGTGGTAGAAGCCCTCTACCCAAAAGACAGCCACAGAGGCAGTATGGGGAAGGGGCACAAATACCCCCACCCCATGATGTACCCACAGCCAGGTCTAGTGCAAGCCAGCCCATGAGGTTCCAGTCTTTCCACCCTGGGCTGAGGTGTTCTATGTCCTTCTCTGCCCTTGTCCTTTGGGTACTTACTGACAAAAGGGGATATACCTGGTTCTGCTTTCTGCAGTCCCCACTGCACCACCCTCTGCCTCATATACCCACCAATCCCTCTGGTCCCAAGACCCCAAGTCCTGAAGAGGGGGCAGAGAGCCCTTGCTCTTGGCCAGAGGACAAGGGTGGTGGTGGAGACCTAGCCTGGTGGCCTTTATGCACACACACACACACACACACACACACACACACACACACACACACACACGCACGCACACACACAGCTGTTTTCCACGTCCCCTTACAGGGAAACATCGGCCACAATTTGCCAGTCATCTACCCTGGGATGTCAGGAAGCCAGCAGGCAGACTGCCTGACAGAAAGCCCCACTGCCCATGCCAGTGCTCCAATGCCCTCTGGTTTCACCTCCAGACAATGCCCACGGATGGGTAGATGCACCCCCCTCCCCCCCCGACTCCTCTACAGCAGCAGGAGCAAAACAGTTCCACTGCAGTGTCTGCAGTTCCTGCTTGGGGGGTTGGGGGAGCAGAGTAACATGCAAAGAGAATCTCCCCTTCCCCCACTGCCCCCAAAACACACACACATCTGCACCATTTATTCAGTGCCTTGTGATCTGAGAGACAAATTACATATAGCTGCAGAGACAAACATGGGCAGATTTCTGTTTCTTGTATATCCCCCTCTCACACAAACACACACACACACAGATGGAGGTTTTCTCTGGGGATGCTTCCTCCACCCTCACCCCCTTTCCAACTCTGTTCCCCTGGGATTGATCATAACAAGCATCTTGCCCTCCCACCCTCTGCCGTGGTTGCTTGGCATGTCTCTGGCTCTGCCTGCTCTGCTGATTGGGTAGAGAATGGCTGGTCCATCCCTGAGACCCCAGTAAACTGCCCTGGGCAATAGGAACCCAGCTGACTGGCTGCTGGTCATACCAGTCCCCCGCCCCCCCATATCACCCCCATCCCCAGTCTCCTCGGGGTTTGCTCCACTTTGGGGGGGCGGCCCATGTACCTACCCCGTCCCAACACTCCGGCATCTTGCAGAGTCTGCGCTGGGGCCGTCCCTCAGGAGGACTGAGGTGATGCTGAAAGCCTTAGTCACCGGTGGCCCCAGCAGGAGTGCCCGGCTCACACTGCGGTGCGCGCCGTCCTCTCTGCGTGTGATTTATACACCAGCTCCAGCCCCTGACTTAGGCCCTCCCCCTTCTCGCCTGGCAGAGATGGGGGGATGCAGGCAGTTGTGGAGATGGAAGCCCGGAGCTCCTTGATTGGCTGGTGAGGGAATTATTCACACTCCCATTGGCTCAAACCATCCTCTTTCTCCCTGGTCTTTCCCCCCACCCATAATCATTACTGATGTTTTCTTCCTCCTCCATCCTTCTTCCTCCCACAACACATATGAAACAACTCAGTCATCCCCAGGGGCATTCACACAGATGGAAATACATGTGCTCGCTGCTTCTCTGTTCACCAGAACACATACTGAATACACACATATCACACACAGAAAGCAGTGCATGCAAGCCAGGGCACCTCAAGGAGCGCTGCCCCTGGAGCAGCAGAGGAGACCCACTCTGTATCTGGGTCCTTGACATGACATACAAAGTCCATTCAGACCAAGGCTACTTTCCCTGCTACCTCCCTACCATGCCCAAGGCAGCCTCAGAGCCGGCCAGCCTCTGCCTTCCCAGGCACTGGAACATCTGCAGACCCAAAGAGATGGCCGTTCCTGCATCAGAAAGGCCACCCTGGAATCACTAGGGCTTAATGTTCACTAAGTGCAGACTACATAGGAAGAACTCTGTGATAAACTGAGGGCACAAAGAGATGAGATCAGATACAGGCCCTGCCCATAAGGGGCCTCCATGGGAGGAGGGAGAAGATCTGTGCAGCAGTGATGATGAGACAGATCATCAGAGAGGGTCAGAGAGGCATTAAGATGGGGAGAGCCAAGAAGGCTTTCTGGAAAAAGAGGGCCTGGAAAGAAAGGGGGGATTTCAAGGTATTAAAATTCTCGCTGAGCTTGATCTTGGAGTGAGTTCAGGGAACACAGAAAGGTCAGCCACACCTGTATCTCTGGCTCCCATTTGGGTGAGGTCAGGATCAGGAGTTTTCCCAAATTTATTAGAAATGGGAAGAGAGATGAGGTGGAGAAAGACGTTCTAAGGGCCATGGTCTGGGCATGGCTGGTATGGCCATAACTGATGCTCTCAGCTTCCCCCTTGCCCCCCACTGGCTCCGGGCCTGAGCATTCCTGGCATTCCAAATGAAAGGTTTTCAGGACTGAGACAACTGGTCACCTGCAAACCTCCCTCTGTCCTAGTTCTGGCACAAAGTGGGTGAAGGAGGCCCAGGTTCAAGAAGGATTTGCCAATTCTAAGAAAGGGGCAGGAGAAAAAACCACCACCTTTCTCCTTTGGCCTTCTTGAAAAATCATGAAGGCGAAACCTAGAATCAGAGGGAAGAACTTTCAACTAGAACAGGGTGACCCCCTGAGGGCTCAAAGGAGGAAGGGGGAAGATCAAGAAAGGCTTCTTGGAAGAGGGGGCCTTGAAGAAGAGGACTGATTTCAAGGGGAAGGATGTGGACTCCATCCTCAGTCACTCATTACCTGTGTGACTTTGGGCCTTAGTTTCCTCATCTATAAAATGGGGGGAAAGGGTTAGATTAGATGGCCTCTGAGGTCCATTCCAGTTTTAAGACCCCTGAGTTCATTTTCCAGTTAACTGGACTTTTCCTGGGTAGGCAGCAAGCCTGGGATCCCGTCTTACAATGTGGCTGTAAGAATTGAGCAAATCATTCCTATTTTCTGTGCCTCAGTTTCCTTCCTTGATCTAGTGACACTGTACATAATTATTCCCATAATGCCTCCCTATTACAACATGAGGTTGCTACAGGGTAGAGATCGTTCTTTTTCCTTTATATTTCCAGGCTTTAGAATGGTGCCTGACACATAGTAGGCACTTAAGAGATGTTTCTTGACTTGTAAAATAAGGGGGTTAGACAAGATATGGGGTTCTTTTCCTGGAGGCAATGAGCTTCTTTTTTTTTATTTAAAAAAAAGCATTTTGATAATATAATTCAATAGAATTGGATTCCTTTGCAGTCCCCTGTATTTTACTTTATGCATTTGAAAGTGGGATTCTGAGCAGAAGCCCATGAACTTCACCAGTCAAAGGGTTCATGACCCAGACAAGGTGAAGGATGCATGGATCCGAGATCTCTGGGGAGCTTTCCCCTCTGCCATTCAGGGAATCTGGGATGGGTGGCGCGGCCAATCTCTTTTCTCTTCTATCAGGCAGCCCAAGGGTCTGGGAGTGGGGTGGGGTGAGAAGCCCTGATCTGCTAATTGCTAAGAGCATTAAGGAAGATTCCTAGATGCCCAAGGTGAGGCTGAGAGGGTGTCAAGACCCGAGGGGGATTCACTACGTGCAGAGGAGAGAGGGAAGGGACGAGGAGAGGGGCGGAGAGGCGGGATGTGAAGGAGGGAGGAGAGAAGGGAAGAGACCCAGCCCCAGTCAGGGCTCCTCCCTGGAGAGGGCCCTCCACCGGACTGCTCTGCAGCCTTGGCTCCCAGGTTCTCAGTTGTCCTTTCTCCAGGAGTGCCCCACCTCCCCTCCTGGTCTGCAGACAAGCTCCGGGAGCCATCTGCCCAGTGCGTCTGCTGACGTCTGGACAGCTCCTCTGGTACTGAATGCAGATCTCCCCGGCTTGTGGCCAGAGGCCAGAACGCGGGTCAGAGGCGCTGTGGGCTCCCGGTTCCATGTCAGAAGGGCATATGGGTGGAGGTCAGAGGCTCATCTTTGGGGAGAATCCAGACCCCTTCCCGTCTTCCGCTTTTAGGCACACAGGCCAGGTGAAAGGAAGGACTGCAGGGCTCACTTCCTTCCTCCCTTGTCTTCTCCTCCCCCTGCTCCTTCTGGTCCTGAAGGGATCAGGGATCTGAGAGGTCCGGGTTTCCCCAAAGCCCAGCCTGGCACCCATGCCCACCTGCCCAACACTAAAGAAAACTCTGCAATGCCTGCCTCACCCTCCAACCTAGATTTGAGGCTGCTTCTATGCCCCTGCCTGCAAGGACACGCTCCCCAGGACCAAGACTGGAAATGCAGTGAAGCAGAAAGAAAACAGTTTGAGCTCAGGAGAGACCCAGGTTCGGACCCTAGCTCTGACACTGGCGGTGGGCCCCTAGGCAAGTCACTTTCCCACTTTAGGCCTCAGATTGCCCACTTGTAAGATGGGCACACTACAAGAAAATCTAAATTGCCTCACAGGGTCCTGGAAACAGAGGCTGTTGCTATTTAGCACCTGATGCTGGGGAGCCAGATCAGCCTGAATTATAGATGTTGGACCTACCTGCCTGAGCTGCAAAAATGTCCTCATCCACTCATCCAGGGCAACTACGGGGGTTCCAGAATGGAGGGAGCTTTTAAAAATCGAGCCCCGCACAAACACTAAGCTGCAGGTGGTTGTAACAACCAGGATTGCCTTGGTGTAGACCATGACAAAAGGTTCATGGTGGGCATCCCCTTCAGTCAGGGAAGGGAAAGGAGCAGGCAGTTATTAAACACCAACTACGTGCCAGGCACTGTGATAACATACAAATAACATCTGATCTCCACAACAACCCTGGGAGGTGGGGGTGAATATGATCTCTATTTTACAATTGTGGAAACTGAGGCAGACAGATGAAGCGATTTGCCCAGGGTCCCACAGCTAGGAAGGATCTGATGTTGGTTTTGATCCTTCCTCCTTGACTCTGACTGTAGATTTGGTTCTCACTCAGGTGGCTGCTTCCTTTGGGGTCATAGTAGGATTGTGAATCAGAAATCTGAAGAGCCAACTGGAAAGCAAATCATCTGGGAAGGCTCTGATTCAGAGCCTGAGGACCTGAGTTTGAATCTTGCCTGGGCATCTTACCATCTGCAAGACATTGGGCAGATTCTGTCCCTATTCTGAGCCTCAGCCACTTCTTCTGGAAGATAAATGGGTTTGATTGGACAACCTTTAAGCTTCCTGACAGCACCACGTCCCTCAGGGCTGAGGAGTGACATCGTGGGTGTCATCATGTGCACGTGAGAGTGTACCCCCCCCCCCCCACAGAACACTCTCACCCTTTATTCTGCATGCTGCTTCTCTAAACACTCATGACCATGGAACCAGGGAGATAAATATTGCCCTTCCATTTCTTGCCCCTTCCTTGCCACCGCCAAATACAGGTAAGATCTTCTAGGTCTTAGCTTAAGTGGCACAGCAGATAGAAAGCTAGACGTGGAGTCAGGAAGACCTGAGATTGAATCCACTCTCAGATACTTACTAGCTGTGTGACCCTGGGTCAGTCACTCCAGACTCAATTTCCTCATCTGTAAAGTAGGGATAATAATAGCACCTCTCTCTTAAGACTGGATTAGCTTAACTCATCATATTCATCTGGGACCAAGGTGACCATTGTCAGGGCACAGAGTCGGCCTTCCCTCTGTGGATACTCTCTACTCCATCCTGACTACATCTTGTTTATACAGAACTGTTGGCTCGTTGTCTCCCCCATGAAACTGTCAGTCCTTTGAAGACAGGATCTGTCTTTTCCCTTTGTATCCTTGGTGCTTAGTACAGTACCTGGTATGCAGTAGGTCCTTCATAAATGTGTGATGACTGGTTGACCATAGGGTGGCCCCTGGACATGAGTACTTCTCTGAGAAAGTTTAAGCATGGCCCCTGTGCTCTCATTTCCAGGTTAATTTCCTTAATAAACTTCTTCCAGTCCCCAGATTCTCCCAACTGATGCGGTTTTTGATTTTTAGGTGTAGATGTTTGATTGATGCTAAAATTTTAATGCTCATCCAACTCCTGTGTCAAAACCCTGACTTTTGGGTTGGCGGGTCAGGCTCAGACACATCTACACTCCAGGATTGGAAGGGAGTTTAGAGATTGTTTAATCTGGTCCCCTCGAGCTGGAAGAGCTGGGAGGGACCTTAGAGATCATGTTCATCGAGGTATTATTCTTTGGACTCTCCATGACCCCATTTGGGGTTTTCTTGGCAAAGATGCTGGAGTGGTCTGCCATGTCCTTCTCCAGTTAATTTTACAGATGAGAAGAGTGAGGCAAATAGGATTGAGTGATTTTCCCAGGGTCACACAGCTAGTCTCTGAGGTCAGATTTGAATTTAGGTTTTCCTGATTCCAGGCTCTATCCACTGCGCCACCCAGCTGCCTCTTCACTGGGGAACAGATGAGGAAACAGAGGCTCAGATTCATCCACTTGTGGCACCTTTTCCCATTGAATCGTCCTATCCTCATTTAAAAGACAAAGAAACAGAGGGCCAGGTCCCCCTGGAGATCCTCCTCTCTGGGCCAGAGGTCCTCAGTCTCGAGGAGGCTGGGGTCAGCTACAGTGGGGAGGCTGAGCCGCTATGTTATCTGGGACTCAAGGCCTCAGTGGTGGTGGAAGGAGCCCATGGTTGCTAAATCTTTCCTGGGGAAGGTAAAGGGCTGGCCTAACTCAACCCCTTCTATACCAACTCCCTCCCCTCCCCCCCAGGTTGTGGCCACCCACACACTCTGCTTTGGTTTCCCCTTTTCTGGGGTGAACTATGGTGATGGGCCAAAGGCACTCAAGAGCCCAGAGGGCAGAATGGATTAATTGCTGAGTCATCATTTTCTACCTCTGACCAGGAGTTACTAGGACAAAGCCCAGTCTCTGTGCAAGCTCCCAGTCACAGATGCAGAAGACTCAGAATCAGTCCAGCCTGGCTTGATGTCACTGGGTGGAGCTGAGAAGCCACTCAGTTGACATCACTGTGATGGTATGCTCACATGACTCACCTTGCCAGAGCTCACGAGTCCCCTGGGCCCCTCTGGCTGCAAGGTCTCCAACAAGTTAGAGCTCTCTGGATCACTTGTGCTTGTCTTGGGGAGTCCCATAGGGCTGCTAACTCCTACCTTCTTCTGATACTGCCCCAGGCCTGCGCCCTTGGATCCCAGATGCTAGAACAGGCCACAAGAGGAGGTCTTTGGGCCATTGCTTCCCTCCTTCCTGAGGACTGAGGGTCCACGGTTTGGTGGAACAGGCAGCATGGCCCCAAACTGTTAGTGGCTCTGAGGGCAGAAATCCAACTACCCTTGCTATCTCCTGGACTATTTTTCAGAAACCTGCTTTTGCAGTGTGTGTGTCTCTCCCTGGGCCATCTCCAATCTTCATGATGAATATCTGACCACT
Source organism: Notamacropus eugenii (assembly GCF_028372415.1). Classification (NCBI taxonomy): domain Eukaryota; kingdom Metazoa; phylum Chordata; class Mammalia; order Diprotodontia; family Macropodidae; genus Notamacropus; species Notamacropus eugenii. Next base: position 715,542,159 of record NC_092872.1, read on the forward strand.
GGACCCCCAGGGCTCTGGAGGAGAAAGTGAGGCTGGTGACCTTGCACAGCCCTCCCTCACTCAAATCAAAGTCAACTGCAAGTCATATCATTGTCTCCCTGATGTCATGGTCCTTTTCGAGATGGAAGGACAAAACACAAGTTTCCCCTAGGGTTGGAAGAAAGAGCCTTATATTTGGAGTCAAAAGATGGAGAATTAACTCCTAACTCTGCTCCTTAGGCAAGTACTCAAAACTCTCCAGGCCTCAGTTTTCCCATCTGGGGTCCCTTCTGGCTCATGAATCTATGATTGGTTTTCACACAGTAGATTCAACCTAGTGTTAGAAGGAGGACCTCCCCGTCTTTCCAATTCTCCAACCAGTGATGGAAAAGGGCCCTCTTGGTCACCTTATGGCTGAGCCACAAGAAAGCGGGTTCCTTTCTCCTTGTGACCTCTAGGGTACAGCCAAAAACCTTTTCACCTCCAAGATGGCAGCTCATGAATCCACCAATTAAACTTCAAACATCCCAAGATGAACTACTGCACTCATTCCATCCATCTGTCTTAGAAATCTATAGCACTGAACTGGAGCGTGTATCACTGTAATAATCCTTAAAAATGCTGGCCCTCTTCACGTCCTCAGAACCACCTCTCAGAAGCACTGTTTGCACCCCACCTTGTCTCTGGGGAGAAAAGTTCCCAGGTAACCAGCTACTCTTGTGTCTGATTTTTTCCCTCCAGAGTTTCCTTTTGTGTTTTTTTGTGTTTTTATGGGGAGGTGCATTAAAATACCCACCATGAGTTACTATCTGACTTTCTTTCAGACCACCTGGAAGACTTTTAGGCACCCCATCCCCACTGCTTTACAAAACGCTCCCAAGTCCCATGAAGCCGCAGGGGCTTCTCTGTCCATGGTGACCTCACACTAAGAACCTTTCTCATCCTGCTTTTGGTGTCTGGAGAAGACACGTGGCCAGGGCACATGGGGAGGGAGGCCTTCAGCAATGATGGGGTTGAAAGTGCTGAGCTGGCAGAAAGGCTCTTTCTCCAAATGTTTAAATAATACATCTTATTAGTCAGAATGTTCATGCCAGGCTGGGCTCAGAGCCAGTGCCTTTCAAATGCCCGAGCCCTGTAGGCAGGAGGTCCAGGTGGGCTGTGCTTAGGAGCTGGTGGAAGCGGCAGTATTTGCATTAAATGTGTCCTGTCACAGGGCCTGAGCCTCCAAGCTGGGGGTGGTGGGAGGGAGGTCAGAGATGCCTGGGCACTTTTCTGAATGTAAGCTCCCGAGGACAGGGGCTGGCACCCAACCCAGTGCCTTGCACATGCTTGCTGAATGACTGATCATTGATTTCTTACTAACCCAACCTTCTTCAGAAGCCACTGTCTTCCTTTCCTTTTTACCAAGGGCATACTCTCCTAGTATATACCCGAACAATCTCTCACGTGCCTTAAGGACAGATACATCAGCACTCTCCCTCAAGTGTGACTTATCATAGGCAAAAAACCACAGCTTCTGTACCATCTCTTCCTGATATCTGACCAAGTCCCCATACCATTCTCTTCTTGCTATCACTAAATTTCTTTTTTTAACATTATTTAATTTCCAATTTCCCCTTTGGTTATAATAGGGTTTATATGTCAGCTTAAGGTTTGTAAAGCACAGTACATATACTACCTCATTTGATCCTAATAGTAACCTTGGGAGGTCCCCATTTTCTAGATGAGGAAAATGAGGCAAACAGGTAAAAGGACTTCCCCAAGGTCACACAGCTAGTAAGGTCTGAAGCAGGATTCAAAGGTAGAACTTTCTGACTCCTGGTCCAACATTGTACCCTGTAACGTAGCAGCCTCCCACGCACTCCCCCTCAATATGCCCGTCCAATATCTCATTTCCCACACCCCTGTGTAAAACATCTTACAAATGCTATCTCATTTCATCCTCCTGACAACCCAGAGAGTGGGACTATTATTCTCCCTATTTGACAGATGAGGCCCTGGGAAAGAGTGGTTAAGTGATGAGCCCAAGGTCACAGAGCTGGGAACTGTCTGATCCTTTCTTCTGATGCCCTATAACCTATCTATGTGTGTTTAGAATGAGCTGAAAAGATCAGCACAAGGGGAGGGGGGCGGCTAAGATGGGGGTCAGATGTGACATGCAGTCCCACTTACTTCTTGGGCAAGTTGTCCCCTATCTGTCCTCAGTTTCCTGATCTGTAAACTAAGGGGCTCCTGCTGTTCTAACAGTCTGTGGATCTGCATCCCCCACTGGCATTGATATACCATGAACACACGACAAGTTCTATAATCTTTTAAGCCAGCAAACCTTGGGATAGCTTGTCACCTGAGTTACAGGGCTCATCAGTCCTCCAGGAACCTGACAGTCCCCACTCTCCTGGGGACAAGACCCCCACTGTACCCCAGCATCCAAATCCCTGGGACAAGCCAAGTGCCAAATCAAGGATGTGCAAATCTAGCCTAGTTGTGTGAAATCACACAAGAGCTAATTCACAAAACTGGGAAGAACATGTCAAGGTATACATTTCCCTCCTCCCTCTACTCTTTCCCTTATCCAAATGTGGGCTTGTTTAACCCTTTGGGGTGGTGGTATTTGGGTATTTGTCTCCTCTAAGGGATGGATGAGCCTCACCCTAATTTAAGACTCCTTTGGTAGCTTGAGTCAGAGCACCCTGAGCTGGGAGCCCCTCATGCCCATGGTGGGCAGGGTCACTGGAAGGGGGGAATGTGCTAGGCAGACTGCAGGCCTCCTTTAAGTGTTCAGGTGCCCAGAGAAGGATCATGGGTGTACCTCTGACTGGAGGTCATCCCTGTCCAGAGGAGAACAGGATTGAGGAGGAGGGTAGAATCATATTATGAAGGGGAGGTAAAATACCCCCAAACCTTTTCAGGGATAGCAGATAATGTGTCATCAAACTAAGGAGGCCAGGGTTGCCAAGACAACAGCTACCATAGAAACAGCAGCTATTTATGAAAGTCAGCCTGGTTTTCATTGGTGGAAAATGCTGATTCAGACCACAGCAAGGCTCCCCCACCTCTCCATGAGCCATCCATCTCCCCTCTCTCCTTGCCTCCTCCTGCTCTTCCCAGCCTACAAGGGCATCCTGTGGAGGAGAGGGCCAGATGGGCTGAGCTTCCTCCCAGTCTGGGAGGCGTGGATCAGAGTCTGCCACCTCGGGCTCTACAGCCCTTCACTGGTAGCCCTCCGTCATCCAGTGGGCAGGGTCATCAGGAAGGCCATAGCCCTTCTTTGTGGACAGAATTTGGACTACTTGCCTGTCCCTTTCCCTCCTTTTGACATTCCCAGGTTTTGCTTGAGAAGTCTGCGCTGCCCACCAACCTCAGGAAGCTGGGACAAGGGAGATGTTAAGAAATGCTCCCCGCTGGGGGGAGGGTCCTACCTTCCAGTCTGTGTCCACAGTGGAGAGGAAGGCATCAGAATTCTCCTGGAGGGATAACAAACAGAAGAAAAGGATATTAAGGTTCATGCAGATCCAGGTCACCCAAAGGGGGTGGGTCCTTCCCTTAAACTTGGGGTGATGTTCTGAGGCTGCTAGGGGATAGAACCTGAGTTCAAATCCTACAGTGTGCCTCCAGGTGAGTCCCTTAACCTCCATCGGCCTCAGTTTCCTCATCTCTAAAATGGAGATAATACAGGTATCTACCTTACAAAGCTGTTGCAAAGATCGTACGAATTAACCTACACTAAGCTCTCAGCAACCCTTAAAGCACTACATGAACGCTATCTATAGGAACCTATCCTTCTGGCTCAAATGAGGCTTTTTCCAGGTTGGGTGCCAAGGCAAGAGAGCTCCTTCCCTGGTACTTTCTGATGACTGTGGGGCCCTCACAGAATGTGGGAAGGCTTGAGGTTAAATCCACATTTACTAACTGTGTGACCCTGAGCAAATTATTTTACCTCTATTTGCCTCAATTTCCTCATCTGTAAAATGGGGATAATAATAACACTTCCCTCCCAGGGTTGTTGTGAGGATCACATGAGGTAATACATGTTTGGCGCCATGTCAATGGCACCAAATTATCTTCTTCATTATCGTCAATGATATCCTTCCTTCCCATCCTCAGTTTCCCCTCTAGAAGTAGACATTCAGCTCTGGGGCTAGGTTGGGGAGGAGGGAGGTCAATATCTAGCCTGGATGTCCTGTAAGTCACCTCAGAAAAACATGTTTCCTGAATTGATTTGAGAGGGAGGGGAGAATGGAGAATCATTAGGAGGGAGAACTAGACCAGCTATGGCCCCAAAACTCTAAGTTGTAGCTGACTAGGGGTGGGACTCTGCCCTGGGGTTGAGTAGAAAGACAATTTGTGAGCTTCCAAGAGCCAATGAGACAATGCAGGCAAAGCTCTGTGTAAACCTTGGTGGGTACATGACTCCAGAAATTCTAGGAGAACCTTCATTCTGGCCTTGGAGGCCTGCAATGGGGTATGCTCTGGGTTGGAACTGGACTCCCTGAAAAGCTCTAGAAGCAGGAGTTCTTGTACAAGGGATTCAGCACCAGGGACAGTGGAAACCCTGGGGAGGGATGCAGGGAAGGGTGGAAGGCAAATGTGGACATGAGACAGCAGAGTGCTGCAGCCAGACTCAGACCATGAAAGATCCCTAATAATAGGGACCTGAGGATCCAGCTGCTTCTGTGAAATGTTGATTAGAGTTAAAGATCTTCCCCCACTTAACAGGTCTCACTAGAAGCCCATTAAAGGAAGTTGTTACTAATTTCTAATGAGGCACTGAGTCACAGGTTCTGATGCCCTCCAGCTCTAAAAAGTGTAAATATATTCTGAGATGAGGTTTTGCTTTGGGGGCTTAGAAGGTTCATGTGCCAGATGAGACTCTGGGTATCACTTAAGGAGCCCCCCAGCTTTGAAAACCTAGATGTTGGTGCTTCTCTCTCTGGTAACTATATATATGTAATGGTTAGACAGTTGGATCTGTCTGTTGATCTGTGATGTATGCATTGCTTATGGTTAGACAGTAAGAAACCCTGTCTGTTGGTCTTTATTTTTCTGCGTGTATATTCTCTGCTGGTGAATGTAATTAAGGTAGATTGTTGATCCCTCAGATCCTTTTAGAGAAGCAGATCTAAGAACTTGTGCAGCAGGCTCTCCTGTGTATGCCAGGTGTTTGTTGCTACATTCTGTTAGCATCCTTTCCAGGCCAACAGGATGATGCCCAGCTGGGGCGGATGGCTAATACCCTGGATGACGGTCAGATACCAAGGGAAGATCAACAGGTTGCTGGAGCCTATGAGGAACTTTAGGAGGGAGAGAGGTCAAGTCTGGCACTTGAGTACAAAACCAAAATTGCCTTCACTAGGGTGATATGGAGCAGGCAGAGTCTGGAAAGGGCTGAAGGCTGGAGAAGGGAGGTGAGAATTCCACCATCCTCTTCCCTCATCGGACCCCATTGTGCTCACTGTGGGTTGCCCCGGTCTAAGAAGTACACTGCTGGGCTGGAGGGAGTCCAGAGGACGCCTTGAATGCAGGCCACCTGAGGATTGGCTGAAGGAAGGTGCATGTTTATCCTAGAGAAGATTTGGGGTAGGGGGACACAGTAGCCACCTTGTAAGTCTGCCCTGTGGAAGAGGGATCAGTCTTGCCCTGAACTAGGCCGCAGCTATGGGTGGACATCACAGAAAGGCCCTTTCAGCTTGATGAGACCCTTCTTAACCATCTGAGTGGGCCCAGAGTGGAATGGGCTGCCGAGAGTGGTGGCAGAGTCCCTCTCCTTGGAGATTCCTCTACCACAGAAGCTGGAGGACTGGAAGATGCTATTATTTTTTTTAGCATTTGCATAGCATTCCAAGGTCTGCAAAACATTTTATAATGATCTCATTTGGTCCTCACAACCAGCCTGGGACATAGGTGCTTTTATTATCCCCATTTTACAGAGGAGGAAAATGAGGCTGAGAGAAGTTAAGGGACTTGTCCAGGGTCACACAGCTAGGAAGCATTGGAGGCTTCTCAGGTCTTCTTGATTCTACATCCAGTGCTTTAATCTCTGTGCCTTTGCAATGACTGTGTCCCTGCCTGGAATGCCCTCCATCCTCACCTCCTCCTATAGGCTTCCCTGGCTCACTCTGAGACTCGGCCTAAAACTGCTAGTGTTTCCCCTCTGAGATTACTTTCCATATACTTGATATGTCTCTTGTATGTACCTAGTTCTTTACACACCGCCTTCCCCACTACAGGGGGAGGGCTGGGGCTGTTTTCATATTTTCTTAGTATCTCTAGCACTCTGCCCAGGTCTTGGCACATAGTAAGCGCTTGATATATGTTTGCTGGCTGACTGTGTGCTGCTTTGCTACTTCTGCCCTCAGGCTTGCTGGGCCTTGGACTCTGAAGGGGGGAGATGGACAGAGAGACTTAAGCGCCACCCCAGAAGCAGCCCCGCCCATGGCCTGCCAGGAGACAACACAGTGGCGGCACTGGTATCAGCACTCACAGATACCCAGCTTCAAATGCTACCTCAGACGTGTACTAGCTGTGTGACCCTGGAGGACCAAATCACTTAACCTCCCTGGGCCTCAGTTTCCTCATCTGTAAAAAGGAGGGGTGGCTTGGACATCCCCTAAGGTCTCTTTGTGGGATGCCATGATCCTTCACACTGGTATCAAGCCCTTTGCTCAGATGAGGATGAGAGGTTCTGTTAGTTAAGGACAAGCCGACCACCTGAGACAACTCAGAGACATCCCACCTTTTCTAACCAGGATCCTGGGTTACACACACTAAACAACAAAAACCACCCAGGCATTTATTAAGCACCAGTTAGGTGTTCCATTGCCTGATTTGTAAATTGAGAGGGCTGGACTAGGAAGTTTCTACACCCAAGAAAGGAGGAATAGAGGAGAATGCAGCCCTTGGCTCAGGCTGAGGGGGAAGACCGCTCAGCAGAACTCAGCAAAATCCGTAAACGTGACCAACCCCTAGCTAGGTTCCCTTCCATCTACTAGGCCAGAGAAAAGGGAAGCAAAATTGAACATCTAGAAGGTTTAGGTACGAGAATGCAAACAATGGCAGGGTTAGGATGAAGAATTCTGCCCACACAGTGCAGCAGGGCATGACCTCCAAGCAGAGGGGAGTGATGGCCAATGACGGACCGAGGGGGACCATCACAAGTCAAGCAAGATGAGGAAGGAGCTGGAGGAGTCTCAGCGAGGAAAACCTGAGAAGAAGAAATAAACCGAGACAGGGAAGGAGGAAAGAGCTAGAAAATGGAGAAAGGAGAAGGAGGGGGGAGAGAGGGGGGATAAAGAGAGGAGGGGCAGAAGTGGAGAAATGAAGAGGAAGAGGAAGGGGGGAGAGGACAAAGAAAGGATGAAGAGATGAGGGAGAGAGAGAGAGAGAGAAGGAGGAGGAGGAGGAGGAGACAGAGAGAGAGCAAAAAGAGGAGAGGGGAATGAGAGATAGAAGTGGGGAGGGTAGGGGTTCCTTTTCTTTTGAAACTTGGAGAAGTCTAAGATGTACAAAATTCTCCCTGGGATAAGTGCATTGTCAAGAGGAGTACGAATAATTAGGCTCAGAAAATGTAGCATTGCCCTGGGCACAAAATTCATGGTGATAGCTCTGAGCCCCCAGGTCCAAGGTGCTATGCATAGCCAGCTGTGTGACTACAGAGAAGGTATTTAACTTCTCAGAGAACCAGTCTCCTCTGTAAAATGAGGGAGCTGGGACTGAGAGCCTCTGAGCTTCCTTCTAGCACTAAATCTAACAATCTGAGGGAGTTAAAAGAGAAAAAAAAGAGGGAATTAAAAGAAGAGTAGGTTCACAAGATTCAGAGCTGTAGGAAGTATTGGTTATCATCTGACCTAGCCTAGTCTTGTGTTACAAAGGAAGTAACAGAGGTCTAGAGAGGGAAGTGAATTGTCTAATGAAACTTAAACAGTATTTGAACTCAGGCCCTCTGACTCCAAGTCTAGTGTTCTTTCTGTGACACTGCCACATGACAGAAGGAAGGAAGGTTGGAAGGAACTTCTGGAGCTTCTGAGAGGTTGCTTACCTAATGGACTCTGAGGCCAGTCCATCTGGACCCTTTTTGTAAGGAGGCTCCTCATCACCTGTGCTATTTCCTCCCCCAGGGCTTTACTAAGGTTTGGATGGTCTCTCGTGAGTGGAGCTTTCCCCCCGGTGAGGGTCTTTCAAATATCTGAAGACCACCCCTAAACCCTCACCCCCGTTGCATCTCTCTCCCCTCAATCCTTTCTTCTAAAATGTTACCAAACTGAGCACAAAATTTCAGGTGTGGTCTGAGCATGACAGACATAGTAGGTACTTTAAAAATGCTTGTTGACTAACTGTTCTTTTCATCTTTCTGGACACTCTTCCCCTCTTAATTCAGTCTAAGAGCCTGTCAGCATTGTTGGCCACCATTTTCCTCTGCTGACTCATTGAGTTGGCCGCCATTAAAACCTCAACATCTTTTTCCACATCACTTTTTTGCACATCCTCTGCACTGCATGGTGGCCCTAGTCATATGAATGGGCTATCACTGTGTTAGAAGAGTAGTTAGAAGGCTCATAGAGGCAGTCAAATAATGGTATATGGTAGAAGGAACCCAAGATGTGGGGGACAGGAGGGGAGAGAAGACTTGGGCTCTAGTCCCAACTTGGCCGCTAACTAAAACCTCACATGTGGCCATGTGGACTCAGGCAAATCACTTGCTATCTCTCTTTTTTCACCTGTTAAATAAAGAAATTGGACTAGATTCTTTCCAAGGTCTCTTTTGGCTCTAAGATCCAAGGCTAGCCCATTTGGATCTTTTATGCAAGAAGGCATGGATGAAAGGTGTGGATTGAATGACATATTCCAATATTGAAAAGTTTATTTTTGGATGAAGAGATTAGACTGCTCCATAAATGTCCTCTGCTTCCTTATTGTGACATGGACATGACCCTGGCTTCTCAGAAGCCATGTGCCACTGAAGCATTCCAAGATGCTATTGGTACACAAGAGGAAATATCTTTTAAGAAGAAAGATTCCTGATAGGTCTTACTGAACTACATCAGTTTCAAGTTCACATCTGGAGGCAGATTAGGCTAGAGAAACTTGACAGCATGGCCTAGTGACAAGGACCTTGGATTTGGAGTCAAGACCTGAGTTCAGACCCTGCATCTGCTATTTACTAATTATATGACCTCAGGAATCATCATTTCCATGTTCTGTGACTCACTTTCTTCTTCTGTAAAATGAAGAGGTTGTGATGGCCTGAATAGGATTCCTTCCAGGACTCAATTCTATGAGTGATGATTTCACCCTCTATGATGAGGAAATATGGAGATCTGGGTGAGTGGAGGGAATGCAGTCTCCACACCAGTGAAACTGCAGACCTCTCAACATATCAAGTAATTAGAAAGATTTCATGACCTTTAGCTTCTCACCAAGCACTTTTGAGGAACGGAAAGAAGACATATCCTTTATAAGAAGGGAGAGTAAGTGGGCTGAACTGGTGAGGTCCATTTAGCAGAAATGTTTGATATTATGGATTATTAAAGCAGTGAGACACAATTCCTTTTCATCTGATGTGAAGGGTCACGATGAACTCTGAAGGATGGCAGGAGACAAACAGGCAGTGGGTTGGATCTAACCCAGAAATAGCCCAACGTGGGGAAGAATGCTGATGGGAAATGAAACCAAGAAGTGAAGAGATCCCCCTTTCTGGGATATTTGGGATTGGAGAAAGATGCTAGGGAAAAAAAACAACAGAAAGGGGCAGCTAGATGGAGCAGTGGCCCTGGAGTCAGGAGGACCTGAGTTCAAATGCCACTTCAGACACCTGACACTTACCAGCTGTGTGACCATGGGCAAGTCACCTAACCCTTATTGACTTGCCAACAAAGAAAAAGAAAAAACGATAAAAAAGGATAAAAGAAATAAGATAAGAGCTGGCAGGGGCCTGAGACAAAGGTTAAAGTGACTTGCCCAGGGTCACACAGCTAGTAAGCATCTGAGTCCAGGACTGGAACCCAGGTCTCCCTGACTCTAAGCCCAGCATTCTGTCCACTAGACCATCTTGCTAGGAACACGCTTAGAGGAGCATATTACCTAAAGGAAGAGAGATGAAGACAACTGAGAGGGGCCATAGGAAGGGAGAGATCTAAAGTCTGGAAAGGAAGGGAGAGAAAGTAAGACAGATGGTTTAACTGTCAACACATTACAACAAGTCAGCAAAAGACTTATTATGGCATCAAGCTTGTAATAAGAATTATAGATTTTAAAATTATAAATTTTATAAAAACATTTATAAATATAAAATATTTAACATAAATAATTTATAAATATAAAATATCAAAATAAAAATTTCAAAAATATAAATTATAAAACATTACTGTAATAAAAATTATAATAAAAAGTTTCAGGTAATAGGAGGATATTTCCCAGGTTTGTTGAAAGAAAATTAAGACAGGCAAGAAATAAGGCGAGACTCTGAGTTACCTCCTACAAGGTTGTACTACTGTGAAGCAAACTCAAGAATGTACAGGAAAATTAGCCCTTTGGTACAGTTAAACAGTCCCTGGGCTAAGATCTAGAGCACCCTGGGTCTAGTCCAGACTTGGCCACTAATATTCTATGTGATCTTGGGCAACTCATGTTCTTTCTCCCAACCCATGTTTACTCCTGTGGGATAAATGAGAGGACTGAACCAAGAAATCTCTTAAGGTCTAGTCGTACGATATTAGCGGCTCAAGAAACAGATTTCAGCTCTTGGAGAAAGTGTTCCTAGATCACATGGACTCACCCCTGAATTTTGTACTGAAGGCCACTAGAGGGAGGAGGAATGGAAAATAACAGCTTGGGGGAAAGCAGTCATGATTCCAATTCCCCATGGGCTTCTGAGTTTAGCAGAAAGCGAAGAAGATGAGAGCCTCAGGAATGACAGGACCCATCTTCCAGGCCTCTAAATATAGACGGGCTACAGAAACGCTTGTGAGAATTACCATACAGAGATTGGCTGATGGGGGTGGCTGGCCCAGTGGTGAACACATGGGACCCCAAACTTTACAACAAAAGGAGAAAGCTGGGCACCAAGCAGAAATAAGGGAGGGGTCCACTTGTATGGCAAGCCTGGCTCAAGGGTAGATAACTGACAGAGGAGGGTCTGACATTTGGTCTGACACAATGCAGCAGAGTGCAGTGCCATTAACCATGGAGAAGTCATCATCAGGCTTGGCACTGCTGTGCCTCTGACCTAGCAGGGGACCAAAGGGATGGAGGTCACCAGGAGGAGAAAGCAAAAATGTCACCCAGCCTCCTGCCCCTGAGCACCGATGACAGAAGCCAAGCTAAATCAGAAGCTAGAGATTTAAAGCCAATATAGATAGAGGTGCTATCAAGGCTGAAGAAAGAATAGCCAGCCACAGCAGGAAAGGACAAACTAAGAACTAACCAAAGACATAGGATTCCTTTAACAAAGGAATATATTTGTTCTGTGAAGTTTGCATTCAGTCAAAGGGTTGCACTTGAGGACCTAGAAGACCATGTGTGGCCTTGAGGCCACAGGTTTCCTACTCCTGAGCTAGGCAGTACTGATGATAAGCAACTGAATTGGGTTTCTGTTTGAATTCCTGGCATTTTACTGCTTTCTTGGAGCCACTTCTTTCCCCTCTGTTTCCTCACACATAACTATCCTCCCCGGAGAAACTGCAGGCTCAAGGCAAGCAGCACTTTGATCTGCTCGAAAGCCAAGCTAGTTTTCCAAGAGGCAGGACAAGGAGGTTGGCGGGGACCCTCAACCCCAAAAAAAGTCTCTGGCTCCTCATCCCTGGACCATGAGTCTGTGTCAAAATCCTTCATTTGTGAATCATTCCTCTGGGTTCTATGTTCTAAGCCCTGAGCAAGAGAGGTGTGAACTTCTGGCTCAGAGGCCAGTTCTGGAGGCCACATCTTAGCTAAGTGGCCTTGGACAAGCTGCAGCCTGTCCATGAGGGAGCAGCCCAGATGGTGAGCAAACAAGGATTACCAAAGGAACTGGGAAGGCTTAACTCAAGTTGTAGGGGTCTGTGCATGATCCCTACTCTTTGGAGTATTTAAAGTGGGATCATATGGAAGAGAGAGGACATTCTACTTGGCCCTGCAGGAATCGCTGGGTAGAAGTTGTAGGAAGGTGGATCTCAGCTTAAAAACTGGAATGGTTTGACTCAGGAGGACATGAGTTTCAGATCATAGGAGATTGTCAATAGAGACTATATAGAGAATTAGAGCTGCAGTGGGCGTAAGAGGGTGCCTTAGAGGCCATTGAATTTGCCCCCTTCATTTTTACACATGAGGAAACTGAATTAAATAACTTGACCAGGGCCACACAACTAGTAGGTATCTCAGTCAAGATTTAAACTGGCTCAGTGGATAGAACACTGGGCCTAGGGTTAGGAAGACCCGAGTTGAAATTTGGCCTCAGACACTTAGTAGCTGTGTGACCCTGGGCAAGTTACTTTACCCCATTTGTCTCAGTTTCCTCATCTGTAAAATGAGCTGGAAAAAGAAATGGCAAATTATTCCAGTCTCTTTGCCTAGAAAACCCCAAATGGGGTTAGATATGACTGAAAAGACTGAACTAAGATAACTCCATTATTCTAGGTCCAGTACCCTATTCTGCTATGCTCTGATGCTCCTGAGAGAATGTAAGAGGGGATTTATGCTTCAGGCTGGAGTTGGACTAGCTGGCTTCTCCCATTTCTTCTGAGGGTCAGTCATTCTACACATTAAACAACATCTCTCCAGGTATCTTTAAAAAAAAAAAAAGCAAAACCACAAACTGCACAACCCACTGAAACCCTTTAATGTGTTACGTGTTATAATGTTTAACATTATGTTTAATGTGTTATAATGTGTTATAACACATTAAATCACAAAGACCCATAGAACATTAGAGCTGGGGAGGGACTGGAGATGAGGAAGAAGAAACTGGTTCAAATCTTGCCTCTGGGGCTTACCGCCTTGGGGACCATGGACAAAGCTTTTAACTTCTGTAAGCCTTATATGCCAAAAAATGAGCCATGGGGGCGAGTGGGCTGGGTGGCCTCTGAGGGCCTCTTCAACTCTAGATCAGTGAGCCTAATATATACATATCAGCTAGTCTAACCAGTCCCCTCATGTTACAGGGCGGGGTGGTTAAGGCCCAGACTTGGGCAAATGACGTGCTAACTTAGCATGAATGAACAATTGGGTCATTTTCCATCTCGAAAGGAGGGATTTAGGAGCATGTGGGTCAAGACAGAAGGACAAATTTTGAAAGGAGGATGGCCATGGAGGGGAGGGAGAAGGGTGTAAGGACTTGGCAGAAGGAGAGCTGGAATTTCTTTCTCTGGCCACATGATGTCACTAGTGCTGCTTGGGAGCTACACCCAGGGGAGATGGGGAGCAGGCTGGACTAAGTGGTAGCTGAAGGAGGAACTCACCAGCTCAGTGTCTTGCCCTCTGAGCAACGGCTTCTCTTCAGTGAATCGCAGCTCATGGAGCCCTGCCATGGTCACTTCCTGGAGCAGCAGCCCTGAGAGGGGAGAGAGAAGCATCTCAGTTAGGGACCAGAGAGTGGGGTGGGGGAGGTGGTGAAACTGACCCCTTGAGTCAAGAACTTGTGGAAGGAACCAGCCCTGGCCTTAGGCCTCTTTACCCGGGATCAGCTTCCCCTGGCACAGCTTCTTTAACTGGGAAACAGCAATCCTGTGCCCCCAGGGCTTTAACCTTTAACTTCTTTCGTAATCAATCAACATGCATTTATTAAGCACTTACTGCATGCAAAGTACTGTGCCAGATAAGGAAAAAGCAAAACCAGTTTCAGCCTTTGAGTTTGTATTCCAATGGGGGAGACAACAGGTGAATCACATAGAGGAGATGCAGATTTCCTTAGAGGAGAAAGTTCCTGTGGCTAAGGCATGAGGAAAGGCCCTTTTATGCTTAACTTGGACCCTGAGTCTCCCTGGAGTTCCTGGACACTTTCTTGAACGCTTTCCTTCTTGGGTTCACAGCTCTGCCTCACCCCATCCATAATCTCTACCCCTTCCCTGAATCTCTGGAGCTAATGCTGGTGCTCACCCTTCTGCCTCTCCCCCAAACCACTAGAACGGGTATTCTGGATTTTGTTTTTCTCAAGTGAAAAGATAACAGACAAAGCCTGTATCAAAGAAAACTATGTGTATCCTAAGCTGGTTGCCACCCCAATGCTTTGGCATAATCTCTAAATAAAGTTTTCTAGCCAGGCCTGGCCCAGCTCAGGATCCTCTGTGGGCTTGGAGCCCTGGGTCAGCCTGAGAGGCAGAGAGGAGGAGGGGAAAAGGCAGCAGGATGGTTTATCTATCCCGTCAGTCCACAAACATTTATTTATCATATTCTGTGTGCCAGGCACTGTGCTAAATGCATTCGTTCGAGTAGAAATTTAAGGAACTAGGATGGTCATGCTACAGACCCAGAGTCAACATAAAGGGCTGTGGGACGGCTCCACAGCCTACGTATAGGTATTGAGTATTTACTATGTGGTACCAAGGGCTGGGGCTGGGTCTGGGGATCACACAAGAGAAGTGCAAAGCTATCACACCTGCACTCAATGAGGGAATTATGCATGTAGAGAGATGAGATTTGCCCATGTAAACAGAGCAACGAGAGAGCACAGTTCATGTTCGACTGGGTGTCCTACTTATAGGCACTGGGAGGTGGTCAGGAACAGTCAGGGAAGACCTAAGGAAGAAAGCTGGACACTGCAGCTGGGGAGGGAAGGAATGTCAGAGTGGCCCAGAAGACAGGGGAGAAGGCATTCTAGAAGGGAACTGGGAAAAGGTGAGGAGGAGGGAAGGAGAACAAGAGGGAAGCATTTGGCTTAGATGGAATACAGTCTGTGTCAGAGCAATCAGCCAGTCAGTCACTCAACAAACTCTTAGTAACCACTTGCTGTGCGCCAGGCACAGTGCTAAGCACTGAGGATACCAAGAAAGGCAAAAGATGACATCCCTGCCTGCCTCCAAGGAGCCCACTGTCTAATGGGGGAGATACCACCTACATAAACAGGTACATAGAAAATGAATGCAGAGTAGATGGAAGGTCACTATAGAAAGGAGGGGCTGGCATTGCAATGGAATTTGGAAGGAAATCGAAGATTCTATGAGCATGGAGCTCTTAATCCAGGTCTGCTCAATCTTCCTTCCTTCCTTCTCTCCCTCCCTCTTTCCTTTCTTCTTGTCCT
Organism: Notamacropus eugenii; assembly: GCF_028372415.1. Lineage (NCBI taxonomy): Eukaryota > Metazoa > Chordata > Mammalia > Diprotodontia > Macropodidae > Notamacropus > Notamacropus eugenii. The sequence continues at coordinate 715,557,343 of NC_092872.1, forward strand.
TCCTTCCTTCCTTCCTCTCTCCATCCCTTCCCCTCCTTTTTTAAAAATAATACCTTGTGCTTTCTGGATAAAAGTCTGGATAGATAGCATGGGATCCATGCAAGGTCAGGTGACTGAATGGTCAAACACTGGTAGAATTCTCTAACAGTCCACTTCTGGCTGGAATGGAGCTCAGTGATCCCTCTGGGGCAGCAATGGTGCAGAGGACCATGGGAATGTTCACTTTGTACATAACTACAAGACTTTCTCTGGCTGATTTTCCTCTCTTCATGAGGTCAAAGTGAATGACACACTGCTATTTTTTACTACTTCTCATGAATCATCAGTCACCCTAAGTGACTCGCTGAAAAGGCCTAGCAAGGCAGGTCCATTTACTTCTGGTGCTTTTGGGTTTTTTTTTTGGAGATTACTAAGAGCCAGCAGGGTATGGACCACGGAACTGGAAAAAGGCCTCTGCCCATTCAGACCCAAACCTACTTTCCAAGTAGGTGGAATGCTCTGAGGAGAGATGGTGGGACTCCAAAGGAGAGTTCATAATTCATAGATCCCTCAGGAAGGCACTTTTCTGACTTGACTCTTCTAGTATCTGTAGGTCTAAGGGATTCAGAAATGACTTTATTTTTTAAAAAAAGCATATCTAAGAAGGGATTTAAAAGAAGGAAATAAAGGGGCTTATTGGATTTCAAGTGAGCAGGAGATGACACATGTATGTGTGTGGAAAGATTCTGGAGATTCGCTGAACAGTTGGAACAGTGGGCAGGGAAGATCCTTCTAACTGTGGCATCTGAACTACTGGACTGAATCTGGGTTTTCGGTCCCAGCTGGGACCCGAGGAAGGGCTGAGGAGCACCGGAGGACAGGCTAGGCTTAAGGAGCCTCTCCATTGAATCAGAGGACTATTGATTTAGACAGAGGTACCACAAATGATCTGGTCTAACCTTTTCATTTTATAGAAAAGGAGACTGAGACCCAGAGAAAGGGACTAACTCTGCTCAAAGCCCTATAGATAGCTGATGGAAGAGCCAGGATTTAGGCTTGGAAAGGATCTTGGAGGTCAGTCTTTATCTTGTGCATTAGAAGATGTCCTTTGTGGCCTCTTTGCCTGTGGTTATATTATGCTGTGGGCACACGAATGCCTTTTCTTTCCCCACCATCCAGAACAAAGAGAATTTGATCTAGAAGGCTCAAGGGAATGATGAGAGAGAACAAGCCCAGCCCTTAGCAGGTGCCTTACACACAGCAGGCATTTAATAAATGTTAGCTGACTTGACAAACCAGCAGAAGATGTGAGAATCTATGAAATCTAGCTTTAAAAAAAAAAAAAAAAGGAATGTGAACCTATCGATCCTTTCCCCACCATACTGGGGATGGTGGAGGGAAAATGATAATTGGAGTCAGAAAACCTGGGTTCAGATCTCACCTCTGGAATTAGTTCAGTCCTTGGCAAGTTGCTTTTCTCAGTCTTATTTTCTACCTCCGTAAAGGACAGGGTTAGGCTCTAGGATTTTTTAAAGCTTATTATTTTATTTTTCCCATTAATAAGTATTTTTCAATTCATTTGTCCCTCCCACTATGTACTGGTTGAAGGAAAAAAAAAAACCAACCCCAGACTCTAAGATTTAAGGTCATTTCAAGGTCAAAATCCAAGATCCCATGAATCCTAGGACTTATTAGTTCTATGATTTTGGGCAGATTACTTAACCTTTCAAAGCTCCCACTCATGCTTTTTGACAATAATATCCTGCTCTGGTCTTTTCTTATCAAAGGATCTTGAAAAACATGGGGCTTCTAGAGGGGCAGTCAATAGAGCACTGGGCTTAAAGTCTGGGAGACCTGAGTTCAAATCCAGCCTTAGATACTTACTGTCTGTGTGAACTTGGGAAAGTTACTTAACCTTTTCTTGCCTCAGTTTCCTCCACTGTAAAATGGGGATAATAACATCACCTTCCTCCCAGGGTTGTTGGTGAGGCTCAAATGAGATAATATTTGTAAAGAACTTAGCACAGTGCCTTGCACATAGTAGAGGCTATGTAAATGCTTATAATGTAAGTATTCTTCCTTCCCTTGAAAAAAATGAAACACATATTGAAAAGGCACTTTAATGTGGTGGAGAGAGAGTTGAACCAGGGGTCAAGAAGACCTTGGCTCAAAAACCGCCTTTGACATGACCATTACCATGCCCCTTAGGCAACTCACTTAACACTTTCAATCAATCAATTTATAGGTTATAGATAGGTGATCTGTGTTGGTGAAAGGGCCCCCACACTAACGTAACTCGTTGACATAGCCCTACTCTACCAGGGTATTGGGTGAAAGAGTTTTGTAAACCTTAAAGTACTGTAAAACTACCAATCATTTGTTAGTGACATTCCAAGAGATGTGAATTTGTATGGGGCTTTAGTCTTTACTAGGTGAAGACTCCATAAATTTCTGCAGACATGACTGTGAGAGAGATCCACGGGAAAGCCGTCCTCCTGACCAACATTCCAGGAAAGAGATGGAAGAGAGGTTGAGATGACCCATGTCAGGTACAAGAAATGTCCATCTAGTACAGACGGAGGTGGCTAGGGCATCTGCCAGGCAAGATGAAGGCAAGCAGGATCTTGGTGCTGGCCTGTTAGATGTGGGAAGCAGGGCCCTACTCAGCCTCATGGGTCATAGACAGGGCCAGGCAATGTAGACACAGCCCAGGGTATTCCAAGAGGCCTGAACTCAGAGCCATAGTAGAAGACAAGGCTAGTGCAGCAGTTGGGTATCTCTAAGTATTGGGGAAGGATGAGGGGAGGGGGAGAACATGATGCTTCTAATAGGCTAGAAACCAGCATGATCTCCAAGATCTAATTGGGAATTTTTAGAGCTACAGCAGCGCCTGGCTGGAGACTGTGAAAGAAGGGAACAGAGATAGGCTGAGGCCAGCACAGGAAGCCAGGAATTATGGTAGAAAAGGAGGTGGGCAGGGCTAATCCTAACTAGCCCCATCCAGAAGTGTAGCAGCAGGCATCCTGACTACAGAGAGGGCAGGATCAAACAGGGTCTTCCCCTGCTCCATCCATGAGTATGGGGAGGGGCAAAGCCTGGCTCTGCCACAAAGTCTTAAATCAGGAAGTAAGGCTGCAAATACGAGCAAACAGAAGAAAATGACAAATACATCGAAGGAATACTGTGGGAAAGAGAAGCCCAAGAGGCAGACCCAGAGTAACTCCATAAGAACCATAAGCAGAACCTCAGAAAAAAAATATTCTTAGCCTCAAAGACTACAAGGACAGCTGGAAAAAATAAAGCAGGAGATAACCAATGATTGATATTATAAATGAAATTAAAGTTCAGGAGGAAAAAAATGGGAAGAGAATTAATATATTATAATAAAAGGTTGGAAACTTCACCCAAGTAGTCTCTGAAAAACGACATTTGGCAGATAGAATGCAGTGATTCTGGGAAACAAGATTATCACAACAGAATTAAAATATTAAAAATTTAGAAAAATATAAAAGGTTTTGATCTACCATCACAAACAACTGCCCTGGAAAAAAGGTTCAGGAGAGATAATTTAAGAAACATTAACCAAAAAGAAAGCCAATACACTAGATTTTAACAAATCACAAAAGGAAACTGTCACATATATTAATACCATAGGCCAGAGTGAAAATGGTGGGGGTGGGGGTGGGGGAGGAGGGAGGAGATCCACTAGTCCCTTCTTGAATGATACCACAAATTAGAAACAACCAATAATTTCACAGAGCAGATTCGGCTCTTCCAGGTCAAAGGAAAAAATACTGTAAACTATCAGAAAGAAAAAATACTAAACTATCAGAAAGAAAGCAAGGGACCACAGCCAGTTCAGCAGTTACTATAAAGGAGAGGAAATCCTGGAATGCAATACTCCAAAAGAAAAAAGCTTACAACTGAGAATAACTTGCCCTTACAATCTTACTGGCGGAAAAAAAAAAACCTTTAATAGAATAGAGGACCTTCAAGCATTCCAAGGAAAAGACTTGTTCTAGGTACATCCGTTGAAATGCAAACACAGGCGACAAGAGAAATGTTGAAAAGGAAATACATTTGAGTAACTAGAAGAGGCTAAATGATGCTGAAATGCTTTCAGTCTAATGGGTCAAGTGCCTTTAACTTCTCCCCTCAAAGAGGAACTTAATGTTCCAGAGGAGTGGGGAAGGAGGAGCTCCATCTTTAGGAGATCTGCCATGGGAAAGTCTCCCATCCGCAGGGCAGGAGGTGCTCACTGCCTGGCACAAGGACCTGGCACAAAGCTGTCCACTCTTGTGAAGCAGGGAGGACTAACCAGTCAGGGTGCTGTGAAGATACTTTGATTCTTCAGTGGATTTATAGTTGCATGAAGGTGGGCTTTCTTGCTCCGTTCTCATCCTTTACATCCTTATACAAACCATTTACAGAGTCTGCCCACCTCACTGGCGGCCAGCCTCTTGGTTTGTCCATAGTTTCTTGGGTTCTCCTTCCATTATCCCTTTTTCTTACTACCTGGTCATCTCCTTTATTCAGCTATGTGTTTCCTTGATGCTGTCATAAAGATAGTTTTATAAATGAAAAACACCAGGTTCCACATGAGGGTCATTCCTGGCTTTATCTCAGTCAAGCCTCTTTAGAGTTGAGACCCAATCCCTATTGGTAGGAACCCTTCCTTCTGGCTTTTATACCACCCACATGGAGAGCCTGGCACCTGGGCCCACTCAATCTGCTCTGCCACCCCCGGGGAACAGTCAAGCACCCCTGCTCTATCCTGGGGGCTTGGCCAAGCTCTTAATGTTCCCTGATGGTTTCCTTGGAAACTGGATAACACAATGCAGATGGGGCATATTTTTAGAAACCCATTCTCTCCCCTCTCCCACCCTTTCTGACATGTGGCTTTATGAAAAGCCATTGCACATGAACACACCCACAGTAGAAAAGAGCCGGCTTCTCCAGAGAGAAGACAAGAGTTCCTTCCTTGGAAAACTCTCCCCAATAAGGACTTAACTTTCGCTACCTGCCTCCTTCAACACCCACTTCAAATAACCGCCTGGTGATACAATACCAATCCCATCCCTGACCAATTTGATTATGTAACCACACTGGGGACTCTCTCTCAGGAGGGTGCTATAAAAAGCAGAGAGTGTGGGCGGTGTCAAGACAGATGGCCCAGAATGGGGAAGATGAATGTTTGAAAAGAAAGCTCATTGGTAAGACCATAGATGTCATAGGCCATGGGAGAATGGAAGAATGGAAGTAGAGAAAGACCTGGAGGAGCTTCCCTTGAGGGCTCTGGGAATGTAGAATGGAGTTCCCATGTTTGCCTGAGGGATGGTGGGGGCGGAGGTGTTCAGGGTGGTGGCAGCAGATCTGCCTAAGGATGACTAAGAGCGTTCTCCTTAATGTAGTCACTGTGAAAGACCAAGTTGGCCACCAGGTGCATTTAGAATATGGAGTTCAGTTCTGGAAGCCACATTTTAGGAAGGATGTTGACAAAATAATAAGAGAAAGGTGGCAAATGAATAGTTTAGGAAGAAGAAAGAAGAAAGAAGAAAGAAGAAAGAAGAAGAAGAAAAAGAAGAAGAAAAAGAAGAAGAAGAAGAAGAAGAAATGTCTTGTGGAGAGTGGGGAGAAGAGAAGCTAGCTCTCTTAAAGTCAAATATAAGATCATTGGGGGCAGAGGCTTTCATGTCTGTCTTTACATCCTGAGTGCCTGGCGTGTACCTGGCATATAGCAGGCTCTTGGTAAGTACTTGTCCCTTTATTCAAATATTGAAAGGGTTAGCATGTGGAAGAGGAATCAGGCTTGTTCTCCTTAGCCCCTTAGGGTAGACTGAGGACAATGGGTAAAAGCTGAGGTGGGGGTGCACACTTACACAACCCCTCCCCTCAAATACAATGTGCTGCTTCAGGAGGAGGTGGGTTTTTCTTCATGGGGGCCAGGGAGTGGGGAAGGTCTTTGAATGAATAAATGAAAGGTTAGATAACCCTCTTATTGGCACTATTGTCTGATAAGTTAGATTGGACCTCTGAGGTCCCTTCCTGATCAGACAATCTGGTATTCTAAGGCCAAATACAAACTAAGTCATCATTACCCCAATTAGTTATGGTGAGCAAAGGGTTAGGCAAGGACAGATGAGTGCAAAGGGAAGCATCATTAATCATACCTAAGGCTGCTTCTGATACAAATAGATAGATGAGACACTGTTCTCACTAAGGAGCATACTGGACCATTAGGAGACAAGACACTAGCACAGAGATGTAGCCACAATACACACTTCTCCATGACAAGTGAATCAGGGAGTTCTAAAACAAAGGACTATGTGGTCTTGGAGGGAGAAAAATGAACGGCCAGCAGTGGAGCACACACTCCTACAAAACAGGAGGAAGTGGCATTTGAAAAGGACTCTAAAGCAGAGGCAGCCATTCCACAGGTGATAAAGAGGAAGGAGGGCATTTCAGGCACAGTGCACAGTGTGAACCAAGACACAAAAGTGAGAAAAGACAAAGGATCTTCAAGGGACATGAAGAAGTCCAGTTTGCTTAGAGGGAGGTGTATCAGGAAAGGAGATGACCATGTGGTCCTACACTTAGAACTTGAAGAGACCTTAGTGGATATCTAGTCCAACCTCATTTTAGAGATAACCAAACTGGGACCTACTGAGCTGAGTGGCAAAGGTAGGGATATGTAGGGAAGGCAGGAAAAGTAGGGTGCTGTCAGATTATGGAGGGCACTGAATGCCAGGCAAAGGAGTTTGACTTTTACTTGATGGCTAATAGGAAGACACAGATGATTTTGGAATGTTGGAGAGCTAGGATTAGCTCCCTCCCTAGGGTGTTCCAAAAGTCTTAGCCCACTTCCAGCTCAGCAAGGCTATAAATAAAGAAGGTCATTTGAGTGGCTGATTGAAAGGCAAGGATGTCATGGCTCAGGAGGGAGATAGCTAGTCTCTTAGTCAAGAAGACCTGAGTTTGAGTCCCTCCTAAGACACATCCAGGTCAGTCATTCTATCTTTGGTCTCCAGGCACTTCTCTGAGACTACAATGCGCAGAACAGTTGTCAACTGCCACTGGTACAATTATCCAATCCTGAAGGGCAGATTAGAGAGGGAAGAATGAAGTGTGAAGACCTGTATGATGTCTACACTAAAATGAGCTAGACTGGCGAAAATGTAGAAACAGAGGGAAAGGGAGGTAAAATTGATAAAAAAAAAAAATTGGACATCTGAGGAAGGAGGCAAAGAGGATTCAGGTCAGGCAGATGGGGCAAATAGAGGGGCCCCTGAAAGGAAGAGATTTGGGGGGGAAAACACGCACTTAGTCAGCACCTACTCTGTGCCAGGCACTGTGCTAAGGGCTTTACAAATACGACCTGTGGGACAAGAGCTATTATTTTTCCTGTTTCACTGATGAGGAAACTGAGACTAAGAGAAGTTACGTCACAAAGCCAAGTGTCCGAGACTGACTTTGAACTCAGGAGATCTTAGGCTCAGTGTGGTACTGGGAGGGATATCTATGTGATGACATTCTGGAAGCCAGTGGAAGTCAGTTCTGGGGTTCAGAAGAGGGTCAGGGTTTGAAGTCTCCACCTTGGAGTCATCTACCTACAAGAGATTGTCAAGGGAGGGGACAGAGAGAAGAGGGCAGGGACAGAGTTTTGGAGAACACACTCAATAAGAGGCAGGACAAGGATGCCCAGGCCTGGAGGAAGGGATGGTGGGGGGAACCCAGCAATGGAGAAGCTCAGATTAGGAACAGAAAGATTTCAGGAAACACAGGATCTTAAGGCTATAACCAACACCAGGATGCCCAATCATGGGGTCAAGGCTGGGACCTGAAGGAACCCCATCCCTAGGACCTTAAAAGTCCTCAAGTTTAACCCTCTCATTTTACAGATAAAACTAGGGTTCAAAGGGGTCAGCTGACTTGCTCCAGGTCCCAAAGATGGTAAGTGGAGGAGCCAGAATTAGAACCCAGGCTTCCCCCAACTCCAATACAAATTGAAGGTTTGTTCTATAACACCACACCAGTGTGGGGGAAACAGACTGTGTGAAGAGGAATGGTTCAAGGGACCAGGAGGTGCAGTAACGGCCAAGAATAGATTTAATGTTAGTGGGAGAATAAGAGAGCTAAGTGTCTGTCTTTTCCAATTCTTTCCTCCCTTTCTATTATTTTATTAAACAAGTTTTATTATTTTTTTGTTTTAAAATTTTATTGACACTTTCTCTTGTCAGTTTTTATTATATCAGAGACATTTCCCCATATCCCCTCCCCATATCCCAGAGGACTCTCCCTTCTCATAAAGAAAAATAATTAAGAAAGCAAAGAAGTCTGATAGTGTATGCACAATTCTTTCCCCAGAATCCACTAAGAGAAGAGATTTTCCATTCCTTTTTCCTCTTCCTTCCTCTCATCTTCCACTGCTGAGCCTGCCAAACCCTAAAGCCCACCCACAGCGGCCATTGATGGCACTCCGGGTGAAAGACGTTGATGATTCCTTATAGTAGAGAAAATGATGACTATGTAGGACTGTTGTTGTTTAGTCATTTCAGTCATGTCCAATTCTCCATGACTCCATTTGGAGCTTTCTTGGCACAGATATTGGAGTGGTTTGCCATTTCCCTCTCTAGCTCATTTCATAGATGAGCAAACTGAGGTCAACAGAGTAAAGTGACTTGCCCAGCGTCACACAACTAGTACGTATCTAAGGTTGGATTTGAACTCAGGAAGATGAGTCTTTTGAGCTCTAGGCTTGGCACTCTGCACTATGGTGCTACCTAGCACCCATGTATTAGGATAATTGTTCACCCTTAGAAAAACGACTTAACCTCTGGCCATTCAGTTGAGCAGGTGGGCACCTGATGGGGACCCTATAAGGGTGAACGTCAGGATAGTTTATTGAAGGACTTGGAGTTTCTCAGAAGAAAATTACTGCAGAAACCCACAGACTGCAATTCCATCAGCAGACAGCACTTCCTTTGTGGAAACTCCCTCCACTTGGGCAGACTGGCAATGATTCCCCAACTTTGTAGTCTTAGAGTCAATGGGGGGCAATGGGAGACTGCCATTGTCTGGTCCAGGAGGATGCACCCAGTATGTGCTGGGGCAGGACAAGAACCCAGGTTTACTGGACCTTGTGACCAGCTCTCTCTACATCAGGCTGCCTCTGATGATGGCACACTCAACATAAAGATGTCCCAAGGATTCTGTCCAATGTTGATCTCTCCTTCTGTCTGGACCATGCATGACTGCTCATCTACACCAAAAACAGTAGCTTTGGATGCCATTCAGTTTGGCTTCCTCTTCACTATCTCAAACTGGTTGATGTGGGCAGATTCTGCTTACCTGACCCTCTATGGACTCTACAACGGACAACTTACCACATCCCTCCATCTCCCACCCTGTGTCTTCGCACTGACTACCCCCAATGCCTAGGATCCCCTAAATTCCTGGTCTCAGCTCAAGTCCCAGTTTCTCCTGGTTTCCCTTCCCATCTACTCAGAATATTCACGTTGTATGGACCTTGTTTGACGTATTCTCTTCATAGAAGGTAAGGTCTTTGAGGACAAAGATGGTCTTTTTGTTTTCCCTTTCTTTGTATCTGGCACTTAGCGCTGAGCCTGACCAACAGACAAAGGCTTGTTGACTAACTCCACTCTGATCTGGAGAACAGAATGATAACGAAGTGATTAAGTGAAATAACCCAAGTCCCAAGGGCCACAAAAGCCTCAAAGCATGAACTGAGGGTTAGAGTTGCCATAATTTTTAGCAAGTGACTAGCCCATGAGGGAGAAACAGCTAGCACGCCATTTTTAAATGCTTGGCAATTGATGGATGGACTCCCTGTTAAGACTTCACATGCCCAGCTCTCCTAGAAATGCTTTATGAAGTTATCAACTTCCTTCACATCCCAGTTATCTGGGACTGTGAGAGGAAGGGAGGTCTCTGATCTCCTCTCTCCTCCCCTCGCACTTGGTCATCCCACACAAAGACAGTCCTTTGGAGAAGTGGGTTTAAGAGCCGTGAGCCATTTGGACAGTCTCGGTGCCTCCCCAGAAACTTAGCTCTGAGAACCAAATTGGTAGAGAAAGGAGAGGGACATGTTCCCTGAGTACTCACTGCCCAGAGCAGTGGTCTGTACTCTCATAAAATTCCTAGTAAGGAAGATGGGAATGCTCCTGAAGTGCCCCCAGATGATGTGGGCACCTCTGCTCCAAGGTACTTTGATGGATGATGAAGTCTGGAGAAACTGCTGGCACCCAAACCAGGGTGGTGGATGGTTTCTCACACTACCAACGGTTCTAACCACCAGGGGCCAGCAGTTCAACAGGCTATGAACCACAATGACTACTCAGAGGTTCTCTTCTATGGGAAACAGCCACAGGGGCTGGATTGCTGGCATGCCTTTATTGAGAAAGGTTTTCTCCAGCTCTTGCCTCTAAAACCATTGTATCTATGTCCTCAGGTCTCACGCAGAAGCACTGAGGCAGCTGGATATATGATGTGTGTATAGAGGGCTGAGCTTGGAGGCAGAAGTTGAGTTGCTGTTTTCCTCATCAGTAAAAGAGAGATAAGAAATAGAAGTACCTACCTCCCAGCATTGTGAGGAGAATCAAGTGAGGTGAACATATGTAAAGAACCTTGGAAACCTTAAATGTCCATCAGATTCTGAGTTCCTTGAGGACAGGGATCATCTTTTGTCTCTTTGTATCCCCCTGTACTTAGCATAGTGCCTGGTACACAGTAGGCTCTTACTATTGGTTTATTGATTGATTAAAGGGACATGCATATAAATGCTAGCTATTATTTTTACTAGTCTGCAAGTCTATTGCAGGTTTATTTACCTGTTGCTTACCAAACCATTTTCCTTTTGTTCTCCATTAGAATCTAAGTTCCATGAGAGTTTTCAACCTCCTGCCTGCAGTGAGCATGGCATTCAGCACACAGTAGGTGCCCAACGTTTGCTGAATTGAATTTTCTCCTCACAACCATCCTGTTCAATTTAACTTAATTCAACAGACATTTATTAAGTGCCTACCATGCGCTAAGCATTGGGGATGGTTGTTGTCCTTCATCTTTGAAGAGGACCAAAATGACATCACCATTGTAAAGTGAAATTTCAGTGCGTCCGACTGTGGCTGATCAGACCAACGTGAGCTCGGCATGCTGTATCACACGCTGGGCACAGATAGTCTGTTTGAATATTTGGGATGGATATCCTGATGCAAAAAGAGGCAAAAGACAGCCCCTGCCCTCGAGGTCTTACAATCTAATGGGGAAGACAATGAGCAAACATACATACAAAGCAAGCTCTGTACATCCTATGAGCTAGATGGATAGGAAGGACTTTCCTCCTTTGGCAGATAAGGAGACTGTGGTTCAGAGAGGTCATGGGACTACCCCAGGATCACACAAAACCCATGAGCACAAGGCTAGGTTCCCTAAATCATTTCCCTGCTCAAAAGTGGTCATCGCCATGGTAGAAATGGATGGGCATGAAGGGAGAGAAGCCACACTGCCCACTGCTGAGAGCTTTCCTTGAGTCTCTGGATGGGAACCAGAGGGAGAAGAATATGGAGGTGGATGGGACCTCAGAGGCACCAACTGCCATTTAATTATCACATCCCTGGTTGGGGGGTTGGGGAAGCGAGTGGGCCCAGGACCTGGTCATACCTCTTTTCAGGAGAGGGAAGGGGCCCTTACTCATCTCAGATCGGTGAGAGCCCAGGGAAATAAGGCGTCCAAAGCAGGCTGAAGCCATGGCCCTAAGCAGGAGAAGACCACTGAGAGCCTCTGAGCGAAGGTTCTCTTGTCTCCATGGAAATGACCCAAGCACAGGCAGGTCTGGTGACTGGTCTGGGAGCAGGAAGGGGGACCTGGCTTCTCTCTTTTCAGCCTATGTGTAACACATCTGAGGATGCAGGACTGTTCACCCTTGGAGTTCACCTGTGTCTGGCTGCCTTATCCTCACTCTAGCCTGGCTGAAGGGACTTCAGCCTCAGAACTCCCAGGGATCTTAAACCCCTCTGGCAGGGGGCTGCCCTGAAGCTTGGGTGGCCATGTGGCCAACAGGCCAATTCTCTGGAAACACTTCCTCAGATATACAGAAGAGTGTCAGGTTTGGAGCTAGAAGGGTATCTGAGGAAGGTGACTTTAGTCCAACAGCCTCATTTTACAGACAAGGAAACTGAAGCCCACAGAGGGCATGGGCCTTTCTCAAGGGCACATGGGAAAGTGTAGCAAGAACAGAATTTAAAACGAGATCCTTTGATTCCTGACCCACAGTACTCTTTCTACTAACACTTCTATGATTCCTTCAAGAACCAGGAAATGGAGAAAGGGAAAGAGCCAAGTTTGGTTCAAAAGATAGTTGGGAAATCCCATTGAAGTCTGAGGAAGTCTCTAATTCTACTTGAATTTTGATGCATGGAATACTGCTTCAATAAACGAGGGTTTGGAAATCCTAGGATATTTTTAAAACACTGAATTTTTGGATGGATACTGCAAGACAATCTCTCCATGTAGGTGTGTGTAAAAATTATAAATCATTAGTATATGTAGTATATATAATTTTATATTACAAATTATTGTTTATATATTATGCATAAATAGGTATTTAGAATATATATTTTAAACATAATATAGAAATCTGTAAATATAAGTATGCATAAACTATGTAGATATGCATATCTTTATGTATCAATTTTAAATGTATTTTTTTGCTTTTCAAAAATAATTTTTATTGATGCCTTGCAAATACGTATGCAAATACAAATATGTATCACTGTCCATCTCACCTCTATCTTTAGCTTATGACCTTTGGTAAGTCATTTAATTTCAGTTTCCTCATCTGTAAAATGAAGATGTGTGTTTGTGTATGCACGTGCGGTGGTCACACAAATGGACTAGGTTGGCCACTGAGGTTCCTTGTCAGTTCTAAATCCATCATCCTCCTGCCTTTGGCTTCTTTGTGAATCATCCTCTCACATTCTTTGCCTTGATTCTAAATAGGCATGAATCTCTTCAGCATTTCCTAGAATGTTAACTCTTGAAGAGGACATCAAATGTTACTTAATTTCAAGTCACTATTTTAGAGATGAGGAAAAGTACAGTGGAAAGAACGTTAGCTCAGGAGATGAATGAATTTGGGTTCAAATTTCAAATTTCATCTCCCTCAGTCTCAGTTTCCTCATCTATAAAATTAGAAGACTGGACTAGATCAGGGATTCTTGACTTTTTTGTGTCCTGGACCCCTTTGGCAATCTGGGGATGCATAGGGACCCCTTCTCAGAATCAGATCTTCAAATGCATAAAATATATCAGTAAAAGGAAACCAATATTATTTTTCCATAATAATACCAGTCAGAGACTCTGGAGTCCAGAGGGAGAAGAGACAGTCAGGAAGAGTAATGAGCTCTAGGTTCTACAAAAGGATTTCAGCATAGGTCTGCCCCACTCACTGGCTCCATTGTGGTCCTACAAAGTGATGTATTTCAGGGCTTCCTGGCGGGTGGGTTAATAATAATCCATCCCCTTTGAAAGGATGGCTATCTACCTTGTGCCTGTACCCATTCCTGGGGACACCACATCCATCCCTCTCAATCTGAAGGAGGGAATTGTTCTCCCTACAGTGTCTGGATGCCTCCCAGGATACTTTTTAAGTGGCATCCTCCCAGCATGCTCTACTCCTTTCATGCCCTGCAAATAAGGGCAGGGATATATCACTGGCTCATTTCTGCTCCCTCTCAGGATGCTACAGACGCCCAGGCTGCTGTGAGGTACCCTCTGGGGAGGGCCCCTCAGCATCCTTAGGTATAAAATAGTGCACTCTAAAAATACATCCTCCCACTTCCCTTCTAGACAGTTTCTCATCTGGCTATATGCATCCACATTCTCCTCTTAGGACTTCTGGGGATTCCACCTGGGAGACAGAGAGGGATGATAGATGGAAGCACAGTGCTTTTGCCTTACTAAAATGAATGCTTAGGAAAGAAATAATGATGTCATTTTGCCTTGCTGGAGTCTCAGAGTACAAAATCTTTATGCCTTGCAGAATTCAAACACACTTCCCCCTTGAAAGCCTGAACTCTCAGATACGTATTGTTGTAACCTCTGCCCCCAAACCAGAGCTTTGGGTTTATTATACACAATCTCTCTCTCTCTCTCTCTCTCTCTCTCTCTCTCTCTCATTCTTTGGGATGTTCAGGTTGGATGGTCAGCAGTTTTTCCCAATAGCCAGCCCAAATTTGCCTCTTTGCAATCCCTCCCATTGTTCCTGGATATGCCCCGTGGGACCTGAGACAGTCTAACAATCCCCTTTCCATTTCATAGCCATTTATATACTTTCCAGGCTAAACATTTCCCAATTCTCTCAACACACCTTTGTATGACATGGGCTGCAGACCTCCCGTCATAAGGCTGCTCTCTCCTGGGCCCCCTCCAAATTAGCAATATTCTTCCTTATACATGGTAGTCAAACAGTCCCTGCCGTCAAGGAGCTCACAATGTCATTAATGTTCATAGACCTTCTGAAATCTCTCCATGGCCCCATGTTAAGAACCTCTGCTTTTCTTGTTGTTCAGTTGTATCCAATGCTCCATGACTCATTTGGTGTTTTCTTGGCAAAGATACTGGAGTGGTTTGCCATTTCCTTCTCCAGCTCATTTTACAGATGAGGAAATGGAGGCACCCAAGCTGTAGTGATTCTCTAGATGGGACCTGAGTAGGGCATAGTACAATGGCACTGTCATCTCTCTAGTCCCAGACCCTCTATTTCTTTTAGTGAAACCTGAGTCTCTTTGAGCTGTCTTGCCTACCATAATCATACCCTTGACTCCTATTGAATTTTCAACCCGATAAAACTCCCAACAGTCAACTAGTGGTCTAGCCATGCCCCCTTCATCTTCTATGAAGTTAACTTTTGTGAGCCCACGTGTGAGTCTTTACATTCGTTCCTATTACGTTTCGTCTTCTTAGAATCAGCCCAATATTCCAATCTGACAACATCTCTTTGAATCCCTCCCAGTTCTGTGTCATCTGCAAATGTAATAATCAGAATATTTAATTCTTTATTTGTCACTGATAAAGCTAAGCAGCACAGTGGATAGAGAGCACTAGATCTGGGAATCAAGAAGATGGGAGTTCAAATCCTTCCTCAGACTAGTTGTGTGACCCTGGGCAAGACATTTAACCCTGACTGCCTCAGTTTCCTCATCTGTAAAATGAGCTGGAGAAGGAAATGGCAAATCACTCAATTTCTTCACCAAGAGAATTCCAAATGGGATCACATCTCCTCTTTCGACTTTGCTTTCCTCATCTGTGATATAGGGATAATAAGAGTACCTACCTCACAGGGTTGTCATGAGAATCAAATAAGGTAACATACAGCTTTGTAGACCACAGCTTTAGAAACACTAGCTATTATCACCACCGTTGTTACGTTAAACATAACAGGCAAGCCATTATATGAGCAACCCATAATAATGGGCAAACCATGATCTCTGGGAACTCAGTCAATCACCAAGCATTTATTAAGATGCACTGGGGCTATAAAGAAAGGAAAAAACTCCAACCCAGTCTCTGCTCTCAAGGATCTTACATTCTAATGTCAAAAATAGGAAGATACAAGATCCATACTGAGCAGGATGAGGGAACCGAGGCGCATCAGGACAGCAAGTGGTTAGCTGCAGAAATTGAGTGAACCACACTGACTCCATCTTATGACTCAGTTCTGAAGCTAACTCAGTTCCCTTTCTATTCCGTTATGGGTCTGATCCAAATTCTCTACTGTGAGAAAACTATTCAACTGTGGAAACTGGGAGAAAACCTTATTGCATTGTTTGAACCTAACCCCATGTGTTTGAGAATCCGGACCGCCTCTACCTATGGCTTGGAGACCCCTAATTAAGGACATTGGTTATGCTGATCAGAAAGAGATTGATGTACCAAAGACTGATGCAAGGAGTTTTCTTACAATTGTACATTTCAAGCAATCCATATGTATTATCTGAAAACTGATCAATCAGTTATCGTTTCCGTGTTCCTTTATTGTATACACACCCTTGGGGAGAGTAGGACACCTCACACCTCTTTTTCTGATTTCAGGGAATTGTACCTGTTTGCTCTGCCCCACTCCCCCACCCTCCAACTAGGAAGTGCCTACTCTTTCCTCCAACTAGAAATCAGATTACTTAATGCTCTGTTGTTTCCTTTTAACTAACTGGTCGCATTTGATTGTTTTTAATGTATGAAAGTTTGTCTCTTCCTGTTTGGGGTATTGAAACCTAAGCTTAGGAAGGGGCCTGGTCCCAGTTTGCTGGGCAATTAATTAGCATTCATTGCTTAATAAATTGATATGCTTGGAAGATTGAACCTTTGTTTCTTTCCTCAGTCATTTCATCTTTCACCTGCCACAAGGTGAAGGTTCAAGGGGCTGGTGGGGTAGGGCTGGGGCTGGGGAAAGGAATGCCTTCCCTTCAAATGATGAAATGGCATTTGAGCAGTCTTGAAAGAAATCATGGAAACCTAGAGGTAGAGATAAGAAGGAAGGTGGTCCAGGCATGCGGCAGAGTTATTCCAAAAGAATGGAGATGGGAGATGAATCATCATGTGCAAGTAACAGCAAATACAGCAGTGTAGCTGGACTGGAGAGTAACTGGAATTTAGTAAAGCATTAGAAGACTAGGAAGGCAGGAAGGGACATGTTGTAAAAAGGGTTTGCATGTGAAGTAGAGGACTTTATGTTTGATCCTGGAGGTAATAGGGAACCACTGGAGTTTATTGAGCAGGAGGGTGACAACATTGGTCAACAAAGATTTATTGAACTATTTCTATGTACCAGATATTGTGCTATCAGGTCTGAAAATAAAAAGATTAAGAAGCTCACATTCTAATGAGGAAGATAAGATACAAATAACCATGCACATCCCATATATACAGGGTGGCACAGCGGATGGAGTCAGGAAGACCTGAGTTCAAAGCTGGCCTCAAGCACTTACTAGCTATGTGACCATGGGCAAGTCACTTAACTCTGGCTGCCTCAGTTTCCTCATCTGTAAAATGAGATGGAGAAGGAAATGGCAAACCACTCAGCATCTTCACCAAGAAAACCCCAAATGGGGTCACAGAGAGTTGGATATGTCTGAACAACACAAAAATGTTGGTTCCAAAGAGAGACTTCAAAGGGTCTGTGAACATTAATGAAATTGGGAGCTCCTCCAGGCAGGGGCTGTCTTTTGTCTCTTTTTGTATCTCTAGTGCTTGGCACACAGGAGGTACTTAATAAATGGTGATTGATTAAATGGAGAAAAAATGATGTTTGTAGCTTTATAACTTTTAAACTGAAACTTAGCATCTTCTTCAATTATTTAAAAACATGGTTCTAAGAAGGGGTCCAAAAGTGTCACCAGATAGCCAGCCCCTGGTGCCAATGGAAGGTAATTCCAGAGGAAGGGAACTGGTGACATGTCGGGTAGGCAGGGGGAAGGAAGATGGCAGTAAGGATACTGGGAAAGTCCTCCTGTAGAAGTCAGGATGTGGGCTGAGTCTTGAAGGGAGCCAAGGAAGCCAAGAGGCTGAGGTAAGGAGGGAGGGTATGCCAGGCACGGGGGATAGCCAGTGCAAAGGTAAGGAGGGTAGAGATGGAGTCTCATGTGTGGGGAACTGAGGAGCCTGGGTTGTGGAGTGAGTAGAATGGTGTAAAATATGAAAAGACTGGGAAGGTGGGAATGGGCAGGTTGTGAAGGTCTCTAAACACCAAACAGCAAAGTTTTATAGTTGACCAAGAGAAAATAAAGCTATAGAGAAAGATAATTTCATACACTGCTTTGTATGATTAAAGAACAAAGTGTCTGCCTCAGTTTCTTTCTAGAAGCAGATGGGAATGTAAATCGTATATGATAAATGAGTACAGACCCTAAGGGTTATCAGGGTTCTCACAAGAGCATGGTGAGCTCAGGTGGTCAAGGAAAGTGTCACAGAGATGATCGGACCTTGAGGGATTAGGTAGGTAGAGACTTGACAGGGGAAGGCATAGCAGGCAGGGGGAACAGCTTGAGCAAAGGTGAGGAAGTACAAACATGAAAAGAAGGTCTTCAGGGTAACCAGGAGTCTGGCTAGGTTGGAAGCAGATTGGTGTATACAGGTGGAGTGGGAGAAAAAGTCTGAAGGCTGGACTGATGCCAGAGTGAGAAGAGCTGAGAATGCCAGGCCAAGGAGGGATCAATGGCTCTTGAATGGGGTAGGGGGGGGAATGACATTTGAGGGTATTTAATCTGTCAGCAATGTGAATATAGTTAAGAGATCCTAATCCCTAAGGAATGGGGAGAGTCTGGAGGTTTCCATTTTCTAGACAGAACAGAGAAATGAGGAAATAACCTCAGTTACACAGCAGCCCTGTGGGGACAAGAGATAGGCCACATCTCCAGAATGTCAGGTCAGTGTATTTGCTCTCCTGGAGTACAGGGTCATGTATCCACCAAGATGCACGTGCCTAGCCTCTCCTTCCCCTCAATGACAATGCCTCACATTTCTAAGGCACTCGAAGCATTTTCCTCAAAATGACACTCTGAGGTAGGGGGTGCAAGAATGATTTTCATTTTACAGATGAGGAAACTGAGTCATGGGCCACTGGTCAGAAAGCCGGTGAATGTTGGAGCTGAGGAATGAACCCAGATCTCCTGGCTCCAAAGCCAGTCCTTTCCCATATACTCTATAATCCCAAGTCTCAGACTTGACTGGAAGAAAATTCAAATTCAGAAGCTGTCTTTTTCAGTCAGCCTCCTCCCCGTCCCCTTCCTCACCTCAGCCTCCTGGCTTCCTTCAAGGCTCAGTTCAAATCTCACCTTTGACAGGTCTTTCCTGATCTTCTCCACTGCTAGTGGCTTCCTTGGTGATTGCCTTTCATTTATACTGTACATAATAATACTAATCAGGAACAATAATAATATAAAGCACTTTAAGGTGTGCAAAGTGCTTTTTATGGATATTACCTCATTCGATCTTCACAGCAACGCTGTGTGGCGGTTATTATGGCCATTTTACAGATGAGGAAACTGAGGCACAGAGAGGGTGAGTGACTTGCCTAGGGTCACACAGCTAGTAAACCCCTGAGGCAGGATTAGAACTTGGGTCTTCCTGACCCCAAGTTCTGGGCTCCATCGCACTGTGTTTTGTCTGTATGTAGCACTTTGCATGGTATCTCCCCCATGGGAATGTCATTTTCTTTGTAGCTCTAGGGCTTAGCACTGTGTCTGGTAAACAGTAAGCCCTTAATAAGTGCTTATTGACCAACTGGATGTTCTTGGAGTCAGCCAAACTGTATGGTACTTCCTTCTGGAAATTAAAAAATCTTGATGTCTCACAATTCTTCAGGCCAGCCTTGCCCAGGCATCCTCTCATCTCGGCTTTATCTACACCTAGACACTTTTTTCTAAGTTGCTAAGTTCCCCCCTCCCCCAAAATAATGTATCTCTATGAATATATTTGGATAAAAAAACCTCAAAAAAAGGATAAAATGTAACTAGTATTTAAAACTGAGCGGTCATTGCTACAATGATAATAACAGCACATAATCTACCACATTCCACTGTTTAAAAGCTCTTGCAAAAGAGGCCTCTATTTTTATGTTGATCACTTTTCAGGACGTTTCCACTGTCAGCCGGACACTATCTCTTAAAACATCAAACCTGTTCTGTCCTTGTCTTGTTTTGTGTATTTACCTTTCTTTGTATTTCTAGCTCATAGCCCAGCCCCTGGCACACCGAAGGTGCTTAATAAATGCTCACTGACTAGATGACAACCTCACAGGTGGGCCATGATAGGGGGAGGGCATGGCACGGTTATGTTCATCTTTTGGAAATGACCAAGGGCGCGGATCAAAGTCACCTTCTAGGATATTGCTTTGTTCACCATCCACTGGTTCTCATGTCCAAAAGACTATGCAAAAGCCAAGGACCTTTCAGGCTCTAAATCCCGTGTCCAGTGGCCTATGACTAGAGATGTTTCTCAAAGTCATGGACCATATCTTCTACTTTTTTTTAATCTCTTGCACCATAAGACCTTCAATAAAGGCTGACCACCTTCTTGCTTGAATGTCCTTCTATATATTTAAGCTTACTTATCACAAAGTTCATGCCCCCTCCTGGACTTCCAGGCACACAGCCCCGTGGCACGATTATAATTCATCTCCCCGGCTTTAACACCTCTGAGAAACCACATTGGGTGTGGGAATCAGGAAAGTCCAGGCTCTGCCCCTGGTTTAGCTACAAGACCCCAGGAACCACAACACCATTTCCTTCTCTGGGGTTCCTCTTCTGTAAAATGGGGGTGTTGGACTAGATTAGGGGAGGGGAATCTGTGGTCTTGAGGCTACATGTGGCCTTCTAGGTCCTTGGGTGCCAACTTTTGCCTGAATCCAGGTTTTGCAGAACAAATTCTTTTATGAAGGGGGTTTATTCTGTGAAGTTTGGATTCAGTGAAAGGACTGCACTTGAAGACCTAGAGGGCCACATGTGGCCTAGAGGCCGCAGGCTCCCCACCCCTGGACTAGATGGTCTCTTAGGTCCTTCCCTGATACTCTTGGCCCAAATAACCCAAGAAGTCATTCAAGAGCCCAGTGGTAGTCTGGAATGGCTGGCAGGGGTTGAAATGTTGGTATTTTTTAAAAACAAATTTCAGATTGGGCAGCTCCCGTTTTTTTAGCTGGCAAAGTGAACAGTTCCACTCAACACTTTCCAGATGCTCTCCCCATCTATTTATAGCCAGGGCCTCTAATCACTTTAGAGAAGGAAAACCTACGTGCTTGGCTTGGTTTAGCTTGGCTTGGCTCGGCTTGGCCGTGGCATGCCTCCTTCACCACCTCTCCCCAAAAGTCAAGGACGGATGAAGCGGCATGTCCAAGGACACGCAGATAGAAACCATCTCATGAGCTGCAGAACCGGGGCTTCGAACCCTGGACCTTCCTCTTGTCTAAACCGCTACTTCATGGGCTACCCCACATTCCTCAGACTCCCCATTTTGTAGCCGACGTCAGCCTGGCCCGAGACCCCTCCCCTCGTCTTCCTGTGGAGTCCAAAGAAAACCCCAAACAAAAACTCCCCAAACCTCACTCAACAAAATGCAGCTTTGTTTGCACACATGCAATTAACCTTTACTGGGGCTACATTTTCAAAAGTGCTCATTTGCGTTTTTAATATAGACTCATCTATGGTGGTGATTAATACTTTAGATATATTCAAGTAACTATATATATATCTAAATACATATTTAATTATTATATGTTATACTATATACTGATATAATATGTTAATTATATATTAAATAAATATATATTTCAATATATTCAAGTAAATACATGATAGAAGGCAGGCACTGTCTCATTTTTGTCTTTGTAACCTCAATGCCTAGCTCCATGTCCGGCACATAGTAGGTGCTTAATGTGTTTATGCATTGACTGATGGATTCACGTGGCTGGTATCTTTGAGGGCAGCTAGGGAGAGCAATCCTCGAGTCAGGAAGACCCAAGTTCAAATCTGGTCTCAGACACTTACTAGCTGTGTGACCCTGGGCAAGTCACTTTATCTGTTGGCCTCAGTTTTTTCATCTATCAAATGAGCTAGAGAAGGAAATAGCAAACCACTCTAGTATCTCTGCCAAGAAGAATCAGACATGGACATGACTGAACAACCAAAAGGTCTCAGAGAAAACAAACACGGCATAGTGAAAAGAGCAAGGAGTTTGGAATCGGGATCTGACTTCAAATCCTGACTTTGCCACTTGCTGTCTGTGTGACCTTAGGAAAGTCACTTAACTGAAAAGCAGTGTAGCATAGTGGATAGAGAGCTGCCCTTCTCGGCAGGAAGAACTGGATTCAAGTCTTACTTCTCATCCATGCTAGCTGTACAACCCAGGACAAGTGACTTAGCCTCGGAGTGTTCCTGGTACCTCTTCAGGACCACACCTTGCTGGGAGGGTGGTGACCTGCATCTGTGGAAGGAGCACTTCCTGATACCAGTAAAGTCACACTTCTGGTCCCCATCCTTTTTTTTATGGGGCAACCACATCACAGCTGGAGGAAGGAAGACCTGAATTTAAATTCTGCCTCAGATCCTTCCTAGCTATGTGACCCTGGGCGTCTATCTTAACCTCTCAGCCTCAGTTTCCTCAACTGTAAAATGGGGACAGAATGGCAGCATCCGCCTGCTGCGGTGTGAGGAAGATTCAAATGAGGTAACATGCTATACAAATACTAATTCCAGTTATTATCCATCATCATTATTGTAACATTTACAAAGTACTTATGTACGTTCTAGCTGTCAGCTGCTCCTGGTCTCTTCTAGCTCTAAGTCCCGTGACCCCATTGATAGCCCCGCTGGACAGCTCCGGGGGATTGTCAGGAACGGCTCCAATGTTGTTGTTCTTCAGTCGTTTCAATCTTGTCATTTATTCACTGACTCATCAATTCAACAAATATTTATTAGGCAGAGGTTTTGTATCGGGCACGAGACAGAAGGCACCAAAAGGCTGAAAACATCTGGTCTGTGCCCTGGAGGATGCTGGGAAACACACTCAGACCCCACTCACTCATGGGCACAAGATGTGCTTGGAGATGACAAACCCAGGAGGGAAATAGTAGCCTCTGTGGGGACTGAAGCAGTGACCTTCTTCAGCTCATTTTACAGATGAGGAAACTGAGGCAAACAGGGTTAAGTGTCTGAGTGAGGATTCCAACTCAGGTTTTCCTGACTGCAACCTTAATACTCCATCTCCTGATTCACCTCCAGATCTCCATAATACAAATGCCAGACAGGAACAAAGGAGAGATCCGGACATGAAGCTATCAAAGACATTTGAATAGGGTGTGTGAATGATTTCAGATAGGGGTGTGTGTGTGTGTGTGTGTGTGTGTGTGTGTGTGTGTACACGTGTGCATGCTCTCGCACCCAAGTGAAGAATCAGAGGTGGCTTCATGGAGGAGGAAATATCTTATAGAAACAGAAATTTTCTAAAAGATGAGGAGGAGGAGGGAGTGGGAGTATGTATGTAAGTATGTGAGTATACATGTAATATGTGTGTCTGTGTGTATGTACATATGCATGTATATAGATGCCTTCATGTATAAAATACTATATGTATATTATATGGATATATGTGTGTGTATATACACACATATACACATCATATATGTATGTGTATATATGTAAATACATATACACGCATGTATATACACAAACACACATACACATCATATATGTGTATATACATACACATATCATATATGTGTGTATATATGTATGTGTGTGTATATATAATTTTTTTTTGCACGGGGGATGGTGTGCAGTGAGCAGTGGCAGGAGGCGGCTTTCTATTCTGAGCACAGGGAGCAGTGCACAGTCCAGGGTGGGTGGAATGTAAAGTGTGTAGAGGCAAGCAGGAAGACCGAGGATGATCTTAGACACCAAGCTAAGGAGAACTGATTTTATCCTATAGACGACAGGGAGTCACTGAAGATGTTAGAGCAGGGGAGTGCTGAGACCAGGCACACCAGGAAGATGATTTGGACAACTGGAGGAAGGATGGGTTGGCCAGGGAAGGCTGGGGACAGAGAGATCGGTTAAGAGGCAACAGTCCAGGTGATGTAGGGCTACCCGAGGTGGCAGCCACATGGGAGGAGAGGAGAAGAAAGGTACGGTAGATATTATAGAGATAGAATTGACAGGACCTAGTGACTGACTGAGTGTGGAGTGGGATGGCCAGGACAGAACTGAGGGTGGCTTCACGATCTGGAACTTTGATGTCTACTTGTACCATGCTCAGGCTATTGATAGAAATACGGAAATCAAGAGAAGAGGCAAATATAAGAGGAGAGGAGGGTAGTTTTTTCCAGGTTTTTTAAAAAATTCTATTTTCGGCAAAATGCCATTATTTTTATATCTTGGCTTTGGAATCCTTAGTACAAAACTCAAATGATTTGGAGATGGACAGAAACTTAGAGAACATCTGGTCCAATTCTCTCCCTTCACTGATAAAAGAAACCAAGTCCCAGAGAAATTAAAAGATTTGCCCAAGGTCATACACATACTTAAGTAATTAAACTGGGATTCAAATCCAGGTCCCCTGACCCCAAATCCAGTGCTCTCTCCAACTTTTACTGCCTAGAAAAAATTTGATTGCATTAATAAAAAACACACAGAGAGACACATTTTTCCCCCCTTAACCTAGCGTTTCAAAATAGCACCGTCCCAAACATCCCAGGTCCCAACCAAATATGGTTTGGATGCTGTTTGTGAGGCTGCCCAGGGCTCAGCACTCTGTGTCCAGGGGAGGAATCACAGAAGTTAAAATGGAGTCTGTGTTCCAAACAAACCCTGGGAAAGCAGGTTTATTATGACATGTCAAACTCATTTAAAAGTATTTCCAACTATCTATCCATAAGTTCCCAGGGGGTCATGGTTGTTCAGTTGTTTCAGTCCTGTCCAACTCTCCGTGACCCCATTTGGGGTTTTCTTGGCAAAGACACTGGAGTGGTTTGCCATTCCTTTTCCAGCTCATTTGAGAGATGAGGAAACTGAAGCAAACAGGGATAAAGTGACTTGCCCAGGGTTTCACAGCTAGTAAATATCTGAGCCTGGATTTGTACTCAGGTCTTCCTGACTCTAGTGCCCATGCTCTGTATCACCTACCTGCTCTAAGGGACCATTATGGAACCCAAATCTGCCATTTTTGAGTTTTTTCTGATCCCAAAACATTTTGAAAAGGTAGTGCCCAAGTAGAGAGAATTTGCCTGTCATCCTTTCCTGGCCCCATACTGCCTATTGGCCTCTGAAGTCCTACCCAACTCTTTAACCCTCCAGGGCTAGAAGCAATGTCTCATTGGTTTCCTCCCGTCATCAAGGATGATAGCTCCTCAGAACGTCATTGTAACTCCCAGGCTAGCCTTGGTTTCCAAACTCTGAAAAGATTATTAGAGCCCAAGAGGAGAAGTTATTAACTTTAACTATAAGCATTAACTTATGCTCAAAAGTTCACCCGAGTATCAAAGACCCAAAGAACCTAAAGAGCAGCTGTGCCCTTTCTACCGGCCACAATGCTACACTAGACTCAGAGTTTCTATTGGTTAGCCAGGCAGGGACATTCACAACTGAGCAGGTGTCTTGGGGGTGAGGAGAGGGCAGTAGAAGGATGGGAGGGGGTAATCTTACTCTTAAGCAATCTACAGCTATCTTTCAGAACTTTACCTTATCATAAACAGATCTGTCTCCAACATGCCAGTCTCCAGAGTAAGCTGGAGATGGGATAGTGCAAGAGAGGAAGGCAAATAGGGTCACAGAGTACAAGATCATAGAGAGACAGGAACAAAGGGTGATATGCAGTGGAATTCCTTGATGATACCTAATTGGGTGACACGAGGCTCTACTAGTACTTCTGTTTCTGAATACAGAATTTGACCAGCCTTCTGTGGGAAGCTGGGTGGAAGCTAAAATAGAAGGACCCTGAGGCAGAAAATTTACTCCCTTATTTAAAAGCTAATGATCTTTGAGGAGCTTTCTTGGCTCTAGAAGGAAATGCTCTTCTAAGATCAGAGGTTTAGAGTTGCAAGTGACCTAAGAGGCCATTCAGTTCAATGCCTTCAATTTGTAGAATGAAGAGGTTAAGTGACTTCTCCAAGGTCACACAGGTAGTAAATAGGAAAGCTAAGATTCGAACCCAGGTACTGATTCTAAATCTAACAGGTTTCCCACTACAACACTGTGCCTCAAAGACCTTCCCTGATCCGGCCAAAACAACCCAAGCTCTCTGGTACCACTTGCCTCTGGTACCACACATCAGGTGTCCAAGGCCCAGGGTGTGACACTCTGGTATACTGGGAAAAGTGTCGGGATTGTGGCAAGACTGGCTAGCTTTAAATGCTGGTTCTGATGCTTATGAGCCCTGTAGCCACAGATGAATTATTTCACTCACCTCTCTGAGCCTCAGTTTCCTCATTTGCAAAACAGGAATGATAATAGTTGTACTGTCTTAGCTCCAAGAGTCAGTATTGAGAAAGTGCCCTGGAATCCTTCAACATGACACAGAAATAAACATGATAGTCCTATTAACATGGACTCAGTCTCTCACCTCACTGTAGGAACTATGCTCCACATTGGAGTATTTCCATACTCCAAGGAAAATCCAAAGGAAAGAGCATTGGGTTTGGGGTCAGAGGGCCTGGGTTTGAATCTCAGCTTGGCTGTTTATTGAGGCAGAAGCCAAGCACAAATCACTTTTCTGATTGGGGCTCAGTTTCCTCAATTATAAGATGAGGACGCTGGATGAGATGATCACTTAGATCCCTTCCAACCCTAAGGACAAAGGGATGAAGAAAAAAGAAACTGTACCTGAACTTTGGGTCACTTGCCTGCTACAGACCGGGCATGCAGAAAAGCCAGCTTATCTTGGTGTTGTCCATTCATGTTCAACTCTTCATGACCCCAGGGACCAGAGCATGCCACACCAGGCCCTTCTGTCCTCCACTATCTCCTGAAGTCTCTCCAAGTTCATGTTCATTGTTTCCTTAAAGCACTTTACAAATGTTAACTCATTTTGTCCTCAAAACAGCCCTGGGGGGGGGGACATGCTATTCTTATAACCCATTTTACAAACAAGGAAATGGAGGCAGAGGTGAAGTACTTGCCCAAGGTCACACAGCTAACACATGGCTAAGGCCACATTTGAACTCAGGACTCCCTGACTTGCCCAGCACTCTATCCATTTCACCTCCTAGTTGACTTTATCAAAAATAACCTATGTAGGGCACGTGCCCATTGTACCCAACTACCAGCCTGGGAAAGAGTTAGTGGTAGAGCTGACTGAACTCTGGACAACAATGTGAGAAGTTGGAGGAAAGAAAAGTGTTGAGGACAAAGAATCAGAGACTGTTCAGAGCTATTAGAAAATGGACACAGAGAGAGAAAGAGTGCCAGGGGAGGGAGAGAAAAGAGGGAAGAGAGAGAGAGAGGAGGGATTTGAGAGAGAGGAATAGGGAGAGAGAGAGAGGAGGGAAGAGAAGGAGGAAACAGGGAGAGAAAAGAGGGGTATGGAGACAGGGGAAAGAGAAGGAGAAAGGAAGGGGGGAAGGAGAGACAAAAAGTGGGAGAAGAAAGATAAAGACAGAGGAAGGAGAAGGGGAGAGACAGAAAGAGGGAAAGGGGAAGAGAGAGGAAGGAAGGAGAGAGAGGGAGAGAGGAGAGAGACAGAGATACGCAGAGGGAGAGAGAGGACAGAAGACGAAATGGGGAGGGAGAGGAAGGTGGAGGGGAGAGAGAGATACAGAGACAGAAAGAGAGAGAAACAGAGAAAGAGGGAAAGAAAGATAGAGAGGAGGGAGAGGGGATGAGACAGAGAGATGCTCATAGAAGGGGAGTGGGTGTGGTGGTTGAAGAGAAGGAGAGGGAGAGTGCCCAGGTTCTCATGCCCAGGCTCTCATTCTAAGTCTTAAGCTGATAGGTGCCCAAGGCATCAGTACTCTTTTCAGTTTATGTGGTATATACAGTAACATAGCATATCCCTAACTAACTGAGGGTTAAGTTATATTCCTCAGTAAATATGACAAATATGATAAAAAGTCAGATAAAATCCAATTAGCTCCTAAGGTATATAATAAGGCAGAGCACAGATATGTAGTATTTGAAAGGTTGACAAAGTCCTTTGTGTCCATCAGCCCAGGGAAATAGACATTACTATCTCCCATTTTACAGATGAGGAAACTGAGCCTGAGTTTATAGGATTAGAGTTGGGAAGGACCTTAGAACCTAGCTAGACACCCCACCCCCCACTTTACAAATCAGGAAACTCAGGCCCAGAAAGGTCACCAAGGGTACAAAAGTGCTAAGAGGCAGAGGTGAGATATTAAAATAACTTGTCCAGGGTCATCCAGAACTGAAACTGAAACCAAGGCTCCCTGATTTCTGGCCCAGTGTCCTTTCTGCCACGCCACTAAGACCACAGGATCTAGATTTAATGTCAAAAGCGGCCTCAGAAGCCTTCTAATCTCACTTCCTCATTTTATAGAAGTAGAGGCCAAGAGAAATTAAGTGAGTTGTCCGGCATCCCCCAGATATTTGGTGACCAAGTCAGGATTCAAATTCAGGTCCTCATACTCCAAAAATCAACATTCCTTCTCTACACTACCCCACACAATCCATTAGAATGCCTTGAGGACAAGGACTATGTTTGCTTTTGTCCAGGTACCTGCAGCACTTAGTGAAATGTTTTGTGCTTGAAAATGTCTCTCTCAGTGTTTGTCTTTTCCCACTCCAGAGAGATAAAAGGTTTCCGTTAGGCTTTATATCTCATAAAGATACTTACCAGAAGCACACAAAGAACTTTAGAGACATTTCTTACCACCGCTACCCTATTAATGAGGAAAGAAAGAAATACAGCTAGGTCCCCATTACTGGAATAATGAATCCCCTGCAGTTGTCAAATGTATTCAGTTTTGTACTATTTGAAGTTACAATTGTATAAAATATGGTAATTCGTTCCAGCCCCGTGGAAATATGCAGTGTAAATTCTAATAATGTCAACACTTCAGGGGATTTATTATTCACACTATTCAGGACCTAGCTATACTTTTTGGATCCTCAAGCTAGAATCGGGCCACAGGAGCTCTGACTCCCAGTACCGTGATTTTAAAAATAAGCAGAGGATCATTCGCCCTCCAGCTGCTACAGGTCAATGCCTACAACGCTTGTGTTTAGGCTCCAAAGTATTAATTCTTGAAAATGGAATAGCCTGAAATTGACAACCAGAGCATTAGTAGCCAGGGAGAATGTCCTTCTCCATCGATGACCAAGAACACTGCCTTGCTCATCTTTGGAAAGTCCCAGGGCCCCCCTTCCCAGTCCTTCTGCCTTGGAAAGTCATCAAAAACCAGAAAATTGCTCACTAACCTTCCTTCTTTCAATGAGAAAGGAAGGATGTGAGATTGGAGAAACAAGTGGTGGGGAGATTGGTTAGGGGAGGGAGGAAGGAAGGTCCTCCTAGCAAACTCCTTTTGTTCCAAAAAAGACAGGATTGCTTGAGCTTCTCTTATTTTGGAATTGCGTGTGTGTGTGTGTGTGTGTGTGTGTGTCTGTGCCTGTGTGTGTAGGGCATTGCCAGGGCTCTCAGTGTTCAAGTGATCTCCTCTCCTCTGTTCCCTCCCTCCCCAAGTCTTACTAGCTTGCTGGTTTATATTCCCTTTAATTTCACAGAATCCATAGAATCCTCTTCTGGGGTGGGGGTAGGGAGAAGAGGAGAAATGGCACCAGAACAGGTGTCTTTCCTATTTCTGTCCTTATGGGAGGCCCAGCATCAGTAATCAAAAACCCTAGAGCTGCTAAAGGTCCTGGAGGTTTTTGTCTTTGTTTGGATCTCTCCAGCCTGGCCACTAGGCTTTTGGGTTTGTAGCCTTAGGCTAGGGGGTATACCTGTGTCTGGGGGAAGGGAGGAGAAGAGTGGGGGGGGGCCTTCGTAGAATCCCTCAATTACCAGGGTCTAACAATCCCATTATTGGTTATGCCCACCAAGTCACTCAATCCCATAACCAGCCAAATCTTGTTTCCCCAGGAGTTATTCAGATTCTGCTCACAGGAAAGAAACTTTTTGCCTGAGGAAGAAAGGTCGGGATAATATTTGTAAAGTCATTTGCAAAACTTTAAAGTACTGGATAAAGACTACCGAAGAAGGGGGCTCAGACCCCAGAAGCCTCTGGGGGAGGGGAGGGTAAGACGAGCGTCAGAGACCTT
This sequence comes from Notamacropus eugenii, assembly GCF_028372415.1. Lineage (NCBI taxonomy): Eukaryota > Metazoa > Chordata > Mammalia > Diprotodontia > Macropodidae > Notamacropus > Notamacropus eugenii. Next base: position 715,587,090 of record NC_092872.1, read on the forward strand.
GGTTCCTAGGTTTTCCGGGATCTGATAAGCCCGGGGCCAGCAGGGGGTATTCTTGCTCCTGGCTCTTCCATGTTGGTGACCTATTGGCTGACGAGTCCGGAAGACCTGCATTCAAATCCTGCCTCAGACACTGACTTATCTGTGTGATTCTGGGCTAATCATTTAATCCCTCTGTGCCTCATATGCAAAGTGGAGATCACAGAACCTACCAGAGTTTTTGTGAGCAGCAAATACGAGGATAAATGTTTTAAGTGACATAAAAATGCCAGCTATTATTACTGTATATTATTATTATTATTATCGTCGTTATTTTTATGTGCACACATATTGGAACGAAAGGTTCCTCAGGGGTATAGAGGATTTCATTTTTCACTTCTGTATCCACAGTTTTCTTGTAGCAACCGCTTAATAATGTTTGAATTGAATTTAAATAAATACAAAAGGGAGAATGGAGGAAAGCTGGAAAAAGTCAAGTCGTCAGGGATTACAGAATTAATCTGCCCCACCAACTCCTAGCAAAGATTGCTGGCAGTAAATGACCTTTCTGTAGTTATCAGCCTTCATTTCCCCAATATGTTCTCCTCCTCACCGCCCCCAACCTTGGAACAAATATAACCCGTTTCCCCTCCTCCTCTCTCCTCCCCCTCCCCCCCCTCCAAAGCGCACTAGCCTTTATACACTAAGGGACAGCCGGCACGTAGGGTTGGGCACCTATTACAGGGCTCTCCTGGACACGGAGTCAGCCTTGGCTGGACTGAGTTGAAACTAGCAAATCCGATGGGAAAGTAATTAACAACCTTTCCAATCCCCTGAAAGAGACCACAATTAGGGTCAATAAGAAATTTTACACACACACACACACACGCCCCGAACTATAACATTTACCTGTTAACAACTCTATCTTATGTCCCAGGACCTTCATGTCCGCTTTCCCTGCCCACAACAGGTGCCCCAAAGCGTCAGGGGCAAAGCTACGGACGAAAGCCGGCTGAGTGTCGAGAGACAGAGAGGGAGAGACGCGTCGGGCAGCCTGGCAGCAAGGAAGGAGGGAGCGAGCAGCAGTGCCAGCGATGCCCAGCGGTGCCCGGCCCGAGGCAAGGCGGCAGGCACAGCCGGGAGGGCTGCGAGCGAGGAGCGAGGGGAAGCTGGCTGCTTCTCCAGTCAATGCAGATAAGTAGCCGCCTCGTGGGCTTTCCAAAAAGAATCCGCCAATCGCAACAACGGGAACCCACAAAAGGCTGCTGTAACCTGGCCCCGTAGATGGGGTGAACTAGGGGGAGAAGGGGGTGGGGTTGAAGACTAAACAACCTCAGCTGCAGCCGGGGAAACCAGCCCCCGCACCCGCCCAACCCGAAACAAAGGAGGAGGTTTCTCTTGAGCGTCCTGTCCCTGGCGTCGGCACTCGAGGAGCAGCCGTGCGTGGCGTCCGCACAATGTCACCCGGCAAACTCGAGCCAGCCCCGGCCCCACCCCGCCCCCGTTGCCACCGCCCCCAAACCAGATGGGAGCCTTCTCTCCCGGAGAACAATAGCAGGGGAGGGGTGCGGCGCGGGGCTGGGGAGAAGGGCACGCGCTAAGGAGATGCCAGCCCCGTCGGGCTAGCGCGGGTGGGCGCCCGAAGTCGGGGTGAGGGGCTAGAACCCTCCGGCTGTCAAGACGAGTCAAACGCGCGGCGGCGGGAAAGCTCCCAGCCTACTGGCTGGGCGGTGCTAACATACGGGGCCGCGGGAGGGAGATCGGGGAGGGTGAGGCAGGGCTGGGCATCTCCTCCCGAGGTCTTAAGACGGAGGGGAGGGATTCACTGCCGGAGGCGGAGGAAACCGAGGTGTGCGAGCGGGGATTCTGGAGGGAGGAAGGGGGGACAGCCACAGACTTACCCGCTCACTGCCCCTTGGCCGCCGCCGCCCTCCTCCTTGCAGGTGCCAGCCCACTGGGGGAGCCCCCGGTCCCTGCTCTCGGAGACTCCCTGCCTATCCTAGGGTTGGGGGCGCGGGCGGAGCGATCCAGGTGTGTGCGCGAGCCGCAGCTGACCGGGGTGGGGTGGGGGGTGGAGGGCGCCGGGGCAGGGTCTGGTCTGGACGACCCTGGGGCTGTCAGAGGCTCCCCGAGCCTTCTCCGGCCGCTCTGGTGCCAGGCGGGCTCGGGGAAGGCTTGGGGCCTGGGGGAGAGAGGTGGCTACGTGGCCGGTTTAAATGGGGGCTGCACCACTGCGTCAGGGTGGGGAGGGGGCAGGGGAGAAGGAGGCTCCCCGGGCTATGGACTAATCAAATGCGGCCGCCAGCGGGGCAACCCTGGGTCACAGGAACCCAAATCCGAGACCCCCCCTTCCCCACCCCCTTTTCATTCCCCTCCCCTCCTGGCCATACTCCTCCCCGAGCTGGGGACTGCTGGGATATTTGCCTTTAGACACGGCAAGGGGAGGGGTCTCGTCTCCCTTCCTCGTCCCGGATCTGGGCGTTTCGGGGCTGCCCGGGCCTGGCTCGCCCTTCTGATCCCGCGGGCGCAGCCTGCGGGTGCCGTCGGATCACCTCGGGAGGGATGCCCACGCCTGGTGCCTTTGTTTAGAAGCCCAGGGTGGGCGGGGGTGGATGAGTCTTACTGGATGGCAGGAGACTAGGACCCACCCCCCAGATCCTGCCCTCCGCCTCTCCTCTGCTCTCTGTGGAGTACCCTGCCGGATGGAAAGTCCTGAAAAAAAGGGGGCAGGAGGTGGGGGTAAAGGTGGGGGTAAAGGCGGGGGCCAGGGATGGGGTCCGAAAGGGGATCCACGGCCCTTCAGCCTTTGTTTCAGGCCATTAGGGTTTTTCTCCGTGACTTATTTCTTCCGGGGATGAAAGGATCCTTCATGGGTGTCCTGATCCCCAAAGGCCCTCCTAGGGCTGGGGGGCGGGGCTGGGGGCTGTTTCTAGGCGTTGGAGTCGTTTTTATAGAGATATAATCTGGGGGAAAACACCATCACTTTTCCCCTAAGCTCACCCTGTTCCCAAATGTCACTCAGTCCTTGCCTAAAAGGCTGGTAAAAGCCCTGTCCAGAGTACGACTGTTCCTGTGGTTTGGAGAAAGGGGGAATCAGTAAAGCGACTCAGGGAGTTGTTCTAAATAGGAGGCAGCTCCCGCCCGCACCAGGTCTTCTGACTCCGGAGCTCCCGGAGTGGCCGCCCATCTGCTTCTGGCTAACTCCGGCCAAATGAACACAAGCTGTCTTTGTTTCCAGGGCCTAACTTTCCCATCAGCGTCCCGGCTCCCGGCCCTCGGTCAAGTTTGTTGCTCTATCTGGCCAGATGATAGTGATGTTCATGCCAACATACCAGTAACCCTCGCTCCCTGCTTGAAATCAGCTCAGCCCTCGCATGTCACAACAAACACGCCAGCCTGGCTCTCTATCAGACGTTCTCATTAAAAATAATACCACGTGATGGCCAAGAAAGGTGGGCTCTTAGCCCACACCTGGGTTCTATTCGGAAGCTCTTTCCACAGTCTTCAGGCTCGCCAATATTTCCCTGTCATTAACGGGGCTATTTAACCTCCCGGCAAAAAACCACTTCAGATTCATCCTGTGTTTCTCTACCTGTAGTCCCTGTAGGGACTTTGAGAAATTTTTATACTTTTATGTATCTTTTAAAAATCCTTCTTATAGTATTGAATAAACATCATTGGCAAGGTCAGACTTCTTCAGGCTCACTGGAGAGACTGCTGTGCTGTCTAATAACGACAATGGTGTGTGTGTGTGTGTGTGTGTGTGTGTGTGTGTGTGTGTGAGTGATGCAGAATCCTGCTTTGTTTACTTTCTCATAATCTAGCGGACTGGGCTAGTTCACCCACTTCTCACAGATTTTGGGACAAGGTTATAAATTTGCACTGATGACCTCTGGGACATTCTCCAAACAGCAGGTTTCAAAGGTGGAATTTAAATTTTTTTTTATTTCATTAAACATTTTCCAATTATATGTAAAAAATTTAACATTCATTTAAAAACATTTTGAGTTCCATGATGGAAAATATGATCCATATCCAGAGAAAGAATTATGAAGTCTGAATGCAGATCAAAGCATACTATTTTCAACTTTTTAAAATTTTTTCTTTCTCTTGGTTTTTCTCTTTTGTTCTGATTTTTCTTTCACAATAAAACTAATGTGGAAATATCTTTAATATGATTGTACATGTATAGCCTATATCAGATGCTTGCCATCTTGGGGAAGGAGGGAGAAAAAAGTTTGGAACTCAAAATCTTGTAAAAGTGAATATTGAAAACTTTCTTTACATGTAATTGGAAAAAAACCAAAATACTATTTAAAATTTTTTTGAATCCCAAATTTTCTTCCTTCCTTCTCCTTGAGAAGGGAAGCAACTTGAAATCACTTATACATGTGAAGTCATGCAAAACATATTTCTACATTAGCCATGTTGCAAAAGAAAACACACAAACAAGAAAAATAAAGTATTAAAAATATGCTTCCATAGGCAAAGGTATGGCTTTAAAAAAAAAAAAAACTACCCAGAATACTGCCAAGGAGCTTTTTGGTAGAGTGGAATAGTTGGACTTGGCATAACTCGCCCCAGTCAAGGCCTATGCTTGATAAAGCCATTGGCTGACCTGGTCTATCTCCCATTCTTGAGGCTTTATCAAGTAGTGCCCTGGGAAGGAAGAAAGCCATTATTAATTGATGTTTTTCCAATAGAACAAGTTAATGACTTTTCTTCTGCTGTCCTGGATGTTCTCCTTTGAAATATGAGGAGGAGTTGTAGGTCCTTGGGGCAGATTTTGTTTTGTTTTCACTGGCAAGTAATAAGAAAGGAAAAACAACCTTAGTCAGAAGGCCAAGCTGTTGGCTAGTACTCCATGGTTCCATAAGTCTCAGCCTACTCTGGCTTCTGACTCTTGTTTGTCCTTCACAAGGATGATGTCTGGAGGTCACTTGCCTCTATTTCTTAAACTGTAAAATGAAATGAAGGAAGCTTGCCAACTTTAGAGGTGGGCGGATCCTCCCAGATGTTCTGCTACTGGGCTGGTCCATGAATTTATTTTATTATTTCTTAATATATTCAGGATTATTTCACTTTGATTTCCTTTTTAATCCTATGAATTTTATTTTAGACATTTAAAAAATTTCCCTGAACTATTAATGGACTCTATAACTAAAAAAAATTTTCCCCCCAGATCGTGTCTTTTTTCTAATCTGTCTCTCCCATTTGAGAGATGAGGAAACTGAAACCCAGAATACTGGTGACCTGCCTAGGGGTCACAGATAGTAAGTGGTAAATTGATATCCCAATTCAGGTATTCCTACTTCAGATCCATTGGTCATTCCTATTCACCACAGGCTTCAAGCTGGTGATCCAGGAAAACAACTCCAAAGGTTTACTGGTAGTGAGAAAAATCTCATTAGGATGAAATATAAAAGTTCTGTATTGAAATTCACTAGTCCCAACTGAAACCTCTAGGACCAAGGTGACCATAGGCCTTGTGCTCAGACCAACATGCTATGACTGCTTTGTGACTATGTGCATCATAAATGCATGGGCACCCCTACCTGTCTCAAACCCTTTGAATGTGAGGCAATATCCAAATAGGAACAACATGCTTTTATTGAGTACTTACTGTATGCCAGACATGGCACCATTTGGTTTGGAGATACAGGAAAGGATACAGAAGGATGTGGACTGAGAAAAGGTCAGTAGATTTGGCCATTCATGGGTGACTTTGGAGAGAGCAGTTTCTCTTGAATGCTGAGATCACAAGCCAGGATGAAGAGGATTTAGAAGAAAGAGAGAGGAGAAGGGAAAGCACCCAGTGCAGATAACTCTCTCAAGTTTGGCTTAGAAGGGGAGGGGAGGAAAATAGTGAGTGCTCTGCCAATAGAAAGGAGCTACATCTCCTTTTGATGAAAATATTATCCAATGAGGCCTTTCAAGTTTCTGCCTTTTATTTACCTAAGTGAAAAACAAAGGACTTCCGAATCAATGTGGTGATGCAAAGCTAAGCTTTGGTCAGGTTTGGGTCAGTCATTTCACTCCCCCCATTCAATTCATCATAGGATCATAAATTTAGAACTGAAAGGGACCTTCGGGGACATTAAGTCCAATTCCTTTATTTTGCAAAGAAGAAGACAGGTTGAGAGAGTTTAGTGACTTGCCCAGGGTCATACAGCTAGTAAGTGACTGAGGCAGGATTAGAATTCAGGTCTTCCTGACTCCAGGACTAGTTAGACCACCTAAGTCTCCAAGGTCAGAAGTGCAGCCAAGTGAATGTTTGGCTTCAGATGAGTCAACCTCTGCAGTTACCTGGATAACTTTCAGGGGATAGAACTTCTGCCCTTAGGGCTCTCCAAGTACTGATCAGCTGAGCTAGTCAAACCAGCTGTCTCCATGCTGTGCCTTCTATTCGCATCTCTTTCCCACTTTGGACTCTCCCCTGAAAACTTCCTGCTCCTTTCACCCATTTTCCAACACTTCTTGTCTTCCTCCTCTAGAATATAAGTTCCCTGAAGGCAAGGAACGACTGGCTTGCATTTGTATCCTCAATGCTTAACCATGTGTTGGCACATGGTAAGTGCTTAGTAGTATGTGATCTCTGCCTCTCTCATCATCTATTTCTTTGTATTCATCTCTCTCTTTATACCATCTTTCTGTATGTTTGCTTGTGCATTTGTCAATTATCCATTCTTCTATCTATGTCTGTTTGTATATGTGGTTATCTGTCTTTCTATCTATCTCTTCATCTTTCTGTTTCTGTCTGTTGATACATGTCTGTCTATCTACCTTTTTGTCTGTTTGTCTACTTGTTTGTCTATCTGTATATGTCTGTCTAGCCATCTCTCCCTCTATGTCTTTCTGTTTCTGTCTATCCATACATCTGTCTGTCTGTCTAGTCATCCAACTGTTTGTCTCTCTGTCTCTGTCTGTCTATCTCTCTCCAGCCATCTACCTGCTTTCTGCCTGTTTATCTCTCTGTATTTCTGACTCTCCCTATCTGTCTGCCTGCCTGTCTATTTGTCGGTTTGTGCGTCTATCAGTCTTTCTATCTGTCTGTCTTCCTGTCTATCTCTGTCTTTCTGTCAATCTAGCTATCTCTTGGTCTTTCTGACTGTCTGTCTGTCAGACAAAAATCTGAAACAGGGAAAGACTGTTGCTTTTCTTTCTATTTCTAGGTCTTTGGCTCACTTATGATCAGCCTTTTCTGCTCCTGGCTTATGTTTGACCAAATATCGGGTGTCTCCTTCAATTTTATAATGTATAAAACCTCTCCTCTCATGCCAATAGCTGGTTCTTTTCATCCTGGAAAGGGCAGACTCTCTCTTTTTCTGTCCCAGTTAATAGAATTGCCTCCCCCTCCTCCCCTTTTAAGATATAGAATCAAAGATTTAGAGTTATATAGGATCTTCAAGCACATGTAGTCCAACAGCCTCATTCAAGAGTTAAGGAAACTTAAAGAACAAGAGATGCTGAGAAGCTAGCCCAATGTCATAGCCTGTCCTAGACTTCTCTTGGACATCTTTAAAAACAAGACCACTTCTCATGTTGGAAGTGCTTGAAGGCAGGAAGATGATTCTTATTCCTTTTTAGGTCCCTTCCTATCACAGTGTCATAGATTTAGAGCTGGAACACCTCATTTTACAGATGGGGAAACTGAGGCTCAATTAAGTGACTTGCCTAGGGTCACACAGCTAGTAAGTGTCAGAGCTGGGATCTGAATCCAAGTCCACCTGACACCAGATCCAACCCCCACCCACCTTGCCCCTCTCCTATGAATCCTCCTTTCCCTGAACACTTTGCTGTTTTATTCAAGGCCTTGATCTTCCCCAACCCCTCTGCCCCCAACATTCTGACCTCAGTGACTCTTAATTACTCCCCTCTCCCAAACTCTTATTCTTCCCCCCAGAGAATGGAGACAAATCACTGTGTACAGGCGCAGTTGTGACAAAGCCATCTGTTTGAACCATCCCTGCATCATCTTTGCACCTGTTTCAGCTCTTTTGGGTGTCATTCTCAATGTGATTGACAGCCTCCCCTCCCCCATCATCATGACTAAGCACTGAGTATCTTCCAAGAGAGGCAGACTGTGTTCTTTCAAGGGGAGATCTTTTGGAGATCTTTTTCCCCTTTTGGGGAAAAGATACAGAGAATGCATCCATCAAATGTCAGAGCTAGCTGGGAACTTAGGATTCATATAGCCCATTTTTCATTTTACATAGAGGGAAACTGAGACCTAGAAAGGGAGATTGCCCAAGATCACAGGGTGGTTGTTGGTAAAGCCAGGTCTGGGTCCCAAGTCTCCAGACCTCCCCCAGTCTAGCATTCTTTCCACCACACTCAGGATGATCATATTCTAGACATGTAGCCATATATTTAAAAGATGAAGATAATGAAATAATTTCATAAAGGGGAGGAAATACTTTGCCATGGGAGTCAGCAGCCATACTCCTGGGGTCTTCCACTTATTCTGGGAATTTAAACTTATCGATTGACTCCTATGCCTTGGTTTTTATGCCTGTAAAATGGGGATAATTGCATGTCACTTTTTCCCAGTGAAAAGAATTTTATAAATAAGATTGTCATGTCTCCACACTACTTGCCAGGGAGATGGAAAAAGAGCAGATAAAAAGCGAGTGTGGGCATCACTATTTGAGTGGTTCATTTGCTCCCTCTCCATGCCACTCCCCACCCCTGTGACTGCAACATCAACAAGCATTGCTCATCATACTCAGCTTGGTGGCCCAGGCAATAGAGGACAGACTTAGAGTTAGGAAGACCTGAATTCGAATGTGTCTGGGATACTTAGCCAGTTGTGTGACCTTGGGCAAATCATGTAATCTCACAGCCTCAGTTTCCTCACCTATAATAAAAGCACCTATCTCACAGGGATGCTGTGAGGATAAAATGAGAACATATTTATAAAGTGCTTTGCCAGCTTTCAAGTGCTAAGTAAATGCTAGCTATTATCACTATTATCATGAGAGAAGATTAGGGATCTGAGACCAGTTGTGGCCATCATCAGCGACTTGTCCATAGTTTAATATCATGAAACTGATCTCACTGAAGTACGTTAAACAATACTCATTGATCTTAGGGTTAGAAGGGAACCCAGAGGCCTGGTCCAATCACAACCCAGAGCATGAAAGTCTTCTGCAATATCCTTGGCAAGTAGCTGTCCAACATCAACCTGAAGGTGGAGTAATGGTGAAGGGATGGGCTGGGAAGAGAAGAGATGGAATGAAATTTATGCTAACCCTTTCCATTCTAGGGCAAACTAATTGTTAGAAAGTTGTTCTTTATGTAGCCTTACCTAGTTACTACTGAATATCTGAGAGAGAGACAGAGACAGATAGAAAGACAGACATGGAGAGAGAGAAGGTTGGAACTTTGAATACAGAATGGAAGACATTTAAAGACATTCCCAGAAATGTTCTGAGGTTCCAATGAGATAATGAATTTTTTTTTTTTTGGTTGTTGCTAGTGAGCATCTGAGGCCATATTTAAACTCAGGTCTTCCTGATTCCAGGCCTGGCGCTCTGCCATGCCACCTAACTACCCATCATATAAATACCTGCTATTATTATTGTTGTTATTATTTTTAGCCTTCAGTTGCCAGACCTCCAATCTGGTGATGACTGAATTATCTGAACCTTCTACTGTGCTCCTTTTCCTCATTTTGGATTTCTCTGCCTTCTCCAAGATGGCTCCAGTAAACTTATCATTGGGAAAACTCTCATCTTGCAAGGTCCAATCAACCTTGTGACGCGCTGGTGAGTACCCTATGTCCCTCGGACTGGAGGGTGGAGTCATGACTGGCTCCATTTAAAGAAGAGAATAGAACTGACCTCTTGTTTCCTACCCGGCTTCACTCATTTTGGACTCTCCTCCCACTTCTTGCCTTCTTTTGTGTGTTGCCTTCTACCATGGCCATTAGATTGCAAGCTACATGGACAGACAATGTCTTTCTTTTTCAGGTGTTTCTCCAATGCTTAGCAGGTAGTGGGTGCTTAATAAATGTTTATTGACTGTTGACTCTGGATGAGCTTAAGCAATGTTTTCAGAGCAATACAAGGGTGTACTGGTAAATGTTTAACAAGGGATGGGAAGTGTAAGACTTTGAAGTTTATTATTAACACTGTCTTAAGTCTAGACAGTCAAATCAGTAAATCAAGCCCTGATTTGTAGCACTAGCCAATTTCTGAGGTGTCAATGCCTGTATTAAAAATTTAACACTCAGCTCTGAAAGCTGGTTAGAGTTGGTTCCAGCACATCCATGGATATTTCCTTCTCCTTTTCCCCTTCAACCACAGGCATGTGGAGAAAGCTGACCCCACCCCCCCTCCCCGCCTCCCAACAATCCTTTGATTCTCAGTCCCTGCACTCCCAGATGCTGCTGTAAGGGTGGAGATTTTGACTGAGGTCATTCTCTCCTTGGTAGATCTAAGATTTCATCTCACTCTTAAGTCCCAACACCCATTTAGCCTCATGTATTTTATCACCCAAACAAATCCATATGACTTCCTCCAATTTCTGTTTTATCACTTGTTTTGATAATTGTTTACTTACCATCTATGATTATCTTTTGCTCGATCAGTGTTTGGTGGGAGGTGAGTTCAACAGAAAAAGATTAAGTTAACTATTCCCCTCCTGTTCTCCTACCTGGAATGACCAGGGAAAATGGCTTTTGTCCTGATCCCCCAAAAAGATGATATCTCCTAGCCTGTAAATATCTTATATGAAATAGATAGAATTCTATCTCAATTCCCACCCTGAAGATAGGGAGCACTTGTCAAGTCATGATTATCTTCTTCCACAAAGACAGAAACTACAGTTTCCCTCACAAAAGGAGCATTCTAGACTTACTTAGATAAATATTGCCACTGGACCCAGATGGCCTCAGAGGAGAAAGTGAGGCTGGTAACTTTGCACAGCCCTGCCTCACTTAAATCCAATTCACTTGCATATCATGGTGTCACCTCTCTGATATCACAATCCTCTTCAAGAACAAAGAACAGACAACAACAGAAGATATCCATACCAAATGTGCCCAGGTACCTAGGGTCTGTTTCAATCAGCCACATGCCCTATTGTTACCTGCTCCTAAAGGAAAAGGATTGAACTAGTCAGAAAGGCTACTTGGCAGCCCAATCCATTGGAACATGTGTTGGGTCTGGAGTCAAGAGAACTGGGTTTGAATCTTGCCTGTGCCTTATTAACTATTGACTTTGGGCAAGTCAGGTGAGTTTCTTCATATGTAAAAGGATGGGGTCAGACCAGATGACCTCTAGAGTCCCTTCTAATTCTAGGTCTATGATCCTGAGATTTTTCTCTCCATTGGAGAAAATTTGAATTGAAAAAGCCAACATATCAATCTCTCCCAAAGTTACCCATCTAACTAGGAGGGAATGGCTTGGACCCTATGGAGACCCTTCCTTATTTCTAACAATTTAATTTTCCAAGAAAACCCAGAGCTCCAGATGTGCTCTCTGCTTGTACCTGAGCTAAAGCCATATGCTGAGTTCCTGTGGACACAAGGATGCTATCTGGCAAGTCTCTTCCTTTTCTCCTCCCTCAGGGCTTGGTCTCTGACTGAGAGTGTGCTGGGGGAGGGGCAGGAATACTGGGTTCCCTGGACTTCAGCTAATCGTACAACAAGTTCATTCTTTTATCAAACTGTCCCATTACAACTGTAAATTATTCTGGGTACACGATGAGCCTGTTCTCTTTAATAGATACTTATCAGCCCCAGGCCTCATTAAGGTCTCCCAAGGAATTGCCCTGGTGGGGAGACAATCTGTTCTTTGAGCACACTTGATCTCCCCATTAGTAATTACCAGAATCTGCCGTGCTCTTCCTGTTGTGCTCCAAATTATTTGGCCAAGAGCTTTTTCAAAGTCCTCAATGGAGATCATCTCGCCATTTTGCAGATTATGTCTCCTGAGTTAAAGCACTCCCATCCTCATCTAACTGAGGTCCAGGAAAGGATTGAGTAAAGCAGAATGTCTTTTAATGTCTTGAATGCTCCTACATGAATTGGGCCCCAGGACAGGAGTGTTTTCAGAGCTTTGGCTGTGTGGTACTGGTTAGGGATCAGACAACAAAGATCTCAAGTGAATCTAGGATTCATTGTTGTGTATGTGCCTTCCCACCCTTCCCATGCCTGACTTTTTTCCCTACAGAGGATCTACTCAAGGTGCTGGAGACCTTCTTCACTTTCCCTTGAGATCTCAAAGATAGGAATGAAGCACATAGATTGTCCATAAGGCCTTGCTCTTACTGTGAGACAAGTCCATGATGTTAGCCCCTCACTTCCATTCTTCTTTAAAATTCCCTGTTTTTTTATATGGCAGTATGCTCACATCTAGCAGGAGTCACCTGGCCACCTTCTGTGTGATACTCATTTTCATTTCTGCAGGCCTCTTGGGATCCTATGACTCACAGGTAGATAGCAACACTGGCAGAGTATTCATATTAAAAAGATGGGACTTTGTTTATTCAAAATACAAGTGTATATTTATATACACAGTTGAATATATATACAAGCTATATAAATGTGTGTGTGTATGTATTTTGTTGTTCACTTGTTTCAATTGTGTACTACTCTTTGTGATCCCCTTTGGGGTTTTCTTGATAAAGATACTGGATTGATTTACCATTTCCTTCTCCAGCTCATTTTACAGATGAGGAGAGTGAGGCAAACAGGGTTAAGTGACTTATCCAGGGTCACACAGCTAGTAATGTCTGAGGCCAGATTTGAACTCAGGAAGATGAGTTTTCCTGATCCCAGGCCTGATGCTCTCTCTACTGTACCACCTAGCTGCCCTTTATATAGATACAGATACACACACACACACACACACACACACACACTTCTATTGATCAGTTCTCTTTCTGGATGTAGCTAGCATCTTCCTTCACTGATCATTTGTAGTTGATTTAAGTTCTTATAATACTCAGAATAACCTAGTTATTCAGTTATTCTTTGAACAATATTGTTGTTACTGTATACAATATTCTCTTGGTTCTGCTCATTTCACTCTTTATTATTTCATGCAAGTTTTCCATGTTTTTCTAAAATCAAACTGCTCATCATTTCTTACAGCACAGTATTATTCCATCACAATAATATACCATAACTTGTTTAGCCTTTCCCCAGACACCTCCACAAAAAGAGCTACTATAAATATTTTTGTACATATAGAACTTTTCTCTCTTTTTTATTTTTTTAGGGCTATAAAAGTTGTACACACATTTCAGTAACTCTGGGGGCATTGTTCCAAATTACTTCCCATAATAGCTGAAGGAAATCCCAACTGCACCAGCAGTGTCCTAGTGTACCTGTTTCCTGCAGCCCTGCCAACATTTGTCATTTTCCTCTTTGATCCTCATTGCAGGTCTGATAAGTGTGAGGTGGAACCTCAGAGTTACTTTCATGTACATTTCCATAAGATTAATGATTTGGAGCATTCTTTCACATGGTTGTTGATAGTACTGATTTCTTCATTTGAAAATTGCCTACTCGTATCGTTTGACCACTTGTCTATTGGAGAATGAAAGGAGACATAGATGGATACATGCACACACACACACGTGCACATGAAGAAATGATGAATTGGACAGTTTCAGAGGAACCCATGAAATCTCTACTGAATGGATGTAGAAGGAAGTAAAGCAGAATTAGGACAACCAAATTATCCAAAGATAACAAAGTCATATAGTAAAATAACTGAATGGCTTGAGAACTCCAATCAGCAAAATCACAAATCATGAGTCCAAAAGAATGAAGATAAAAGACACCATTTACCTGCCAAAGAGAGAGGTGAGGAACTGGACTGATATATCCTTTTGGACATGGTCAATGTGGGAATTTGTTTTGCTGGGCTATATAACTATTGAGTGAGGGCTTCATTCTTCAGGTTTTAAAAATTTGCTAAGTGCAGGGGGAGGGTGAGACTAGTTTATACACACAAATACATGCATATATATAATACAATACTGCATGTACATGTGTGTGTGTGTATGTGTGTGTGTGTGTTTACGCACATAGAGGGCTATGATGTTAGAATCCAAGAACTGAGGCTTGATTATTCTAGATGATGAAAAAAATCTTTGCAGATTTTATCTATTCTTCTGGATTTTGTCATCCACTTTTGTCCTTGAAAGTCCTTCACTTTTTAATTGGGCCTCTCACCAGGATTACTTTGAGCTGATTTTTTCCGTTTACTGCCTCTCTGTCTTGTATGTGATATTTCTCATAATCTTCCATTGTTATTCTGTTAAGATTTTACCCATAAATTTATATTCTAAGCTGGTTGTTGTCCTTGGCTGCCATGTCGCTCTGTGTGGCAGATAAGTTAAATGTGTGCTGACCTAGGTGTTTTTTTAGGTTCTTTTGGTCTCTTTGCTAGGGAAATTGACTTACATCAGTTAAACCTCTATATGGAATTATTTTAGTTTGTGTTTATGCCTTTTATTTCATCTATATCCCATCTTTTGTCATCACATCTCAGTTTGAATAGGTCAGGCTGAAGTTGTTTCAGGTGGCAGTTATGTGGTACAGGGTGCCTGGAGCCAGAATCAGGAAGACCTGAGTTCAAATTTGGCTGCAGACACTTAGTGGCTGTGTGACTCTAGGCTAGTTACCAAACCTTGTTTACCTTAGTTTCCTCATCTGTCAAATAAGCTGGAAAAGGAAATGGCCAACCTCTCTAGTATCTCTGCCAAGAAAACCTCAAAATGGGTTCACAAAGAGTTGGATGTGACTGGAACAACAGCAGTATCCAATGGTTTCCAAGGCCCTTTATGTCCTTTTACTCATTTCTATACTTTCTTCTAGTTTCTTCGCTCAAACAAACCAGTGTTCTGGCTCTGTACAGACAGCTCATTCAGGAACAACTTTTACACTATTAGGGAGTCACTTCCTTCTTCCTGTCTCTTAAAACAATCAATTTCATTGGGGGGGATGTTATTCACTATTCACCATGTTCATTGACTACCAATTCTCTTGACTAAAGCATTCATGACATAGTAGTAATCATAAAAGTTAGCATTTTAGAGATACTTTAAGGCTCACAAAGCACTTTATACTTTGGTCTTCCTGACTCCAAGTTCATCTAATGAAAGATGTCAAGCCCCAAATTCAAGTTCAATCCTCTCATTTTATATTTGAGGAAATCAAGGCACAGAAAGCTTAAATGACTTGCCTGAAGTTGCCCTGCTAGTGAGTAGCTGAGGTAGAATTCGAATCCAGTTCTACTTGACTCCAAGTCCAGTGCTCTAACTGCAGCCTGTGATAAAATCTTCCAAATTTTCCTCTTGGCAGATGACATCGGACTGATTAGAGCAAACACCAGAACCCTGTAGAGTCACCTTAATAAGATCCATGATCAAGAATTCAGATTGACTAGTCACATAGGAAAAGCCAAGTGGATGAAGAATGCCTTTTGGCCTGACTAGGATATGCATTTGGATGAAAACTCATAGAGTTGGTCCATTGGTACCTTGGACAGATACTTGAAAACTATAGAGGACAGCAGACCCTGTAGTGCATTTAGGAAATTGTGGGGTGCTTTTAGTGACTCCTAGTTTTTTCTCTGCCATAAAAATCCTTTCTTTAAATACCACTGTTCTTCCAATGATGCTATATCAATAAGTGAACAAGCATTTGTTAGGTGCTCCCTATGTGTCAGACACCATGCTGACAAAAATACAATATTTGTCCTCAAGGAGTTCACAGTCTAATGGGAGAGATAACATGCAAACAACCATATACAAACAAGCTATAGACAGGATGAACTGGAGATAATCTTGGAGGGAAGGCATTAGTATTCAGAGGCATATGACTGCATTTGTGAACCACTCAGAGGGCACAGGAGAGGAGTACGGTGGGTGCAAGTGGGTTGTAGTTGATTACTAATAGAGGAATGCATATCTAAGTAGCACTATAGATAGCCCTGAAGAGAAGTATACCCAGGAAATGGAAAGATAGTGTAGTGAGAGCAAAGGATAACCACACAATGCCTGACATTCAGGAAGCACTTAATAAAAGCTTATTGATGCATTAGTCAATAACAGAAAACAAATGGACAACCATTATGCTCCACTGATACCCATAGAATGGCAAGAAAACTGGAGCATTTTAGTTATATATCTTTTTCCTTCTCTTCCACTGGGGTGGGGGTGGGGGTAGATTTATGGGAGGACATGGATGAGAATTGCTCTCTCAGTCAGTCAACTAGCATTTATTAAACACTATGTGCCAGGCAGTGCTAAGCACTAGGGATACAAAGAAAACCAAAGATGATCCCAGCCCTTCTAGTTGAAGGAGAAAGCATGGACAGCTTTCAGTTTGTATCATTGGAGGCAGGACCCATAGCACTAAGATGGCAGAATTAGAAGCAACTAGATGGTGCAGTGGATAGAGTACTGGCCCTGGAGTCAGGAATGTATCTTCCTAACTCAAACACTCACTCAAATCCAGCCTCAGACACTTACTAGTTGTGTGACCTTAGACTTAACCTCTGTCTGCCTCAGTTTTCTCAACTGTAAAGTAGGAATATCATAGCATCCATCTTGCAGGGTTGTTGTGAGGATCAAATGAGATAATTGCAAAGCACTTTGCAAACCTTAATGAGCTGTATAAATGTTTGCCTTCATCTATTAGATGCATCAAAGTAAAACAATAATAACATTTATCTAGCACAAATAATTTCACAAATATTATCTCATTTGATCCTCACAACAATACAGTGAGGTAGGTGCTATTATTATCCCTATTTTGTAATTGAAGAAACTAAGGCAAACAGAGATTAAGTGACTTGGCCAGGGTCACATAACTAGTATGTTTCTGAGAAGAAGGGAAGGAAAGAAGGAAAGAAGGAAGAAGGGAGGAAGGAGGAAGGAAGGAAGAGAGGGACAGGTTGGACCACTATGGGGAGGATGGGCTGAAGAGTCGGAGTCAGGAAAGCCAGTTCTAAGTCTATTTCAGTCATCTTGGAGAGAGGGAAAGGATCACAATTAGGGTGTTGGTTGTGTGAGTAAAGGGATGCATGTTGGGGACTTTGCAGAGAAAGAAATGACAAGATTTAGCACCTTATTGGATATGTGGGACTAATGACCTGAGTAGAGGATTTAGGAATTACTTGTTCAACAAGTATTTCCAAGTTCCTCTCATATGCCAGGCACTGTAAGGAGAGGGGGGGAGCTGCGGAGATACAAACAAACAAACAGATAAATGAACCAATCCCTATTTCACAACTGAGGTGGTGATTTCTGAGTGAGCAGAAGAATCTGTGTGCCCCCAACAGTAATAAGGAAGGCTCTATTAAGTACAGATGCATAAGATTTAGAATTTAAAGGGATCCTAAAGATCTTCTGGTTCAACCTCCTCCTCTTACAGATGCGGAAACTGAGGCCCAGAGCAACTTGTCCAAGGTCACACAAGTGATAAGTAACAGAGTCAAGATTTGAACCCAAATCCCCTGACTCCCATTTGGATGCCTTTTCCACTATAACATGCTTCCTCTCAACTGTTTGCTATTTGCTCTGCTTTATTAAACCAGGTTTGAAGGTGGAAAGGATTGAGGTGTTTGGGGGAGGGAGGGGATTTTCTTCCCATCTTCTCTCCGTGAAACTCTCTCTAGGCATTTTCAGGCTCTCACCCGGGCCACCTCCAATCTCTAGTCCCTTCCTGGCCACCTGCCCTGAACAAAATCCTGCTCAGCAACAGCACAAAGCTATTTTATTGGAAGGAGAGTCACAGAAATCAGATTCTGAGAGCAAGACAGAGGACATGAGAGTGTTTTGGGCCCCAGCCTCTATTTCCCTGCCCTGATCATCTTCAATATTATTTTGAGGGCCGATCAATAACAATAAAAACCAAAATCCTGTGGTATTAATGGTGGATGATTCTGTCCCTTAGGGCACATAAGCCATAAAGATGCCACTTTATGTCCATGGGATTCAACCCAGACTCAGGCTTTGAGATGACTCAGCAAAGTCAGAGACAGACCAAACATAATTTAGTTCTTATGTTGGCTGGCATTGACGTTGTCCCTTAGGAGGAGGGGAGGGCTCCCAGTGTGGGGGCGGGAAAGGAGAGGATGAAATGGCCCCAGGTGATTCAGGATTTAGTCATAAGACTGGAACTCACTCCATTGATTTAGTACTGCCGAGTCTAAACTTCTGTCCATGGTACTGGGATGTGGCTGCCAAGGGAGAGGAGCCTTTTTGCTCCTGGGGGCCAGCCAAGGGGTGAGAGCCCAAGGAGCTCAAGGAGAAAGATGATCTGCCCTTCTGACAAGGAAGCACAGCTCTCTGATCCTTAACCAGCCTCACCCTCCAAAATGCCAGCCCTCATGATGAGCTCCCTGCCTTGCACTTGGCCCCACTTTATGGAGCAGATGGGTCCCCTGCAGTGACATCTATGCTGCCTGCCCAAGGGCATGACTTCACTCTGCCCACTCTGAATCATGCCAGGGGCCATGGGATTCGCGCAGCCTCCTGGTGCCTCCTCCAGAGCCCACAGGTGTCCCGGCACTCCAAGCAAAGACTTGTAGACTTCCTCCCCAAAGCAGTGTCATCATGAGCGACGATTCAATTCCCCAGATATTTACTGAGCAGGGCATTGTGCTGCATACTGGAGACAGGAGAGTAAAAATAATCACAGCTTGCCTTTACAGAGTGATTTGAGATCTGCAAAGCAGTTTCCACATGCTGTCACATTTGATCCTCAAAACATCTCTGGGAAGTAGGTGCTATTATGGTCATACCTATTTTATGAATGAGGAAACTGAGGCACAGAAGGGTTAGGTTATTTGTCCAGGGTCACACAACTAGTAAATATCTGAGGCAAGATTTGAACTTGGGTCTTCCTGACCCCAAATCTGGCACTTTATCTACTATAAAAAAAAACCTCCATAGCCCTTGCTTATAGTGAGCCAGTCAAGAAACACCTATTAAATATCTACTATATATCAGGCACTGTGCTAAGCATTTGTGGGGTGGGGGTGTACACAGAGAGGCAAAAGACAATCCTGCCCTCACAAAAGAACTCACAATCTAATGGAATTATGGTCTTCTAGGGGAACCTACTACTCCAGCTGTGACCTGATAGTTCAATTTCAGTTTCAGATCTGTGATTCTGTCAGCACAAATCTCAGAGATCCAAAAAGATGGGGGGGGGGGGGGGGAGAGAGAGAGAGAGAGAGAGAGAGAGAGAGAGAGAAAAGAGAGAAGTGTGGGGAGGGAGCTCTACTTATCTGGTCTTCATGAAGAAAGGCAAAGCTTTCAAGAATACAGAGGTGATAATCCCACTGCACTCTGTTCTGATCACACCATACCTGGAGTTTTCTATTCGGTTCTGGCCACAATGGTTTAGGAAGGACATCGCCCAGTTGGAGTGTCAGGAGGAGGGCACCCAGGATGTGAAGCTGTCCAGGCAATGCCACGAGGATTAATTTAAGGAACCAGGCAGTTTTAGCTAGAGGAGAGTACTTAGGGAGGACACTATAACTGTCTTCAGCTATTAGAAGGATTGTCAGTTAAAGGGATATGAGATTTGTTCCATTTGCCCTAGAGGACATGACAAGGAACCATGGGTGGCAGTTGTAAAAAGTCAGCTTTAGTCTTGATAGGAGAAAACCCCCTCCTAGCAATGAGAACTCTCCATAAGGAGAATGGCTGCCTAGCAAGCTCACTCAGTGCATGTCTTTAAGTGGAGGGTGGATGACCATTTACTGGCTGTATTATGGTGGTGATTTCTTTTTTAATTTGAGTTATACTATGATTCATAACTGACTCACTCAACCCTTGAAAAGTTTGCAAAGCACTTGTATCATCTCATTTGATTCTCACAACAACACACAACTCTTTGGAAAGGAGGTGCTATTATCATTCCCATTTTACAGATGGAGAAACTGAGACTGAGAAACTTACCCAGGGAAATATAGCTAATACGTGCTTGAGGCAGGATTTGAACTCAATTCTCCAAGCCCAGGGCTCTCTCTGCTATACCACCTAGCTGCCTCTGTGGACAGCTATGTGTATGACTGCTCAGGTTACAAGGATTTATGAAGCACTTACTATATACCAGGAATGGTGATAAATTCTGCAGATACAAAGAGAAGCAAAAGCCTGGTTCCTTTTCTCAAGGAGTTTACTTTCTAATGGGAGAGACATGGACATCTACAAGAGATAAAGTGTAAGCAGAAGGTCTTCTCAGACTGGGATAGATGTGCATGGGTGTAAGAGAGAGCTCTGTCTCTGACCAGCCTGCAAAGGCATAGATGTTATAAAACTTCCGAGGCTCTCACACTCAAGTCTGAACTCTCCTACTTTTTCTGGACTCTCTTGAAGATGCCATCTCTTTGTAGTTTTGTTCAGCATTTCCAGCTTTCCATAAGGATGGTGATGACCGCCACAGCAATAGCCAACATTTGCCTGGTGCTTACTACGTGCCAGGCACTGTATATATATTTGACCCTCACAATAACCCTGGAAAGTAGGGGCTGTTATTATCTCCATTTTACAGATAAGGAAACTGAGACAGACAGTAACAAAAGGACTCACCTAGGATCATACAGCTAGAAAGTGTTTTTCCACAGGACTACTTATTTGCCTATTCCACAGATTAACAAGAAAGGGCATGTTCTTTCAGGTCTTTCTTTTGGCCACCCTCCCCAATCCACCTAGGCCAACTCTTTGCCCTCCCTCCTTGTCCTGGGCTAACCTAATCTTCTTGTGTGTGTGTGATAACCTTCCCTTACTCAAAACAAAGTCAAGTGCAAATCATGTCATTATTTTTCTGATGGCATGGTCTTCTTCAGCAATGAAGGACAAACACACACATGTCAACTCCTTGCCCTCCCTCCTTGTCCTGGGCTAATCTAATTTTCTACAGCATAGCCATATGCCTCTTGTGGGCTTGGTTTTCCTGGAGCTTGACCCAGAGATAGACATCCTGTGCTGGGGAAAGAGATGCTTCTCCCCCCTTCCCTCCCCCCACCCCCTTCCCCCCGATCGTCCAAGGCCAAACTATTTCTCTTATTAAAGAAAACAGAAGGAGACAGGGAGAAAGTAGCATTACCAGATAGCCACGCAGTAGGACTGGGCAGAAGAAATACTGGCAAAGTCCAAAGGATAGGAAACACAGAATCCCTAGGTTGAGTTGTCAGCACTAGCTCTGACTCATTGTGTAACCTTGAGGAAGGATTTGTCATTGTTATTGGGAGGGCTGTGGAATCACCCTCCTGAGGACTTCCTCCCAACTGAATAGGACCAGAGGAGAGAAGCTCACTTCTTCCTCCAGGCTCCCAGATTCTATGCCAAGGGTGGACCCATCAAAGTAAAGCATTTTAGGACTATCCCATGGTAAATTCAGAGCTGGAACATACTTTAGAGACCATTGAATTCTTTATCTTTTCTGTGTCTTGGTCCTCTTTGAGCAGTTCAGTAAACCAATGGACTCCTCAGAATCATGTTTTTAAATGCATGAAGTAAAACACACACACACACACACACACACACACACACACATACACACACAAGTCCTCAGGCTCTAGGCTGAGAACCCCTGCTCTCATACAATCCCTTTATTTTACAGATGGGGAAGATGAGGCACATATAGAAGAAGTCAATTGCCCAAGGTAACAGAGAAGATTTGCCTCCCAGTTGTTTGTGGGGGTAGAGAGGATAGCCACATTGTTCATAATTACAGTGGGCATTTGCAACTGAGATGCAAGTGACTCAGGATAACCTACCTTTACTTCACTCTTCTAGGGTTAGAGATAATTGTCTGCAATGCTGGAAATCCAGATAATCTGTTTATATATGAGGGTCATCCTTCCCTCCTTTGAGGGAAGCATGCAAGATATTGGTAAAACAGAAAGAGTCCCAGATTTGGAAACAGAACACCTGATTCAAATACTGGTTCTCTCACTTATTACACAGGTAGCTTTGGCCAAGTCACTTAATTCTCTGGGTTTCAGCTTCCTTCTCGTCTTTAAAATGAGGACATTAGGGGAAGCTAGGTAGATAGGGCACCATCCATGAGTCAGGAGGACCTGAGTTCTGTGTGACCTTGGGCAAGTCACTTAACCCTGATTGTCTCCCCTCACAAAAAAGGAAAGAAAAAAATAAAAAGAAAATGAGGAGGCTAGATGATGTCTAAGGTTTCTTCCAATTCTAAACACTCTGACTCTAGCCAAGCCTGGCACATAATATGGGCTTAATAAATACTGATTGATTGGTTGATGATGACCTCGAACACAGAAGTGTTGTGTGTGTTAGTCAGTCAAAGAACATTTGTTAAGCACTTACTATGTGCCAGACTGGGATAAGGGCTGGGGATTCAAAGAAAGGCATAGCTGAGATTGTTTCCAAAATATTTTGAAATTCTTTCATGGGATAATAGTTTATATCTATTTGTAATATTATAGTTACAAAGTGTGCTACCTCACTCCACTTCAAGCCTGTTGGATATGGTTTGGAGGCATTTTTGGAATCCAGTCCCCAGTGCTCTCTTCCGTCCCTTCCCCCTCTGTGCATCCTCAGATTCTGTGATTTTCCAACCCTTGCCACAATCCTGATAAGTCTGATAGAGCAAGGATCATTGACCTTTGCCAGATGGGGAAACCGTTCTGAGGAGGTCCAAGGATCTGCCCAAGGTGAGCCAACTAAAGAGAGGCAGAACCAGGACTCAAACCCAACCACCCCACAGTGCATCAGAGTACCTAGTATGAATCATTGGCCCTTCATACATATCTACTGAATGAATGGTGAACTTTCCAATGTGCCATGAGATGCCAGTCAGCCAAGAAGTATTACTAAGCACCTATGACAGACCAGGCACTCTCCTAAGGTCTGGAAATACAAAGAAAGGAGATAACAAGTCCTCTCAAGAAGTTCCTATTCTAATGGGGGCTGAGGAGAATAATGTCCAAATGACTACATATATATGTACACGCACATACACACACACACAAGATGGATACAGAGTACTTGGAAAGCAGTCTTAGAGGAAATTATACATACTGGAAACAAGATGATAAAAGGGCAACTCAGGAAGAGGGAGAGTTGAGCTATAATCTATTCCACATTGTAAAGGAAGATGATGCAGGCATATAAAGTGTGTCCCAAAAGTCTTAGGGTAGATTTAAGCTTTAATAGCTCGCAATTGCATTGAGACTTTGGGGACCCTCTGTAAATTGATTTTTTTCCTAATAAAAAGTGTTCAGACCAGGGACCCACCAAGCTAATCATCCATAAACAATCTCTTAGCACTCCCAAAGATGGTGTCCTCTTGGCTGTTTCACTGTGCAGTTTATGGCTTCTACATGTATCCGACTTTCTTTTCTCAGGCTGCCTTGTTTGGGGATGATGACTTCCCTATGAAAATACCTCCCATTTACTCTGTGTCTATCTTGTATGTACATAGGTAATTTTTGTATGTTGTCTCCTTGAAGAAAGAGAGAGAGACCATGATTTTGGCTTTCTTGGTATCTCCACCACTTAACACAGTGCCTGGAATACATTAGTAAATGCTAACTAATGCTTGTTGACTGATAGTGGGTGAAAATATTCACATGGCTCATCCAAGTCCTTCACATGGCATTGGATAGATGGTACATGAGCACAGGAGTTCGCATTCACAAGAAAGGCAGAAAGGCAGAGGGTGTAATGGGAAAACGCTAGATTTGGAATCAAAAGACCTAGAACTTCTGCCACTTACTGCTTGTTGGACTTTATGCATATCCCTTAACCTCTTTGACCTTCAGTTTCCTCATCTGTAAAATGAGGAATTTGGATTAGATGACTCTAAGGCTATTTTCAGCTCCTAGTCCATGATACTATGACCCAGCCGTGAGTCCTTTCTCCCTGAAGGAGACATCAGAGAGAAGAGTAGATTTATGACACTAATCTATTCTAGAGTAGATGGAAAAGCAAAGAATCCTTTGGGAGTTGCTTTCAGGAGGAACCACCAGGCCAGTAATTGGTGTCCTGCAGGGAGGCTCTAAATTCATAGGGTAACACTTTCAAATTCTTCCTTTGGCTCCAGACTGTAATTTTTTTCAGTGATTGTGAGCAACTGAATGAGAAATGTCTGGTGGCAGAGAAGCAAGCCCATGATGTAATGTTATGATCCTTTTCCCAAATGTCATGGTAGCTCCTGAATCCAGGGTCAGAGTGCCCTGGAAGCACAGCTCCTCTGTGATACTTTCCCCCTTTCCAAGATGGGAAAATAGATTCTAAGGCATTAAGAGATGTCATGAATTCTTACATTCAGAACAGAAAGAGGGATGCTGGGGCCAGCTGAACCTGATTCTGACTGGGGAGAGAGACTTGTTAAATATTCAGTGTAAGCATTTACACCTTGGAAACTGTCAAACTTTACAAATCAAGGCTCGATTTATTGTTTTGTTAATTACTTGACTTAAGAAAGTGATGGAGGAAATGTTATTAAAGAAAATCTTAATAACCTAAATTAAATTAAAAAGTATATCATTCCCCTCAAGCTGGATGTTGAAATTTTTTTTTTTTTAACAGAAACATAATTTATTTATATAAAATTAACAAAAACCAGCTGGACTGCAAATTACTTCTTTTCCTGATTGGACATCTGGGCAACAGCCTTCTGTGCTTCATCTGCAGCCTCAGAGGAGGAGGCTGGTGGATACTATCTGATGATACATTTAACCAGTTCTTTGGCTCTGATTCTACAATGGCTGCTCCCGAACACTTGCACCTCTGCCTTTTGGGGCTTTACACCATCTTCCTCTTGATTGAATAGATCTATTTTAATCTGAGCTCCCAAAAGGGTCTCCATGGCTCGAATTCTTGATCCTTTCATCCCTATGAGGGCCTCCATGAGCCGAGCCTCAACCAGGAAGCACAGGGGGCCTTTTTCTTGGGGTTTGGGTCTGAGTCTCCGAGGACTGGACTGGTTATAGTCGTCACAAACAAGTGGGTGGCTCATGGTGTCGTCGGGATGCAGGTGAAGCAGGCCAGGAGTGGAGAAGAGACCTGGATGTTGAACATTTAACAGTACACCCTCGGCCTGAGAGATTAGTTCAAAAGCACAGACCTTATCACACCACTCTTGTGCTTAAGGACCTTCACAAGCTCCCAAATGCCTCCAAAACACAAACTCTGCAACAATTCCTTTTACAGAGAAGGAAACTAAGGCTCAGCCATGGACTTGTCCAAGGTCACCCAGGTGGTTAGTGGCAGAGCTAAGACTTAAACCCAAGTCTCTGAGCACCCCCCTCCCAGTACACTACTCTTTCAACTAGATCATGCCCTCAGGGAAAAGAAAGGAATTTAACTTTAGAGACTTGTCTCCCAATCCCCTCTTGAGATTATGTCATCTCCTAATACCTTGGAAGTACCAAGTGTTTGAAATCTGAGATATTACTGAACCGTTGATAAAAGTACGTGGATAAGTGTGTATCCAATTAGATTGTGTCTAAAGCTATGATTACTTTGATGGTCATATCAATCCAAAAAATTCATGTAATTAATTGATGACTTTGACCTAGACTAGTCTTCAAGCAGTCCATGACTGTCTTATGCATACTCTGAGTCTCCTCTAGACCTATAAACAGTAAAGGCTGAATAAATAATTGTAAATTTTGATTTTGAAGGAATTATTTTCTTCAGCGAGCTTTTGGACTTCCTTTTCCATTTGCCCAATTCTGCTTTTTAAGGCATTCTTTTCCTCATTGGCTTTTTGGACCTCTTTTGCCATTTGAATTAGTTTATTTTTAAAGGTGTTATTTTCTTCAGCATTTTTTTTTTTTGGTTTCTTTTAGCAAGCTGTTCACTCATTTTTCATGATTTTCTTACATCGCTCTCATTTCTCTTCCCTATTTTTCTTTTACTTCTCTTACTTGATTTTCAAAATCCTTTTTGATCTCTTCCTTGATTTGAGACCATTTCATATTTTTCTTAGAGGCTTTGATCTTCCTTGATGTAAGGAAATACCTTTTCACCAAGAAAGTAAACTTCTATGGTCTTATTCCTCCCCAAACCCCATTTTGGTCATTTTCTCAGACCATTACTTGACTTTTGAGTTCTTTATTAAGGGGAAGGTGTACTGCCCCAAGTTTCAGGGGTTTTGTGCAGCTGTTTTTAGAGATATCTCTAGAGACCTATAAATTCTCAGTTCCTCCAAAGTGGTATGATCAAAGGAAAGGTGCTTACTCCCCTCCTGTTCTGGGCTCTGGTCTGGCGAGCAACCACAAGCACTTTTTTCTGCTATGGAACTGTGAGTAGGATTCCTTCTCCACAACTACCACCAGCTCTACCATGCCAACACTCTTTCTTACCCCAGGACCACAACTCAGGACTGAGACCCAGATCAGTCACTTGATTCCCCCACTGTCCATACTCCTAGAGCTCCAGAAGCAGCCATCACTATAGCAGTGCCTGACGCCACCCTGGGGCTGGGTTTGGAGCTGGGGCCAGACCATGCTCCTTTCTCACCTACATGAGAGAGCTTTTCCACTGACCTTTGAAGTTGTCTCTGGCATTTGTGGGTTGAGAAGTCTGGAAATTACTACAGCTGCTAGTGATTCAGAGCCCTGAGGTCTGCCCCAGTCCTGTCTGTACTGTCATGGTCCATGGTAGGATGTACTGCATTCCAAGCCTGGTGCAATAGACCCTTCTCATTGGCTTTCCAGATTGTTTTGGGCTGGAAAATCTGTTTCACTCTGTCATTTTGTGGCTTCTACTGCTCTATAATTTGTTTAGAGTCATTTTTTGCAGGTATTTTGAGGGGTTTGAGTGAGGAGCTCAGGTAGATCCCTGCTTCTACTCCACAATCTTGTCTCTGTGCCCCCCCCATAAAATCTTAAAAAAAAGATCTGTTCAACACTAATAGATTTTTTAAAAATTGTTTTGGCCACCAATCAAAATAGATATATGCACAGATATCACCTAAAAGTTGGTCCTAAGCTTCTAGATCATTAGGGAGACATGTTTTCCGTGATGAAGGCTGGAGTCTTGAGGAGACATTTCCTTTTGTTTGATTCCTAAATTTGCTGCTCAAGATGGACTATGGCATCTAGACTGCCTCCCTGCCTCAGTTTACCCATCTGTAACTTGAACTTAGGTCAATGACTCCCTCTTTAGGTGATGTGAGGGTTAAATGAGAGTGGGGTTTATACAATTTTTTCACATTAGAGGACAAAAGGTTTTTTTTTTTTTTAATGTGCCAAGTATGTACACAGCTGAACTTTAATGAACTGAAAGCCACTTGTTGGGGGAGGGCAAGTGGAAGATGAAGAAACAGAAAAATGAAATTTCAATTAACTGAGTTTGAGATAATCTGCATTCCATTGTGCAGCTAATATAACAGATGACTGAGACCACTACTGCCAATTTCTCAGATCACTACAATGCCACTACAATGCCAGCCTCCTTCAAGGTTGGAATTCTTCAATGATCCTTGCAAGGTTTTGCAGGAAAGTTGAAGGAACATTAGACTAGCTGATAAGACACTTGGATTCTTGTCTCAGATTCACCACTTACTTATTTTATGTACAGGAATGTAACAGGAGAAAATGTACTTTGTGAAATATAATGATGGACATGACATTAAGAAAATCATCTGAGGTGGAATCATAGAATGTCAAAATTGGGAGGGATGTTAGGGCATCCATCTCAATCCCTTCAGGAAACAGTCTCTAAGGGGGTGAAGGGACCTGCCCAAGGGAAGAGGGAATGAACGATAAATCTCACCCACCCCCTCATACCAAGGGGCTTTTGAGTCATTAAGGTTCAGCCCCAAACCTATCGCTCCTCCAAATTTCATTATCAGGCTGCCATTATCCTCATCAGATACGGTTGCAGACTTAGAAGTAACTTCTAAGCATCTAAATAACTTCGACTTTTCACTCTCCTTTACATCCCACCCTATGTTCAATCAGTTGCCATATCTTGTTAATTTTACATCTGTGTCCGTTACATCCTTCCATTTACACAGCCAGCCCCCCAGTTTGGACCTTCACCATCTCTCACTTCAATAGCCTCTGAGGTGGTCTTCTAGTTTCTAGTGGTCTTCTTCTAGTTTCTCCCCTCTCCTAGTCATCTTCCAGAGAGCTGTCCAAAGACTCTTCCTACAGCACAGTGATCATGTTGCTTCTCCTCTGACCAAGAATCATCCATGGCTCTCCATTGCCTGAAGAATGAAGTATACACTCCACAGTTTGTTATTGAAAGTTCTCCCCCATCTGAATCTAACCTACCTTTCCAGACTTAGGTCTGTTTGCCCACTTCATGCACTCTACATTCCAATGAATACTGACCTTATTGTTTGCTGAACCAGAACATTCCATTTCCTGGAGCTGTTCCTTCTCACTAGCTGCCACCCCACCCCAAGCCCATGCCTGTAATGCACTCCTTCCTCTCCTTTTTACACACAGTAGGCACTTAAATACTTATTGCATTAAGATGAACCAAATTTCAAGTTTTTATTTGACTTTCTAAGAAGTTTTCCCCTTTGGGGAAGAGACTGCCGACTGAATTGCATGTGTGTCTGGTCTATTTGACAGAGCTGTTGTCATCCTTTTAAAAAAAGTTCTGTGTGTGTATACATGTGTACATATGTACATATACATACATACACAATTTGGTGTACATGTACACACATGTATGAGCATATGTGTATATATACATATATATATAAGTATATGAAATTGATGCCCTTTGCCTCTCTACCAGTCCTATTTCACTCTTCTTTCAGGCTGAACCTTTCCTTGTAACAAACAAAACCAAAGATGAGCAGTCTTCCAGTGCAGTGGCTCCATCTATACAGCACACTGATCTGGGTTAGTCCTCTACCTCTCTCTGCCATGAAGGAGGAGGCAATAACTGGCTCTTCTCAAACACACATTGGTCTCTGGAAGCCTGGGTATCATAAGTCACTTAATTAGGCCCTGGTCATTCTTGAAGTTCCTGATCAAACTGTTTCCAGAACTGCCAGGTTTCAGACAGGACAGCCTAGTAGAGATAACCACACCAAGGCAACACCAATCCTAAGGCCACAACACCCACAGAAACACACAGCTATGGTGCATCACCAGACACTTAAATGTTTGTCAAAATGTTGACTCGATTAAACTGTGACAATGAGGCTGAGGCCATGTGGTTTAGGCTGTGACCCTGCTTGTCATCTTTGCCCAGGGTCAGCCACAGACTGTTCCCCATCGTGACCAGCCATTCCAGAAATGCAGATTGTGGGGCAGGGGGAAGGGTCAGGGGAAGAAGCATGGATGATTCCACGTCAACCTCATCCCCACTAACTGGAAGGACAACTCCAGCCTGCTCTAGCCAGGGAGCAGGGAGATAGGGAGGGAGAGGAGAAATCAGTCTGGGCTTAGAGTTCAAAGGCCTGGAACCCTGGACAAGTCTCAGGCCTCCGCTGCTTGGCTTCTTCATCTGTGGAATGATTATAGGAATGCCTGTATTATCTACTTCACATGGTATTCATGGGAACTGTAGGATGTGACGTACATAGTCACTGGCATTTGTATAAAAGAGTTTTACAGACGTGGCCTCGTCTGATCTTCACCTGGGACACAAGGGCCATCGTTATTATTATTCCCATTTCGCAGATGAAGAAACTGAAGTTTAGAGATGTTAAGGGACTTGCCCAGAGTCACTCAGAGAAAGCTCTGAGGTAAAGTTTGAACTCAGGTCTTCCTAACCCAAGTTCCCTTTGTAACTGCTAGGGCAATACGATCATTGGCCATCACTTGTCCCGTTATTAATGTCAACTCTACAGAAAAAGGACACTGGATTTATAAAGAGTCAACAGGTTAGAATATTTCCCCTCTTGCCAGGATTTTCTAATCCTTGAAGATGCTCTATCTTCATATAGATAATGTGTGTGTGTGTGTGTATGCATGTGTATGGCATGTAATTGTTCTGGGGGTTGTAATTTGTTCGTATATTTGTTGGGTAGTATCTGTGGTAACAAAAAACTTGTGTACATATATGTACATGTATATATTTATGTAACATATATACATACATATATATTTAACATTGTTTATTGTTACCACAGATACTACTCAACAAACACCCAAACTACAACCCCCCAAAACAATTACATACATACACATATACATACATTCACTCAATTATATATGTACAAATGTAATATGGGATATACATGTGGGTTATATATAGCACATATATATATACATGTTCACACAAATACAATATACATGCATCCACCCGTCTGCCACCTACTTTGCAGGGCTGTTGTGAGGGTCCGATGAGACAATAATTGTAAAGTGCTTAGCACAGTGCCTGGCACAGAGTTGGCACTGTCTAAATGTTAGCTATCATTATCATCATCATCGCCATCACTGCCATCATCATCTTCATCACTATTATCATCATCTTCATCATTATCATCACCACCACCTTCGTGGTCATCATCATCATCGTTGTCATCATCATCGTCATTGTCAGGATCATCATCTTCATCTTCATCATGACACAGCTAATAACTGTCAAACTAACCGTATGCAGCTCCCTCTCCGTTGTATTATCATAGCTGTGCTCCCCAATCTCAGACTCCACTCTGTGCTTATCTAAGTATCTAAAAAGGCACATCCTTCAATGTACCACAGGCCTCATACTGCTTGCCTTTTCACTGTGTGGGGGAGGGGTTTCAGGGAGGAAGAGAACTTGGAATTTAAAATTTAAAAATGAATGTTAAAAAAAATTTTTTAAAAAACCCAAATGCACATCATTGATCATGAGATAACAAGTGCAAATGACTTAACATAAACTCCCTACCCAAGACAGGGGTATGCTAGGAAATGTTTCACAACCAACTCTACAAGAAAAAATAATATACATACAATACACATATTTAATCAGCATTATTAACATTTCTCCATCACTTTTTTAAATCTAGGCAATCAACAAAACAATAAATTAGCCCTTGATTTGTAGTATTTGTCTAGGTAGGTAGGTAATACAATGGATAGAGCACTGGGCCTGGAGTCAGGAAGACCTGAGTTCAAATTCATACTTACTAGCTGTGTGACCCTGGACAAGTCACATAACTCTGTTTGCCTCAGTTTCCTTATCTGTAAAATGAGCTGGAGAAGGAAATGGCAAACTACTCCAGTATCTCTGCCAAGAAGACCCCAAAATGGGTCATGAAGAGTCCAACACAGTTGGAAAACAATTAAAGTATAAATGCTCACCCTGAAAATTGAACAATCAGCTCTCATGAGCCAATTTGAGCTGGCTCCAGCACACCCCTGGACATGACTGTTAAATTATAACCCTCTCGCACCATGCAGGTAATTTATGAAAATTGATTGAGTTATTCTGAATGGAATTACTCTTCCTAGTTTCAGTCTAGAGGTCTGTTGTTCACACATTCTCTTGGCTGCTTTTGTCTGGTTAAATCTCATTTTGTTATTTCTTGGCAAAAGAATCACAGAATGTGCCTGTTTGCCCCAGGTTGCCCGGAGTGCCTTCCTGAGCCTTGGGGGCCATCTGTGAATCTCATTAACATACATCTCTTACTTTTTCTTCCAGTTCATCAGTGAAGGATATACTCAGCAATCAGGCTTCATTAACTCTTCTTTTCTCTCCACAAGATGCCTCTTCCAACTTCCATCCTGTTCCCCTGATCTCCACTTTTTACATTTCATGAGTCTGTTTCCAGCAGCAGTGACTGTACTCAAATTTTAGCCACTTGGAATTAATTTTTAAAATGAAATTTTTTTGAAGCTTTTCCGAAATGAGACTTTGATAATGTGACATTTGTCCCTCTGAGATAACTAATTCTGTTTGGAAAGAATGAAGGGTGATCTTCAAAGCTTGTTCTGCCTGTTGCTCTTGGTTTCACTGTTGATGTTTTCCAATATCATTTCCTCCTGTGAACATGCATGCTCATGTAGGGTTCTACTCTAATGACTTGTGCCGTGGACAGTTGGCCCTCCTGTGAGCACTCATGCACAGGTAGGGTCTTACTCTAATGCCCCATCATGCCATGGAGGTGACCTCCAGTTCTGGAAAGCTATGCTGACAGAATAAACTCTGGCAGATTCCACTCTGCTAGAATAATTATCATAATCACTAAGGTAGCAACAATATTAACTGACATTAATATAGCGACCAGACATTTGCAGGAAATTTTGAATTCATTATCTCACTTGAGAAAATGGAAAGGCATTTAGAGAACAGACTATGCCTGCCTTCCGAGGGCCCCATCCATTACCTGTAGATTCACCACTGGGCAATGCATTCTTTGGCCAGAGCAATCCATGAAACAAAGTCAAGAACAGAATGGTCCTCAGTCCTACGTAGGTTCTCTTCCATTTCTGTAGCAATGGCAGCAGAGGGGAATGGGGAACAGGGAGGCTAAGAATCACAGTTTAATACTATATGGGATGTTTTTTGTTATCGTCGACTCATTTCAGTTGTGTTTGACTCTTCATGACCCCATTTGGGATTTGCTTTGCAAAGATACTGGAGTGGTTTGCCATTTCCTTCTCCAGTTCATATTACAGATGGAGAAACTGAGGTAAAAAGGGTTACGTGGCTTGCCCAGGATCACCCAACTAGTAAGTGTCTGAGGTTGGATTTGAACTCACAAAGAAGATGAATCTTCCTGACTCGAGGCCCAGCACTGTATCCATTGAAACATTTAGCCACCTCATGTGATCCACTCGCATATGTGAGTAGATATATACTTATATCTATACATGTCTATATGTATGCATTATGTATGTGTACGAATTATTGTAATTTCATGTATTGTTTTTTATTATTTATTTTTAACATTCTTTAAAAAAATTTTTGAGTTCCAAATTACATATATACTATAATATATATTTGATAATTATATTATGCTTATATTTATATATTACAATTATAACGTAACTATAATTGATATCAAACTGCTTACTTTCTTAATAGGGGAAGGGAGATAAGGAGAAAGAATTTGGAACTCAAAATTCAAAAAAAGAAGGTTAAAAATAAATAAAGAGCTAC
Source organism: Notamacropus eugenii (assembly GCF_028372415.1). Taxonomy (NCBI): domain Eukaryota; kingdom Metazoa; phylum Chordata; class Mammalia; order Diprotodontia; family Macropodidae; genus Notamacropus; species Notamacropus eugenii. The sequence goes on from NC_092872.1 coordinate 715,620,087, forward strand.
ACCTGAAATTATTATAGTGGTTGGTACATCATGCATACATATTGACATTGTCAGGTATACTTAGAGTGTATATATATATGTGAATACACAAACATATTTGCATACAAACATGTACACACATGTTATAAGTATAATGCATATCAAGTGAAGTATGACATGTATACACACATGTAATTTTCTTATCCAGCAAGATGTGAGAAGAGAAAGACATGTCCTCATGAAAAATGTTTGCTGTTCTCAAGGAGACTGCCTGGTGCCCAGTCCAAATCAAAGGATTTCCTGTGAATGGTATAGGGTCCTTACAGCAGATGTTCTTAGCCTTTCAGATGTCATGGACCCCTTTGGCCACATCTGGTGAAGCCCACAGACCCCTTCTCAGAATAATGGTTTTAAATACAGACAATAAAATATGTAGGATTACAAAGGAAATCAATTATGTTGAAATATAATTATCAAAATATTTTTTAAAAAACACTTCATAACCCCCAGGTTAAGAACCCCTGATCTCATTTATTGCTGACATTGTGCTGCTTTCATCAAAACCCTGAAAATCATCCCCATGATCACTCAAAAGGGTTGAACCCAACTATCCCCAGAGGAACTGTGTTTAGAGTGGCATGTGCAGTTGAATGGACACTCCAGAGCTCATCAGTAAGCAGTACAAATATCTTGGACAAAAATGAGATGAACAATGACGTAGGCTTGGAATTCAAGAGGTGAGGGGGGAAGGGGGAGGGAGAGAAAGAAGGAGAAGGAAAGGGAGAGGGAGAGGGAGAGAGAGAGGAGGAGGGAGGGAGGGAAGGATAGAGGGAGAGGGAGAAACAAGCTAGGATTTTAGTTAGCCCAAAGGCCCTTCTTGTTATGATCATGCACGGGGTCATGGGACCAAAGAGTTATAGATGTAAAGCCAGAAGGAACAGTCTCATAAGGAAGGAAGAAGCTTCAAGGGGTGTGACCCCCAACAGCCAAGGAAGGAGTCAGAAAATGGAGAGGAGCAGATCTGAGCAATCTGAACAGCAGAGACATTGAACCCAAAGCTATCTAGTCCAAACGCCTCATTTTTCATTTAAGGAAACTGAGACCCAAAAAGGTCCATAGATCATTGATTTACAGCTGATTGAGCTTAAAGGTCATTGAATTATTAATTATTCTTTATTTTATGGCTTGAGAAGCAGAGGCTGAGAGAGGTCAAATTCCTTACCCAGGGTGACATAGCTGATGCATGTCTGAAGCAAGATTCTTGGGTCTTCCTGGTTCCAAAACCAACACTCTATCCACTGCACCATCCAGCTGCTTAAGTTGAATGATTTGAACAAGGTCATATAGGTAATGTCAGAGGTAGAATTATTAATCTTCATCCAGTGAAGCTATGTGACTGTAAGTTTTAGGATATCATACTCTTCAAAGGATTAATTGTTGGTGACCTGATGGAACATGAAGAGATTCACAATGGGTGTAGGTAGTCCATAACACATTGCCAATTATGAATTGTGCAAAGGAAGTTGTAAAGAAGTTGCCAATTGGGAAACAAGATAAAGAAAATAGGTGAACCTCCTGGAGGACTGAATGGTATGGATTGAATCCAGAAGGAAACAAATCTGGTGACCACCCCTCTGAGGGATTTAAATAGATAGTTTCTGGACCATTTCCAGAGTTCAAGAGTGGGAGATATTGCAGGTTGGGAGCTGCCTATTGGAGGAGATCCCTTCAAGAAGGGAGGAGGGAATTTCTTTCTCTTCTTTCACTCATCTCCTTCTCCATCAACTATATCTGAAAAGAAGCTCCTGGACCACTAGGACATACTGCATCCAATAGGGAGCAGAGACATACTTTAAACATACAAGGATTTAAAACAGACAGTCACGTAAGAGAGTTAGCATCTTTAAACAGCAGACTAGAGCTGGACCCCGTAGAACAGTGGACTCTGAGAATCCAGTGGTGGAGGTTGACCATCTATCCAAGAGAGACATTGCAAACAAGGGTAGGATGTGAGGACTCTACAAAGAGAAGAGGGACTTCCAGGTTCTGTAGGACCAGGAATTGTGATTGTCTTTGCCATGGGTGCATCCTTTAATATGTCTCATTGCTATTATGCTCTAAGTTTGAGCCCACCCTTCTGATGGACACCATGTAAATGAAGGTGAGCCCCTAGCTTATGGGGGGATGTTTAGTAAATGCTTTAGTTAAGAGCTAACTAGGACAGCTAGGTGGCACAGTGGACAGAGTGCCAGACTGAAGTCAGGAAGACTTATCTTCATGAGTTCAAATCTGGCCTCAAATACTTACTAGCTTTGTGACCCTGGGCAAGTCACTTCACCTTGTTTGCCCCGGTTTCCTTATCTGTAAAATGAGCTGGAGAAGAAAATGGTAAACCACTCTAGTATCTCTACCAAGAAAACTCTAAATGGGATCATGACACAGCTGACAATAACTAAACAACAACAGAAAGAGTCAATTGTATCTAGTGGCTGATTGTTAATTAAGAATACACTGATGGGGGCTTGTGAGTGTTAGTAGTAAATTCTCACTGAGTTACCCCTAGAATCCAAAGTAGCAACTACTCTCTGGAAAGCCAACTCTAGAGAGCAAGAATAAGTTGGAGACTCGCAGAGAGGAGATATTATGTAATGTTAAGATATCTAGATGAAGACATGGTTCATGTCTTACCTCCTATACATACTAGCTATGTGACCATTGGCAAATTACTTCCCCTTTTTAATTGTCACAGGTGACTCTCTAAGACTATAAGTTATGGACCAGTGGCCAATCTTTATCAGTGGAGGGAGTTTCTATGCAAGGAGTTCTCCCACATGGGTCAAGGGGAAGAAAATACTAATAAGTAAGAGGAATCAGAAGGATGTGTAGGAGATGATGCCTGAGCTATGTTTGGAAGGATGCCGAAGATTCTGTGAGGTAGAGGTGAGGAGGGAATGAATTGCATATCTGGAGGATCTCTTGTGTTCACTGCTATCCTGTTTTTTAGGCAGGATTTACATGACATCAGTGATGAAAAAGAGAGGACAATGGGAATAAGTATTGGTTCTTGCAAATGGAGTGCATTAAAATGGAGGATGGAGATGCAGTAACATTTATTTGTACATCTGATAATTTGATTTGTTGCTAATGGTATGACATCTGACTCTTCATTGCTTTCCTAAAGGGATAATAGAAGAATATTAATACATTAAAATTGGAATGAAATCTGTCATGATTACTAAAAGGCTAATTTACTGTTCTACTTTTCAATATCTCTCAGTAATAAGAAGAATAAAGAAGAACACATTCAACTTGCATACAAAAGAGGTCCTAGAAATATGCCTGTGGGAGTGGAAAGGAGGAAACAGGTGAAAAAAAGAATTTAACATTTGTTACAAACACAACTCAGAAATGTTATGAGATCTACCTTTAGAATGCTAAATGTACTTTCACTGAGTTAAAAAGAAAATACAATTTGCAAAAGTCGTCTTATTAATTTATTGATTGAGTCATTAACAAGAACCTTCTTTACTCCTGTCCATGGTACCAACAATGGAACTTTCTCAGCATCCTTCTGGACAGCAGCCCATTTCTCATCTGATCACCTCTGGTAGCTTGGAAGCAATCCAGGCCTGCTTATATCTTGATTGGAGTTAGCACTGGAGCATGGGTGAACAGTAGGAGCCAAAATTTGAATGATTGATAACTTTACCACTTATTGAACAAGTATTTTCATTCCTTAGTCTCCTATTCAGGGAAGAGGGATGGCCTCTCCTCCAGCGGCACTTTAAGGGATAAATAATATCAAATGATAGGTTAGATATGGAGAGATAGTGCGGTATAGGGATAGAGGGCTAGCTTTGGAATTAAGGAGACCCAGATTTAAACCCTATCTCCAACCCAGTATTCTAGGGTAAGAGATTGAGAACTGAAAGGGATCTTAGAGACCATCATATCCAGCCCCCCTCATTTTACAGATGAAGAAACTGAGGCTAAGAAGGTTTAAGTGACTTGTCCAGGTTTGTAGAGTGAGTAAGTGACTGAGGTAGGCTTTTGAACTCAAGTCCTCCTTACTGACTCCAAGTCCAGGGCACTATCCCCTGTCCCACATAGCAATATTACCCCGGATAAGTCACTTATCATCTTAGTCCTCAGGCAGACTCTCTAAAACTATAAATTTTATAAAACTATAAATTTAGGGTTAAGGTTATGGTTAGGGTTAGTTGTGGCTGATATGCATAAGGAGTTTCCACGCCTGGAGTTCCCCATGTAGATGAAGTCACCTGGTCCAAAACTAAACTAAAAGTAGAAAGGTTTAAAAGCAGCAGCAAATACTGTCCTTTATGAAGAAGAAGCAATATCACTGGCACTGGATTTGAATAGAAGCTCTAGCATTCTTGGGCAAGTCACCTTGGACAAGTCATCGTCTCTTTCCCGCCTCCCTCCAGCCTCAGTTTCTTCATCTCTAAAATGGGGACAGTAACACTCCCACTTCCCTGGTTATTATGAGGAAAACATTTTGTACTCCACAAGGCCCTGTGCTATTAACACATGAGCGACAGTGCCAGTGTGCTGGGTCTCAGGGTGACCGTCCCAAAACACACATTGATAATATGGGTTGCCTTGTGATACCTCTAATAGCCCCTTCTGATGGAAGCCTGAAGGGCGAAAGAAAAAGTCTATTTTCTCGAAGTCATTTGTTATTCCACAGAATTATTCCAACAGAGAACCAAAGGGCCAAAGTGAATGGAAAAAGGAAGGGCATTTTTTTCAAAATTATACACAATGGACAAGCAGGACCAGAGATTTAGAGCTGGGAGGGGCTGTGGGTCCAACTCCTGAATCTACAGATGAAGAAACTGAGTCCAAGAGAAGTGGAGTGACTTATTGAAGGTCACATAGAAAGGAAGTGACTGAGGTAGGATTTGAACTCAGACATATGTCTATCATATCTCTGCCAACCAAAAGTAATGAGAGTTGGGACTCCCTCCCCTCTCCTGTCAGAGCTTTTTTCTCCAGAAATCTCTCCTCCCCTGGGATCTAGGCCTCCATATGGAGTCCTTCCTAACTTCCCTCCATCAGTTCTACATGCTGAGGGAATTGGGATTTTCATCAATCAAGGAGAATAGATTGACTTTCTGGCCCTTCCTGTTGCTTAGTCAAATAGTTGTGTCCAAATCTTTGTGACCCCATTTGGGGTTTTCTTGGAAAAGATACTGGAATGATTTGCCATTTCCTTCTCTGGCTCATTTTACAGATGAGGAAACTGAGACAAACAGCGTGAAGTGACTTGCCCAGGGTCACACAGCTAGTAAGTATCTGAAGCTGGATTTGAACTCAGGTCCTCCTGACCCTATGCCCAATACTCTATCTACTGTGCAACTTAGCTGCCCCTCTCCAGGCTCTAGGTGACTTGGAAAGTGTTCTGGTTTGATCCCAGGTACCTGGCTTAGCCTCATCAAAGGTTTCCTTTGATTCAGAATCAGCTCTTAAAATTAAAAAAAAAAAAAGATATTTTGGTGAGTTTGTGAGCTAAGTCCCCAATTGCCTGTAATTTAGGAAGTTCTACTGAGATCATAGCTGAAACGTGGACCCTGTCATGTGCCCCCAGTACAGGAAAACTTTGGCCTTTCCTATCCTATCATCGGGTCCTGCTCCTCTTGACATGAGACGGTATTTGCTGCTGCTGCTGCTTAGTACCTTGGAATGGCAGGACAAAACCAACCTTGTTCATCCTCTCGATAGCTCCTAGTATGGGCCCATGCACTTAGTAGGCTTTCAACTACTCTTTCTCTACTAAATTGAAGTCTCTGCCTTTGAACTATTCCTGTGTAAAGGTTAAATCAGAACACATCTCAATTCCAATGATTGAGATCTAAAAGGGATCTGGGAAGCCAGCTAGTCCAACGCCCTCATTTTACAGAGGAGAGAACCGAGACCAGGGACATTAAGTGATTCACTTGGGGGCACATAGCATACATCAGAGGGGATATTGGAACCCCATTCCTCTGCCTCCAAAGCTGGTACTCTTTCCCTTTGCCACTGATCTCCCAATAAGGGAGAAACCTTAAAAGCATCATAGCTCAAATTCTTCCTTTAATAAAGGAGGAAATGAGATCTACAGAGGTTCCATGTCTTGTTCAAGGTCATGTGGGTAGTGGCAGTGAGCATAGTGAGCTCAGAGCTAGGCCTCCAAATCCATGCTACTTCTAAGAGGCCACTGGAAGTGATGTAGATGGCCATCAAGTGGGGAATGGTTAAACCAATGCACATGAATGCACACACACATATGCTTTAAGAAATAGCACATGATAAGAATTGAGAGATTCATGGTGTGTGTGTGTGTGTGTGTGTGTGTGTGTGTGTGTGTGTGTGTGTGTGTGTGTGTGACCCCTTTGCTTCTTCCTTGTTTCTGGGACAATGTCATTGGGGGCAGAGGTGGGGTGGGGCTGGTTATGTGAACCTTAGTAGAATGAAGTAAGCAGAAACAGGGAAACAATGTACAAATGGTTGAAATGATGCAACTAGAAGAACACACAGAAGGAAACGGAATGTTGCATATTTATAATGATCAAGTTTGGTCCTGGAAGACTGGAGAAAATGCACTTTACTTCCTTCATTGCAGACATAGGGAGTGATGAGTGGGGAATATTTTATATTCCATCAGTCAGATACAGGCAATATGTGGATGAGTTTTATTGAGTTTTTTCTTTTTTGCTTCATCTTTGTCACAAAGGAGGGTTTAATGGGTAGGAGAAAGATAAATTTGGAAATGAAATGCATTGTAAAAGTAAAAGAAATCATGAAAACTAGTCAATCAACAAACATTTTTTAAACATATACTATGTGCTGGGTACTGTATTAAGCGCTGGGCACACAAAAAGAAGCAGAAGACAGTGAAAACCAGCTGTGGTGTAGAGCACTGGACTTCAAAGTTCATCAGAGTACCTGCCCTCATGGAGCTTAACCTCTGAGATATTTGGCTTAGCTTCACTTTCCTTTGAAAGCAGGAGGTGAATGGAATGAGCAAAGTGTCAGATCTAGAGTAAGGATGATCTGGTTTGACTCCATCACCTGACCCTTGCTAGCTACATTACCAGGATCTCAAAGAACACTCAATTAACCTCTCTGAGCCTCAGTTTCCATATCATTCCAGAATGGTGATAACATTTAAAGCACCTTGTGATTAACAAACTCTTGGAGTCATTCCTTAGGGCAGTTCTTTTTCCTTTACCTTTCATAAAGTAACATTTTAGGGTTGCATGGCACTATATCATTTCCCAGACCTTTTCATAGCAAACCTGATAGGACAGTCAGGCTTATGTTTTTATCCCCTCAGACACCTGCCCTTTCTCACCCTCGGTTTCCTCATCTGTAAAATGGCGACAATACTAGAACCTACATCACAGGGTGATTGTGAGAACCAAATGAGATAACATATAAAACTCATTGTAAACCTCAGTGTTACACAAATGATAGCTGTTGTTGTTATCTGTTTTCCCCATTTGGTGATGAGTATGCTGAGTGATCACACAGCAGAATCATGCTGAAGACAGGACTAGAGCTTGGGTCTTCTGACTCCTGGTCCTTCAGAATCCTTCTAACTCCAAGTCCTTTCATTACACCTCATTCCATTTTTAGGGTCATTTTGCAGGTTCAATTGGGATTCTGGAGTTTGGGGTCCCTGAAGTTCAAAGTTCAAAGACTGCAACTTTCTTAGCAATGGCTTTCTAAAACCAAAGTGGTTTTCTTCAAACTTGGGAAGAGCACAAGTAGCTATTGCTACCTGATTGTGAGATTGACAGGGACAGGGACATGGACAAGGCTCCGGGCTGTCTTTGGAAGTCACATTTCTGTAGCCCTCCGGAGTTACAAAGCACTCTGCAGGCAGCGTGTAGCATCTGAGTCACAACACAGCCTGGTGAGGTATGTAGTACAAGTATCTTATGTTGTTTTGGGCTTGGAGGAGTGATTTCTTTGGCGTAGTCATCTCCCAGTGAGGAGGTTCCTTCTACCAATCAGGTCAACAACTGTTCTTCAAATAATAATAGTAGCAGTAATAATAGCTAGCATTTATGAAGTGCCTATTATATGCCAGGCACTGTTCCAATTATAAATATTATCTCATTTGAGTATCACAATAACCCTGGGAGACTGATAATATTATTATCCCCATGTTACAGTTGAGTAAACTGAAGTGACCTGTCCCAGGTCACACAGTAAGCGTCTGAGGCTGGATTTGACCTCAGGTCTTCCAGACTCCAGGTCTATTACTCTATCCACTAAGCCTCCAGGTGCCACCTTTGGGTTTTAGGGAGTTACCTGGGACACTGATAGCTTAAATGACTTGTCTGGGGTCACATAGCCAACATGAATCACAGGTAGAACTTGGAACCAGGTCTTCTCAATCTCAAGATTAGTTGGCTAGCTCTGATATTGTTTTTTCACTTATTTTTAGTCATGTCTGACTCTTTGTGATCCCATTTGGGATCTTCTTGGCAAAGATACTGGAGTGGTCTGCCATTTCCTTCTCCAGCTCATTTTACAAATGAGGAAACTGAGGCAAAGAGGGTTGAGTGACTTAACCCACATTCACACAACTAGTAAGTGTCTGAGGCCAGATTTGAACTCAGGATGATGAGTTTTCCTGACTCTAGGCCTGAGGCTCTATCCTCTATGGCACCGCCTGGCTGCATGATACTGTTCTACAAGTATTCAAATTCCTATGTCAAAGGTAAGGAAACTAGTTTAGAAGATCAGGCAAAACAGGGCTTACGCTCAAGTCTTCTGATTCCAAAAATCCAGCACCCTTTCCATCTGGCCAAACTCCTCCAGTGAACACTGGGGCTTTTATGCAGTGACCCAAGGACTGACCTGGGCTTCCAGGGCTTTTTTAGAATCAGAGAGGGGAGAGGGAGTAGCCACAGTGCTAAGCCCCTCAAAATCACTTTGTGGCCTCATGTCCTGAACATCTGCTCCCCCCACTGAGGCCTCCTGGACCAATGTTCCCCAAGGAACCATGGCTCCTCTTGCTCCTTCCCTCCCCAGCAGCCTGTCAACATACCCTGTGCTTTAGCAGGAAGGCAGCCAATTGTCCCGTGTCATTTCTACACCTCTCCCAGAAAAAGCTGCCTGGAATTTTCCATCCTGGCTGTAGAAACTTTCCCTAAATCAAACCAATGAATTAGGGATTCTTCTCTTCAATGGATTTGGTTCTTATTCAAGATCCTTTTCTTTTAAGTTTTTAATTCATTTATTCTACTTTTCATGTTCCTCTTGGTTCAAGTCATTAAAGGTACAATTCAAAGGGTCTCATTCTTGATCCTATAGAAGAAAAAGGGACAAAAGAATCCCATAGGACTCCCAGATTTCACTGTTTAGTATGCACCCTGTGCTCTCCTAATAGTCTGACCCCTTGATCTGCTTTGTTTTAGGCAGTTCACCATGTCACGGCTTGACAGAAATCCATGGACATGACACACAAAGGCACTCTCCTCTCTGAAGTTTAATTCCCATGTTAGAGCTAATGTGACCTTGGCCGGGTCTCCATTTCATGAAGGTGAAGAGTGATGCCTGCTAGCCCCATGTCCCATAAGCCGTCATGGCAGACAATCACAAGAGCCCTAGACTCTGAGTTGGAAGGAGCTTTAGAGGTCAACCATACCTGATCTATACTTCTGGATTTTTTAGGAGTGCAGTGCCCTGTCATGACAAGGAGAGAGAAGCAATCCATGTTCAGCCAGAGCCACCACATACACTTAAGTTTGAGGAAAGTCTCTGGCTAGTTCTGAGTGACATTCTGGGATGTCAGATGTGGCCCATTGTCATAGGCTTGTGCCTATGGAAGTGTCATATGTTCTATACAGCTAAAGTGAGGTTTGGATTACTATGAAATAATATGTATATATTTATAACTCCTTTATGTGTTGATCCTTGCATATTCATGACAAAGATTTGATTCTCTCTGTCTCTGTCTCTTTTAATGGAAGGAGAAGGGATTAGGTATAGCTTCTCTTCACATACACCCCCCCAAAAAAAAAGAAAAGAGAAGAAAGAAGACCAGAAGGAATCATAGACAAGCAGGACAATTTTGAAAGTTACACATTGAATTTATTATGTACTTAAAAAGAAAAGTAAGTCCTTTTAAATAGAGATGTACAGTTTCATATACAATTTTCTACTGTACTATGCTATACATGGAATTGCTCATTTTATTTATGTTTATGTCCGGGAATAAATAAAATTTAAATTTATGTAAAAAATAAAACATCTTCACAGAATAAGTAAATTCTGTTGAGGCAACTCAGAGGCAAAGTGGATAGATACGTTGTTGGACTTGGAGTTAGGAGACCTGAATTCAAATCTTGTCTCAGTTACTTACCAGCAGTGTTAGCCTGGGCAAGTCACTTGACCTCAGCCTCAGTTTCCTTATCTGTAAAATTGGGATAATAAAAGTACTTCCTTCCCAGGGTTGTTGCGAAGATTCAAAGTAGTAATGTATGTTAAGTGCTTTGTAAACTTTACAATGTTATGTAAATGCTAGTAGCTATCATGATTAATAATGCAATACATTTGCATAGCATGATATAATTCATAGAGTACTTCCACATCCATTATCTTATTTGTAATTCACAATACATCTGGGAAGTGAGCAGAGGAGGTATTCTCATTCCCATTTTATAGATGAGGAATGATGGTCCCTATCTCTCCTTCTGTCCCATGACCGGTCATTCAGATCAGTCACTCAACAAGACAGTTGACTCAGATGAGTTGCCCAACCAAGGTCACTGAAGTTATTCATTCAGTAGAGGAACTGGTCTTCTGATCTGAGTTTCTCCTCAGTGTTCTTTTCCATACAATGTGCTTCTGCCTTAATGATGCAATAAAAAGATACATTTTGAACCTTAGCCGCATTACATGTTGAGATGTTTTAAGAAACTAATCTGGCCATTAACCAGCTAAACAAGGAGGGGCTGACTTTGTGGGCACATACTGAGTATGCCATTTCAGAATCAGAAAGGGCCTTAGAGATACTGGCACAAGACTGCCCAACATGGTGCATGGGCATTGAAGAAGGCACTGGGTTCTACGAGCAAAGCAGAATAGCAGCAGCTCGAAAGAAATGCGAAATGCGCAGATTTAGAGACATCTCCACCCCAAATGTTCACATGGACTGTGCTGAGGTCTTCCAAGCTCATATGTTCTGATTATCCACAGTCAGACAGGCTGTGCTTGACCTGGACATTGTGGTGTCCTTTTGGGCTTCTTCCAGTACCATGGACAACAACCAAGAGAGCATCCAGTCTAATCTAGACCTGACCAGGAATCCCATCTTGGACGTCACTAGTAGGGTTTAAGCTTGCATGAGTGAACTGCTCATGAGAGATTTCTCCAAAAGGCAGGACAGAGTGGACTATTTTCTGTATGAGAAAATGTGGGTCCAAATCCTGACTCTGGCCTTTAGACAGGTTAGGTTAGACCTAAGCATGGGGGAAATTAGTCCTTAGTTTCCTCCTCTGTAAAATGATAAAAATGGAACCAGAGGACTCCTGAGGTCCTTTCCAATTTTAATATTCTGTGATTTTTAACATCATGTGAAAAGTCAAAACTTTCTTTAGATAAGAAAGAACTGAGATCATTTTAGCTTCCTCATCATTGGACAAATGAGTTCAAATTGTCCCTGTTCCTGAAGTGTGTCTGGATGGAATGCAATGAAAAGTGCTAAAAAGGTGATTTTCTTCACTCAGAAGGGAATGGATTTATGAGATTTCTTCTAGGAAGAGATTGTGATGTAGAGAGCCAGAGACCAGGGTAGTGACATGCTCTCTGAGCTTGCTTATCTCTTAGACACAGCAGTTACCAGTCTGACTTTTCAACCCAGCAGCCATCTCTCCCTCACCCACCCTTCCAATGGGCACAGAATGCTTGCTTTCTTGATTTGTTAATGAGATGATTGTCACTGCCCTAGAACTTGGTTCCTCTGAGATCTGCTACTTTAGAAACTAGGCTAGAGGATGGGGGTGGGAAAGAGAGAAGAATGGGGCTGGGCCATGCATGTCCTGTCTCCTATAAAGAGCTCATCAATCCAGCAGCTGCTGGAGTGATTTTGCCCCCAGTATGTTCCTCATTCTATGCCAGCCCCACACTCCCAGCCTGGACAGCTCTTCCAGCTACCTGTCGGCATGAGCTCTGATGATGGGAGCAGTGCCCTTCTTAGTGGTCTCTGAAGGCTCAGCGTACAACCTAGAGAACATGTCAGGAGACGCAGACTTTGTTAATGACCTGAGGAAATTCCCCTCCCCTTCTCTGGGTCCCTATCTCTCCAACTCTTCAAAGGAGATCAGTTATTCAAGTCAGCCAGTCAACAAGCATTTATTGAGCAATTATTGTGTGCCAGGCAGCATACTAAGCACTGGAGTTAGAAAGAAAGGAAAAGTATTCCCTGCCAAACTTTTTGTCTTCACATCAAATGACAACAAGCTTATGGGGATGGGCGAGATACGGTGGTGCATCCAGAGCATTGAGCTTTCCAGAAAAGAGAGGTGCTGGCTAAGGAGAGACAGTGGAAGCTTTCAGGCATCCAGAAGGGTCAGATGGTTGGGATTAACTGAATAGCCTAGTTCCCAAATAAATCACAAACAGATGATGGCCAGTTTCCAGAGGGTCCCCATCATCTAGATGATTCCAATTTACTCTCTAGCTTTATTTCATTTTAGCCCACTTTAGAACCTCTTAAGTTCTAACTAAACTTATCTACTCACCATTGCAAGGCAATGTAGTAAGTTTTTGTCTCAGTGTTTCTCTCCCTCTCAGTCTCGGTCACTCTCTATTTCTCTTTCTATCTCTCTGTCTGTCTCTGTCTTTGTTTCTCTCTCTGTCTCTGTCTCTCTGTCTCTACTTCTCTCTCTCTCTCTCTCTCTCTCTCTCTCTCTCTCTCTCTCTCTTGCTCTCTGTTTCTCTCTATCTCTGTTTGTCTGCCTGTGTCTTTCTGTCTATTTCTCTCTCTCCCAAATGCACTCCCTTCTCCCTTCAAGGCTCAGTTCAGATGCCACTTTTCCCACAAAACCTTCTCAAAACTTCCTTGTTAGTGTTTTCTCCCTTAGACTACCTTGTATGTATTTATCTGTTTACATGTTACAGTCGGCCCTCTTGGCCAAGTATAGTATAAATTCTCTGAGGATAGGCCTCTATTTACTTTTTGTTTTTGCATCCTTACCTTTAGCACAGTGCCTAACGCATAGTAGGTGCCTGATACAAGCTTGTTCATTGATTGACTTGTAAGGGTCCCGTCTAATCATTCTCCAACTCTTGTCTTTGCCTCTGTCCCAGTCTCTCTCTAGTGCTATTCAACTCATACAAAATGCTTTACTTGCAGCACCTCTGGGAGGTAGGCAGTGTAAACAATATTATCCCTCCTTTACAAATAAGGAAACTGAGGCCAAGAAAGATAAAGTAACTGAAAGCTGATAACAGGTCTCCTTACGCCAAATCTAATGCCCTCCTGATCTGACCATGCCATTAGCTCCAGGAATCTTGATAATGGACTTCTTGCTTTGAGTACTCTCTCTGATGAATTTCCATTACAGGTCATCATGCCTTTTAAGAAGCAGGCTGTCTTGCCTCTTTATGGGGGTGGGGAAATTACACCAGCTCCTTTATTACCCAAATAAGTCTTACTACTTCAGTAGGTTTGGTTATGTTATGTGTTAAATCATCAGCTTTCCCCTCTGTTTAAAATAAAGATGGGATGTAGCACAGCTGGAGTACTGCTATGTTAAGCCCTGGGGATCACATTTTAGCAAGGACGTTGATAAACTAGAAAGGTCTAAAAGAGGGTACCCAGGATGGTAAAGGGTCTTGAGTCCATGTCACATGAAGGGTAGGTGAAGGGACTAGAGATTTTTAGCTGGGAAAAGAGAAGACTGGGCAGGGGGAGAGGAATGTTATTGTTTTGTATCCAACTTTTTATGACCCTATTTGGGGTTTTCTTGGCAAAGATAATAGAGTGATTTGACATTCATTTCCATCTCCAGATCATTTTACAGATGAGGAAACTGAGGCAAACAGGGTTGAGTGACTTTCCTAGGATCACACAGGTAGGAAGTGTCTGAGGCTGGATTTGAATTCAGGTTGATGAGTCTTCCTGACTCTAGCGAGACTCAGAGTTCTATCCAGTGCACCACTTAGCTGCCCCAGAAGCATAATGGCCATCCTCAAATATTTAGAGGGCTGTCACATGGAAGAGGGATTAGTTTTTCTTTTCTTGGACCCTGAGTGAAGAACTGTGAGGAATATATGGGAACTGCAAAGAGGAGGATGTCAGGAAAAGACTGTGTATGGTGGATTGAGTGCTGGTTTTGGAGTCAGAAAGGCAGAAGTTACTCATCAGACAGCCATTGACTCAAAATGACTGTATACCTAAGTCAAGATGTTAGCACCTTCAGTGAGTTATTCTTACCTTCTCTCATCTATATGGAATTTTGGGAGGAAAAATAAGCTAGTTAGTGGTGAGTGATGGCCCTGGAGGCAATGCCTCTCCTCTCACTGGGAGTATTCAAGACTGGATATTTCTTTGTTGTAAAGGGGATTCTTATTGTGGTATCAATGGGGCCAGATGGCCTCTGAGTCCTGCCTGACTCTGAGCATTTATGTTCTTCCCAGGTAGCACCCAAAACATCCTGAGTCTGACATCATGAAGTCCCAGCGCAGCCTCTTGTTACACCATGGGAAAAGTCTAAAATACAGGTGTCATTCTTGTTCCTGAGCCCCAGCATTAAGAATAGTTTTATAACCTTTCTAAAATTATGGAAAGGTGGGAAACACCCACCGCAATTAATGTAACCACAGAAAACCCTGACAGCTCCATCAATTAATTAATCCATCAACCAAAACTATAATTTAGGTTTGAACAAGCCTTTAATTAAAGAGGAATAAGGTGTGTTTGCTCATTGGATAAAGGTAGATGACAACTCACAGAAAATAGCTCATGAGTGATTGAAAGATTTGGAGACAACTGAGTCTTTTATAACACAGAAAGTTAGTTTGAAGAATTACAAGGTTCATTTGTCATTGGGAAGCCAATCTAGCCTTGGAAGAATTCCAGGCAAGCCTCTGAGAGGAAATCATTCTCTTTCTCCTCCTACCCTCCCCCACTGGTAACTAGAGTTGGTAGTAGAATCCATTCAAGTTGGTAGTAGTGGCCAACCACAGAGAAAGAACCAGCAGATAGATAGGGAATGTCACCAAAAGATAGTGGCAGCTTCAGGGATGGAGACTCCTTGTGATGGAGAGAAATGGGCCCTACAAAAGGCCCAGCAGAGAGCTATACTCAGAGGGGTCAGTCAGTTGTCAGTTAGCCAACTATTAAGATCGTACTATGTACCAGGCACTGTGCTAAGGGCAGCATCATGTAAACTCTTTAAAGAAAAGGAAAAAACCAATCCAGTAGCCAGGAGCTATGAGATACCCCTTTACCACATTTGCTGGTATCACCATTTTACTATAAAGTTGAGCTTACTCTCCCCAGGAATCTTGAATGTACAAGGGGATTATGTGTCCCTAGTTTGAGGATATTGTTTTATACCCACTGTTCTCACTATAGTGCCATTGTTAGAAGTCAGTTAGTGCCATTGGCTGTTAATCAATGAGAAGCACACCGGTGAGGAATGACGAGTTAGAGTACTAGAGACCCCAGCCCCTCAGGGTTATCCCTAGAACCTTGAGGCAAATAACTGTCGATCGATTTCTGGGGTTCTGAATGAATGAGTAAAAACCATTTATTAAGCAGCCTACCATGTGCAAAGCTGGGTCTACACAGAAAAATAAGACAGCCCCTGCTCTAAAGGAGTTCACCTTCTAACAGGGGAGACAACATATATGGAAAGTTTCCACTGTGAGTCAGATGGAAAAGTCCCATGGTCCTTCCGGCTCAGTGGCAAAGCAGATGTTTATGCCTCTTCTAATGACCTGGCCTGCCAATGTAATCGAGAGTTAGGTGTTACGACGAAAATCTGGCGCCTGCTGCCATGGGAGCCCTTTCAGGCCAGCCTATGGGAGGTTATTTTGTTTTTCTATTGGCCATGACGCAGAATTGCCTAATGAGGGGGTCTGAAGGGACCGGGCAGGCAAGGCACGGTGAGAGGGTAAGCCGCATGGCAACAGATGACCTGTTGTCTCTGGATACACTTCCATGGGAAAATCTCTGCTTTGTATTGGTGGGCTACCAGCCAATCATTTTGCACAAAACCTTTTTTTTTTTGCAAGTATCTATGCATCCAGACTTTTTCTGTATTTTGTATTTGTCTGTGTATCTGTTGTTTCCCCCAGAAAAAGGGGAGGGCAGGGGCTGTCTTTGTATTCTCAGTGCCCAGTACTGGGTCTGGCACAGAGCAGGTAACCGTTGAATTGAATTCATAGCTCACAATAATAGATCCTCCTCCTGAAGGAAAAAGAAAATTACTCCCTGTAACACCAAAGCATTAGGCAATCTTTCAAGAGACAGCTCACAGAGAAAGACACCAGCATACTCATTACCAGTTTGGATGTGCACGATAAAGGACTTGTTTCTGAGAGGGTAAAAAAGACTCACCTGGTCCGCTTCCTTGAACTGGAGTGGGAGGGTGATGGAAATGTGAGAAAAGAAGGTCCGCTGCCAGGTCCGAAAGCTACCGCCCAGGCCGGCAGGAGGAAGCGTTGCTGGCTGTTAGCCCAAATTGAGGACAAGTGCCTGACGCTATCGATGCTAATCCGCTTTGTGAGCTCCCCCCTCCCCCCCAAGGGCAACGGGGACGGGGGCGGGAATGACTTTCTAAGGAAAGATGAGAATGAAGAGATGTGAAGCAGAGGTAATAAATTATTAGGCAGCAGTGCCCGGAGCAGCTCAAACCCCTTTACTGGAGAGATCGCTGGTGCCTCTCCACAGCCACCCTGGCAGGCAGGCAGAAGCATCCTCATGTTACAGAGAGAAGTGTCACTTAGCCTCAAGGGCTTGTGAGCTGGGAGGGATTCTCAGTTGTCATCTGGTTCAGCTCCCTCACTTTACCACGGAGGAAACTGAGGCTGGGAGGCGCTGAGTGGTGGCCTCAAGAGAATGAGGCATCAGAGTTAGAGTCTTACTGTCAGAAGTCACTCCAAAGGCAGTGCTTTTTCCATGACAAGTCCTTTACTGTTTCTTATCCAAGGTCATTCATCACACACACAAACCACCTCCAGAGACAGGAGCCAGACACTGTCCAAGAGGATGAAATGGGTTCTGAGAGAGATTTTGGAAAGCTGGAGAGCTGAGGAAGGAATTCTGGTTTCTTTATTCATCTGCAAGATGGAGAACTTCAAGTGCGGAATTGGAAGGTTCTTTAGAGGTCATTTGGTCCAGGGGTTTTTAGACTGGGGTCTGGGAACTTGTTTCTTATGAAATCGGTACTAAATGACCTCAAAGGTATCTTCCAACACTTTATTTGAAGTTCCTGTCCTGCAGATGAATAATGAAATATACACGTGTGTGAGTGTGTGTGTATGAGAGAGCTGATTTTCATCTTATATGTTTTATTCTTAAAATATTATTCTGACACTGCCAAGGGGGTCCATGCCAACAAAGAAATTGAGGAGCCCATCATTTGGTCCAGCCACTTCATTTTACAGAACAGAAAACTGAGGCTTAGAGATATTAAGTGGCTATCAGATGGCAGGGCTATTCCCCTGAACTTTCTCATTCTAAATCTAATGTGCTTTTCCTCATACTATGATGCTTCTCCTGTTTTTTAAAAATTAAGCTCACCAGATAACTATTGACTCAAGATGGCTGGTATACCCCAAGTCAAAATGTTAGCACCTTCAGTGAGTCCTCCTTGCCTTTTCTCATCTTTATGGAATTTTGGGAGGAAAAACTTAAGTCCTATATCAAGTGCTCTGAGTTCTTCAATGAATTGGACTACTTAAATCCAGCACAATATCTACAACCTGGTCTAAGGTGATTCACAGCCATGATCTTGGCACCTGGTGGAAACAATAAATCCAGGCTGGGATGGATTTAACATCATAATCCATTCTGCCTTTTCCCTTTCCTCTAGCACAACTAAAATAAATGGCGGGGGTGGGGGACACTCAAGACATCTAACATGCATCTATGAACACAAGGTAAGCCTTACCTTGGGTATAGTCAATTTATGTCTTGAGATGAGAGTGTTCTGGGCAGTGTTAGACATAACTGGATTTAAGACCAGAGGCCCCACACTGGCTTCTGGGCTGGAGTAGTTACTTCAATTAGATTTTCTGAAGGCATGTTCTTTAAAATAGTTGTATACTTGTTTGCACATCATTTAGAACAATAATAAATGACAGTGACATAGCATTTAATGTTTGCAAAGCATTGTACATACATGGTCTCATTTGCACCTTCCAATCTTTATCCTGATTTTAAATACGAGGAAACTGAGGCTCACAGATGTCTAGTCCATGCTCTTACAGCTAGAAAGAAAGATCAAGGAGGAATTTTAACTTCTGCCTTTCTGACTCCAAACCCAGCACTCCACCCACCATACACATTGATGCATCAGTTGCTGGATCCCTTTCTTTAAAAATCACCCAAGTGTGTCCTAGCCTGAACCTTAAGAAATTTCCTTTTAGAAAGACATGAAGCTTAAATGGAAGCCCCCAAGTGACATAGTATCAGGAACTGGTCTGTCACAAGGTAAATAGTCTATCTCCCAGCAAAAGGAGACACAGCAAACAAAAGCAATTTGGTATTGTGAGGAGGCTAGAAGGTCCAGGGATTACAGTCCTGGTCTGGTGGCCTCAAGTCAAGGCATCTTGCTGAAGTAGAAGACAATGGGAAATTCTCTTCTAATTTCTTCAAGTCAGTTTCTCCACTTATCAAAGTCTTCATTCTGGACTCTGTGTTAGATGCCTTCCATGACAATGGTAAATACCTTTGGTGAGGATTTATCTCCTTGTTTTATATTTGACCTGATATTCATGTTCAGAGGCTTAATAGAGGAGCTGTCAACCAAGGCACCAACATTTCACTCTTCAAAAGGTGGAGGAAACAACAGGGAGAACTGGCACTCTGAACTTGATTTTGATCAATAAGAAGATATTGATGGCTGATGTAGAAATGATGAGAAACTTGGAAAAATTGAATAGTCTTTCTTACCAATAGTAAAAGAAAGAAAAGCTGGGTGTAGTTTAAGAGAATCACCTAAGATTGCAGGAGGATGGATTTCAAATAATTCAGGCATGGTGGTGTAATGGGTAGAGCCCTTAACCTTTCTGGGACTCAGTTTCCTCTACTGTAAAATGGAAATAACCTTAGTAAGGATCAAGTGAGGTAGTGTGAAGTACTTTGTAAACCTTAAAGTACAATATAATTGTAAGCTTATTATTACCCCATTATCTGAAATCCTACAGAGGAGACTAGGATTGGAAATTCTCAAAAATGAAATTCTAAGGATACAAATGTAACTAATTCCTCCAGGAAGGAAAGAGTGAGTTGTCTAAAGAAACATGTATTGTTACACAGGGAATTAATCACTCTAAATTTTAAAAAAAATGTAGAGAAGTTGGAAGTAGTTGTAACTTCTGGGACCACTCCCAATTTTCATTTATATTCATAGCTTGAGGTTTCCAGAGTAGAAACTACTGCTAAGAGACTAAGGTAACTTTGAGAGACTGGGTTTTCTAGCACGGTCACTCATGAACCCCCACTGGGGTGCTTCTATTAACAATGAGCCAATAGACTTGGTTAACTTTTTAATAAAAGCATTTACTAAAGTGGCACAGTAAGGATAGTTGATGCAAAACATTCTCCCCAAACCCAGGGACACTATCTGATAAACACAGGGTCTATGGGGGAATGGTCTATAACTCAGAGTTCAGTGACAGAAAGGCATATCTAGAGAGATCATGTATGGCAAAGGGATAATTCATCAATCTATCAGCAGCTCTGTTTTTGATACGGAGAGTCGACTCCCCAGGTCACCACTAAATTTCATGCTTAGGGGTCAGCAAAAGCTAGGAGAGATAATAAAAACAGGAGAGAGAGACCAATAGGCATTAATTGTTTACATATACTAAGCATGGTACTAAATGCTAAGGAATCAAGTAAAAGCAAAAACAGTCCTTACCTTCAAGAGGCTTATATTACAATAAGAGAGATACTACTTCTATACCCACATCTACATATGTTTATATATATACACACACATCATATACATATACATAATGTGAAACAGATAGGTGGCTCAGTGGATAGAGCTCTGGGCCTGGCTTCAGGAAGATCCGAGTCTAAAACTGGCATCAGATACTAGCTGTGTGACCCTGGGCAATTCACTAAACCTGTTTGCCTTAATCCACTGAAGAAGCAAATGGCAAACCACTCTAGTATCTTTGCCAAGAAAACCCCATGGATAGTATTGGAGTGCTATGGTCCATGAAGTCATGAAGAGTCAGACATGACTGAACAACAACAAACACATACATAAAATGTGTATAAAATACATAAGCACATATAAAATATGGCATATGTGTGCATAAGTTGGTATTACTGGCTGTGTGACCCTGGGGAAGTCACATAACCCTGACTGTCTGGCCAAATGAAAGGGGGGGTAGCAGCCAGGTGGTGCAGTGAGTAGGACACTGCTCCGGGAGTCAGGAAGGCCTGAGTTTAAATCTGGTCTCAGATACTTGACACTTCCTAGCTGTGTGATGCTGGGCAAGTGATTTAACCCTGACTGCCTTGAGGGAAAAAAAAGAATACTCAAATTTTTATAAAGTCCTTATTCTACACTAAGTAGTGTACTAAGCATTGGGATTACAAAAATTGATAGAAAATTGATAGAAAATTAACTTTAGAGCACAATTTGTTAATCTGAGGTACACAGATTCCCAAGGAGTTCATGGATAGATTTCAGATCTCTGAACTCAGATGGAAAAAATTACATCTTTATTTCCCCTCATCTCTAACTGAAATTTAGCATGCCTTTTGATTGTTTAAATGCATTGTTCTGAGAAGGGTTCATGGGCTTGGATTCATTATCAAAGGGGTCCCAGACACAAATAAAGGTTAAAAATCCTCTCTTGGAGGGATGGCACTGGCAGGGGGAACCTAGAATGGAACCTGAAAAGGAGAACATGTAGTTCAGATTGTTATGACTGAACTAACTCAGGTCAATAAAATAATCCTTACCAGCTTAGCTTAAAAAAAAAAATCCGTCAGAGTCTTGAACTTTTTGGCCATTTGGGTAAAAATATTTGTAGATGTCTGTGCCGATGTGGGTTTTTCAGTGGCCATGAAAATCTGGAAGAATGAGAGTCTTCATTAAGTGTGGAGTTTTTGTTTTTGTTTGTTGTAGGGTTTTTTTTTTTTTTTATGTCAGCACCTGATACAATGCTGGCCCAATCTGTCTTTTGTCAATTCCACATCAGGGTAGCAGATGAAGGGCAAATTCTGGGGCCAGCACCAATCACTCTTTTCTGAAAACATTGCTGGGAGGAGGGGGGAGTTGCCTTTGCTTTCCTCTCCCTACTGTAGTTATCTTTTCTACTCGGTACAGAACGTTCTTAGCTAATGGGCTGTGTGCCTTTGGTGATGTCAGGGGGATGAAGGGAGATTTCACTTATCTGCCCGGGAGCTGGGCTTTCTGAGCTCATCTAGTAAGAAGTGTTTCTGCTGCTAGTGTCCTTGGGGTGCTCTTTTCTTTTGGCCAAGTCCCTTGGATTATTGGTTTACCAGCCTTTCTCTAAGCTGGGGCTGTGGATTTAATGGCCTTTTAAATGTGAGAAGCAGCTTCTTTTGCTAATTGGTCCTCAAATAATCCTTTGCCTGGATCCAGTTCCATTCCAATTTCTATTTCTAGCATCTTGTATCATTTTGACCCATGAGAACTTTCAGTAGAGAAAAGAGGCATTTGGGGAGATGATCCTATGGGCTCAGAGGTCACCCACTTCCCCAGTACTCACTCATTCCCTCAATACTAGTTACAAGTACTCAGTTTTTAAATAATTAACATCTTATGTTACTGTTGTTTAGTCATTTTCAGCCATGTTTGATTCTTTGTGACCCCATTTGGGATTTTCTTGGAAGAGACACTGGAGTGGTTGGCCATTTCCTTCTCCAGCTCACTTTGCAGATGAGGAAACTGAGGCAAACAGGTTAAGTGACTGGCCCAGGGTCACAGAGCTAGTAAGTTTTGGACCCAGATCTTCCTGACTCCAGAGTCAACTCTTCCTCCATACAACATACCAACTAGCTGCCGTGAGGGACAGGTAAAAGGAGCTCATCCCTGTGGATCATCTAGTAACTGAGTCTTGAAGGAAGCCAGGGAAGGCGGCGGGGCAGCCCAGACTTAGGGCAGGTCAGAAAAGGAGTTAGGAGGGTAGAACCCATAATTTGGGCATGTTGACATGAAATCCTTGCTGCACTAGACAGAATCACAAATTTGACCCTGCCACCACCACCATTAGAATGGGCAGGTTCATGGCTAGGCTGGGCTGCGGTGAGCATCAGCCCAACAAGGAAAAGAGGTCAACTTCTTTCTTATGGCCACCTCTACAAGGTGACTTCTTGTTTCCAAGGAAACTGAGAGGCTTGGCGAGGCTCCTGAGTGATTGATGAGATTTGGGGGTCTGATGCATTTACCCTTAACTTGTCATTCCCTTGGAGGAGGGGCCCAGACTCTGCTCACCGGTCCCATCTGGTTGTGGGACAAAGAGTAATGAGGCATCTGTTTCTGAGAAGTCTCTCTTTCTTGGCTTCTTGCTTGACTAACTACAATAGGAAGGTGCATGGTGGGAAAATAATCGTTATTTCCATGCTAATGCATCTAGATCGGGCTTATGTCTGGGATTATGCCCTAAGGGTCAGTGAAACTCAGACGGCATTCAAGTCTGTGGACGAGAGGAAGCCTGGCTGGACCAGGGAATGAATGGTCAGTCTGATTTTCTCAGCCCCACTAAAGTCTATGACACCAGATATTGTTACCTGGCCAGATTCTCTAGGAATAAAAGCTATTCGGGCGATATTGACTCTTCAGCTGGTACTCTGAAAAATCTGCCCTTTATTAATTTCTATTAATTATTAACAGTTCTCCTCCACCCCACTTTTAACACTCAGGTGAATATGGAAACAACCACCTGCCTCCTTGCTAGAGAAGAGCAAGAATTTATGTGAGATCAATGAGAAAGAATGCTGATTCCATTTATTTACTCACATTTAATGTCCATGGAGAAATTCGAGTTGGCAGAGACCGTGTGACAATGGACAAATATTTTTGCACTCTCAGACAAAAATTATGGACTTAAATAACTTCACAAAGTAAATAAATAGTGAATGAACATTAGTCTCTAAATCTACAGTGTCCCAGAAGTCTTAGCTATTGCTAATACTATCATCGTTATGTGCACTGCATTTTCTGCTTAATCTCATTTCATATATGCATGCCTGTATCCTGAAATAGTCCATGCACCCTTGGGACTATACAGAACTCCAGAGCATGCTACAGAGTTGGGTTTGTGCTGCTAACTAGCTATGTGTCTGTAGGCACATCACTTCTCTCATCTGGCCTCAGCTTCCCCATCTGTAAAATGAAAATGGGCAGAGAGGTTGTACTAGGTAATCTCATAGGCCCTTCCTGTTCTGTGTCAACAAAGTTCTATTCCATTCTGCATGATTCTGTTTCTTTTTTCCCTATTCAATTCTTTTAAGCATTTATTTTATTTTTCTTTGTTTTGCTGATTTGTTTCTAACATTGATTTTTTTTGTGTGTGTCTGGAAGCACTGTAATAGTATTTTTTCCAATTACATGTAAAGATAGTTTTCAATATTCATTTTTGTAAAATTTTGAATTCCAAATTTTTTTCCCTCCCTACTTCCCTACCCAAGAGAGCAAGCAATCTCATATAGGTTATAAATGTACACTCACGTTAAGCATATTTCCACATTAGCCAACATTGATTTTTTTAAAAATTGAGTTCAAAATTCTCTCCCTCCTTTCAGCTCCTTCCCTACCCGTTGAGAAGGCAAACACTATGACATGCATTTCACATGTGAAGTCATGTAAAACATATTTCCATGGTAGTTAAGTTGCATCCCCAAAATTTAAGAAAAATAAAGTGAAAAAAATATGCTTCAATCTGCACTCAGAGTTCAACAGTTTTCTCTCTGGAGATGGGCCCATTTTTCATCTCGGGTCCTTTGGAATTGTCTTGGATCACTGCATTGGTCAGAGTAGCTAAGTTATTCATAGGTGATCATACCGTGTGGCTGTTACTATGTACAATGTTCTTCTGGTTCTACTCATTCCACTCAGCATCAGTTCAGTTAAGTCTTTCCAAGTTTTTCTGAAATCTCCCTGCTCATCATTTCTTATGGAACAATAGTTTTCCATTACATTCATGCACTATGCCTTGTTCAGTCTTTCCCCAGTTGATGGGCATCTTCTCAATTTCCAATTCTTGGCCACCACAAAAAGAACTGCTATAAATATTTTTGTACATATGGGTCCTTTTCCCTTTTTATGATCTGTTTGGGTGTATACTTATTTTCCAGGCCATTTAATGCCCCTCCCCCCCAGACACACAGTCAGTTCTTTTACAACTAAAAAGTACCTCCAGAGGTCTAGTTCAGTGCCTGGAACATAGTAAGTACCTAATAATATTTGTTGACTGGCTGGCTCTGAGGCCATCTTCTTACACTTGGGCAGGAAGTATCTAATTCATCTTGCACAGACAGTAGTCTTACAAATGTTGAAAGTGGGGTTCCCTTTTTCACTTGAGGAGGTCTCTGTTTCCCAAGACACAGTTTTGTGTAAAGGAAAATTCCTTCTTCTCTCAAGTTTCCTGGGCACAGTGTATCCTTCTGACACACTTGGGTTACTTTGCCAAGTATCACTTTAGTCTGAGATGAAGGAAACTTACTTTCCCCACAATGTGTAGGATAGGCTGGGGAGATCTGAAGCTTTTATATATTTTTCAGTCATGTCTGACTCTTCGGGACCCCATCTGGGGTTTTCTTGGCAGAGACACTGGATTGGTTTACCATTTCCTTGCCCAGATCATTTTACAGATGAGGAAACTGAGGTAAACAATATTATGTGGGTCACACAGCTAGCAAGTGTCTGAGGTCATATTTGAACTCAGGAAGGTGAGTCTTCCTAGCTCCATCCACTATGTCACCTGGCTGCTTTGGACATTTGAAGCAAGGAGACCAATGAGAAGGTTGCTGCAATAACCTAGGTAAGAGGTGATGAGTCTGAGCCAGTGGTAGTTGTCTCTTTTCCTTTAATCTCTTTACCACCTATTGACGCTATTGCTAGATCAAAAGGCATGCCTGATTTTATAGCCCTTTAGAGTGTAGCTCCAAATTGTTCTCCAGAATGGATGGATCAGTTCACAACTCCACCAACAATACATTAGTGTCCTTATTTTCCCACATCCCCTTCATTATCTTTTTCTGTCATGTTAGCCAATATGATAGGTGTGAGGTGGTAGCCCAGAGTTCAATAAAGCACTTACTATGTGCCAAGCACAAATAGTATTTCATTTGATTCTTACAAGAACTCTAAAATGTAGGTGTTATTATTATCCCCATTTTACAAATGGGGAAACTTAGGTCAAATGACTTGCTTAGGGTCACACATCTAGTGACTGTCTGAGGTTATATTTGAACAGACCCAGCACTTGATCCACTGTGTCTCATAGCTGACCCATTATTTCAATTTATATGATTGGGGAACAATGACATTTTGTAAGAGAGGCCATGTGCTACACTGACCATGGAGTAAAAGGAGCTGATTTCAAATCCTACCTCTAATACTTGCTACCTGGGTGACCTTGGGCAAGTCATTGAGCAAGCTTGGGACTCCACTAGCAAGCTCTAGGGGTTTCTTTTAGCTCTGGATGTGAGATCCTCACAGTAACCCTGGAAGATAGCTACTATCTGTTTTAGCTTTCTTATTGTATAGGTGAGGAAACTGAGGCACAGAGTCAGGGGACCTAGGTTTGAATTGCATTTCTGCAATGTGCTTCCTATGTGACTAAGCAGATTGCTTAACCCCTCTGGACCCCAGTATCTTCACCTGTGAAATGAGAAGATTGGCTTAGATAACCTCTGCTGTCCCTTCCATCACTCAATCTAATGTCCTATGACTATCTGAAACTATTCCTGGATGTCTAGGAGGCAAACACTGTTGAGTGTCAGTTTCTCTTTTTACATAAGACATTTTATGCAGGCAGTTGTAGCATGGTCTCTCTCCAGAGAGATGGTTGGACCCAAAGAGACCTGGGCTCAAGTCTGACATTTTACAGCACTGGCTGGATGACGCTGGACAAGTCACTTAAACTTCCCAGTGACCCCTCTCAGGCTTGCAGGTTCATATGCAAATTAGTAAAGGGAATTCTCTACTCAGAGGAAATCACTGATCTAGTTTTGATAAATGCTCTCTGTTATGCATTGGCAAATACAGCAGCATTTTTTTTATACCCAATGATAACAACATGACAATTTTAGCCTACAGGCCTCAGGTGGCTCCATGGGAGATGTAGGGGATGGGTAGTGGGGATGGGAGGGGGGACAATGAGCCCCTGGGGTTTCCTGCCCCTCCCACAGAGGGAGGTTGCCAAGCAGGCTGTCTTGCCTTTTCTCCAGAGAAAACCAGTCATGGGTCTCTGTGATAGTGTTGATGTGTTTCCTCAGATGTGTGTCTACTGTTGTCCCAATATAATCCATCTCAATTGAGATGATTGCTATTTACCACACAGTGCTGCTCAGACTGATTCCAGACAGCCAGGAGGTTACATTCATTCAGCTTCCCTCTCCTTCCTTGTGCTCTGAAAGATTGTGAACTTCTCAGGATTTGGAATCATCTTTTGCCTTTCTTTGCACCCCCAGAACTTAACACAATGTTTGACACACAGTAGGAGCTTAATAAATGTTTATCAGCTGACTAAATGGCAGTCCAGATGTTTTTGATCACATGCAACAAAACACCAAGAAACCTCAGAGCTAAGCCTAGGACCACCAGAATGCTGCCCAGGGCTACATTTTCCATAGGATAAAAATCAATACAAATAGTCAATCAATCAACAAGCTTTTATGAACCCTACAAAGTAGCAAGGGCAACTAGGTGACACAGTGGATAGAGCTCCAGATCTGGAGTAAAGAGGATCTGAGTTCAAATCTGGACTTAGACATTAGCTGTGTGACCCTGCAAGTCATTTAAACTTCTATGCCTCAGTTTCTTCATTTGTAAAATGAGATGGAAAAGGAAATGGCAAACTACTTCAGAATTTCTGCCAAGAAAACCCCAAACGGGGTCATGGAGAGTCAGATGTAACTGAAATGAATGAACAAGAATTATGTGGCAAGCATTCTTCTAGTTGCTGGGGATACAAAGACAATAATGAAGCATTATTGTCTTTGAGGAGGTCACAAAGTAAAGGTGTGTGTGTGTGTGTGTGTGTGTTGGGTGAGACAACATGTACATATATGGGAATATGCAAAACAGATACAGGGAGGAGGGTACTAGCAGCAGGGAGGAACCAGGAGAGGTTTCTATACTATATAAGACAATGCAGCAAGCATTTATTAACCATCTACTTTGTGTAGAAATCTGTTCTGAGTGCTAGAGAAATATGAAGTTTAGCTACAATGGGGTCCTTCCCCTTAGAATTTACAGCCCAGTACATAGATGACTTCCTGAACGAAGTGTTAGAATTGGCTGGGAGAGGTGGAGACAAGATGACAGAGTAAAGGAGTAACTTGCCTGAGCCCTCTCAAATTCCCCTCCAAACAACGTTAAAATAATGCTTTAAAATGGATTCTGAAGTGGCAGAGCCAACAAAAAGATGAGGTGAAACAATTTTCTAGCTCAAGACAACTTAGAAGGTCAGCAGGAAAGGTCTGTGTCACTGGGGTGAGAGTGGAGTTAAACCAGCGCCAGGTCTTGGGGTGACTGAATCAGCAGCAGCAGTGGTTTCTGGAGCTCCCAGCTGGCAGATGGTAAGGGGGTCAGACAACTGGTCAGAAGGAGATTACAGGAGAGTCCTGGGAGCAGGACTCTACTTCTTTGTCCATATGCAGTTCTGGGTCCCAGTCTCTGAGTGAGGAGAAGTACTAGCAGAAGTGAGGGCTCCAGTCCCAGTTCCAGGGTAGAAAAGAATGCTTGTGTTTGCTCACAGACCAGAGCAGAGATTAGGACAGTAGTAAATGCATCTCTCCTTAGATCATACTACCTTGGAAGAACCAAAAATTTACAGATCCCCTCCTTCCCAGAACAAGCTCTAAGAACAGTAGCATGAAAAACTCAGAGTTTGGGACCGTGCCAAGAATTAAAAATTGGGGAAAGAAATGAGTGTGATACAAGAAAATCATAAAAAAAGAGTCAACAGTTTGGAAAAAGAGGGTCAAAAATTAACTGAAGAAAATAATTCCTTAAAAATTAGAACTGGGCAAAGTAGAAGCTAATGATTCCATGGGACATGAAAAAACAATAAAAGAAAGTCAAAAGAATGAAAAAAGGGGAAATATCTCACTGGAGAAACAACTAATCTGGAAAATAGATCAAAGAGAGATCATTTAAGAATTACTGGACTACCTGAAAGCCATGATACAAAAAGAGAGCCTAGACATCATCTTTCACAAAATTACAGTTTTCACAGGAAAACTGCCCTGATATCCTAGAACCAGAGGGTAAATAGAAACTAAATGAATTCACTGATTACCTCCTGAAAGAGGTCCCAAAATGAAAACTCCCAGGAATATTATAGCCAAATTCCAGAGCTTCTAGGTCAAGGAGAAAACATTGCAAGCACCTAGAAACAATTTAAATATTAGCCACAATCATGGTAACACAAGATTTAGCAGCTTCTGTATTAAAAGTTTGGAAGGCTTGTAATATGATATTCTGGAGGGCAAAGGAGCTAGGATTACAACCAAGGATCAGGAATACTGAATATCATTCATCAGGGGGAAAAAGGATGTTTAATGAAATAGAAGACTTTTCAAGCATTCCTGATGATAAGATCAGAGCTGAATAGAAAATGTGACTTATGAATTGTGCTCAAAGGAAGCACAAAAAGATAAACAGAAAAGAGAAGCCATAAGGAATTCAATAAAGGTTAAACTGTTTGCATTCCTACCTGGGAAGATGATACTTGTTACTCGTAAAAACTTTATCATTTTTAGGGTCGTTACAAGGAGTACACATAGGTAGAGCCATGGGTATGAGTTTACTATGATGAGATTATATCACGAAAAATAAATTGAGTGAGAAAGAGGGATGCACAGGGAAAAAGGGGAAGGAGGAGATAGAATAGGGTAAATTATCTCACATAAAAAAGACACAAAAGAGTTTTTACAGTGGCAAGGAAGATGGGGGTGGAGGCAGACAACGCTTGAACCTTACTCTCATCAGAATTGACTCAAAGAGGGAATAACATACATGCTCAAGTGGGCATAGAAATCTATCTTACCCTACAGGAAGTAGGAGGGGAGAGAGATAAGAGAAGGGGAAACTGATAGAAGGGAGGGTAGATTGGGGGAGGCAATGGTCAGAAGTAAAACACTTTTGAGGAGGGACACAGTGAAAGGAGAGAGAGAAAAGGGTAAATGGGGTGCAGGAAGTAGGATGGAGGGAAATACACAGTTAGTAATGATAACTGTAAATGTGAACAGGATAACTCACTCATAAAATGGAAGTAGACAATAGAGTGGATTATTGATACAATCAGCAAATTAGGGAATAATTTACCTATCAGATTTATGGATAAGGGAAGAACTTTTGACCAAACAAGAGACAGAGAGCATTAAGGATATAAAATTTTGATTATATTAAATTCAAAAGGTTTTGTACAAACAAAGCCAATGTAGCCAACTTTGGAAGGAAAGCAGAAAACTGGGAGGAAATTTTTAAAGCATGTTTCTCTGATAAAAGTCTCATTTCTCAACTATATAGAGGACTGAGTCAAATTTATAATAATCCAAGTCATTCTCCAGTTGATAAATGGCCAAAGGATATGAACAGACAGTTTTCAGATGAAGAATTCAAAGGTATCTATAGTCATATGAAAAAGATGCTCTAAATAACTAATCGTTAGAGAAATGAAAATTTAAAAATTCTGAGGCACCACATCATACCCATAAGATTTGCTAATATGACAAAAAAAAGGAAAATGTCAAACACTGGAGGGGATCTGAGAAAACTGAGACACTAATGTACTGTTGGTGGAGTTTTGAACTGATCCAACCCTTCTGGAAAGCAATGTGGAACTATGCCCAAAAGGATATAAAACTGTGCATACCCTTTAACCCAGCAATACCACTACTAGATCTTAAAGAGGTTTAAAAAAACAAAAACAGAAAAGGAAAAGGACACACACAAAAAATGTTTATAGTCACTCTTTTTGTGTTAGCAAAGAATTGGAAACTGAGGGAATGATCATCAACTGGGGAAAGACTGAACGAGTTGTGATCTATGATTGTGATGGAATATTGTTGTGCTATAAGAAATGATGAGCAGGATCATTTCAGAAAAACCTGGGAAGTCTTACATGAACTGCCACAAAGTAGAGTGAGCAGAACCAGGAAAACATTGCACACAGTTATAGCCATACTGTATGATGATTAACTGTGAATGACTTAACTCTCCTCAGTAATACGATGATCCAAGACAATTCTAAGGACTTATGATAAAAACTGCTGTCCACCTCCAGAGGGAGAAAAAAACTGATATAGTCTGAATGCAGATCAAAGCATACTTTTTTGAAAACTTTATGTTTCTTTATTTTCTGTTTTTTGGTCTATGATCTCTTTCACAACACAACTACCATGGAAATATGGTTTGCATGACTGCACCTGTATAACCCATCAAATTGCTTGTCTCCTCAATGAGGGGGAAGAAGAAGGAGGGGAGGAAAGAATTTGGAACTCAATTTTTTTTAAAGAATGTTTTTGTATGTAATTGGAAAAACCAAATATCAGTGTACATAAAACAAATGAACAAAAAATGTGGCTGGAAGAACCAAATTCTTGGTACAAGAGCAACAGTTAAAACTTGAAAAAAACCTTGGTTCCAAAAAACCATGTGGTCAAAGAATATTAGAAGCACCTTTAGATACCATCTATTTCAGAGGCTTTTTACTTTTTTCATATTATGGATCCCTTTGACAGTTTGGTAAAGACTGTGGACTCCTAAACTATTAGGTTTTTAAATGCATAATATAAAATACATAGGAGGATAAAGGGAACCAAACATTTAGAAATAGAGTTATCAATTTTTTAAAAACAGTTCACAGACACCAAGTTAAGACTTTCTGGTCTAGTCCAACTCTTTCTTTGTACAGTGAGGACAAATGAGGCCCAGAAAGAGAAGTGACTTACTTACACAAAGTCCAAGAGGGAGGGCACAGTCAATGGGGAATTTTAACCCTTCTCCCAGGATATGTAGTTCAGAGCTCCTTCCACTAGCCCACACTGCAGTTTCCAAGACTGACTCCCAACTACCAAATCAGGCCAAAGGTTAGATTTGAAAGGAGAATGGCTCACAGTTAATTGGTTTCTAATCTGTACTAAGGCAATTACCAAACAAATTAGATTTTTGCTTTTCTCACTTATTAGATAATGCTCCCAGGGGATGATTTAAAGAATTTTCTTTCATCAGTTGCATATCATTCAGAAGGCCAACCCCATTTCCTTTCTGCTGAAAGAACTCATTCTCACTGATCATTTCTGCAGATGGATTGCTCACACATTAATGACAAAATAAATCATTAACATAAGCCCAATACTTCCTTGAAACTGGATCATTGGATGTAGCTTCCCAAGGAATTTTTGGGGGACATTAACGCATCTAAAGTTAAGCCAAACTTCTACCTGCTCTACTATTTATGAAGTTGCCTATGTATTATCTTCTTTTCTGGAATACCAGACACATGTAAACAGTTAAGTCTATCTCTCTATTTAAAAATCCAACGAACTGGTAAAAACAAACAAACAAACAACTGGGGTCATGGTGTGGCAGTCCTCAGGAAAGTGTAAGCCCATAGGTTGGGGAAGGGAATAAATTGTAGTGTATAGATGCAGTGGAATGTTATTATACAACTAAATGTGATGATGAAACAATATGAGGAATTAAGAGAAAGATTGGAAAACTTGTGTGAACTGATGCAGAGCAAAGAAAGTAGAAGGAGAGGAACAGACTCTATGGTTTTCAATTACATAGCATCACTGGGAGAATACTGGTGTGAAAAAGATGTTTGTTTGTTTGCTTTTCCCAGGAACAGCTGGGGAGTTAATGAAAAAAATGCTATGTAATTACCCAAATACCACCCAGTTTACTTTTTTCCTCTCATTTGATTTTTGGGCTCAGCTCTCTATTAATCTCTTCATCTCTCTCTATCACACCTTGGAGAACCTCAGGGTCTTCCCCTCTGTTTCCCTTGGTTTGCTTCCCCCCATCCCAGGACATTTTATCTCTCACTTCATCCTTAGGTAAGGGAAAGAGATGGCTGCATTTCAGATGCAGTAACAGATCATGTGGGCCTTGAATCAGAATACATTAAGGATCTCTGGTAGGTGCTACATACTGGTACATTATTCAACATTCTCATAGATTCATGATCTCATTAATGTGAATGCTCCCTTCACTGGTGCAGAACATAGACCTTTGCGGGAGGGGGTGTAAAGCAAGGACTTCCCTGAGCTTTCCCCCAATGCCCTCCAAATACCTGTAAAAAGTGACTCTAAACAAATTGTAGAGCTATAGAACCCACAAAATGACAGAGTGAAACAAATTCCCAGCCCAAGACTACCTAGAAAGTCAACAGGAAGGATCTTTCCCACCAGACATGGAAGAGAGCACAATTTGGTATGGGCCTCACTGGCACAAATGGCTGGAGCATGCCTCATGGATTGAATCACTGGCAGTTGTAGTAGTTTCCAGACTTTTCAACCCACAAACACCAAAAAAAGTCAGTAGGAAAACTCAGTGGGACCTGGGTGAAGGAGGAGTGCAAGGTCTGGCCAGGTGGGCCCCAGCCCCAGGGCGGGGTGGGTGATGACATCAGTGGAAGCAGCAGCAGCAGCAATAACAGCAGAGGCTGCTTCTGGAGCTCTGGGCCCACAGACAGTGGGGATTTGAGTGGCTGATACAAAATCCCTGAAGCCTAGGACAGTACATCCATTCCCATACCCACTCTCACTGGAAGTAGAGTTCTACCTTGACAAAGAGTTAGAAAGTCAAGTGTTTGTCTAGGAAGATAAATAAATATTGCCAAAGAACTCAAACTATAGAATTTTACTTTGGTGACAAGGAAGATCAGGGCGTACAATGAAAGGAGGACAGCAGAGTCAAAGCTCCTACGTCAAAAGCCTCCAAGAGGAATATGAATTGGTCCCAGGCCATGGAGGAGCTCAAAAAAGACTTTGAAAATCAAGTAAGAAAAGTAGAGGAAAAATTGGAAGAGAAATGAGAGTGATGAAAGAAAATCATGAAAAACGAGTCAACAGCTTGCTAAAGGAGACACAAAAAAATATGAAGAAAATAACACCTTAAAAATAGACTAACCCAAATGGCAAAAGATCAAAAAGTCAATGAGGAGAAGAATGCTTTGAAAAGCAGAATTGACCAAATGGAAAAGGAGGTCCAAAAGCTCACTGAATTGAATTTCTTCAAAATTAGAATGGAGCAAATGGAAGCTAATGACTTTACGAGAAATCAAGAAATTGTAAAATAGAACCAAAAGAATAAAAAATAGAAGACAATGTGAAACATGACTATTATGGTGGTGTTTTGCATCACTACACATGTATAACCTGCATTGAATTGTTTCCCTTCTCAATGGGGATGGGTGGGGAGGAAAAAAGGGAGAGAATTTGGAACTCAAAGTTTTAAAAATAAATGTTATTACATGCTACTACGAAATAAGATATACAGGTAATGGGGTATAGAAATCCATCTTGCCCTTTAAGAAAATAAAAGGGAAGGGGATAAGACGGAGGGAATGACAAAAGGGAGAGCAGACTGGGGGAAGCGGTAATCAGAACACATGGCATCTCAGGATGTGGGGGAGTGGAAAGATGGGGAGACAATATGGAACTCAAAATCTTGTGGAAATTAATGTTGAAAACTAAAAATAAATAAATAATAATTTTTTAAAAGAACATAGACCTTCTCTGTGAGTATTTTTCATGTCTTTCCATCAATCCTCCACAGGAGGTTTACCTAATGTGTGAGAAGCCTTCCTATAGGACTCTTAATATTTAGTGTAATTTATTGTCTCTCAAATCCTAAAGGATCATGGGTTTATTGTAAGGAATCTATGAATCCATATCCAGTAGAACATAAGTTCCTTGAGGGCAGAGACTGTTTTGTGATTTTTTGCCTTTGTGTCTTCAGCAAAATCTTTCATGTGCTGGGTATTTAATGCATGTTTATTGAATGTAACTGAATTAAATGCCAGCTAAACATGGCCGCTTTATCTATATTTGGCTTTAGCCAAATATGCAGCATGAATAATGCATCTTTCAAATGAATGCAGATGCTGTTGTGACTAATAAAATAGAAATTCACTTAAAAGTGTTATTGAATTTGTAGCAGCTTCCTGTAATTACATATTTTCTCAATCAATGGATAATAAGATAAAGTACTATTTGAGAATTTGCAAAATATTTTCTTGTTAAAAAGAGGCTGGTGCATTTGAGAGATAAGAGAATCAGTCATTTATTGGATAATAGGACAACTCATGAACTGTCTATTTGCTCTCATTCTTGCTAAACAACTGGTCCACGTTGCCTGATCCTATGCATACTTTATGAGATCTCATATACTTCATCAGTCAATTCATAACACCATCAATCTCTTCATTGTCCTTTGGGTTAACCAAAAACTTGATTCTTTGGAGAGCAGGCATTCCATGGTTCTCAAACATATAGCATCACCTGGAAAATATGAGTGCAAAAAAAATGACTGTTCATTTGTTTGTTTTCCCAGAGAAAAGCTTGAGAGTCAATGAAAGGGCTGTGAAATTTCCCAAATATGATCCAACTTATCCTCTTCTTATTCAGTTTTTGGGCCCAGTCTTTTGTCCATCTGTAATGCCTGTCCCCAATGTTCACACGGACTATTTGTACCCAACCTGTTGTAGAACATTCTGAGTTCGTATTGGTCCAATCAGCCACAATTGGACACATTGAAATGTGACCAATGTAATGATGCCATTTTGGTCCTCTTTGAGAATGAAGGACAACAACCAACCAACCAACCACTCCAATATATGTACAGATGGACTAATTCAATGGACTTTCTATCCAACTGTATGCCATAATCCAGGAAATATATTTTCTTCATCCACTGGGTTTTGCCTGCGTGGATTGCTAGGCTAATCCCTTTTGGGCAGCTGAGGAGTTCATGATGGAGACCCTATCAAATTTTGAGACTTGATGTAATCAGCATAATATCATTTGCAAACAGAATCATCTAGAGAACTTCACCATCTGTAAAAATCCTTGTTCCATATGGATTCTACCCAGGATATTCTCTGAGTGTATATTTCCTTGTCTTCTGCCTTTATAAATACTGATAATCAGAGCACTGTTGGGCATTGGAATCTCTGTGCTTGCATCTTTCAAGGAACCTTGAACATCTTAAGGTGTGTAGAAGGACACCTTGATGGAAGAAAGCCCTTGTTCAATCAAATGTTTTCTGTTTGCTTGTTTGTTTTGGTAGTCAATCCACAACAGAATTGTTCAGTTATTCTGAACACTTGTCAGTCAATCTTGTGACTGTGAAGACTGGGTTTGTGAAAACTTACTTGCTTTCCCTTGTTGTACAAGTACACCATTCTTATGATTTTGTAGAGGTTAAATGGAGGCATATAGGTCTGTGGTTGCTGGTATCTTTTCAATTGCTTTTCAGGGATAATAATAGCATCTGTAATCTTTTCCATTCTCTTACAACATTTCCTTTAGAATGTCATGAAAACTGATCCCTGACTTGGGGTAAAATTGTAAGATCAAAGGAGGAAAAGGAAACGTATAACTCTACTCATTTTGTAATTTATTCTTAATAGCACACATAATCTGTTCTTTGTTCTGAAAGCTTTATTTTAGTTAAAAGCCAAAAATATTCTGATCTATATAATAATTTTTAGCCTAAACTTCTTCATTTTATTTTTTAATCTTAAATACATAAATGTTATTGAAATTTTTTGTTCCTACACCACAGCAGTGATGCTTCCCTCCTCCACTGTATTATACTTCTTTGTATCTGTTCTACACCCCTCCCCCAACCTCATCTCTCCCTACACTGGGCTAACATAATGCTTGGCACATAGTGTGGAAATACTGGAAGAATCTATGGTTTTGTTAGCATAGGGTCTTCCCAGCATAGGAGCTCCCTCTATCAATGCAGGTGGGATTCTGCTCATAATCTAAAAAGCTCTGTAAAGATTGAATGACTTACCCAAGGTCGCACAGTTAGTGTTAGAGGCAAAATTTTCTTGCTCCAAGCTAAGAACTATACCATACTATCGTAACTGACACGCATTAGCATTTGATCAGAATTTATTGAATTAGTCAATCACTGTGAGAGTTGAAACAAGAATAGATGTGAATGAGCAACTGAGATCCTTGGAGTGAAGTAAGAGAGAAGGTTGGATCTTGTAGTGGAGCCATTATGGAAACTGCTAAGTCACTGGTGCCAGTTAACTGTCAAGTCTAAGCTTCTGCTTCTCTTGAGTGACTCATGATCATCTCTGCCCAATTAAACTTTGCTCTTTTGAAAATCTCTGGGACCTTCTCTTTTATCTAAAGTATTAATTGAAAAAGGAAACTTATAGGCAATGAGGAAATTCCATGAGCTCATTTGAGCCATGATAGTCCCCTGAAGAGGCTTCCAGTATTTCAGCTATATTCTTGACCAGGGCTTAAATTGAGTAGCATCTTACATTCGTTATTTTTGTCTCTTCCAGGGAATCTTCAATATGTCTTTTTGAAAAAATGGTATGGCAATCTCCTCTCATATGTTGCTAAATGAATCTCCTTTCCTCCAGGAGCATAATTTACATGCCTGCACTAACTCTCTCATGGATTTACTGAATAAATGCTGGTGGGAAGGCAATGTATGTGTTGGATAAAATACTGGCCTTGGAATCAGAAAGATCAGAGTTCAAATATAGCTTCAGATGCTTACTGTGTGATTCTAGGTTAGTTACTTAACTGAGTTGTCTCCTCCATAAAATGAGTTTTTATTCATTTATTCATTATTTAATTCATTTATTCATATACTCACAGCCTTTACTTCACGGGGCTGTTGTTTGGATCAGATGAAATAAAGTACTTTGTACATACTGCAGCACTATATAAATATCAGCTCTCATGGCTTTATTTGGTTCAGGAAGAAGGGGGAAACCGCTGGCTGAGAAAGGACTAGACTCCAAGGGCTCTTAACTGAGTTTGTGGAGTGGACCCCTTGGGCAGTGAGTGAAGTCTGTGGACCAATTCTCTCATCCATCAAAGATCTATCGAAGAAAACACAGAATTATAAAGGAAAGCAATTCTCTCAACGGGGTTATTTTTGGTTTGCTCCTTCTCCCAGCTCAGTTCCTGACTTTGGGCTTGTTTTAGAGCTGGGTTCTGTGTCACACCTATTTCTGCTTTTGGGGAGATCCTGAGTGTCATGGTATTCTTAGATCTCAGGGACAGGTTGGAGACCAGCAAGATTTCAATGGTCTCAGAGTGGTCTGATCCAGAACAAAGCCTGGTCTGAACTCTGCAAGTTCCTGATGTGGGCTTGGATCTAAGCAAGAGTAGACTGCTGTTAGCCCCAGTCAGCCTGCTGGAAAGCTCTGTTGGGTTAGAGTGGCAGAATTGTAGGCTCCCCTTTGGTTTAATGGGGATTCCTGC
The DNA here is from genome assembly GCF_028372415.1 of Notamacropus eugenii. Classification (NCBI taxonomy): domain Eukaryota; kingdom Metazoa; phylum Chordata; class Mammalia; order Diprotodontia; family Macropodidae; genus Notamacropus; species Notamacropus eugenii. The sequence goes on from NC_092872.1 coordinate 715,657,951, forward strand.
CCTGGTTAATTCCTCTGCAGGCTGGGCTAGATGCCCCACTCTGGGTCTGAGGTCTGAGCTACACTGCTGTTGCTGCTGCTGTTTTCTGAATTTCCTCCTTTCTCCATACACCTCCCAAGGTGTCTCTACCCAGGAAACTACTCTTCTGGGTAGGTTCCCTTCTCAATCCACCCTAGACTTGTCACCCAGAACTAGGGGACAAAATTGCCAATTGGCACTGTTCTCCATAAAGTATCCCTCTATGGGTCTGGCACAAGCCCCCGTGTGGTCTGAGATCTCCTATTGTCCTAGTGCACAGCTTCTTTCTGGATGATGCTGGAGTGCTCCTAAGCAGACTCATCCCCAGTGTGTGCAGACAGCCCTTTCTGTGGCTCTTTGCCTACGTGGGTGAGGCAAAGGACTAGTGGTGACTTTTTACGGATTTCCTTCTCAGAATTCAGTCTAGTACATTTTCTAGATTTGTTTAGAGTAGTTTTGTAGATGGAGCTCATCACATTGTTTCCCACCATTCTGCTTTCCTGGCTCTGTGTTCTTGGAAACCAATTATAGTGAAAAACAGTTTTCAAAATATTTTTTAAAAAGAGTTTACAGTCCAGGTAAAGAGACCCCAGAACAGCCAAGAGGCAGAGTGATGACAGTGTTGGATTTGGAGTGGGGGGGAACCCGAGTTCAAATTCTACTTCGGACACTTCACTAGATGGGCAAGTCCCTTTAAGCCCACTCCACCTGTTTCCTTATCTGCAAAATGGTGTAACAATAGCACCATTAGAGCTGTTGTGAGGATCAAATGAGACAACTTGTAAAACAATTGTGAGACTTACAGATTTGTATAAAGTTAGTTATTATTTAAATCCATATAATTAAAAAGGAAATCAAGTATACTGAAATATATTTATCAAAATATTTTTTTTTATTTTGTAATGTTTAACAATCACTGCCATACAATTGTGATTTTATCCCCCCCACCTACCCCCCCACTCCCCCCTTCCCTCCCCACGACTGCATACAATTCTGTATAGATTCTACATATACTTTCCTATTGAGTATATTTTCACTATAGTCATGCTATGTAGTCAGACTAAGATAAATGAAAGAATCCGTATAACAAATCAGATCATGATACACAAACACATACACATACACAAACATGATCTGCTACAATATGTGAGTGACTTCCATATTTCTCTCTCTGAGTGTGGCAGGCATTTTGCCTTGAGATCCTCCATTGGGATTTTTTTTTTTTTTGGTAAGAAGTTCTTGTGTTATTACACAAATCTAAGTCTACCAGAAAAAACTCTCACACACTGTGGTCGTTGCTGTGCATAAAGTTCTCCTGGTTCTGCTCCTTTCACTCAGCATCAGGTCATATAAGTCCTTCCAGGCCTCTCTGAAGTCTTCTTGTTCATCATTTCTTATGGCACAATAGTACTCCATTACATTCATATACCATAATTTATTCAGCCATTCCCCAATTGATGGACATCCCCTTGACTTCCAGTTTTTGGCAACTACATAGAGTGCTGCTATAAATATTTTTGTACATGTGGGACCCTTTCCCATTTTTATGATCTCTTGGGGATATAGTCCTAGTAGCGATATTGCTGGGTCAAAGGGTATGCACATTTTTGTAGCCCTTTGGGCATAGTTCCAAATTGCTCTCCAGAATGGTTGGATGCGCTTGCAGCTCCACCAACGATGAATTAGTGTTCCAACTTTCCCACATCCTCTCCAGCATTTATCATTTTCTTGTTCTGTCATGTTTGCCAATCTTATAGGTGTGATGTGGTACCTCAGAGTTGTTTTATCAAAATATTTTTTAAAACAAATGCATAGTTCCCAAGTTAAGAACCTTAGAAGGTTCTAGCATCTGCCTCATTCACCATGAAAACTGTACATCTGCTTTGATTGGCTTCCCGCCCCTTTCCAGTCTTCTTCCATCTTGAACCTCGCCTCCCTCCCCACACCCCATTCGCCATAGTTTGTAATCTAGCACATCTTTGCTATTCCTCCAACAAGACACTCCGTCTCTTGACTTTGGGCATTTTCTTTTTGAGAATTAAAAGGAATCTATTATAAGTATATTAAGGTAGTAGCAACATATTGATGGTCAGATCACTGGAGATCAGTGACAGCTTCAAGTTGGGGCCAGCTTTTATTGGGAAACTTTCATTAGAAAGCTGATTCACGTAGGTCAATGTCAGCAAAAGAGGTTGGGCCTTTGCATCTCAGTTCCACCCAAGGTAGCAAAGTTTGTGCAATTTCCAGGTGAGAGTAACAACACAGGCTGGGGTTTGTGACAAAGAGCAGCTAATGTAAAAAGCTGCAGACTCCTTGATGCCTTTTTTTAAGTCGGGGCATTTTCAAAGGCCAGTTATCCCCTATGTCTGGATTCTCTTCCTCACCTCTACCTCCAGGCTTCCCTGGCGGTTTCCAAGTCCCAGCCAAAGCCCTACCTTCTTTATGAAATCTTTCCCAATCTCCCTCTAGTGCCTTCTCTCTGGTGATTAGCTCCAAGTTATCTGGTATATAGTTTGTTTTATTTGCACGTGGTCTCCCCCTCCCATTCTCCCCATTAGGTTGTGAGCTCTTTAAGAACAGGGATTGTCTTTTGCCATTTTTTGCATCCTCAGTGTTCAGCACAGTGCCTGGCTCATACTGAGTGCTGAATAAATGTTTCTTGATGGACTCTCCTTAACATCACCAGAACTGGATTCCCATAAGGCAAGAATAGTCTGAGACCCATGAGACTCTGGAGCTGGCCTGAGAACATATCCGGGTAGCAAAGAAAACAAGGCTCTTTGTTTCCTTAGTTCTCTCCCCAGGGCCTGGGGAAAACCTGGATTTGAGTGTTGGGATGTTGTTTACACATAGGTTGAAAAAAGGAATGACTAGTCTCAAGGACTAATGAGGGTTATCATTTCAAATCAATGCTTTTAAGCACAGATTGAACTAATGAAAATGTAATTTCAATTAGTTATAATTGCCTCCTTGAACTCCTACTGAATCTTTCTGAGTCCTCTATTTCGAATTAAAATCAAATTACTTCCCACTTTCAAACCTGGGCTGTAGCTTTGGAGAAGGCTGGAGCAGGACTCCTGGGCTCCAGCCAGGCTCCGGCTCTGCTGGACCTTCTCTTGGCTTCACTTACTTCATTCTCCATCAGTTCTTGTGAGTCTTCCTATGCTTTTCTTTGTCTTCATATTTGTCATTTTTTCAGCACAGTGATCTTCCACTGAATGACAGCCCTTCGGGTGTATAAAAACTATCTTGTCCCAGTTGGGTCTTCTTCTTTTAAGGCTAGAGTTGTTTGTGATCCAGGCTTTTTAGATCAGGGAACAGGAAATCATCTCCAGTTGCCCTGATCTATGTTTTGTCACTGGACTTTGATAACTCTGGAGGAGAGAGTGAGGCTGATGACTGGGCACAGCCCTGCCTCACTTAAATCCAATTCATTTATAAGTCAAGACATCACCCTTCTGATGTCATTGGTCCTTTTTAGGATAAACAGCATGTAGTAGTAGTTGCCCCACTGGGGACCCAACTGGCCAGTTCCAGTTGAGTAACGCTGCTGCTCCTTCCTTCCTTCCTTCCTTCCTTCCTTCCTTCCTTCCTTCCTTCCTTCCTTCCTTCCTTCCTTCCTTCCTTCCTTCCTTCCTTCCTTCTCTCCCTCTCTTTATATAGGGAATCATACCCTTATCTGTGGGTGCTCTGCCCAAAGCAATATAAAATTTGATCACTTAAACCTCACAAAATGTCTTGGGGTCTAGATTTTTTTCTCCTCTCTATTTATTCTATCTTTAAAAAAAAATTGGGACAATTAACTGTCCCATATAGTTTTATTTATGATTTCTTGAAATTGAGCTCTGGAAAACCAGGCATTGATAAGCCCTTTGGGATTCAAATAGAGCTATTTGACTATAGGGGTGTAGGGTATGTTCAGGGAGGACCAGTACCTTTGGTGTGATGGTTCTCAAGCCCTTTTCAGGGTTCTTTCCACCTTTGGTGTCCATCTGTTCCACCCAACTCTCATCTGTAGTGCCAAGAAGCTGCAGCATGTGTAGCAGCCACACCCTGGTAAACCGTTTCAGCAGATGGGTCAAATTAGGCTGAGGGTAACCAAGAGGTCTCAAACCCATTGGTGAGTTAGGGGAGTGTCTACCCCAAGCATGTGAAGACTTCCCCTGGTGGAATGGGTGAATGAGAACAATTTGTTTCAATGGCCATGAAGGCTGCTGAAGCAGGCGATGTGGAGCATTTAGAGCTTCATTAGACACCAAAGATGCCAAGGTCATCCACTGCATTCTGAGCCATCGCCAGTCATCTTGACTCTGTCCTGCCACTGGACTATGATGATTCTGGAGGAAAGTGAGGCTGATCACTTCGTGCAACTCCACCTCACTTAAATCCAATTTACACAGGAATCAAAAGACCAAAAAAAAAAAAAGACTTGAATATGCCTTAAACCCAAATCACTCTGGCTCTCACTGGTTGGCTAATAATAGTTCTCCACCCAAGCCTCACTTGGTCATTGTTTAGGTTTTTGATGGTTCAGAGCGAGTGTAAATTGCAATTGTTACTGGTTTGGCCAGAAATCCTCAGGGTCTTCCCCTCCCAGATTGATTTTCTTTTTTTGAGTAGACAAACTAGGCCATCTTTTTCCTCCTTTCTTAGCTTAAAAAGGTCAAGGTCTCCCTTTGAGTCTGGAACCATCTCCAGTTGTACTGACATCTCATCACTGGTTTCCAGTGACTCTGGAGGACAGAGTGAGGCCAGGGACTTTGCACAGACCTGCCTCACTTCAATCCAATTCACTTTCAAGTCAAGACATTTCCCTCCTGATGTCGAGTCCTCTCCAATCGAAGGATGAACAACAACAACCTTCCATTACACTCACATACCATGGTTTGTTTAGCCATTTCCCAATGTTGTTTCGTTTTTTACTGCTACAAAAAGTGCTGCGTTGGAGTCTTTCTTTTCTTTTCTTTTTTGAACTAATGACTTCCTTGGGGTACCTGCCTAGGAGTGGAATCTCTGGATCAAAAGATATGTACGTTTCAGCCACTTGATTTGCAGAATGCTGTATTTTTAAATATGAACAAAGAGGGAAAGAAGAGAAGACTTGATTTTCGGTCTATTTGAATTTTGCCTATTTAGAACTGGAAGGGATGTTCAAATAAGTGCTGGACTTGGAATTTGGAGAAGTGGGCTAAAATCCTGCCTCAGACGTTAGCCATGTGATCATGGCCATCATTTAGCCTTAGGGTCTCAGTTCTTTATCTGTAAAATGTACAGAATAATGTCCAACCTCCTAGAGATATCATGAGCTCTGTTGCTTGGTTACTAACAGTAGTGGCACTGATTTGGGGTTTTCTTCCTTATTCATAAAAAGAGGAAGTTGGATTAGATAATTAATTCTCCAGGGTCCCTTGGGAATGTTCTGCAAACACTAAAGCATTCTACTAACACGCATTAGTATTGTCCTGATTATTTACAGATGTAAAGACTTGGGGGGGGGGGGGAAGAGTACCCAAAGACTTTATTACATGTACAAACAGAGTTCATCAGTCACAAGTTACTGAACATTCACTATGTTCAGATCCTGGGTTACTTCGTATACTTTATATCTTAGAGATACAAAGAAAGGCAAAAGAGTCCCTGTTCCAGGAGCTCACTTTCTAATTGAGACATTTTAAAAAACCATCCACAGAAGATACAGATGTATGTGTATGTGTGTATATGTGTGTGCATATATTGAGAAATATGATAGATATGTCCTACAATAGGGTTCTCCTGTAGTGTTTGATACTCTACGGATTATAGATTTAGGCTGAAAGGGACTTTAGAGGTCACCTAATCTGCTCCTTTCATTCTGCAGATTAGCAGATTGAGGCCCAGAGAGGTTGGGACTTGCCCAAGGTCACAAAGCTAGTAAGTTGGGATTTGAACCCGATCCCCTGGCTCTGATATTTAATTTTTCCACTCCCCCTCAGGCAGGTCTCAACAGGTAGAGGAAATGGTGCACGCCTTTAGAATTGTGACTATTGCATGTGCCTCTGCAGGCAAAAGAAATTAGGAGTTCTAATGCCTGTTTGGGTTCTATTTTTATTAAAATCACTATTAACCTGTTTCAGAGCAATTAACTTGTCAGGGTAGCTGAGAGTGGAGTGGAGTACTGCAGTGGAACAGAAGATGCTTTTCTGAGAACTCACACTTTGAGGCTCAGAGAATTTCCTGAATCCTTTCCAAGAGTCACGGTTTGTGGGTGTGGGTGCTCCCTCCACCATCACAGATTACTTCTCTGCCATACCACCCACAACCTGCTGCCAATCCTCCTGGGGGTGAGGGGCCCACGACTCAAGAGCAGGGTCATCCCCTCCCAGGAAGGCATCCCAGAAGGGGCCATGGAGATCACCTACTATAACCTAGGGTTTAGCCAGTTCTGAAAACACACACTCAAGGGAGGTCTAAGGCCCTCCAGCCCCCAAGTGGGAGATCTCTGCTGATTCCAAGACTAGTGCTCGTTCAAGAGAATGGCTCCTTCAGAGATCTTTCTTTCAAATAAATTGCTGTGTTACAAGAATGATTAATGTGATGAACTCAGAGAAAGCCAGGAAGGGAAATGACTATCATAATGTGGAGTGAAGTAAGCACAAGAAATAAAACCACAAAAAAGTGAAGACTGAAGATGCCAGTACTAGGTGCTGCAAAATCCTAATGGCCTACCTAATGGGCAGACCCAAGGAGGAGACAGGAAAATGAACTTCCCCTCTTCTTGGCAGAAATGGGTGACCATGGGTAGGGAACACTGCACAGACTGTCACGTTCTTTGGATATATCAGCTACTTTTGCTGAGCTGTTCTCTCTCTTCCCCTTTTAAAATTGTTTGCTATAAGACATAGGTCCTTTACCTTTTTTGGTGCCACAGACTCCATCTCTGAAGAATATTTTATAATTCACAAAACCAGGCATGGTTTTTCACTCCTGCAATCTTTTGTTTCACCATCTGAGGCTGGTGGATCTCTTCAGTGCAAGAGTTTTGAGCTGCAGTAGATTTGAAACCAATTAAGTATACTAAGTCTGGCACCAATATGGTGAGCCCTTGGAAAGATGGGAGAAGCACCAGCCAGACCAAGCTGGAGTGAAGTGGCCTAGGTCAGAAGACACAGAGCAACTTAAAGATTCCCTACTGATCAGCAGTGGAATCAGCCCGACTGAGATGAGGACACCCAGTCTTCAATCAATAAATAAATGTACAAATAAGTCAACAAATAAATAAAAAACTCACAAAATTAAATACATAGGACTGCAAATAAAACCAATTATACTGAAATGGAGTTGTCAAAACATTTTACAAAACAAGTTCATGAGCCCTGGGTTAAGAACCCAGCAAAGGGACGGCTTTCTGAGATAGGTATAATGGAAGGATATGCTGGAAAGTAAAAGCAATGTTAAAACAAAATGTCAATAAAATTTTATTTTAAAAAAGGAAATATATTGAAGAAGGCTTTTAAAAAAGGATCTCTCAACAGCCGAAGATTAAAGCATGTTTTCAACTCGCATGTAGCAACATTTTCCACATCTCTTTTTAAGTTTGCTGGAGACCATAAAATGTTAGCACTGAAAGGGTCTTTAAGACATGAAATCATAGTACACCAGAGCTAGGAAGGACCTTTCAGGTCATCTTGTCTAATCCCCTCATTTTATAGCTAATAAAACTGAACCCAGAAGGAAGTAACCTGCCTAGGGTCACACTCCAGTTTTTAGAAGAGAGGTCTACTTTCCCCATAATTTCTTTTATACAGTTTAACAACTCTCAACCTGTTTAACACCTCAAGTTTGCTGCAGAACCAATTTTAAAGAAAATAGTTATCACCTGTATATAGAATTGAAGTTTTAAGATCTTCTATTACAGTAAGGGTGAGAATTTTCATCTAGCAGCTTTTCAGAATAATGTGCTTTTCTTAAGTTCTGTGCATGGAAATCAGTTCTGGATTTGATCTAGGATGCTGTGTACAGCTAGGATAATTATTCCTCATCTCAATACTGAGCTTGCAAACATAGCTTATCTGTACCTGGAGACTCTGACATCTGGGAAAGGAATCTTTTAAGTCCCGATCAAAAATGAAAGGGATAAAATCCAATCTTGCTGGAGAGCCAGCATGTAATACTGTTTAAGAAATGAAACTCTTGCCCTCTCTTACCAGTCACAGAAACCCTTGCCTGCTCCAGATGGCCCCATGGAAAGGGTTATCTACAAAACAGGACTAACACATGATGTCATTTTTGTTTTCCAGACTAGGCACATGGTGGAGTTAGGAGGCAGAGGAGGGGAGTTTGAAGGGGCGCTGAAGCTACAAGAGCTGAAGCTACAGATTAAACCTATTGTCCTCAAGGCTAAAGGACCACAACGTGTTCTGCCAATTTAGATACAAAAATTATGCATGCCAGTGACCCTATGGGTAGGGTGCCAAGGCAAAAATAAACCACCCCTCTTTTTAGCAAAGCAACTTATGAATCTTGGGAATCTGCCTGAATGACCAATGACATAAGTAAAGGGTTTGAGAAAAAGAAAAGGCATATCTATTTATATGTGTGCATGTCTACAGTGATTTTAAAAATATGTATATTGTGCACACGTGTGCCATTTTGGCCAACTACCTGTGATCATTTGCCACAAGATACGAACAAAAGGGACATGATGAAATGTTTAGAGTTTTATTCCTTTTGTTCCTCAATAAAACAGAAACGTGGCTTGGGATGAAGGATATCGGGAAAGGTGTTAGTTCTCTGCTTATGCCAGTCTCTGATGCCTTTAAAGTCTGAGAAGAAAATACAGAATCGCTGAACAAAGAGGTCCTTGAAAGCCGGTTGCCAGATGTAACTGTTAGTGATGATGAGGGCCTGAAAATACATCTTTTCCTCTCCCTCTTCTTCTAGCTACTTTATATAATACCAATGTGTTTGAAGTTACAATGAGACCATATATTAATCATTAACTCTGAAGCTAAACTGCCTGCTTCCCTCCACCACACACACACACACACACACACACACACACACACACACACACATTTGTGATAAGGAGGTGCAGCATTTTGGCTGGATCTCTTCCCTTTGGCAGCAGCAGCAGCAGCAGAGCATTATACCCCCTGGCACTATTAAAAATTTCATTCATTAAAAGAAGAAAATAGGATTTTCCTTAAAGAAATTAGCTCAGTGAAATCCAGGGATGACAGGAAGCAGTAAGGCTCCATGGCCATGACCCATGAGACATCGTTAGAGTATCCTAAATAATTCTCCAAATGCTTTTCAATTTTATTGATTTTCATATATACCTTGTTAAAAATGAAGAGTCAAGAATATGTTTTCACAGCACTGATGGCTCGACTCCTCTTCTCCTCTCTGGCTAAATCAGGGAGGTGGCTTTGAGATCGCCTTGGTCTTGAAACCAATTGAAATCCTAAGCCCAGAAAAGAGACTGTAGGCTAAAAGCTGAAGAAAATATTTTTTCTGGCTTGCCAGTCACACCAGCCTTGGAGAGTCTTTGGGCCCTTATTTTAAAAGAAATGGTATGTGTTGTTTTCCTTGAGAAAGAAAAAGGTGAAAGTCAAAAGTCAACATGGAAAAAGACTGTGTGCCTTTAAGCAGTAAAAGAAAAAAAAGGTTCTGTTTCTGAACTCAGGAGATAGCTGCGTGCCAAGGCCTCTGGGTAACATTAAGATAGCATCATTGGCTGGGAACAAATGTTTTCATCTCTCCCCTTTTATGTATTTGGCAATACTTGTAACACCAAGTCCCTCGTTGCTTTTCCTTTGTTCAGTTTTCCTTATGCCTCAGAATTGATCCCTCACACCTTCCCTCCTTTAACTCATAGCCCTTGGCATCTGGCTCGAGTTCTTGTGGCCTCAGAGGTTACATTTCCATATTCCCCCTCCTCTCGCTCATAGCTTATTTCCCAGAATCCTGAAGCAAAGAGGAATCATGGGGACAAGGAATAATGTCATCCAGATCCTTTGATTTCTAAGTTGGGATGGTTCCAGGGGTGGGGAACCTTTAGCCTTGAGTCCACATGTGACCCTCTAGGTCCTCAAGTGTGGTCCGACTAAATCCAAATAGATACAAAGTTGTACTTGGGGACCTAGAGGGCTGTATGTGGCCTCCCGACCACTGGTTCCCCATCCCTGGTTAAGCTATTCTAGGTGGAATGTGTATAAAAAGCCTCCCTTGTTTCTTTGTGTGCCCTTTATGGAATCTGAAACAGCAGCCTAGCTAGGCACTATTTTCAGAGCTGTGCTAACACTTGTTAATAATGTTGGTGACTGGGAGACATGTTCATTTCAAACTCTTTTAGATACAAGGAAAAATCACTACCATTTGCCAGAAGGGAGGAGGAGAAAGCAACCACAAATCACTGTTATCAGAATGAAATGCTGCTCAAGGTTTTAAATGAAATTCAAGTGCCCCCTTTTGAGTGGCCGCTACTACCCCAGCTCTGGCATCCATCAGCTAGACAAGTGGTTAGAATTCCAAATGAAACACAACCAATCTTCTCTTGTCTGATGAGCTTATTGGCCTTTTGCTCCAGTGGATAACTATAACTGACATTAATGGTCATGACCCCCATTTCCTCTAGCCCACAGAATTTCATCCTTCCATACTGCCTTATGTTACTGACTTGTAATCTAAATTTGGCCGTTAGGATTTTGTGCAGTGGGACTAAGATCTCCTAGGGTAAAGTCTTGCAAGGAAAGTATTGTAAAATCGGAGGCTTACTTGTTTTCTTGAAGCTGGTAATTTTCATTGCATTGGGGCTGATCTCTGAATGGCTGAAAAGGAAAAGATTCCCCTGGCTTCGAGATAACACCAAAGTGGTAACTTTGCTCGTAGGTGTTCTTCCCAGAGGACAGACTGAGGCAACAGTAACAGACACAGAAACGAGGGAGAAACTGCAAACAGAAACATATGTATTTTATAAAAGGAAGACTCCTTTTTGGCTTTGTTTACAGACTGTTGGTGGCTTTTTTTTAAGTACATGGAGCCTCCCACAGCTACCAGGCAGAAAAGCAAAACAGTGGAAAAACCAACAAAAAGATTGAAATAAGCTTAGAGAAAAGAACAGGTGTCCACTTTGATTAATCATTCACTACCAATAGCTTGGGGTGACTGAAGCTCTGTTGACTTTCCCTCCAGCAGAGGACACCTTTTTAATTCCCTCCGGAGAAGCTGTTTGCATTAATGAAGAATGAAAAACAGGAGTTAACAAACAGTTCAGTTTTTGAAGCCCTGAGTTTACAACTGAGTGGGATAGGTTTAGTGAAGACTTCTCAGATTGTGGTTCTTCTCCCAGGGGTGAGGTGGGGCCTAGAGGCTCAAGGTTACAATATTTTTAGAATAGAATAGTTCCATATAAGGATATAAAACTGTGTAGTGTATTAGGGTCTCAATGATTGGACAAAACTCACATAATTCCTCGATGTCTTCATTTCAAAAAGGATTGGTTAGATTTCGTGTCTAGAATGTAAGATCATATTCTCAGCTAATGAGGATAATGGTCAGTTGGGGGAGGAGGGACTTGCGTTAGGGTCTATATAAATCACTGCCCTTTTCTTTGTCTTCGGCTTTCCTACTCCTACAGGTTATCCCCGCTTCTCGAGAATCGAATAAATCACTTTTCTGTCATCACTTTGAGAGGCTTCTGAGTAATTGATTTATGCAGGGACCTGAGCCATCCCACACACAACTTTAATCATTTCATTCCCTACTTTTAATTGTCCATGTGGAAGGTCTGAGTTTAACTCTGCTAGTCAAGTTATTATCACAGATAAACCATGATCATGATGTTCTGCATTAACGCTGATCTTTAAGTCAAAATATTCCAGTTTCCAGAAATATAACTACAACTCCCAAACCAGAAAACTTCAGTTTTCCTTGTTATGGTTAACGTCATCGTGGTCAACAAACGTTCATTGCTGAGTGTGGAAGATAAGCAACGTGCACAGGGCAGTGGAAAGGGTGGAAGCAAGGGCGACATGCAATCAACAATGAATCCTGGGGCAGGGAGGGAACCAACATTTATGAAGTGCTGTGTATGTGCTAGTACTGCGCCGAGGGCTTTACAAACATTTGCCCATTTGGTCCTGCAGGGGGGGCTATCAGCCCCCTCATGATATGTTGAGAGGACTCCAAGTTTTCCACCAGTGGCTAACTTTTGGGAGAACATGGCAGAGAGTCATATTGGAAGTGTAGGCTCAGAGGGAACTCTCAAATTAATGCCATCCCAGAAATCTTACTTCCCACTCTGATTCCATCATGCTTCTCTCATGGTGAACTAGGAGATTTGCAGGTGCATACTTAACTCAATAAACCAGAGCTTGTTTGTAAAGGAGGTTAGATTTCAAAGGGTGGGAGCAACCAATTTGCCATAGAGATATTAAACAGATCAATGCTCTCTCGTGCCATCTCACCCATGAGTAAATTAACTCAACCATGTGCTCCTAACTGTGCACCTTCACTACTGCCCTATCAGGGGCCATGTTCTGTAGGGAATACTGACCGGCACACACATTGTGGCACAGTCACGTTCCAATTACCTGCATAATTAAAGTATTTAATTTTAAAATAATATTCAACTCCCTTCTTGGTTTCAGCAGCAATTTGGAATTTAAGTCAATTGGATGACTTTGCCTCTTGGATGGGACTAAAAGTTAATATAAAAGACAGGCTATGGAGTGCAGTTTGGCTGGAGCTGGGGAAAGTTTACAGATGACAAAAGGATTGTAATGACAGTGTGTTTACAAGCTTATTACAAATGTTAAAAACTGACCGTTAAAAATGTGAAAAGCTATGGATAAAAGCAGTATAGGCATCCCTACCCATTCTAGGGACAGGGTCCTGGTACAATTAAAAAACTGAAGAGTGAAAAACATTGTAGCAATTCAGAAACTGATGCTGAACACAAGTGGTTGTAGGGATTGCTTGCTCCGGGTATTGCATGTTGTGGTGACTCCCTGGTCTAGTTTTTGAGCCAAAAATATCCAGTTTCAGCCCCATCAGCACAGTCTATTTCTCACTACAACAAATAGAACACCTGCCCCTCCTGAGTGGTGGAAGGCAGAAAAGCAGAGGCAGAAAAGGGGACTGGGTGGGGGTTATTGTTCAATGGGGTAAAAGACCAAATCCTCCGATAATTCTCTGAGCATGAAAATACACAGCACTGTGGTTAGGCAATAATAGTCTTCTTGGGGCAGGAATGGGGGTCATTTATTCAGTCCTAAAATCAAACTTGTAAAAAGATCAGCTTGGTTCTAAAAGACAAAGGCATATTCACAACACTCCAATTCTGACCTGCAACTTAGCATGGAATTTCAAAATCTGGATGCTCAAATTTCTTTTTACGTTGGAAAACTCTGGGATCATTCCTCATCTAGGATTCTAGGTGATAAAGGTTAGCTAGTTCTGGTACCATTCTAGTGTATTCAGGGACAGGTCAGTCTTGTTCAGGTGGGGTGAGAGATGGGGGACATGGGGGATGTTTCTGACAGTCTCTTCAGGGGGAGTTTCTCTCCATACTGAAAACAACTGTCTTCCATACTGAAAACTAACCTGGGACAATAGGTAATCATGGTGAGCTGTTTACTGGGGGGAGTGTAAGAAGAGAGGCACAAGGTCTCTCCACACTGAACATTTGTTAGGGTGAGCTTTTTCAATAAAGCTCTTTGTTCTAGTTTGATTCCCAGATGTAATCAAGACTGGTAAAAACGCCTTTTAACAACTATTTTGCCACTATCAAATGACTTTGTGACATCTTTCTAAAAAGAGAATGGAATAAATAGGAGGGTGCTCTAAAAGCCTCTTGGATTCAAAAGAAGCGGATATGGGCATCGCCCCTTTAGGAGGCTGACATTTAGCTGAATTCAAGCCTGAAAAACCTCTCCTTGCAGCATATAAAGTAATATTGCTAATTGAAAAAAAAAAATCCCATTTCTCTGTTTCTCCCCTTACTCTTTTTAGTTACCATTCTAATGATCATGGAAATCAAATAAGCAATAAGAGATCTCTCCAAGCTAGAAAAGTCAGGCATGTTGGTGGTATTGCCTTTCTTTCAATAAAATGAGGAATGCAAGAAAATTACCTTCAGGCACCTGCATTGAGTTCTTCCAACATAGGTATGATTTGTACCCATCCACAGCTGTACCTTCTGGACCTGGGGACTTGAGAGTATTTCAAACCCTTTGCACAAGTGCTTAGAATTCTAATTTGAATGCTATGCTAAGTAGTGTGAAACGTTAGGATCCTTACTCGGGAAGGCTTTTTGTTCAGGCATCCATGAAGGTTACTGCAAACTCTCAGAACAAGTAAATTTGTGCTGCCAAACAACTGAGAGATAACTCCCATGCTGTGGAAGGCCTGCATGGCTAACGTTTGTTCCCTCCCAAACCATCTTTTCCCAACAGAACCATCCCACTCCAGAATGCATTTCAAAAAACAATTGATAAAATGGGAGAAGATGCTTTAAAAGATCAGTCAGTCTCATCTTTAGTAAACATCTAAAAGTGTCCCAGTTAGCCACCATGTCTTCAGGCTTTCAGCTTTCCAAGTCAGTGAATTTTCTCTTCTTGTAATTCTGAACCAGGCTAGAAGCTGTGATCTGAGAAGCTTGACCCTTCTCCCAGCTCTGAAAGTCATTCAATCCTTTCTGGCCTGTTTGAAACAAGCCCCGCTCCAGCTCATCCAGCCGAGCTACCAGGCCGGAGGTGTCTTCATTGTAGGCATTCTGAGAGGAGTCCATGATGCGCCGAAAACGGCCAATAAATGTCTAAGGGAGGAGGCAATCACAGTCATCGCTGAGCTAGATTGTGAAAAAAACCACTTCTACTTTTCACATGAATGTTAAACCACCCAAATGGAATGGAGGAAAAAGTGAATATTGCCTCAAACTCAGATCTACTTTCCTTGAGATTTCTGAGCTAATGACCAAGAGTCACCTACCCATAAAATTTTCAAGTAGAGATACATGAGATCTAATTAGTCCAAGTTTTTGCTTTTGTGCTTGGGAGCAGGACTTCAGCTTTAGGATGTAACCTTGCCTTTGCTGCTATCTTGTTAGGGGAATCATAGCATTTTGAATTACAAGGAGCCTTTCTGATCTGGCTCCTGACCCTAGCACTCTCAACTGAAACTGATCTTTCCAAACTTCCCAAGTTAAAGTCTTAAATCTGATGCTCTTTTCTCATTCTCCTCTCGACTTCTCTGTAGCACCTGACCCTCCTAAGATACATGCTCTCCTTCTGCTCTTTCCTGGGTCTTCTCCTCCTCCTTCTCAGTCTGCTTTGCTGGCTCCCTAAATGCGGAGTCCTCTTATCTTCTCTCTTCTCTCTCCTGATGACTTCATCAGCTTCTATGGATTTAACCATCATCTCTACTTAGATGAGCACTAGTTCTATATACCCAGTCCCAGTCTCTGTCCTGAGCTCTTGTCCCACACACTGCCTATGGACACATCAAAAATGGATGAACCATGGACATCTGGAACTCAACATGACCAAAACAGAACTCACTGTCTTTCCCTTACAAGTCTACCTATCTTCTGAACTGCCTTATTTCAGCGCTACGGAACTTCAGTGTTATCCTAGACTCCTCCCTCTCTCACCTCACATATCCAATCAATAATAATTGGTAGCATGTACATAGTACCTACTATGTGCCAGTAACTGTGCTAAACACTCCACAATATTATCTCCCTTGATCCCCATAACAAACCCATGAGGTAGGTGCTACATTATCCTCATTTTACTGAGGCAAACAGAAGTTAACTATTAGTCCCTACATAGCTAGTCAGTGTCTGAGATCTGACTTCAGATCTCCCTAACTCCAGGCCCAGTGCTCTATCCACTGTGCCACCTTGATTCCTGTAATCAGTTTCAGTACTGGACTGTTTACATCTCCATCTGTCACTCTTTAGAAATCCTGCACCTTGGTGTAGTCACCTGAACTATTACGATAACTTTCTAATTGGTCCCTCAGCTTTGAATCTCTCCACTCCCTATTCCAGGCTGCTGAAATCTGCAGATCCCTTATCATAATAATGTTTTTAAGTAACTGAAGGAAATGATAAATGCTAGTTAGAGGTTAGTGAAAATAAAGATGTAATTTTTCTTCTATTCAAGTGACACCCTAAAATTTATCCCTGCAGCCCTTCGGGCCTATGAACAACATCCCTCAAATAGCTGTCAAAGTGGTTTGTGTTCCTTAAATGTAGATCTGCCCACATCACTGTTACACTCAATAAACTTCCCAGGCTCCCTACTGCCTCGAGGATAAGATGCAAATTTTTCTGCTTTTCTTAAACTGCTCCTGACCTATCCTCTCAGCCTCCCTTTCCTGGCTCTGGTTCAGCTCAAATGGCCTTCTTTCTAATGCATGTAGGGGAGTGCATATGCACATACAAATGCAAACATACACACACATACACACACACACACACACTCTCTCCCCCCTCCCCCATTTCTGTGCCTTTGCAGTGGCCACCCCCCCCCCAAGCCTGGAATGCATTTCCTCCTCACTGCTGCCTCATTAATTCTTTAAGACTACACTCAAGCACCACCAAGTCACTGCTGATCTCACCGACTGCCAGCACCCTTCTCCCTTAGTCACTGGGATTTATTCTATTTACAATAATAGCTAGTGTTCGCAGTATTTTAAGGTATGCAAAGTGTTTTCCATTTGATCTCATTTGATCCGCACAACAACCCCATGAGGTAGGCACTCTTACCATGACTATTCTGCAGATGAGGAAACTGAGGCTGAGACTGAATGACTGCCCCAAGGTCTCATCCAGCTGATTCTGAGGTAGGTTCAAACTGTCTCTTCTAGTGCACCCCCAGCTGCCTCTACTTATATATGTGCGCATCATCTCCCCAGATAAAGGGGAAGAGCCTTGAGGGCAGAGCTAGTTTTATTTCTGTCTTTGTGTCTCCAGTATGTGGCTCCTAGCAGCCTCCTAATAAATGCTTGCTAACGGATGAATTTGATATCACCTAGTCTAATCCCCTAATTTTACAGATGGGGGCTTTCAACAAGAAATAACAGCCCTGGGTTTCTTATTCAATGTAATGGTCATACATCTCTGCCAACAGGTGGCTATCAGAGTTTAGACGAAGCAACATAAAAAAAATAATCGAGACAGAAAACTCACTGGAAAAAAAAAATCAAAGTAAGAAGCCTACTTCTAAAGACCTAGAAAGAGGGATTTTCCTCTTTTCAAAGCAATCTCATAAGCCTGAATTTTCCCCATTGCTATGTTCTTTCTTTCCAATTTCTGTGCACTAATGTTCTCCGAATTAAAATCAGACAAAGCCATTTTTGTTTACTACTAGCAATAAAAATAGCATCTTTAATTTATATATGGTAGCACCTTGTCAGACAAAACATCTTTGTTTATCCTTCAGTCTGTCTGGTGATGTCAGCACAGTCCTCAGGAACAAATGTGTGTCTGGCCAACTGCTCATCCCGAGTCAGAGAAGGGCTGCTTCAGTCCCAAGAAGCAAGTGGGAAGGTTGGTTTGTTAGATGACAGACGAAGCAATAAGAGTAATTATTAAAAACGATCAAAATATTATACTGTCTAGCAAGGTTAGATGCTGAGAATTTTGGTTATCTAGCCAACAGCAAGGATGATGGGAAAAGGAAACAAGAAGCTCACAGGCTTCCACTGAGGTGCTCAGATAGGCCATGTTTCTACTGCTGGGCTTGGACTAAACACAGGTCCCTGGGACTTGACATCATCCCCTCTCTTCTGGGGCTTTCTGTGGGTCTCTGCCAGCTCTTGGTAGGTTTTATGGTATAGCTAGAATGGATAGTCTATTTTGGACCAGGGATCAATATTAATTTCACAGTTTTTAGTATAAGAATGTTTACTTGATTCCTGACTATTCTTACATCTTTCTTTACTCCTGAAGCAAAGGACCAGCAGAAACCCAACCTCTAAGACTTCATCTCAGTTACTTGCCTGTAAGAGTGAAAGAGACACATCTGGGTTCTCTGGACTGTCAAAATGCAGGAGCTGAGAACCAAAGGCATAGTAGTGAGGGCCCATTTTATGGAGGTCAACCACGTTGGCATCAGCACTGAACACTGTCCTCCACCCCTCTTTATAAATCTTGGGGAGCTCCACAGAAAGGATTCGTCTTTTGTTGTCATAAAGTCCTTTTGCCAGCCACAGAGGGATTTCCAATTTTGAGCCCTAGATAAGAAAATAAAGGCAAAGATTCAAAAAACAGACAAGTCAAATACAAAATGCATACAATATAAAAGAGAAACCAAGCACCAGTTAAGCCTGGCCTTTATCACTGAATGGCTGTCAATAGCAGAGAATTCTGTAGTCATTTTCTGAAAAGTGAACTGAGGGGACTGAAATAATTTTCACAACAAACCGGAGAAAGAAAATTGATAAATATATCAAAAGAGGCTGGAAACAAAACTTGCGTAAAAGGGAAAATTTTAGCATAAATCAAATCTACCAAGTGAGTCCATCTTGGAGCTAATCTAAATGTTCTTACAGTCTTTTCTGATAGTGTTCAATAAATAGTGCAAATGCGAAAACCCTAGGCAGGCGATCTGTCTCCTGACTGTGTCCATTTGTTTTACTGACAAGCCCCATGGACTGATGATTTCTTCCCTCAGTGTGACCGTACAACCTCCCACCCACTTAAAACAACTCTACAACAGAGAGTTGACTTGTATTATTCCTTAAACTAAATGGTACCAATTTCATATTATATTAAATAATTATATTGATGCACACCATGTATCAGCAGGCACCTTAAATTTGAAGAGATCTTTGAACATACGGACGTGCCCTCTAACAGCACACGATGAAACCTAAGCCTCTGAACCCTTGGGAGCTCTTGTTCACATCTTCCATAAAGCAGGAATTCCTTCCTTCCACCCAAAGGGTTGGAGGGGCCTTCCCTCAGGTCTGTTCATATAAGGTAGTGTGCTTCCACCTATCTGTGCCCCCACCCAGCTCTCTATGCCCTTGTGGTGAGCCACAATTTTAATCCCTCTGAGATCCAGTTACACAGCATTACTAGCTTTAAAAGATGGGTTTGGTCATTAAAAGCACTGCACAATTTCCCAAACACGTTCCAACTTTCTTCCTCCTTCTCAATTATTTGCTTGGTTCACTGTCTCTCCACAGTATATCTGGAGAGGGTCCCAAAAGTCTTGGACAGTTTTGAGATTTAATAAAAACTGGCACTAGAGACCTCATGTCTATCAAAGGTACAGGTATTGATGATGACCAGTTCCCCGGAATATGCATCACACTGAATATGGTAGTCTGGATAACAGACATTATCCATCCACTTTGTCTGCCTTGTTTGTGCCTTCCTTCTGGGAGCACCCTCCATTCACATTGCATACGTTGTGCATGGACAGTTTTTTGCATGTTGTCCCTCCCATTAGAATGTAAGGTCTGCATGTTTTTGCACTGAGCCTGGCACACAAAATAATCATGTTGACTGACTGGATACAGGGTTTTAATTGATCAACAAGCTCATTTTGGAGACCCTGTTGTGTTTGGAGTTATAAGCAGGAGCACTTACATTCTGTACCGAATCCCTCTTCCAAACTCTACAATGAAGGCTCTCCAGGACAATAGCACACCCCTCTAACACACGCTTATCCCCTTCTTTTATGCCTCTCACAGAAGCACTTGACAAAGTAATCTCTGTTGTTCTGTCTACCAATGACTCTTTTACTTTTTTTTTTAACATCTGCATGGTAGATGATAGTTTTGGGGCACTGAGGGTGGCATTTTGATCCACTAAATCAAATACTTTAAAAAAGTCAAGAAATAGTAAGTGCAATGGAGTCTCAAATTCTTGGCCCCTTTCAGTCAATTGTGTGATTGTAAAGACATGATCTGCTGTAGAACATACTGTGCAAAACCCTATCCATTCCCTTCTCATAATTTTTTTTAAAATTTTAAACTTTAATACAAAATGAGAAAAAAAGCACTGTTACGTACACAGTAGAAAGAGAGGATACAATATAAAATAATAAATTTCCATCTCACGAAAACTTATAAATATCACACATAGTTTTCAAAGCTGCCCAGTTTTCTCTGCTTCCTTGCTGGTTTTCTTTTTTCTCTGCTGCTCACTTTTTACTTTATTATTTTTCACCTCCCTCTACCCACCACCCTAAATTAAGCTGCAATTAAGCATGGATATATATATGTATACATAGGTACCTATAAATATGCACATATATAAACTCATACACATATATGTAAGATCATACTGGGTTTAATTCCTTCTGTCATTCCATTCTAGCATCTTCCTTCGTAAGTCCAAGTCTTTCCAGTGTTTTTCTAAATCAACTAGCTCATCACTTTCCACGCCACAGCAATATTCCAACCCAATCACATCCTATCTGAGAGACTGTCTATGTAAGTTTTTCTTCCTCAATTTTCTGTATTTCTTCTTGGCTACATAGGTTTTATTTATACAAGGCAATTTTAATTTAAAATAATAGAAATTATCCTTTTTTCACTTTGACAATGCTCTCACCTTATAATATAGATTAAGGGCTGACACTGCTGAATCTACATCCTCTATATCTTTTTGCCCTGGTTTATTTGAAGTTACTGATCTTTTGTTCTTCTGAATGAACTCTGTTATAATTTTTTCTCAGTAAAATAATTTTTTGTAACTTAATTGGGATGACATTGAATAAATAGATTAGTTAAGTAAAATTGTCATTTAAAAAACTATATTGGCTTTACCTATCCATGAACAACAATTATTACTTCAACTATTTAGATCTGAATTTACTTGTACAAAAAGTGTTTTAGGTCTATGTTCATATAGTTCCTATATCTGTTTTGGCAGATATTTTATACTGTCTAGGTATTTTAAATGGTCTAAAACAATCTGAATAATATTGCTGCCACAGTGTAGTTTCTCGATTTTTCACTTTTGATTAAATCTATTTTAACTTTAACTTTGTCTGAAATTATGATTACTATCCCTGCTTTTTTGACATAACAAATTCTACTCCTGCTCTTTATTTTATCTTTGTGTATCTCCCATTTTTATAACGTTTTCTGAAAGCAACATATTATTGAATTCAAATTTTTAGTCTGACATTCGTTTCCATTTTACGGGTAAATTTATCCCATTCACGTTCTAAGCTGCAATTTACTTGTGTTTTTGTCCTTCCTATTTTCCCCCACTGTCTTTCTCACCTTATTCACCCTACTCCTCCTCATGCCTTGGCTGTACTTCTACTTGCTAGCCTGCCTTCTTACTCCTTAACTGACCCACCTCCCTAAGAGTCCCTCCCTTATCCCCCACACCTTACCTCCTTGACGTCTTATTTCTTTCTGAATTTAGACTTTCATACCTTTCTAGATATGTATCCCTCTTTAACCTATTCCTGATGAGAGTGAAGTTCCAGCACTACCTGCCCTCCTCCCACTAGCTTCTTCCGCATTTTTTCCTTATGCCTCATTTATATGAGATAATTACTCCTTTTTATCTCTCTCTACAGTTTTTTTTTAGAATCACCCCATCATACTCAGTTCAGCCCATGCCTTTCTTTTAAACCACTTGAATAATGATCACAATCATAGGAGTAATGCTAATATTTTCACATATACAAAGAAAACAATTTGACTTCATTGCGTCCCTTATAATTGGTCTTTAACATTTACCTTATATTTCTCCTGTTATATAAATAAATTTTCCCTTAAGTTCTGGGTTTTTGTCACAAAAACCTGAAAGTCACTGAGTTGGTTAAATGTCCATTTGTTTTCATTCAGGATTATACTTCAATTTGCTGGGTAAGTTACTTTGGTCGTGACCCCAGCTCTTTTGCTCCACAGAGTACAGTATTCCAAGACCTATGGTCCTTCAACATAGGAGCTGCTAGGTCTTGTAATCCTTATGGTAGTTCCATGATATTTAAATTTTTTTTCTTGTTGCTTCCAATATTTTCTCCTTAACTTGGGAGCTTTGAGATTTGACTATGACATTCCTGCAAGTTTTCCTTCTGGAACCGGACCTTTTTCAGGTGGTGACTCATAATTTCATTAAGGATGCTCTCAACAGGTATGAAAATTATTCTCTAAAGATTTGTGGAGATGAGAGAGTAGGCACATGAGCCAGTTTGCCGTTACTATTATATTGACAATCACACTTTTGATAGTCATGGCAGATTTTTACATTCATTTGGCATCTTCCTTCTTCAGATTATCTTGAGAATTGATCCCTCAGTGCCCTGAAAATTGTGATTCTGTGGCATAGTCTTTTCAGGGAGCTGCAAGGCCTCAGACTTAAGACACCCTTAATCTGGTCTTACTGTATAATAAAGGTCCTGATTTATACAAAGTGCCTAATTCAACAAAAATGTCTTAAGTGCAAAGCACTGGGCCAAGGGTCTGCCCCCAAGAAGCTCATGTTCTATTGGAAGGATACAACAGCTATACCAATAAGTGTAAAATATAGATGGAGTAATTTCAAAAGGGAGAGGACGCAAACTGGGGAATCTGGACAGACTTTGTGTGCTGATGTCTGATAGTCTGACAGAGGCCTAGCAAGGAAGCAGATATCCAGAGATCTACGAGAAATTGTATATTACAGCTAAGTGGCATGAAAGAGCTATAAAAAAGGCTAAATCATCATATCATAGAATGTCCTAGTAGAAAGAGACCTCAAAGATTAACCAGCCTAACACAGTATTTTGAGGAAGAAAGTGAGGCCCAGAGACAGATTTACCCAAGGTCTCACAGTTAGAGAAATGAGCAGATGTCTAGCAAGCCCAGAATGGACTCAGTCACAATCTCAGAGATGGAAGGGACCTCTGGGCTCCTCTCTAGGGCCTAGGCCATCTCATATTAAACATAATTGCCTACATTCTTAAAGGTCATCTATTCTCAGAGGGTACCTGACTTCCTTAAAGTTGCACAACTTATCAAAGCTAGAAGAGGGTTGAGGACCCCAATCTGCCTCTGACCAAGACCGGGAGTCCTGTCCCCAAATCCTGCTTCCCAAAGTGATCCAAGTAGAACTTCTGTCTGTTGGGGAACACCACAGCTAAAGATGGAGGAGGAATTGTGACCAATGCCATATTGAACAGTCTGAAGAGTGATACTGCTACCAGGCATATGCTCCAGGGAAGTCAAAGATAGAGGGAAATAGAAGAAAAAATATATATTTATAGGTGCACTTTTTTAAATAGTTACTATTTTGCTATCAACTGGGGAATGGCTGAACAAATTGTGGTAAAAAGCAGTTACAGAATAACGTCTGGTCAAGAGAAACAGCAAACATGAAGAACTCAGGGAAACAATCACAAGAACGTGAAGAAGAAACAAGACAGAATTCTAATCAAGGAAGTGATGAATGCCAGCCCTGAAGCCCTTGCTGGAGAAGCGTGCTTCCCACCTATTGGCAGCGGGGTGATGGACAGGAGGCATGTGTCTGACGGGTCAGTGCTTTGCTTTAATCTGCTGGCCTCTACTTATCCTCCTGGTAGCAGGGATGTCTCTGGAAAGTGATGGGTATTAAAAAGCAGGACGAGCGACCAACAAAAGACACAAAGACAAACAACTCCAACAGGAAGAAACAAGGGAGCTCTCCAAAGACGCCCGGATGCAAAGGGCTCTATGGTGCAGGTGAGGTTTAAAGGTACCAAGAGGGACAAGGGCAGAGGACGGAGGGTAAGAAGTGGGGCGCACATCTTGAGGGTTCCGAGCGCGGGCTGAGGCTGGCGGGGCCAGTGACGAGCACAAGGGTGGAATGGGTTTGAAAGGTCTACTGCGGACGGACGAGAGGACCATAGGGAGAACCCCGGTGCTGGGTGCATGGGCTGACGAGGACAGACAACACCCAAGGCAGCTACTTCGCTGAGAGGCTGCTCACACAGAGGGACACCGGACGCAGCCGGACCGGTTCAGAAGTATCCCAGGGAGACATCAGGAAGCCCCAGCTAAGACCCTGTGCCCGAGGAGAGAAAAGGGAGCAAGGAGCAGGACGCTGGGAGAGGCAGCATCGATGGGCCGAGGGGATGGGCTGGGCCCAGCCAGGAGGGGGAGGGAAGGGCTGGGGGTGACCCCAGGCCTGCAGACCTGGGGGCCGGGGCCGGTGGGCGTCTCCACAGACCGAAGGAGGCTCCAAAGACGGAGGGACAGTTCTACCTAGCTTAATAATAATGTAACCTTCACACACTATACTTACACACCAGGCGCCGTGCTACCTCAGCACAAGCGCGATCATCACCCCCTCGGACCCTCACAGCACCCCACTTTACACAGGAGGGAACTGAGGCAAAGGGAGGCGCAGTGACTTGCTGGGGCCACGCCGCCGGCGTCGGAGGCTGCATCTGAACTCGGGTGGCCCGCAGCCAGGTCGCCGCCGTCCTCAAGAGCGAAGAAATGCTGGAGAGGCTTCCGCAAGAGAGACCAGGAAAACCCAGTCTGACTGACAGAGAAGGGGGACCCCAAGCACGCAGCAGTGGGGTTCCTCCTTCCCCTGCACCTCACAGACCACCTCTGCATCGCGCCTGGCACGCGCGACAATAAGCTGACTTTCCCGCACGTGGCCTGGCAAACTTACGGACTATTTCTCAAAATAAAGTTTTTAAATAGGTGACACGGGCAACCAATTATTCTGAAATACAACATATTTTTTTAAAGTAAAGAACGCTTGGGATCTTTTTTAAAGGAAATATTTCTTTAACCTCGGACACTTAACTAAGCGGTGTGACCTTGGGCAAGTCACTGCACTCTGTCTGCCTCAGTTTCCTCATCTGTAGAATGATCTGGGGAAGGAAATGGCAAACCACCCCAGTGTCTTTGCCAGTCGGACAGCACAGACACGACTGGACAACAACCACAAAATGAACCCCAGTTCGAACGCAATATAAATTGACGCCGTGAAATCGATGATTAAGGAGACAAGGTAGGCGAGAAACGACTGTGCGCAAGCGCCGCAAAAGCCGCGCGCTCCCCACCCACCGAGCATGCGCGACGCTCCCCTCCGCCCTTAACTACAACTCCCAGCATTCCGTGCGGTACAAAGCCAGAAGGACGTCCCTCACGGCACACTTGGACCTGCAGGGAATTGTAGTTTTTGCAGGACGTGGGTCGGGGGCGTTACCTCCGGGATGCCGGGCTCGCTTTCTCCGCCGCTGCCTCCGCTGCTGCTGCGCTCCAAAAAGAGGCCTCCCAGGCGGGGCAGGAGCGTCTCGGTGCGGGCAGGTAACTTCTCGTGCGACATCAGGATGTCGTCAAGGGACAGGAAGTTCTCCTCGGGCCCCAGAGCCCCCGACTCCACAGGGAAATAGGCCTCGGACATGGCGGCGCTCTCTCCGATTCTGTCTAGACGGCGCAGGAACACCCAGCGAGCCCGGTGGCGGACGGTACAGGAGCGGAGACACCCCCGCCCGTTGAAACTCCCGCTTCTAGTCGCGCGACCCGGCGCGAGTGGCGGACTAGGCAGGAGCAATCTATCCGCCTCCGGCAATCATCGATTCTCCCAGGCCAAAGCAATCGGCCCGCAGAGGCGCTCTGGGCTCTATGGAGCCAATAGGACCCAGAGCTCTTCTTCGTTAACTTTCGCCAAGTGCAGAATTGTTTAGAAGAAAGACAAAAAGTAGCAGTCCCAGACATTGCAAGATACAGTTGCCATGCATTGCGTCAATAACTTTATGGTACTGGCTAAGAAATGGTGGTGGATCAGTGGAATAGATTATTAGATATAATAATAATAAAAAATAAATATTATATGGCGGCAATAATCTAGTATTTGATAAACCCAAAGATCCAGACTTTGGGGCAAAACTCACTATTTAACAAAAACTGCTGGGAAAACTGGAAAGCAGATTGGCAGACTCTAGGTACAGAGCAGCATCTAACATCTCAAATTTGTATATATTTTAGACATAAAAGGCGATAAGTACAAATCAGGGAAGCGTGACATAATTTACCTGCCAGATCTACAGATAGGGGAAGAGTTCGTGACCAAACAGGAGATAAGGAGCATCATGGGACATAAAATGGATGATTTTGATTACATTAAGTTAAAAAGCTTTTGTACAAACAAGACCAATCTAGGCAAGAGTAGAAGGAAAGCAGAAAACAGAAAAAAAAAAAAACATGTAAAGCACATTTCTCTGATAAAGGCCTCACTTTTCAATTATATACAGAGAACTGGATCAAACTTATAAGAATACAAGTCATTCCCCAATTGATAAATTGTCAAAGGTATTCAATCAACATTGAGACTACATCCTCCACCAGCAAAAAGATGAGGACTTGCCGAAGGCTCAAATGATGGTCAGCATTTTTTAGCAATAAAGTTACTTTAAAATTAAGTTGTGCTCATTTTTTTTCTAGACATAATACTATTGCATACTCATGGGCTACAGTATAGTGTAAACACAGCCTTTATATGAATTGGGAAACCAAAAAATTCGTGTGATTTCTTTTATTGCAATATTCACTCTATTGTGGTGGTCTGGAACCAAATCACAATATCTCCAAGCCTGTCTATGGAACTGGTGGCTCTCTGATACTAGTAATGCAAATTCCCCAATGAAGGTTGCTCAAAGGATGCGAACGGACAATATGCGGACAAATTGTTAATAACAATATGAACAAAAATGTTGGAGTTCTGTAATAAAAAAGTACAAATCAAGCCAGTCTAAAGATACTCACTAGAATGGCAAAAGTAGCCAACAGATGATTAAATTCAGTTTTGGCAGAGAGATAAGGAAACAAATCCACTGCTTGTTGGTGAGAGAGCAGATCAAGAAAAGTTTTTGAGAAGCAACAGTTGAAAATCCAATTACACATTTGACCAATGATTCTGTAGCTAGCACTTTATCCTCAAAGCTTAAAGGGGAAAAGGGGAACCTATCTGGATAGAAAATATTCAAAAGTGATGTATTTGCAATACCTTCTTCCAAATGGTAAGAACTAATGTTATCCAACGGTTGGAATAAATTATGATATAGTAATGGAAGGAATGGGTTTTTTGGGGGTTTTTTTTGGTCTGGATGTGTGATTTCATCATTTTGGGGGAAAATTCGTGGTGTGAAAACTCCCTCTGCTAATGTAGAAATGTAACTTTTGTCTATAGTCCTAGAAAGTTGCTTGAGACATTGAAGTTAAATGATCTGCCCATCTTCATAAAGTTAATATGTGATAGAGCAATATTTGAACCCAAGGCCTTCTTGACTCCAAGGCCACTTAGTAGCCTTACTGAAATATTGAGGTGCTATTAAAAATGACCGTGAATCATACAAGGAAATATTTGAAGATCTATGTAAAGTGATGTAAAGCAAGGTAAATTCTGAAGAACCAAAACTATGAACATTTTACCTATAACTATACAGAGGGAAAAATAAGAGAATGAAATTTCAGATAAATCTGAAAAAGACACAAAAGTATTTGCTTGTTTATTCCTTTTTAATTCAAAACCATGGACTCCAGAAATCATTGAGGTTAATCCTTACCTGAATGGGAAACATCTCTGAAACATCCCTGACCAGTGGTCAACCCACCCATTGCTCGAAGCTCTCTAGGGAGGGCAAAGGCATGAGATATGGCTTTCTCATGGTTAGGAAATCTTCCCTGACATCAAGCCTTCTTTGTACATACCAACCATTGTTTCCTAGTTCTTCCCTCATTTCCAAGCAAACAAGTCTAATCTCTTTTCCATGCTACATCCCTTTGCATATTGAAAGAAGCTATTAAACTTACCATATTAATCAACTATGGAAAATTTAACCCCATTTGATGGGGAAACTGAGGCTGAGTATTATATCAGTTGGAGAGCATTTCACAGATCATCTAAGCCAACTCTCACATTAAAAAAATTATTGGCATCTTTTGATTTTTACGTCACCAGAATGTCTTCTAGTATCTTTCTTCCCAGAGAACAATCACATTAGGTAAACACATTTTTAAAAAGAAGAGGGAAAAAAATCAATATATGAAATAATCTGATAATAAATGCAATGTACCACACCCTTGAACTTTCCATTTCTGCAAAGGAGAGGGGTGGGGGTATTATATCTCTTCTATGGGGCCAAACTTTTTTGCAGTTCTATGACATTTACTCTCCACTAATTTGTTCATTCCTTTTACAATGCTAAAGTCACTGTGTGTATTGTTTTCTTGGCTCTCTCTGTATCAGTTCATGTCAATCTTTTCTAACTTCTCTATATTCATCATATTATTCATTTCTTAAAGTACAGTAATATTTCATTACATTCATGTAACCACTTTAGTTAGAGTGGCTTAGCCATTCTCTCATTGATGGACATCTGTCTTGTTTCCAGTTCTTTGCTGTCACAAAAAGTACTGCTGCCAATGTATTGGTGTATATAGGAACTTTCTTTTTATAAATGAGGGTCTATACTTGGGCTAGGGCTGCACTTGCAGATCTAGAGAGCCACATGTGATCTCGAGGCTGAAGGCTCCCTCATTCCTGGTATAGACATTTTAGTTACTTTATTTCTGTAATTCTAAAGTGCTTTCCAAAGTGGTCATATCGATTCATAGTTCTACCGACAATGAGCCACTGCCCCTACAGCATTGACTATTTCTATCTTTTGTCATCTTTATCGATTTGCAGGGCCGGAGGTGCAATCTCAAGGTTGTTTTGATTTCCATTTCTTTTATTATTGGGGATTTGGAGCGTTCTCTCATGCGATTGTCAATAGTTCGTAATTCTTTTGAGAAGTGTTTGTTTATATCCTTTACCATTTATCTATTGGGGAATGGCTTTTGGTTATAAATACACATACACATCTGTTAGTTTTGTGTATATCTTGGATACCAAACAACTCCTACATTTTACAGATGAGGAAACTAGAGACCAGAGAAGGAAGTGCCTAAATGCAGCTATCATTCCACAAAATCTCTAGCCTATTTGTTAGATTTGAATAAGTAACTTATTAACGGGGAGTTGGGATGATCAGAGGATTTGTCCTTTACTTTTTTATTACAGAAGCAATTCCGTAGACTGAGAAATAGTGAATTACATTTGGGGGTTTGGGAGTAGCCCTGAACTCCTTGGGGTGTGGTCGTGCAAACCCAAACACACTAGCACTACCCTTTCACCCTTTTCCACTCCAGTCTATTTGAAAATGAGGTCGCTAGTTCCGGCTGAAGCCACACCTGAAGTCTGAGAAGGGGGTGCAGGACCAGTGCGAGTGTGGAAGGACTGGCTAGTTAAGGGAGCCCTTGGAGCCCCCACCACAAATGAAGTCCTAGAGGTAATAGCTAGCCAAGGCTGGCAGGAGGAAGGGAGAAGATGTGCTAGGGTGGGGGGGTGGGAGCAGAAGTCCCGCCCCTGCTTTCCTCCTCTGGTGCTGAGTGCCCTGCGCACTCAAGCTCAGACCCCTTTGTAGGAGACCCCAAGGTTTGGAGTCAAGAGGGAGTCAGCCAGCTCTGCTACTAGATCACTGTGTGACTTTGTGTGGATCACTTCATTTCTCTGTCTCAGTAGTCTCACCCATCAAACAGGAATTTTAATATTCACTCCCCTCCTGCTTTGCCGGGTTATGGGGATGAGCAAAGGAGTTTATGGGATATCGATGCTCTTGCCGCTGGACCATGCCAAGATAAGGCAGTATCATTACTATTAACATGTCCTCTAATAAAGTAAAGGAATCTCTAAAGTGGTGTGAGGTAGGGAGTGGGGTCGGGTGTGGTTGGAGAGGAGGAAGACGACTAGTCCTCAAGCATACAAAGTCTGGCTAAGAAGGCTTTGAGTTTGCTCTAAACATATTGAGAACTAGTCTCCCTGACTATGGAAAGTCTCAGCCTGCTAGAAGCACTGACCTGGGAGCCAGCAGATCCGAATTCTCATCCAGTCTCCCTCACTACCTGTGTGATCTTGGGCAGGTCAAGGAGGTTGCTTGGTGCACTGGAAAGGATTCTTTTTTTAAATGGGAAAGACTTGGGCATGTTTGAAGGCTATAGGGAAGAAACCAGTAGATCAGGAGAGAAAAAGAGACAGAAGAAAGGAAGAGAGAGTGGAGAAATGGAGGGAGACAGGGAGACAGAGAGACAGAAAGAATGGAGAGAGGGAGAGAGAAAAAAGAAAGAAGCGGGGAGAGAAAAAGAGAAGAGAGGAGAGAATGAAGGGAAATCTACTGGATGAAATGGCTAAGGGGCATAATTCAGAGTGTATGTAGAAAAGTTATTCTTAGCATAGAGAAGGGGCCTCCCTGTAGGGGAAAGGAAAAGTCCGGTAATGATGTCAAGGTGTTTTGAGATGAAGGAAGTCTTTATATTTCTTGCCTTCTTAATGAATGGTTGGGAAGAAGGTGAGAATTTGAAACTGGAAATAAAATAAAATTGACTTAACAAAAAGAAATGAAGCAAAAGGGAGAAGAGGGAGCTCAAGGACTATGGCCCAGATTTTCTTAGTGAAGAAACAAGGTTCTCAGCTAAGACAGTGGAAATGGGAGATGAGCGAGACTTGAGAAGAGGTTTCTGATCCTTTCTCTGGGGAGGGAGACTGGACATCAAATAGGGAAGAATAAAAGGATTGCCTGACTTCAGTGCCGACCCTGTGGAAGCTGAAGCGCATCAATTTGGAATGAATCCAGTGAACACCATCAAGGTGCTTCCTCCAGCTCTGTTCAGCAGCATATGATTACAAGTGGAGGAGGAGGATGCTGGGAGTAAGGCAAGGCTGAGGTTTGGCAAGTGCTAAGTATTGACGGAAGCAGGGGTGAAGGATTCTAGAGAGGACAATGTGGAATTGAACTAGTAAACTATAGGGCAGAGAGTGGGAAGGGAAGGATGTGAAGTCAGAGTCGGGATAATAGACAGAGTAAATATTGTGGGACACAGGACAGGCAGTCTTGATCAAGCCAAAGAATAGTTTAAGAAGGATGAAGAGTAGGGAAGGAAGGAATGGTTGGAATAATCAGACAGAGGAACGTCAGAGCTTTTGATCTAGGAAGGGATCAAAGGTGGAACTCCATGTAGTCCAAGATTCTTGCCAGCTTGAATATTCATCATCACCAGAGGACTGGCCGAAGGCACTGCCAACTGATTAGAGGAACTGCCAACAGGTTAAACCCTCTTATTCTCTCATCTTCTTTGAGTGTGGGGGAAAATTATCTTCTTGTTTCACCTGCTATACTGTTAGGAACTTTTTCCCCTTAAATATGTCTTTTATTTTCACCAGGTTATCATAGTTGCAGTGTATGAAAAATCATAATAAATAGGACAGACTTAATCAGGCATATGAAAGAGTCAATGAGTGAATTTTAGAAATGGCTACATAGGTAGTGAATTCTTAGGATACCAAATACATCAATAGAATGATAAATCCTTATTTGATTTGCCAAGCGCTTTACATATTATTTCACTCATCTTACAAATATACAAAACCCTCATGAGTGGGCACTTCTTCCACTTAATAGATGAGAATCACTTCGTAAGGGACACTTGCTAAGGGTCAGTAGTGAGTCAGTAATTCGTATTTCAGTCCAGGTACAAAGGGCACCTCGGTCACAGACTACACAGAGGCAGGATGGGATAATGGAAAGGATGCTAGACTCAGAGCCAAGAAGATCTCAATTCAGATCCTGCCTCTCCTCTTTACTACTGGACCATGGGTAAGTCTGAGCCTCAGTTTATTTATCTGTAAAATGGGTCTAAAAATACCAGAATACTTCATAGGGCTTTTATGAGGCTCAAATATTATAATGTGTGTAAAGTAAGCTTTGCAAACTTTCAAGTTTTATATAAATGTCAGCTATTATTACTCCTAGAAAAAGCTGCCTACACTCCTTGCCTCCCCATTCTCTCCTCCTACTCACTTTTCAACCCCTTGTTAACTGGCTTCTAACCTTACCACTCAACTGAAATTGCTCCCTTAATGTTACCATCTATCTCTTCATGGTTAAAACCAACACCCATCTTGACAGCTTTGCGGTATTTGATATTATGAACTGCTCCCTCTTCCTAGCTACTCTTTACTCCCTGAATTTTAGTGCAGGAATTATCTCCTAATTCTTCTCTTGCCTATCTCATTGATCCTTCTCAGCCTTCTTTATCTAATTTTCATCCATGTTCTGCCCTTTATGGATGTCCCCTAAAGCTCTGTCCTGGGCTTGTTATTTTTCTCTTGTTAATTCATTCAATTACCATCTCTATGACTATATGTTTTTTTTTTTGGGGGGGGGTTGGCAATTAGATTAAATGACTTGCCTCAGTGTCTGAGGCCAGATGTGACTTCTGGTCCTCCTAACTCCAGGGTCGGTGCTCTATGCACTGCACCACCTTGCTGCCCTGTAGGCCTATATGTTTTATGGCTCCCATACTTATATATGTGGATCAATCTCTCTTGAGCCTCTGTATTACCAACTGCTTGCTGGATGGCTTCATCTAAATGTCCCATAGACATCTCAAACTCAACCAGAAAACAACTGATATTTCTCCCTAAATCTAACCCTTCTCCAAATTTCCCTATTTCTGTTGAGGGGCCACCATTTTCCTTGTCACCAAAAGTTCACAAACTCAGGGACTTCTTTGACACCTCTCTCTCACCCCACTTAACTAATTCTTTGACCAAGTCATATTCATTCTACTTCCATTTTTCTTACTTCCATTCCTATGTCTCTACTCAAACAGTCACTGCTGTTCCTTATTATAGCACTCATCAACTCTCATATAGATACAATAGCCTCCTAATCAGGCTCCTGGTTTCTAATCTCTCCCCTCTTCAATCCACCCTGTGCCAAAATAATCACCCTAAAACATCCTGTTAGAAAACCTTATAAACCCTAAATCATATATATACTTATCTGTTTGGATAGAGTTTTTCGCTTAATGGTACGTAAACTCCTTGAAGGTAGGGACTGATTTCCCCCCTTTATCTTCATATCCCAGGCACTTGAATTATATCCTTCAAATACGCATTTAACAAACTCTTGTGGGATTGGATTGACATGTTTTTCAATAGTATTGGGCAATAGTGATGGGGTTTGAGAAGGATGGCCCAATGTGAATTATTCCCATTACTGGGGATGCAATTCAAGAATGCATCCTGCTGACTTAGAAGAAGAATATGGAAGAAACAGCTTCCTACCCTGAGCAAGTCAATAAACCATCCTATCCAAGCATAATGTTGTGTAACTGAGGCAAATGCACACTGAGTCAAGTCCTTGGTAATTTTGACCAAGATATACCCATCAACTGTCTTCATTCACAAAAAGTTGTAGTTACTTTTAAAATGAATTTCTATTGATAGATTTTATTTTTAAACCACTTTAGTTTCCCCCTGTGTCCTTTCATATTTATATCCCAGACTTTAGCACAGTGCCTGGCACATTGTAAGTGCTTACTAAATGTTTATTGATTTGTTGGTTGATTAATACAACCAAGACTTTTTAATAAAGAAAAAGAGGAAGCAGAGAAAAAAATCAGTAAAATTGATCAATACATTGAAAAAGATCTAACAGTATATGCAATGTCCCCACCACCACTACCACACACACACTTCTGCAAAAGAGTAGGATGGAGAGTCTTCTCATATTTCTTCTTTGAGGTCAAGCTTATTTTGTACTTGCAAAGGGTTTTGACCTACATTATTTCATTTGAGACTTGCAACAACCCTCTGACTTAGATACTAAAGTTATTATTTTTCCCATTTTCTAAATGACATATAATCACAAAGAATGTTCAAATTAATGAACAATCACATTTATTTCACATATCAGTAAGATTATGTGAGGTTTCAGCAATATGTAAACCAAGAATTATCAGACATCCAAGCTAGTTTTTGAAGAGGCAGAAGAATGAGAGATTGTAATATTAATTATGTTAATGCGAGTTAAAGATCTTCCCCACCCATTAATGGGCCTGCCTTTTAAGGGAAATTGATTAGGGAAGGTCCCCACCTTTTGTTAATTTCTAATGAGGCACTGGTTCTCAAGGTTGTGATGGCCTCTGGCTCTGAAAAGTGTATGTATACTCTGAGGTGAGGTTTTGTTTTGGAGCTTACTCATTAGAAGTGTTCCTTTGACCAGATGACACTCTGGGAAGCTACTAAGGAGCCTCCCAGCTTCGAAAACTCAGATGTTGGTGCCTCTCTCTCTGATAACTCTGTATGTATGTAATGGTCAGACAGCTGGATCTGTCTGTTGATCTGTGATGTATGTATTGCTTCTGGTTAGAGAGCTGGAAGCCCTGTCTGTTGATCTTTATTTCCCTGTTTGTATTTTCTCTGAAGTTCAGGGTGCTGACCTTTTTCCCTTGAACTAAGTGAATGATATATGTGCTTGATTAAAGCAGATTGTTGACCCCTCAAAAGTTGCTTTCCCTTTAGAAAAGCACATCTAAGAACCTGCACGGCAGGCCCTCCTGTGTATGTCAGGGTGCTTGCTAATACAGAGAACAAATTCCTAACATTTGCTAGATTATGGAGAAAGCAATGGAGTCCGAGAAAAAGAAAAAAAAAACCAAACATTTACTTCTGCTTCATTGACTATATTGTGTGGTTCACATTCAAATATGGTGAGTCCTCAAAGAGATGGAAGCACCAGGTCATCTTACTTGTCCCTTGAAGAACCTGTATGTGGGTCAAGAAGCAACAGTTAGAACTGAACATAGAGCAACTGATGTAGATGATATTACTCTGATGACAGAAAATGAGGAAGAATTAAGAAACCTCTTGATGAGGGTGAAAAAGGAGAATGTCAAAGCTGGCAGGAAGTTTAACATTAAAAAAACCCCCTAAGATTTTGGCCACTGGTGCCATCACGACCTGGCAAATAGGGAAGAAATGGTAACAGTGTCAGTTTTTATATTCTTGTGCTTAAAGATCACTGCAGATGGCCACTGAAACCTTGAAATTAAAACATACTTGCTCCTTGGACTGAAAGCTATGGTAAATCTGGACGGTGTACTAAAAAGCAGACAAATCACCTTGCTGATGAAGGCCTGTGTAGTCAAAACTATGGCTTTTCCAGTCTCAATGTATGACTGTGAGAGTTGGACTATAAGGAAAGCTGAGTGCTGCAAAATCAACATTTTCAAATTGGGTGCTGGAGAAGACTTTTAAGAATCCCTTGGACAGTAAGGAGATCAAACCAGTCAATATTTAAATTAATTTATACTATTCACTGGAAGGTCAAATACTGAAGCTTAAATACTTTGACCACATAATGAGAGAGAGGATTGATTGGAAAAGACCCTAATGTTGGGAAAAATTGAAGGCAAAAGGAGAAGGTGACGAGAGAGAATGAGATAGATAGTGTGATGGAAACAATGAACATGAGCTTGGACAGACTTTGGGAGATAGTGGAAGATACAAGGACCTGGCATGCTACGATGGTCCATGGGGTCAGGTAGAGTTGGACAGAGCTGAATGACTGGACAACAACAGTAATCACATAGTGAATGTGAGAGACAAGATTCATTGTCACCTCTCTCCTAACTCCAAGTTCAGTATCCCACTCTTTGTTTTAATGTATGCCCGTTAAATGCTCTGTAAGAACAAGCTCCCCATAGCTAATATACCAATAATGGGCACTGCAATTAAGGAATTTGCACATCATTATCTCTCTCTCTCTCTCTCTCTTTTTTTTTTTTTATCATTGTCAGTATGCTGCTATAACAGCAAGGACCCTGGCATACACAGGAGGGCCTGCTGTACAGGTTTTCAGATGTGCTTTTCTAGAAGGAAAGCAACTTTTGAGAGGTCAACAATCTTCTTTAATTGCATTCACCAACAGAGAAAATACAAGCAAAGAAATAAGGACCAACAGACAGGGCTTCCCACTGTCTGACCATAAAGAATGCATATAGCACAGACCAACAGATAGATCCAACTGTCTGACCAGTACATACATACATAGTTATCAGAGACAGAAGCACCAACATTTGGGTTTTCAAATCTGGGGGGCTCCTTAACAGCTACCCAGAGTCTCATCTGACCAAAGGAACACTTCCAATGAGTAAGCCCCAAAATAAAACCTCACCTCAGAGTATTAACACACTTTTCAGAGCTGGATGGCAGGCCCCCCTTACCCCCCATCACCCAGTGTCTCATTAGAAGTCAACAAAAGGTATCTGAGGACTATTAATGGGCAGGGAAGATCTTTAACTCTTCCCACCACTCACCATTAACCTTACATTAACATTGCAGATGGGTCAGGAAAGTTGGAGGGTGTTGATCATTTGACTTTCAAGATATTAGAAGTAGAATTATGGGCATGATTTAGATGGTGGGCAGGTCCCTAGAAGCTCATTCTAATTAATGTATTCTTCATCTCTTTTCATTGGAACCCCTAAATTTCAACTGGAGGACTCACCTATCACAGGGCTTACTGATGATCTTTTTGGCTACCTAAGTGGGACGGTGGATTGAGCACTGGGCCTGCATTTAGGAAGATCTGAGTTCAAATTTGATCTCAGATACGAACTGTGTGACCTTGGGCAAGTTGTTTAACTTCTGTTTGTTTCATTTACCTCAACTGTAAAATAGGGGTAATAACAGCACCTGCCTTGCGGGTTTGTTTGTTGTGAGGATCAAAGGAGAGAATATTTGTCAAAGTGCTTATCATAGTGTCTGGCACATAGTAGGCATTATATAAATGCTTATTTACTTCCCTACAATCCCTTTCAGCTCTAAATTATATCACTGTCACTGTGAATCATTCATCATGCCTGGTTCCTCCCATTAATTTGGAAAAGATGAGGATCTATATGAATAAATTAATAAAAATCTGAATAAATTAATTAGGATGAACATCTAAGGGACTGCCCATCATTTAAATCATGCCCATAATTTCAAGCACCTAATTCTACTGATGTGTATGATAAACACGTACCACTGCCATAGCATGAATGAATTTGTTTCATGAGCTGTGTTGTGTAGTTAGGGATTGTTGAGACAGAGGCAGCAGACGTCTGGGTTCCTAGAACAGTGTCTGCCTTAGAGAATGTGCTTAATCAGTGTTTGTTGACTGATAATTATCAGTATTAGTCTAATTGTAATGGTAGATTGACATGAAAGATGAGGAACCAATTTTATGGGATTTCCTTGGTGTACCCTTTGAGCACTATTTCCCTACTACAGTGCCCTCCTGTGGAAATGCCCTATATACGGTGCTCTAATAAATATGATCTATCCTCCACCATAACTTGCTTTGGAACTTTGGTGATTCTTGAAAAATTATCAGGAAATGGGAAAGAAATGGTCATAAGACTTTTTTTCAGTTTCTCCAAGGATCATCCTTTAGAATGGCTTCATGTTTTAATTTCTTTTTTTTTACTTCTTAAGTACTGAAATTTTTATTTTCAGAATTAAATTGTTTTAAGTAATGTGTTTGTTTAACAATTAATGCCAGTTATCCAATCAAGGGGGAAAAAATAAGATGAAACATTTTAGCTATGACCTAAAACAAATGTACAAATGTGAATGTGGCAGAAGTAAAAATATTCAATTAAAAATAGCAGTTATTTTCATAGCCATTGAAAGCTACAATGTTTTTGACATTTAAAAACTACCTTTTTTCTAAAAAAAAATTACTTTCTGCTCCTCAGACCATTGATTTAATTAGTATGCAATTTAATCATTTAATTAGATTCATAGATTGATCGCATGTGCTAGGTGTCAGAGATATGATGCTGTAACACAATCATTCAATCAACAAGCATTTATTAAATGTCTATTATGCAACCACCACTGTGCTAAGCACTGGTAATACAAACACAAAACCAAAAAAAAATCTGTGCCTCAAAGAGAGAACAAGCATCTATTAAGCACCTACCATATATGCGTCAGTGCTAAGCACTTTGCAAATGTCATCTCATTTAGTCCTTCCAACAGCAAGATAGCTGGTATTAATGTTCCTGTTTTACAGTTGAGTAAACTGAGGTAAATAGAGGCTGAACCAGGGTCACAAAAGTAGTAAGGTTCTGAGACTGGATTTAAACTCAGGTTGTCCTAAGTCTAAGCCCAGCACTTTCTCCACTGTACCACTTAGTTGCCCTAGAGAGGAGTCAATAAAATGGGGAAGACATCCATATAGACATACACAAAATGCATACAAGGTAACTTTGTGGAGGAAGGGACTGGGAGAGAGGAGGAGGGAAAGGTGGTGCTTGAATTAAGTCTTGAAAGCAATCCGGGATTCAAAGAATCAGAGATGTGGAAGGCATGTGTTCCAGGCATGGAGACAGACTGTGTAAAGCCACAGAGATGACACTTTGAGAGTTGTGCAGGACAAAGAACAGAAAGATCAGCTTGGCTGGACCATAGAGCATGTAGAGGGGAGAAATGGTCAATAATGCGGGAAAGGAATGATGAGACCAAGTTGTGAACAGCGTGAAATGTCAAACAAGGGATTTTATCATCAATTTTGGATGTAATTGGGAGCCAGTGGAGTTTATTGAATAAGGGTATGACATGGTCATAATTATGCTTTAGGAAAGTCACTCACTCACTTTGTCAGCTATAATGTAAAAGATGAATTGGAATAAGGAGAAACTTGAGGCAGGGAGACCAAGTGGAAGGTTATTACTATAGTCCAGCTAAGAGTGAGGAGGATCTGAATTGAGGTGGTAACACTGCGTGAGTGGAAAGAAGGGGATTAGGCAAGAGATGTTGTGGAGAAACAGAAGACAAGATCTGGCATCTGATTAAGTATGTAGAGTTGGGTGAGTACCAAGATTGCAAACTTAGGTGATTGAAAGGATGGTGGGGACCTTGACAGAACCAGGGTTCAAGAAATGGGATTCAGAGGATAGGTGAGTTTTGGGGGAAAGATAATGAGTTCTAGTTTAGATTATCTTCAATTTATCCTGTCTATATTTTGTTTGTACGTAATCGTTTGATTTACTGTTTCCTCCATAAGACTGTGAGATCCTTGAGGGCAAGAACTATCTTTTGCCTTGGTTTATATCCCCAGAACTTAGCACAAGACCTGGCACATAATGGGCTCTTCATTTGGTTTCATTTCAGTTGACTGATGGACTCACTTTTCAGTATGCGTTGAGTTTGAAATATCTGAGGACATCCAGTTTGAAATGTCCAGCAAGGCAGTTGGCAAGATAAGCAGATCTTGAAGGAATGTGCATGGAGACAATAATGAAACTTATGGGAGCTGATTCTTGTGAAGGAGGGAGGGAGCAGGCACGGATGATGTTTCAACAAAGGAGACTGAAAACAAGTGGTCAGAGAGGTAGGAGGAGAGCCATGAGAAAACAGTGTCATGAAAACTCAGGAAAGGGAGAGAGAAGGAAGGAGAAAGAAGGAAGTCAACTCATTATATGCTACAGAGCTGTCAAGAAAGATGACAGAAAAAAAGTTATTAGATTTAGCAACTAGATTGTTGAGAACTTTGGAAAGCAATGTTTCTGTTGAGTGATAAAATTGGAAGCTAAGTTTCAGATAAAGAAGAAATGTTTTC
The DNA here is from genome assembly GCF_028372415.1 of Notamacropus eugenii. NCBI lineage: Eukaryota > Metazoa > Chordata > Mammalia > Diprotodontia > Macropodidae > Notamacropus > Notamacropus eugenii. Next base: position 715,697,403 of record NC_092872.1, read on the forward strand.
TATCTTTCTAGACACTTCCTTTTTTATTTTAGGGATGACTTTTTAAATTTCTAATTAAAGTTAGCAGAACTGGTACTGGTCCTATTTTTAAAGATAAGGGATGTCCTGGTTTTGTTTTTTTTCCTTTAAAAATTTTTTTTATTGATGCCTTTTGGTTTTTATTTTGCATAATTTCTGAATACTTTCTTCACTTTTCTCCTACCCACTCTTCTCCACCGCTCATTTGAACTAAGATTAAAAAAAGAAAGGGGGAGAAAAGCAGTTCAGCAAAGCTAACACATTAACTCTAGGTCTGATAGTTTATGCAATATTCCATACCCATAATTCCATACTTCTGCAATGAAAGGAGAGAAATAGAGCCAATAATTCTTAATTTTGTTCTCATTTACTTGATTTTTACATATCTTTTGCTTCCCTAAAATATTCGTGTGAAATGTTTACTTTTAAAGCAAATAATTAATATTAATTATTTCCAGAATTTTATAAGATTATTGAAAATGCTCTCAGTTATCATAAGACAAGGTCAACGAAAGAGGAGAGTAGGATGCCACCCTGGTTAGTGGTGGAAATGGTATTGAATGTGGGGAAAGGAAACGTGTGTGAATTCTAGATTTGCCAATTACAACCTATATGACCTTGGGCAGATTATCTCTCTGAGATCAATTTCTTCATCTATAAAATTAAGAGACTGGCCCAGGTAATTTTTAATATCATTGTTAGCATTAAAATTCTGAGGACGCACTATAGTCCCAAGCATGGCAGTGATCAAATGGTCATACTTCAATAGTCTAGAATGGGGAGGACAAAAAGGGGAAAAGAAAGACTAGCTAGGAACTTGATGTGATAATTCAAATACAAGGTGATGAGTAGCTGGATGAGAATGGGGATACAGAAAGGCTGAGGGATGTTGCAGAAAAGTATTTGTTAAAAACTAACAAGGAGCAAGAAGAGAAAAGTGGAGTTGAAAGTATCTCTAGATTTTTAAAACAAGAACTGATAGGCACGAGAAAATTAGGAAAGGAAGGCTAAACTCAAGTTTTCAATATTTCAAGCATTAACATAGTATACAAATGGAAATAAGTGAAGCAGAGACCAAGAGAGAAATTGAAAGGTGAAAGGTTAGAGATACACATCTGAGAATTTTCTGCATGTAGAGTCATGGAGAGCAGATATAGAAGAGTTTTCCCCATAATGAGTCTGAAGGTATAAGAGAAGAAATAGGACTGAGTCTTGAAAGTCCCCCACAATTAATGGTCAGTGTAGTGAAAAAGTACTGGCAAAAAGCCTGAAAGATTTAGAAGTAACAGATAAGCACAGTGATGTGGAAGTCAGGGAAAGAGCTTTAAGAAGGAAAGAGGATTCCATGGAAATGATAGAGCAACAAGAATGAGAACTGAGAGAACATTAGGTTTGACCATAATGAAGTAGCCATGGAGAAGAGATATGAAAAGTCAAAACCACAGGTGTAGATTGTAGGCATTAGTGTGGACAGAAGCCTATTACGAAGTGTTAAGGATGAGTGGATGGTAAGAAAAAGGAAGTGATCCATATAAACCACTCACTTGAGGCCATCAGATCCCAGACCAAGTCTTCATTTCTGAGGACCCACTTCTCTGAAATCACAATTCCATTGATATGTTGAAATAGTGACCATTTAGTCAGATGCTCTCATGTGCTCTGTACAAATAAATTCTATAATCAGTGACATAAAGGGAATTGCTGAACATACTTAAATTGACTGTAGGGTTCACCCTATAGACCATCATATCATCTACAAAAAGCAATAATTTTGTTTTTCTTTGTGCTTATTTTCTTGATTTCTTTTTCTTGCCTTATTACTATAGCTACTACTTCTAGTACTATGTGAAATAATATTGGTAATAAAGGACATCTTTGCTTTAACTTCGATCTTATTGGAAAAGTTTATAATTTACCTCTATTATCTATAGTGCTGGCTCTTGGTTATAGATAGATATTATTTGCTATATTACGGAAAGACCCATCCTTCCAATGATTTTTTTTAGTATTTTTAAAACAGAAATGGGTGGTGTCAAAAGCATCTATTGATATAATCATGTGATTTTGATTATTTTCCGTTGTTAATATGTTAATATGTTTCTTTGTTGTTGGTCAGTCATTTCAGTTGTGTCTGACTCTGTGACTCCATTTGGGATTTTCTTGGCAAAGATACTAGAGTGGTTTGCCATTTCCCTCTCCAGTTCATTTTATAGATAAGGAAAGTGAGGCAAACAGTGTTAAGTGACTTGCCCAGGGTCACACAGCTACTTAATGTCTGAGGCCAGATTTGAACTCACAAAGATGAGTCTTCCTGATTTCAGGCCCATGTTCTATCTGCTGTGCCATCTAGTTGCCCCATTATGTTTATAGTTGGCATAATAATGAACCAATGTTGCATTCCTGATAAAAATCCTACCTAGTCATAGTGTGTAATCATTTATGTGTTGTTGTAGCCTCTTTGCTAGTTTTTACTTAAAATTTTTGTGTTAATATTCACTAGGAAAATTGGTCTATAGCTTTATTTCCCTGTTTTGTCTCTCTCTAGTTTAGGTCTCAAAATCGTATTTGTATAATAGGAGAAATTTGGTAATATCCCTTCTTTTCCTGTCATTTAAACAGTTTTTATCATATTGAAATTAATGGTTCTTTGAATGTTTGATAGAACTTATTTGTAAATTCATTTGGTTTTGGGCTTTTTCCTTTGGAGTTCCTTTATGGCTTTTTCAATTTCTTTTTTGGGGATCAGGATATTTCAATTCTATGTTTTCTGTTCCACTAGTTTGGATAGTTTAAGTTTTTTGGTAAATATTCATCCATTACATTTTCCTGACCTTTTATTGTCAGTTTTGTTGGCAAGTAATTGGGCAAAATTGTTTCTCATAATTTCCTTTATTTTTCTTCATTTCTTCTGACTTTTCCTTTTTGATATTGGCAGTTTGACTTTCTTTTCTTTTTAAAAATCAGATTAGTTAAAGATTTGTGGTATTATTCTTGTTGTCCCAAAGCAGCTTCTAAGTTTTATTTATCAGTTCACTAATTCTTAACCTACTTAAGAGAATAAATTGTTTTAACTCTTTTAAGAGCATCCATCTGTGGATAAGCATTTGTCAGTGCTAAATATAGATAGCTTTTATCTGTCCATTAAAGCAGAGGAGAAACCTGCATTTTAAAGTTCAGATCTCTCAAGGATTCAGATTTGATTATGCTTACAGATAGACAAGTAATCTTTTCTGCCCATATTCTTCCCATGATGTTGCATGGTTATGAGTCACTGGGTGCCATAGTCTCTGAAGAATCATGGTGAGCAGAGATAGAACTAGGAATTTTGATAAGAGGCAGAAAAAGGACCTTCAGTTGTGGTGGGAAGATCAAGATACTGGGACATCATCATGATAATGATAGTGCATGATTTTATAGCACTTTAATGTCTGCAAAATACTTTGCAAATATAATTTCATTTTATTATCATAACAACCCTTGAGGGTTTTTATTGTTATTCAGTTGCTTTCAGTTGTGCCCAGTCTCCATGGCTTCATTTGGGGTTTTCTTGGCAAAGATACTGGAGCGGTTTGCCGTTTCTTTCTCCAGCTCATTTTATAGATGAGAAAACTGAAGCAAACAGGGTGAAATGACTTGACCAGGGTCACATAGCTAATAAGGGCTCGATTTGAACCCAGGTCTTCCTGACTCCAGAGTCAACTCTTCCTCCATGCATCATGCCAACTAGCTGCCATGAGGGGCACAAAGAAGGAGCTCATCTCTGTGGATCATCCCAGCAAATAAATAGAGCACTAGACCTAGAGTCAGGAAGACCTGAATTCAAATCCAGTTTTAGACACTTGCTAGCTGTGTGACTCTGGGCAAGTCACTTTAACTTCTGTTTGCCTCAGTTTCCTCATCTGTAAAATGGGGGTAATAACACTTATCTCCCAGGAAGATTGTGAAGATAAAATGGAATAATAAGTGCTTAGCACAATATGTTAGTCATTATTATTTATGTTAATACCATTATTATTTCTTAACAGTTAACTATGTGCTAGGTACTGAGAACAGAAAAACAAAAGGAAAAAATCCCTGACCTCAGGGAGCTTATATTCTATTGGAGAATCCAGCATTTAAATAAACATACACAGTATAGCTTGAGGAGGGAAGGAACACTAATAAAGACAGACAAAGATTTCTATAGGAGGCAGCACATGAAGTGAATCTTAGAAACTCAGAGATTCTCAGAGGGAGAGGTGAGGAGAGAATGAATTCCAGGCACAGAGGTTAGCCAGGCACAAAGACATGGAGGGGGGAGATGAGATGTCGCAGGTAGGGAACAGCAAATGTGCCTGTTTGGCTGGAATGTAGAGTTGTAAAAGGAAGTCACGTGAAGTATACTTTAAAGGAAGGCTAGAGCTAGACTATGAAAGGTCCTACACACCAGGATGGAGAGTTTATATTTGATCATAGAGGATATAGAGAACCATTAATGGTTCTTAAGCAGAGGAATGATGTGGTCAGTGATCAGGAAAATGCCCTAGCCAGACTTTGTATCTGTGTAGATAATAGATAGGAGAGGGGAGAGACTGGAACCCAAGAGTCCAATTAAGAGGCTATTAGGAGTTCATATAAGATGACTCATTTCATATTGTAAATGGGGCAAGAAATATCCACAAGGCGGAATGAACTGCCAATTCAAAGGCCAATCAAGCAACTATGTTAAATTGTAGTGATGTAATCAGTTACATGGCTTTTGTTGCCTGGTCTAGGACCCCATCCATAATTTAGGGGATTGTCTCTATGGGAAAATCTGAGTTCCAAATAGCCACTTATAGGCAGAAGGTGGCATCGTGGGGAGGATGTTGAACCTGGATTCAGGAATACCTGAGAAGTTTTGGATCCCCTTCCTTTGGTAAGTTAGGAATGCTGTCTGCCCAGGAGTTCTGTTTTCAAATCTAGCGCACCCTTAGCTGTGCACCACACTCCTCCTGTCTTTCTGCCCTCAAACGGCAAAGAACCTGTCATTCTATTTTGAAATATTGCTTTGGAAAGGATTGATGGATTGAAAAAAAAATCACCCAAATACATATTTATATTATTCCAAGTCAAGCTGTTTCTTGCTCTGCTCCAAAACGCCTTCCTCGGGATCAAAATAAATTGATGGGCATGATGAGACCTTGTGTGTGGGTAGTGCCAGTTTTAGATGCTTCCCACAGTCTTCTACAGAGCCAACAAAATAGGAGACCCACAATATATTTTCGACATGAGGTTTTTCTCTTGATTTACTTTTTACTTTGAGAAGGGGACAATTTTTGCTTATATTTGTCTTCCCAGTACTTAGCAGTGCCTTGCATATGTAAAGTGCTATGCTCTATCTGTCTGTCTGTCTGTGTCTATCTATGCAACCATCTAATCAATCTTCCTATCCATCCATTTATCTGTCTATATATATTTATATATCCATCCATCCATCCATCCATCCATCCATCCATCCATCCATTTATCTATCTGTCCATCTGTCTTCATCTACCTATTTACCTACCTACCTATCTATCTATCATCTATCTATCTATCTATCTATCTATCTATCTATCTATCTATCTATCTATCTATCTATCTACCTGTTTGTCTGTCATCTATCTGTCCATGCAACCACCTAATCCATTTATCTGTCTATATATCTATCTACTTAAATATCTATATACCATCTATCCATCCATCCATCTTTCTGTCTGTTTTATCTATCCATCCATCCATCCATCCATCCGTTCATCCATTTATCTATCTTAGATACATACATATGCACGTTAAATAATGAACCCTTCCCTCAGTCCTTTTCAGAGTTGTTTTAAGACACCAAGATTTCCCCCTGCTCTGTATAAGGATGATAGTCATTCCTTCTTACTACTGGAACAACAAATAGAAGTCAGGGGGAGGGAATTGGGTGAAGAGGTGATCCCTTTCTAGAGGCTGGGGCTTCTGAAAAGAAGGGTGTGTTCCTGGGGCCTGGGCTTCCTCATAGGAAGAACTCGAAACTAAGACTTTAATTTCAACTACATAATGGCTTAAACAGGCCCCTGGGAGCCAGCTGAGAATCTCACCACTGCTTATTAATTTTTTTGTCTGGGAAATTGTGTTGTGCATTTCAGACAACCAATTTATAAGGAAACTTATAAGGGGGAAATTGTCTCTAAGTCTGGGGCTGAGTGTATGACTTTTCTTCCCTGTTTCTAAAAATGAACACCTGTGCTCTTAGGTCCTCTTGGTTGGTTTAGCTTTGAAGGGGACAGATTTTCTAATACAGAAAATATAGTGGTTGTCTAGTGATTAAGGTTCCTGACTAGCATCACTAGAGCCTCATGTTCCTGGTTCCTAGTACAGAGTTCTCTCTTCTCTGCTTCGTTGTCTCCCATAATAATCACAGCACACACTTATAAAGTGCCTTTGAGTTTGCAAAGTGCTTTACAAATATGATCTCATTTTATCCTCAAAATAGCTCTGGGAGGTATCCCCATTTTATAGATGAGAAAGCTGAGGCAGACAGAGATTAAGTGACTTGCCCAGCATCACGAATGTCTCAAAGAATCCAATTAGTAGCTTTGTGTAGGTTAGGTCTCCTTCCAAAGTTCTTGGCTTTGTAGTGAGTTAAAAGACAATGTTAACATTCTGCGGCGTCAAGGACTTGATGTGGCCACTCCATCCGTTGATTCCAACCCGCTAATAATTTCTGTGAGGTCCAGAGCAGTGAACTGATTTGCCAATGGTCAGAGGTGGTTTTCCTCCCAAGGCTTCTAGACTATTGATTATACAACCCCTTACTAAAAATCTGATAGAAAAGAAAGATGCTCTTAACATTTTGGTGATGCTAAATTCCTGTGCATTGTTGAGAGTCATTGGCTACAACACTTGGAACTGGAAGACACTCTCCAGCCCATCTCCCTCTTATATAGAGGAAGAGAGGGAGGTCCTGAGGAGCTGACCTGCTTCATGTCACCCAGGTAGCAAGTATCAGAGATGACATACGAACCCGGCTCACTCGACTGCAGATGAAGCACTCTCTGCCAAAGTGCACCTTGAAAGTAACTTCTCCATCAGGGCAAATTGAAGGAACGTGGGTTTTTTTAATGTTCTGAATGGAAAGCAGCTGTGGAACACTCGAATTCAGGGTGAGAAAGTTAAACAGCTCAGGGAGGACGAGACACATGACTCATTTTAAATCGCTGTAAAGACTCAGGAGGCAGCAAGGCAGGTGTTGGATGTTAAGAAGAAGCACTTTTTTTCTTGACTGAAACATGTTGAGATAATTTGATTATTATACACCAGGGATATAGATTCTTAATGCTGGTGTTTCCACTCATCACTCAGTTTGATTTCATTTCTGCTATTCTCAGGGGACAGGTGTCAATTCTTAACATTGAAATACCTGTTCTCTGAGTGAGACGGGAACTGCTGAATGAACATGTGTGTATATGGGAAATCTAGCAATTAATAAGCTACTTCTGGGATGAGGAAGTCTCTCTTTCCTCTTAATGAAGCCCCCTTCTGCTCTGAACCCATGCACTACCCTAGTCGTTTCGGTCTGGGGGCAGCTGGGCTCTAATGAGAAATTTTTTCTTAATAGCATTTTTCCAATTACATGTAAAGATAGTTTTCAACATTCATTTTTGTAAAATCGAGTTACAAATTTTTCTCCCTCCTCTCCCCTCGCTCCAAGACAGGAGGCAATCTGATATAATTTATACATGTACAATCACATTAATGAGGGGAGAATTATCTAAAACTTAGTCTCCTGTCTTGGGTGGTCACCAAAGAAGGAAGTAGAAAGGTACTCAATGTACAATGTAAATTAGACATGGGACAGGTATTTATTTTTTCTACACACAAATGAAATGTTTCATGTAAAAGTTCCTTCCAGTGACTCATTGACAAATGGCAAATTTAGACAAACTAAACAAGTAGTATTAATAACCACTGCTCTGCTCTGCTGGGAAGTTGAGACTTTAAACCATCCAGACAAAGCATCAGCAGCGACAGCTTCCCCTCTGCTCTTACTGTCCTCCTCAAAGTAGATGTCTTCTGGTAAACCAGGCCAGAGGATGGTTCTCATCTTCTGGTCAATGATTGTCTTCTCTATGAGCTGGAGTAATTGCCCAGGACTCCTTCAAAAGGGCAGTCATCCCCAACTGATGACCCAGGATGTCTGGAGCTCTCAAACTCATGAGGCCACCTCCAAGCTTAGATACATCCATCTTGGGACTGATGTTCAGTTCCCTAGGAACAGGCAAAAGAGTTTGAGAAGAAGCAGCTCACCCTAAAGACATATTCCATAGTTCTCCTCCTGAGAAGACATGTTCTCCGCTGTTTGACAATGAGTAGGATATCCTATATCTTGCCACTGTGAGTTTAATAAAAGCTACCATCAATAATTTGTAACTAATAATAGTAATAGTAGCTATCATTTACACAGAACTTTAAAGTTTGCCAAGTATTTTTTATATGCTATCTCATTTAATCTTCAGAGGAGCATTGTGAGGGAAGTATTATTATTATTTTACAGATAAGGAAACTGAGGCATACTCTGTGCTAGAGACAGAGACTGCTTCCCAGCCCTGCCTCTGCCATTCTGGGTGACACATGGGAACAACTGCCGGGGTGAAGAAGGACCATCGCACCCCCATCCTTTGAGGGAAGTCCCATGATGTTACCTGGAAGGTTGAAGTAAGAGAAAGGCAAGGTAGAGAGACTCCTTTTTCAAAAGATCCACTGGGCCACTGGCTCTTCCTGCTCAGTGACCAATAAAGAGATTGCTTTCCCGTTCTCAGAGTGCCCCAGCCCTTCAGCACTGAGTCCCATGTGGCAGCTCAATGGCGTCATAGTGCACAGAGCACTGGGTCTGGAGTTGGGAAGACCTGAGTTCAAATCTTGTCTCAGATACTTTCTAGCTCTAGTGACCCTGGGAGAGTCACTGAACCTCTGTCTGCCTTAGTTTCCTCACCTGAAAAATAAGGATTATAATAGCACGTACCTTGCAGGGTTGTGAAGAACAAGTGAGATGACATATGCGGTGCTTCATAAACCTTAATAGTGTTTTATAAATAATAGCTGTAATTCTTATTTATCAGAAATAAATAAATGCAAGCTATTATTACTATTATCATTAACCAGAAGCATATAAATGCAAGTTAATATTGCTTTTACTACTATGATATTAACCAGAAGCATGCATCTATAAGTTCAAGTTATCATTACTGTTATTAGCCAGAAGCAGCCAGAGAGCTCATCGTCCCCAAAGCACCTAAGAACTGAGTTAGCTACACATCAGAAGCACAGAGGGTAGTTCAATTCATGCCCCATTATTAAGACATTCGGTAAATATCCCTATGACGGCTGAATCCAACTGGTAGCCCATTCAATGAGCCATTATGGTGGAATCAAAGAACATTAAATTTTAAAAGATCATTCGACACTCTCATTTTATTAGTATACTCAAGGCGAGTGACTTCCCATGGACTAGAAGGCCAAATAGTGACAGCAGTAATGCTTTCTGAACTTTTAGGTGAGATACTAGTAATCAGTTATTTAGGAATAGCTCTTTCCATATGGGGGTCTCAGTCACTATGGTTTAAATGTATAAATGGGTATTACCAGAATTAGGTACAACAGAGAAAGAAATATGGTGAGAATGTGACTGCAACAGTCTTTCCTCATATAGGGTCTATGAATAGGGAGACCTTTCCCTCTCCCATACTTATTCCATACTCCTTCAGATTAAGTGTTGAACCTGGAGTCAAGAAGACCTGAGTTCAAATCTGACTCAGACCCTCACTAGCTGTGTTTACTCTGAGTGTGCCTCAGTTTCCTTTTCTGTAAAATAATAATAATACTTCCCTCACAATGCTCCTCTGAGGATCAATGAAATAACATATAAAAAATACTTGGCAAACTTTAAAATTCTATGTAAATGATGGCTTATTATTACTATTATTAGTTACAAAGTACTGATGGTAGCTGTTATTAAATTCACAGGGGCAAGATGTAGGATATCTTACTCATTGTCGAATAACTGAGAATATGTCTTCTCAGATGCATAGAGAATGACAATTTTGAATTCTCTTTTCCTTTCAACATTTGGTTGATTTCAAGCTTTAGAAATGTACTGGTGAGGAGAAAACATTTAAAATAATTTTTGAAACTCTAAAAGTTAATATTGCCAATTAAATACTTTGTTCCTAAATCACAGACTGATGTAATTTCTTCTCTTTTTACCTCTTGTGTTCTAAAGGGCCTACATTTTTGTTTATCGACTCAAAATGTCAAATTCTTTCTAAAAATGCTTTTGATAATGTTTTAATGAAGTTTGCCCAAATCACAAATGTTTGTTAAATGAACCATATGGTAGGATCAGAGAATGCTAAGTTTGTGTGCTTTCCAATGTGCACCTTCTCTGTTTCAGCATAGGGGCAGGTAGGTGGTACAAATAGATAATGTGCTGGACCTGGAGTCAGGAAGACCTGAGTTCAAATCTAGCCTCAGACATTCACTAGATGTGTGATCCTGGATAAACCATTTCATTTCTGTATACCTTTGTTTCCCCTTCTGTAAAATGGAGATGTTAAATGGCACATCTCCCAGAGAGGTTATGAGGATAAAATGAGATCGTATTTGTAAAGTGCTTTGCAAATCTTAAAGCTGTTATTATTATTATTAAGGAAGGCAATGAGGAATAGTGGAGGGAACAAGGCAGTGGAGAGAGCCTAGCAGGAGTGCTAGCGACCATGAGCATGATGTTAGTGTGACATTTCAAAAAAGTTCGGGAGTCATAGTTTGTGGGTAATATAATCATTTTATTAATAATGCTAGCATTTTATTAGTAGAAGAGGTCAATGATGCTCTTGAATGCCAAAGACGCCTCTTAGAACCCACTCAAGGCTTACATGCCCTTGGAAGAGTGGGTGTTGCCAAGGGGAACAGTCAACTCTGATTGGTTAATAATTACTGAATAAATAAATGTTACAATGAGGTCTTGGGGTACATGACACTAAGCACCCAAATCTTGGTCAAAGAGACTTAGTTTCCATATCACTGGTCTGACGAAAGGGAGACTCCATGTTTTCCCAGACCCATCTGAGTAAATACAAGGAGCAGGAATCCACCCAATCTCCTAAACTTAGAATTTCCATCTTTACCATCCTGACTGGATAAGTCTTTAAGGAAGATTTCCCAAGCTGGTTTATTTCTGGATGAGGAAGCAGAAAAGGAGAAAAACCTTGATCCTGATTCAACAATTAGTCATTAATACAAGAGAGAAATAATCACTTCTCTCATTAGGGACCTCATCTGAAAACTTTATCTCATCTGAAAAATAGGGATGATAATACCTTACCCAAAGCCAGGGGAACTGGCTGTTCTCCTCCTCCTCCTCCTCCTTCTTCTCCCCCTCCCCCTCCTCCCTCTTCTTCTTCTTCACCTTTTCTTTTTCTTCCCCCTCATCACCACCCCCACTCCACATAAATTAGGGTCAGGACATACTCTTGACACTAATGATTAGTCCAAAGGATTAGGTAGGCAGCTGGCCCTTGGATGTTTGGATGGAATATGTTCAAGCATTCTGAAAATGGAGCTTGGATGGAAGTTTAGTGTCTGGTTTGAGAAATGGAGGTGATAGAGGTATAACTCTTCCAGAGGTAGACAGTTTTTTCTTTTGCATACCCTTAGGTCTTACCCTAAACTTTAAACTCAGGGATCCAGAAATGCAAGGAGTCAGGAATTGAATTTCCTGGGATACTGTGAGCAATTGCCACACTGATAAGGGTTTTAGAAACAACCTCAGACCACTATGTTATAGCAACCAGGACTGAGAGGGACATTCTGCTTATGGAGTAGGGGATCTCCCTCTATCTTGGGTGTGGAGGGAGTTGAAGACCATAGCCCTGTTGTGCCAGTGATACCTGCTGGAACTTAACTCAGGAAGAAGGCAGAGCCAGGGCTGAAATTCCAACAAAGGCAGAAGCTTTCCCTGGGAGAAATCCAGGGTAGCTCCTGTCCTTTGATCAGCTGCTTAGGGTATGGTTGGACAGTCCTCTGTGTGACAATGGTAATGTGATAATGTGGTAATGAATGGAAGTTCTCTTGTGCCAATAGCTTCTTTGAACATTTGTTCCCCTGGGAAAAGTAAAGCTGTGAATTCAGTTGAAAATTCAGATCTGTTAAAGCAGTGATCCTGTAACTAGGACTGGCCAGTGAAGGCCCAGTTCTCAGACAACTGGGCCTCCATTGACCAGCTTCCTGTTACAGCACAATCTCAGGAGAAACTAAAATCCTGTGTTTTACTATCTTTCCATTTCATTGAATAGTGCCCTAAACCATAATTATGTGTGTGTATGTGTGTGTGTGTGTGTGTGTGTGTGTGTGTGTGTGTGTGTTCCTTCTGGGTCGTGCAAAGTTGGGAAGGAGATAGAAATCTTAGTGAGAAATGAGAGATTTGTTATATTTGGAAAATTTCCCAGATTATAATGTGTCATTTTGTGACAAATTTATGAACTATTGCATGTAAATGATTTTGCATTTTAAACCATAGGCCAAGTCAAGAAGTATCTGGGCTAATTAGAGGGTTATGCCAGCGAGTAGGCTGAATGCTCTCCCAGTATCCAATGAATGCCAAGCCCTAGAAGAAGGCTACCTGAAATGGCACCTAGGCTCCATTATGGAAGATTTCTAGGAGGTTTTGGACAAGAGTGTGCCAGATGGGCACACTCTTGTGGTAGCAACAGCATCAGGGTCACTTCCATATAGAGAACACCTGACCAGTCCCGTAGCTTCTACCTTGGATTAGAGATATAGAGATGGAAGGGACTTCAGATAGCATCTAGTCCAACCACTCCATTTTACAGAAGAGAAAACTGAAGCTCAGGAAAATTAAATGCCTTGGCAAAGGTCACAAAAGTGGGATTTGAGGCCAAGTCTCTTCTGGAGCCCGATCTCTTTCTACTCTACTATTCTGCAAAGGGACAATTATTCAGTAATTGGGACAGAAATGCCTCCTTTATACACAGAATAGTGGGCTGAGTCAGGAGATGAGAAGGAACGCTGTGTTGTCTGTGAGTGCTTTGGGGTCTATTCAGGGAATGCTCCCTAGATAATGTGAGGATGTTTGTATGTAGATGACTGGGTGTCTCTGGGTTCTGATGCTAAGAGCTTGGAGTTTGTCTTCAGAGCAAACCTTGATTTGTGAGTGGAGAATCACGGCAGCATCACCTCAATTTGGAGAGACTGGTCATGAACCCAATCGGAAGTTGTCTCTGAATGGTGCAATTGGGGTCCCAGGATGTCTCTTCATGGGAAAAGACAACATGGTTAGTGGAGGGGTAGTTGCAAACAGTTCTGGGTCCAGGGTATAATACTGTGAATGTGAGTAGGTTTGTGACAGTGATAGTTTTTGGTGGAGGGTAAAGGTAAAGTCCAAAAGACTTGTTCCAGCAATTCAACATACATAGATTTGGGGGTCCTTTTGGCACCCCACCCAAATGCACATTCCTATGTCCCATGAGTGAAAATAGCCAGGGTGCCTCAATGTATGAAAAATGCCCTTACAACACTCCCTTAGTGCCGGTAGCGAATGTATATTGTCAATCCTATATGTGGTTTATGTTGCTAGAGAGCTGAATGAAAAATCGATAGGAATCTTATTTGCCTTTTTGTCTGAAGAACATTTCTGTTTTTAGAAAGTCACTTTTCTCAATTACTTTTTTAAGTTAAGAATTTTGTGCTTATTCTCATGTAAAATTAAAATTATCTCTGCTAACATAAGAGAAATGTGAGATTTAAAAAGAAACATTGTGTGCTTTCTTCCTTCCTGGATACTTCAAAGGAACTTCAGTCTCGTGGATGTGAGCGCTCTGGCCAGCAATGCAGATGGCTCCCCATCTGGCACACTCTTGTCCAAAACCTCCTAGAAATCTTCTATGACGGAGCCTAGGTGCCATTTCAGGTAGCCTTCTTCTAGGGTCTTGGTATTCGTTGGATACTGGGAGAGCATTCAGCCTGTTCACTAGGCATCTTTCCCTCTTTCTTTGTCATATATCTCCTTATGACATTGTTAATTTCAGTTCTCCCATACCATTGTTTATTTGTAAGCTGACCCACGCCCACCTCTCCATTGCCCTTTGGGTGACCAACTTAAATTCTTAGATTGTGTCCTATGAATTGAAGCCATCCATTTCCCAGAACAATTTTTTTAAAGGTAAGTTTTTGTGTCAGGGGAAAGTTTGTAATCATTACAAGACTATACTTTCTTCCTTACCAAAAATAAAGATTTTAGCCTACACATAATTAGTTTGTATATTGAAAAAATATTAATAACTTATTTACTTAGCTCTTTTGAGTAAAAAAAAAATAAAGGGTGTTTTACATTCCTTATTTTGTTTGTTTTTAAAGCACTACATGTTTTACATGCCTCATTTTTTTGTCTTCCCAGCAATCCTCTGTGATAGGAAATACATCTAGAGTCTTCTTACCTTCATTTTACAGATGAGGAAAACTGGGGCTCAGAAGAATTAAGCTATTTGCCCAAATTCTATAGCTAATAAGTGGTGTGTTGGGTAAGAGTGTTAGACCTGGAGTCAGGAAGACCTGAGTTCAAATCCTGCCTCAGACATTTATTAGCTGTGTGACCCTAGGCAAGTCACTTAGCCTCCCTCAGTCTCAGTTTCCTCATACGTAAAATGGAAATTGGACAGCTAGGTGCCACAGTGGATAGAGTGCCTGGCCTGAAGTTAGGAAGGTCTTAGATCCTTACCAGTTGTGTGACTCTGGGCAAGTCACTTAACAATGTTTGTTTCAGTTTCTTCACCTATAAAATGAGATGGAGAAGGAAATGGCAAACCATCCTAGTATCTTTGCCAAGAAAACGCTATATGAGGTCATTAAGAGTCAGACATGACTGAACAACAACAAACTGGGAATAATAATACTGTTAATGTACCTATTAAAGAAAATTGTCCTGAAACATTAGAATAGGAGGGGAAACTAGAAATAGAAAAAAAACCCCACCAATCACCATAGGAAAGAGATCCTATGAGGAAAACCTATAGAAGTATCACTGTCAAATTCTGAAACCTTCAGCTCAAGGGAAAAACATAATCAACAACAACAAAAAATTTTTAAACATGGTGGTACCACAATCCCACAAGACCTTGTAGTGGCAACACTAAAAGACTGTAGGTCTTGGAACACTATATATCAAAGAGCAAAAGAACTGGGTTTGTGGCTGAAAATATCATACCCAACAAAGTTAAGCATGGTCCTGAATGGAAAAAATGGATGTTTAAGGAATTGCCAGAATTTCAGGATTTTGTTGTAAAAAAATCTGATCTCAATAGAAAATCTGGCATACAAGATCCAAGAGAAATATTAGGTACATATCCAAGACTAACTACAAGGGACTCAGTAAGGCCAGAACTTTATTTTTTACATGAAGAAATGTAAAACATTTGTCTAAGATTGGTATTAGTAATTGGATAGTTTGAAAGAAAGGTTGGGTTAGACTTGAATATGATGTTACTTTTCAAAAGGATCTGTTTAGGAAAAGGCAAAAAGAGTAATTATACAATAAGGGGCAAGAAGAGGAACGGACACAGAGGAATTAGATGAGGGAGGAGGGTTGGTAGTTCTGGAACCCTACTCTCATTGGAAATGAGTTAAAGAGGGAATAATAAATAAATGAACACACGCATATATACACATTTGGATGTAAAAATCTAAGTTCAGAAAGAAATAGAAGGCTAAAGGAATAGGGAGTGGGGAGAGGATACAGGAGGAATTTTTAGAGGGAACCCTACTCACATCAGATCTGGGTTAAACAGAGAACAATATATACTTTTAGAAGGAAATAAAAGTCTTCTAAATTTATAAAGAAATAAAGGTGTGAGAGAATAGGATAAGAAGCCATAGAAGGGTGTTTAGATTAATGGGAATGGGAAGATAAAGGAGGGATCTTTGGAGGGGGGTAGGTTAAGTAATAGGACCGCAAGGTAGTGGGTAGAAGTAAAGTAGAGAAATCAGGAGGGATAGGAAATAAAAGGTACACACAAACGTAAAATAAAGATCAGGAGTAGGATTTATTAGAAAAAAAGCAGAGGTAGTCATCATGACCTCAGACAAAATTAAAGCTAAAATAGATTTAATCAAAAGAGAAAAACAGGAGAACTGCACTATGTCAGTCATATCAAAATATTTAAATAATATTTAAAATATTTAAAATAACTATTTAAAATAACTAAAAAGTATGAGGTTGGAATATTGCTATGGCGTAGGAAATGATGAGTTGGTGGACTTAGAAAAATATGGAAAGACTCAGATTTATGAATGAAGAGATTGTCCACCCTTAGAGAAACAGAGGACAAACAAATGCCTTGCATAGATACATGTGAATGTATACATCTATATATGAGTATGACTATAGATGTCTATGTAAGTGTATATATGTATGTGTATATAGTTGTGTGTATATACATGTGTGTGTACATGTATATCTATAATATATATCCATGCTTAATTGTAGTCTTTTTAGTGGGGAGAGGGGAGGAAAACAAAGTAAAAAGTACACAGCAGAGAACAAAACAAAACTTACAAGGAAACAAAGAAAAGGTGGACAGCTAAGAATGTAATATATAGTATTTATTATATAGGTTTTCTTGAAATGGAAATTTATTGCTGTATATTTTGAATATTCTCTTACATTCTGTTGTGCACATGGCAATGCTTTTTTTCCTTTCTCATTTTATATTTAAGTTTATAATGTTTTTTCTTTTCTTATTGAATATTTAAATTTAAAATAAATTAATAAAAAATCATAGCACCTATACCATAGGATTGTCATGAGGATCAAATGAGATGATAGAGTCTCAGTTTTCCCATCTGTAAAGTGGAGATAATCATAACCCTCACACTCCCTACGTCACAAAGCTGTTCTGAGCAAGGTGCTTGGCAAACTTTTAAAGTGTTTTAGAACTGTGAGTTATTCTCATGATTATCCAATAAGAGATAAACTACTTTTGAGAATGTGATCAAACAAAGATCTCCAATGTTGCAGGCACAGAGAAACCCCAAATCTGTCAGCACCAGCCGCTGGGTAAGTAATGCAAATAGAACGACACCTCCCCAAAACCTACTGTTCTTGCTCTCTCCACATAATTAGACACATCACAGAATTCTGAGCTTTGCCTATAAAAAAAGGGAGTTGAAAGCCGGGAAGAGGGAGTATTGTGACTTTTTGCAAGAGATGGATTGTGAAAAAATAGAATGGTGTTACATTTGACAGCTAATGCAGTTAAGAAGTAACATGTGAAAACATGAGGGAAGAAAGAGATCGACGTTTTAATTAAAATAATTAAAGTTCTCACAATGTACAAGCCCCCGCGTAAGGTTGAACTTTTTAGTTTGTGTGTAAAAGTTGTCTCTTGTGGGCTTTTGGCATTCTGAGGAACAAGGCTGAGCTTAGGCAGAATCTAATTCTGAGTGGTATGTGATGCCCACGTTGACCTCTGCCCAGGCACTATTAAAGGATGCTGCCCACCTGTCTTGCTGATACCTCCAAGAAACCTGTCTCACCTCTTAGTTCCAGGCTGCCATTTCTTGGATTCCCCAAAGCAACCACTGCCTGTCCCATTTACAAACCCAGAATTAGGAGACCTGGGTTAGAATCTCATCTTAGAAATGGACTAGCTGTGTGATTCATGGACTCTCAGTTTGCCTGTCTATAAAGTGGGGATCAATCAATCGATAAATGTTTATTAAGCACCTACCATGTGCCACACACTGTGCTAGGTTGATCCTTATACTTGTTACCTTATGTGGCTGTTACAAGAAAAGTACTTTGCAGACTTTAAAGTACTTTGGAAATGTGAGTTATTTTCATGCTTACCAAATAAAATGACTACTTTTGTGAATGTAGATGAAATGTCTAGAAGGAAGGAAAAAACAAGCATTTTTAAAGCACCTATGATGTGCTACGTGCTTTGCCAATATCATTTCATTGGTTCTTCACAACAATCCTGCAAGACAGGTGTTATTATCCCCATTTTACAATTGAGGAAACTGAGGTAGACAAAAGCTAAGTGACATATCCAGGGTCACAGAGATAGTAGGTGTCTGAGGCCAGATTTGAATTCAAATATTCCTGACCCTTCCATCCTCATGTCCTATCTCCAGCACTCAATTCACTGCACCACCCAGCTCCCTAGGTATTCTGAGTCTTTGTATCCTGGACCCCTTGGTATCCTGGTAAAGTTTATGGATCCCTTCTCAGAATCATGGTTTTAAATAACTGAAGGAAATACTAAGTTTCAGTTAGGGGTGATGAGAATAAACATTTTTTTCCCATCCAAATTCACAAACTCTCTGAAATCTATTCATGTACTTGGTCCATGGACACCAGGTTAAGAACACTTGTCTTCAATGTATTAAAAACCATTCTTCCTGGACAGAAAATTTTCCTGGTGGGTCCTGGTGGTAATGCTCCCACACTGCTTCTGTTTGGGGATGTTGATGTCTTCGATAACTGGTGGTGTACCTTCTTTCTTACCTCCCCCACCCCCAAACCGATTGTCACTAATTAAATCTTTCTTTGGTCTACAGTCAAATTGGTTTGTATGTGTCAATATGGTCCTAGTCTAGGCCTTCTCTAATACATAGACTCAAGGCTGGAAAGTTAAAGACAAGAGAACTGGGGTCATAGAAGTCAGAGAAGACAAGACAAGACAAGACAAGAGAAGAAAGAGAAGAGAAGGGTTGACCAGGTTCTCTAGAAGAATACCTGTCCACCCATATATCCCTCCCAGGAACCCTATCTCCCCTCCAAGGAAATATGTGCATTAAGGAAATGGGGAAGAGTGTTCATTAAGGGATGGAGAAGAGGACCAAGCTGAAAAGTTTCTTAGAAAAAGTGGAGGAGTTCCCAGACCAAGTGGGAACTACAGTTGAGATGGAGCAAAGACTGCCCCTGATGGGAAGTACCAAACCTGGAACTTGCCCCTCACTAGTACCATGAGTGATGAGGACTGTACAGGTCCATGAGTAAAAGTCAGTTGTCCACCTACCCTAAGGTCTTTCTCCATGTTGGGGGAGTGGGGAACAGGTAGTATATAAGTCTAGAGCACATCACAGGGCCCTGAAGAGTTACAACTCATCGGACAGAAGAATCAGACAACTGTGGGCCCTTTGCCCTTTGTGTGTGCATGTTTGTGGCTTGTCTTTCATCCTCAAAAAGGACCATGATGTCAGGAGGGTGTTGTCATGACTTGCAAATGAATTGGATTTAAATGAAGGAGGGATGTGCAAAGTCAGCCACCTCACTATCTCCTCCGGAGCCACCTGAATCCAATGGCCAGATATAGATCAGGATGACTGGAGATGGACCAGGATGCAGTGCTGTGTGTATGTAGATTGGAGGGAGAGGTTACTAAGGTCAGTACTAGAGGTCTGGATGACGACAGCATCCAGGGAGGAGGAGGCCTATTGGAGGAGGAAATGTGGACTCAGATTCAGGTTATTTGTGGGGTTGTAGTGGTGGTAGATCAAATAAAGCCTGGGCCCTTCTATTCAGTATTTTGTCAAACTAATCTCTTATGTGCATGGGAGCTGGGGGGCCTTTCCCCAGACACCAGGCAATTTCAGATATTCCCAAGGGAATCCTTTGGTCAGGGCAGGAGCTAAAGAAAAGAATTTTTGGGAATCCCTTAAGATAGAACTCAGTCCACATTAATTCAGCTGTGGTTCTGGGTCATGGCTTCCATGTACATGAGGAAACTGGGCCCCAGAGTAGGGAAGTGGTATTAATATTATATATTAATGTTAAATTGAGGAAACTGAGGTAGAATATCAAATATTATATTAAAGCTAGAAGGAACTTTAGAGATCACTGAGCCCAACCTTCATTGTTTTATAGATGAGGAAAACTGAGGTCTTGAGAGGGGGAGGGTCAAAGATCCCCAGGAGGTAAGAAGCAGAGACAAATCTTCTCATTCTAAATCCTATGTTCTTTTATCTACACTGCCTTCTCCTTTGGAGGATATAGGTTTCAGTCAGAGGGAATTGTGTTTGGATGATTAGGGAAACTCTTTGGAATGAGTAAGCCTGGGGGCATTTATATGAAGGCAAATAAATATGTTTTTTGGCTAACTTAGGATGATATGAATAAATAACCACAGAATATGTATAGAGTGCAGAATCAGAATAGGGTAAGGAGTGGCAGAGGCCTTCTGCATTGTGTGCATTAATTAGCTTGTTTCTTCATTTTCTTAAATTTTACATTATCTTCTATCTCTGGGACAAGACAACTTCTGAGAGCTCAAGATCCTATTAAGTAACCAGCCCAGGAATATCCAAGAAGGGGACTTGGTAGCTATGCTGGGAAATGACCCCTTCTCTGATTTCATCAGGAGAGAGAGATATAGTGGATTTTTTAAAAAACAAGGTTGATATTTGGGCAGTCTGGCTTAATTGGTTAACTTGATTGGAGACAGCTAGGTGGCACTGTTAATGGAGCTCTGGGCTTTGAATCAGGGAGATTTGTGTTAGAATCCTATCTCAGACATTAGCTGTATGACTCTGGAAAGTCAATTTCTCTGTGCGTCTATTTCCTCATAAGTAAAACAAGGGAGTTGGACTCCCTGGACTCTAAGAACCCGTCTGGCTTTAAATCAATGCTTGTCCCTCTATAACCTAGCCTTATTCTTCTCTTTAGTCCAGTGACCCTGGCCTCCTTGCTATTTCTCAAACACAATACTCCATCGCCCAGCTTGGAACATTTGCACTGGAATTCTCTCGTTCTTCTCCACCTCCTGGCTTCCTTCAAGTCTCAGCTCCAGCTGTAAGAAGTCTTTCCTGTCCCCCTTAATCTTTGTGCTTTCCCTTTGTGATTACCCCACATTTATCCTGTCTGCATTTTGTTTGTACATAATTGTTTGCATTTGTCTCCTCCCATTAAAGAGAGCATCTTAAATGGCGCTTAATAACTGCTAGTTGATTGACAGATTGACTCCCACCAGTACTGTGAGGTTGGTCTCCTCTTGAATCTTGGACTCATTCTCCCATAGGGGTCTTTGTTTATGCAGTTCCCCTCACATGGGTTCCTGAGCTGTCAGCTTTCCTTTTTCCCCCATCCCCCATATGATCTCATCCTACCCATCCTCCAAAACCCAGATCAAACTCCATCTTCTCTATGCACCCATCTTTGATTAGTACAGCTCCCACCACCCTCTCCCCCTGAACTCAGACAATACTGATCTGTACTAGCTAATAATTATATTTTTCACTACAGTTCCATGTTTTTAGTTTTGTCTCTTTGGGGTCAAGAGGGAATCATGGTTCAGCCTCCCCCACAGCACCTAGCACAGTTTAGAATATTTAGTTGTTTTTTTTAATGCATAGTTTTTTACTAGTCGTTGACTGAATTTCATTGTTCAGGTGTCTCCCTCTGTTGTTTACTGTTGTTGTGGAGTCATTTCGGTGGTGTCTACCCCTTCATGACCTCATTTGGGGTTTTCTTGGCAAAGATACTGGAGTGGTTTGCCATTTTCTTCTCCAACTCATTTTACATTTACAACTGGGACCAACAAGGTTAAGTGACTTGCCCAGGGTCATACAGGTGGGAAGTGTCTAAGGCTGAATTTGAACTCAGGGAGATGAGTCTTCCTGACTCTAGGACTGGCACTTTATCCACTGCAGCACCACCTAGAGGCCCCACCTCAGGTTCTCCTCTTGACCTTTTTCTATTCTCTCAATATTCTCTGCCTTGCCAATCTCATCTACTACCAGAACTTCCTGAGACCCAGCATGACATATAGTGAGGAAAGAGTTTTGAAGTAAGGAAGACATGAGTTTGATCTCTGCTTCTGACACTCCCTGTTGTATCATCACAAGCAAGTTAAACTCTCTGGGCCTTGGTTCCTTCATCTGTAAAATGGGAATAATATCTGTAACACCTTTCTCATAGGCAGGCTAGGCTTAAATTAGATGTTCACAAAATTCCATAGAAATGTCAGTCATTATTGTAGTGGGGTTTGGGGGTAAACAGCAGGCACCTCTGGTTTGCTCTGTCAAGAGCAAATCTCATAGAGGGTTGATCTTATGCCTTGACCTCTTCTTCTAGCTGGCTCAGTGCTCAAAGACTTGTCACCATTGGATGATGCAACAAACCCCAATGTCCCTTGGTGTTCCACCTGTGATGTCTTAAGGGGACTGGAAAGGAAGGCTGTGTCAAGGCTGTATCAGAGAAGAGTGGCCACCAAAGCAACATGAACAACCCTTTCTGTGGACCTCAGTGGGACTGACCCCATCCTTCAGACAATTCAGGAGAGATACAGATCCCTGGAACTGCTTTGTCTGTCCCCTTGGAAATGATGTGACTTTGGAGCAGCAAGTTCAAGCTGAAAGGTGACAGAGAATGTCTAATTGATTCCTATGGTTTTTCACTTTCTCCTTCCATAGTGGAAGTTGTACCCATTTCTCTATGGAGGCTGGGAATTATCTTATTGCTTGATCTCCTCCCAGTGACAGCAGGATGAACTGAGAACAATGCCAAATGTGTGTTGAGGTATGGGCTCAGCACTAACACTATCTTCAGTAGCTAGGGATGTGGTGTCACCAGTAGAAGGAACTAGTCCCAGTGGATATGTTATTAGTCATTGAGTACAATTACTTCTAATTGCTATGGGTATGATGGGAGCTGAAGGAATTTATTCACTCTAACCTAAAAATCAAAGCAAGCCTAGGGAGAATTCCTGTGGAGAGATAGGGAGATTGAAAAAGGTCTTGACCTATGGGACATTCTTCTATGGTAGTCAAGTGTGACTATGAACCTAACAAAGTAGCTGAACTGTGTTGGTTAGCTATAGGGATGGGTAGTCTTACAAAACAGCAGTAACACTTCTTTTGAGGAAAAAGATGCCACAATGGCAGAACACAGTGGGAAAGAAGTAGCTCAGGAGCTACTTGGTAAAAAAAAAAAAAAGTGTCCCAGAAGCCGCTCTTTGGGGAAAGAAGAAGGGATAGCTTGAGTCAGGAAGGACTAGCTACTACAGTGGGAATGGAACTGAAATGAAACACAGTCAACATCAGTGAGACAGAACCAGCTGCAAAGAGGTGGAGCCATAAGAAGTAGTCCAGCTAAGGCTCAACCCTAGGGTTGGGAGTTCTTTGGGGAATATACCCTCTCCCACTGGTAGCAAGGGAATCAGTGGAAGACTGTATCTCCCTTTGTGAGTAGGGGATTCTCCCTCATTGTTTGCTTTGCTATTCTGTCCTAATTAAAGGCTTTAATAGTTGCTTTATAATCCCTGTTCTAGTAGAAAGTTTTCTGGACAGATGGTCAGCCCATATCTACGTAATTACGATTATCCCAAACACTGGACCCTGAATCTGGGGAGTACTGCATTGGAATCTGGATTAAATGTTTCACTTTAAAACTTTGAATTTACTTTAAATACATATGTATATGTTTATGTAATATATATTTTGTGTATGATATATAATTTATATATAATGTATATGTATGTTTATATAATTTTATATATGTAGTTTTGCTTTAAATATGTCAGTATATATGTGTGTGTGCACATACATATATGTGTATATATATGTACATATATGCATATAATCGTGACATCATCTGCTGGTCTGCTAACTTGGTTCACCCGTTATTCAGATAAGACAATTATCAATCAGAAATTGTCCACACTTAGTTCTATTAGTGTCCGTTAGATATTGGCTGAGGGCTCAGATCTAGGTACTCATTTCCAAAATATACCACATTAAGTCCAGGAATCCATGGGAATTCCAGAGTGGTGTGAAAAACACAGAAGACACATTCTTCATTCATTTGATTTTTTTTGTATTGATGACTAATAATAATGGTAAAGATTTATAAAACACTTTAAAATTTGCAAAGTCCATTACATATATTATCTCATTTGATCCTCATGACAACCCTGGGCGATAAGAGCTATTATCACTCTCCTTTTGCATTTTAAGAAACTAGGATTGAGAGAGTCACTTACCTGGGGTCACATAGCTAGGAAGAGACCAAAGCAGGATTCAAACTCAGGTCCACCTGACTCTGAGTCTAGCAGTTTAACTGTTGCTCCCCATTACTGCACAATCATCCTGACATTTTTTGAGCTGTACAGTCAGTCTGTCTATCCACAATCATATAGTAGCTTTTCTGTTTTATTGCTTTAAGTCATTAGTGTTGCGTAATAATATTGGCACATCAAGATCTTGTATATATAGTGCAAAGAGATCCTTTGTCAATGTTCCCATGAGTCACGGTTGTTGAGCTCATAATAGCAAAACATATGTTCTCGCAAGGACTGAGTCATGTACCTTAGCCCTACTTAAAGTGACAGAAAGTTTGAAATCATAAAAATTCCAAAAGACTAGCCTTACTTTGATTTTTTTTTTCCTGCAAAAGTGCCACTCTTATGTTTCATTATGGTGTGGAATTGATCGTGGTTTTCAGAAGGATGCAAGCATTCACAAGTTCTACCATTCTAGGAGGGGAATATGGCTCCAACAACCGATTTTGTCTATTTTCCAAGGAAAGCTAGGCTAGCTACTGGGCAATGGGTTCTTCGGCCATATCAACCAACAAAACATAAAAATGTGAGATAGCTTTCTCATCTAGTAGCCTGCTTCCCTTCCCACAGTGATGGTGGAGGAAAAATAGAAAAGGGGAGGAGAGGATGCTAAAAATCCCATTTAGGCTACTCTGAGATCTTTGTTCAGTGACCAATGAATGGGTATTCTACTGGAGGAACTGAAATATATCAATATTGACATTCTCACTATAAATAAAACTAGAAGCTATCAGAGGTTGCAGTCAAATGGAAAGGAAAGATGACTCAGGTTCCCCTTGGAATTGGCCAAGTTGATTTTGCCATGCTCCCCAAATCCCCAATAAACATTATTTCATAGGATGCTTGGTTATCTCATGTTATAGTCCTTGTAATGAGTATAAGAAAAAGAACATCATGAAGATAAGTGCAACTTATGCACCAAGATCTGTTACCAAGGATGAGAAGTCAGAAAAATCTGATGAAGAACTGATTCAGTCACTTTAACGTAAATCATCATGTATTTTGTTACTTCCTAAATCTGACACAATGAACACAGGGGAGAATGGTGGAAAACACATTAGGAAATAAGGCACATAATTGAGAAACAAAGTGGCCAGGGTCTTAGAGATAATGTAGAAGCTCCCCACCCACATACCATGAATACTTTCTTCAAAAAGATTCAGGACTCTTGAGTCTATTAAGCACTGAACAACATGGCCAAAAAATGGAATTGATTCTGTTAGCAGACAAGAAACGGCTGGATGTCAATTTAGGAGACCCTTCCAAACTGGGTGCCTCTTTGATTAGATAATTGACTTGTTGGAGCAAAGATCAAAATTTACAATAAATTGGAAGAGATCGTAAAAAAGAGAAATAACAGTGAAAAATCAAAATGACTTCTGCCTAACTTATTTAAATTAGAGAGTCATGCCCACCTAAATGGAATGTAGATGAAGGAACAGACCTCAACATGGACTATCACCATTTCCTACAAAAATTTAGCTGATGTTAAAGCAATTAACATAACAAGGATGCTAAAAGAGTCTAGATACAGCCTGAGCCAAGAATTATTTGATCTGCTTGCCAAGCACAGAGATATTGCAGCCAGGGGTGGCACTGTTATAGAACTTAAAGTCATTTGTAAAATTGTACAGAAGAGCATGTTAGAAAAAGATGAACAGTGTCGCTTCATACAATAGCAAGAAACAAGGGAGAGGAAATAAACCCAAGTTAAAGAAAAGTTGACAGAAGACACAGCTAAATCAAAATATACCAATAGTATTTAATGATAAAACAGGAAGGAGGAAAACAACCATTCAAAAATGAGGGGGAGAAATCTATCAGGATTTCTCTGTCAATGACAGTAGGACCACTACATTTGGGCATAAAGTCACAGTCCCTGATGAACATGACGAAATAGAGCTAAAGAAAACAAAAATGAGAAGTAATGGGATTAGAGTACATATGGAGGGGTGGTCTTTTGGAGACTAAGGTATGGGAAAGTTGATTCTCAAGATATCAGAAGAGGCCTAAAGAGATGAAATGTTCTGTCCAATGTCATACAGAGCTGAGATGTGATCCCAGTTTGTCCAACTGCAAAGTCAATGGGGCAAATTTACAAGAAAATTATTGGCCAGGAAATGCATGTAACCCCTCCAATATCTTAGCCTCCCATTTCCCAAGCTTTCCAACTATGATGACCTACTCTTTTATTCCACCTCAGTCACACAGGTATAGTCACAACCTTAATCTCACCATCACCACAAATGTTCCGATTCCATGATTCAGAAGTCTGAAATTCTTTTATCTGACCATAAATTCCCATCATTCCTTCATTCCTATCTTCCTAACCTTCACCATGGATCCTATTCTTTCTCCCTTCAATACTCTCAGTCTCCCACTCTTCCCCTCAGTATTCTCATGGGCCATCACCCCTTGTATGGCTTCACTTTCCTCCTTTCCTAACTTTTAGTAAATCACTTCGGTTTAATACCATCATCTACCCTTGAAACCTTTGTCCTATAATTGCTCATATTTTGCCAAATTCCAGTCCTGGATAACTCCTACCATCCACCTAATGGGCTGATGAATAGGTCCACTCAGTGTGTTGGTCCACTTCAGTGTTCTGATATATAATCACAACTGGTCCCTTGGTGAAACAAGGCAATCTTTTTATTCTCCCTAACTGATACTCTATCACATTACTCACAAGTTATTTTAAACGTTTTCTTTTCTTCTGAAGCATCTCACATCATCCATCCACCACCTTTAGATGCAGAGTATTATGCTTCATACTTAATTGACAACATAGGTCAATCACTCAAAACTCCTTCCATACTATAGATCTCAAAATCCCTTGACATAGTCCTAGATTCTCCTCTTCTTTACTCCAGACTGATAAAGAAATGGTCTTTTTTCATTCCAAGGCTAAGCCCTCTATGTAAATTCTTGATCCCTTCTCCTTCTGTCTACTCTGGGATTGCCCCACAGCCATCACCCCCTCTCACAGTCTTTAATCTCTTCCTACCTACTGGATCATTTCTTGACTGGCTATGAACATAACCAAACCTATCCCCATCCTTTAAAAACTCTGCTTGATGCTGCTGCCTTTTCAAGATGTTTTTTATATCTCTAAACATCCTTCCACAGACAGACCCCTAGAAAAGGCTGTCCACACTTGCAGCTTCTACTCTCTCTGGTCACTTTTCACCTGTTTGTAGAGATCTGGCCTCTGACCTCACCATTCAAATGAGGCTGTTCTATCCAGAGTTATCAGTAAACTCTGAATCTTAAATCTCAATGTCCCTTTCTCACCTTCATCCTCCTTGACTACTTTGAAGCATTTGATGTTGTTGAGTCTCCTTTTCTCCTCAATACCTTCTCTCCTCTGGGTTTTCATGTCCTCTGTTGGGTCTCCCATTTATCCGACTGCTCCTTTGTTTCCATGGGTAGGTAACTATTCATATCCCATAGGATCATAGATTTAGGGCAAGGAGGCAATTAAAGGTCATTGAGTCCAATCTCCTCATTTTACAGATGAGGAAACTGAAACTTGGAAAGGTTGGGTGTTCACACAGCTTTTAAGTGTCTGAAGTAGACTTTAAACCCAGTTCTTCTTGACTGTCCCATACCACGCTACCTTAAGTCTCTATCCTGGATTGTCTTCTCTTCTCTTTGTTGTTCAGTCATTTGTGGGGTTTGGGTCAAAGGACTGCCTTGTTACACTGACGGACCAGCAGAGATCGCCATTTCCTTCTCCAGCTCATTTTATAGATGAGGAAACTGAGTTAAGTAACTGGTCCAAAGTCACACACTGGTAAGTGTTTAAGGTTATATTTGAACTCAGGGATATGAGTCTTTCTGACTCCGGGCTTAGCACTCTACACATTGTACCACGTTACCTCCCCCTCAAAGCCTCACCTTGCTTAAAATTCTCTATTTCTGTTATGGGCATTATCATCCTTTCATTCACCCAGATTTTCAACTTTGACATCATCCTTAACTATTCACTCCATCTCTCCCTACAAATCCAGTGGCCAAATGTCAGTGGCAATTCTGCCTCCCTGACAGCTCTCACGTTCATCCCTTTCTCTCCACTCACACCCCCCATCCTTATTCAGACCCTCACCACCTTTCATATAGAGTGCAGTTATCCCTTCCACATCCCTCAGGTTAGGGGTGCAATGCCCCTGTGATCTAGAAAATCTGCATAAAAATTTTTAGCCTTCCCTTTGTACCAGAGAAGTCTGAATTTTTTTTCTTTTTCTTTTACAGGATGTTTGCAGTAGCCTATTATAAAATTTGGATTGATATTATATGGTACTATACATATATTTTATACATTTCTGAGTTTCTAAACATTTTATGTATCATCTGCCAGCCTTTGTGTGTTGTCTATGGCTTCTACAAAACTCCCCCCAAATTTCCATTTAACTTCTTTTGCTGACCTGTAATATATCAAAACCATGATGGGGAAAGTTGCAACGTAGAAGGGATAACTATATTATAATAGCCTTCCTGCCTCAAGTCACTCTCTCCTCATAGCTACCAAAGTGATATCTCTAAAGCACAGGTCTGAAAATGTCACCTCTCTACTCAGTGAACTTTAGCAAATCCCTAATATCTCAAGGACCAAACATTAGCTCCTCTGTTTGGCATTTAAGGCCCTTTGCAACTTCATTATGCATTCATCCCTTTCATTCCCTCTTCACTCCAGGCAAACTGGAAGTCTTGCTTCCTTACACATTACAATCCATCTCCCATCTCTGTCTTTGCAAAGGCCACCCCCACACCTGGAATGTACTACCTCCTAACTGCTACCTCTTCTAATACCTGATTTCTTTCCCAGTTTAATACTGAACCCACCTTGCACATGAAATTGTTCCTGATCCCATGAATGCTAGTGTCTCCTGTCAAAAAAAAAATTGCTTTGTATTTTTATGCATGCATGCCATGTTCTTCTACTTGAGGCCAGGGATTGTTTCATTCTGCCTTTGTATTTCATAGTTCCTGGAACATAGGAGGTACTAAATAAATGTTCTCAATTTATTGAATCAGAGAGGAATGCAAGTAGTGAACATATGGCTAGGGACAGGTGTGGGTGTGGGATGTGTAGCCTGGTCAACTCATTCCTCCAAGGTGTCTTTCTTTGAATTTCCTTGTCACCATAGTAACTTTCTATAGTCAGGACCTTTTTTTATTGGTTGCTCATTTTCCCAGCCTACTTCTTGACTTTTATCTCTTTATTAAAGTTGGACTCTGCTCCTGGGGAGGAAGGACATCCAAGCTTCAGGTATTTTGTGGAGCTTTTTTCAAAGTTAATCCTGAGGATCTGCAAGTTTTCGGTTCTTCCAAGATGATATGATCCAAGGAGAGGTGTGTGTTTTCCTGCTCTGTGCTCTCTTCTATGAGGGACCACAAATACTCTTTTCTGCCTTGGAACTGTGATAAGGGTCCCTGCTCCAGGGTGGCTTCAAGTTCTGGTGTGCTAGTGCTCCTCCTAGCCCTGGGACTACAACCCAGGACCAGAACCCAAATCCACTTATGGCTAATGTAACAGAATTCTGACCTCAGCATCCTCAGTAATCTTCTTCTGACCAGTTGTCCAACCTCCTTCCTGTCTGTGGACTGAGAACTCTGGAAGCCACCACTGTCACCTCTGTAAGTTGGCTTTCTTGGTTAGACTCTTCTCTGCCTACAACATTCATGCTTGTTCCCTGGTAAAGCCAAGCTGTCCTTTAGGCATGTCATCAGGTTATGTACGAGCTGGTGTGTCTCCTTAGCTGAAGTCTTCTGCTGCTTTGTTCTCCCTGCTATGCTAATCTCTGCTGTCATCTACTGGCATCTCCGCTGAATTTCAGCTGCTGGAACCTCACATCTTTTATTTTATAGCCACATAGCTTTTTCCAGCAGTTTTGTGATTCCAGACCCCAGCCAGCCATGAGTAGCCAGCTAGCTGGAGAAACCCTTAGATCTGTAAGTCTTTCTTTTGACCTGAATTTCTCTCATGCTGCTTAGGTTCTCTCAGTAAAGTTTTATTTGAGTTATAGTCAAATAATTCATTTTTATCTTTGTAATGCCCTTTGGTTACTAGTGGGTCCATGAAAAATAATCCTGGGAGCTCTACCTCACCAAACTATAAATGAGCTAAATGGAGTTCCTCCTATTCTCCTTCTTCCTCTTCTTCCTTTTCTCCTTCTCCTTCTTCTTCCTCTTCTTTCTCTCCTCCTCCTCCTCCTCCTCTTTCTTCTTCTCCTTCTCCTTCTTCTTCTCCTTCCCTTCCTCCTTCTCTTCCTTTTCCTTCTCCCTTTTCTTCTTCTAAATATTCTCTCCCTCTAGTCCCTTCCCCATCCATTGAGAAGATAAGCAGTATGGTACCCATTATACATATAAAATCAGTGGAGGTGTTCTGATAATATCCTTTCCAACCATCTTCATACCTCTGAGTGGCTCACCTCTGCCTTTGCACATCACCTCAGGAGGAAGGCTGAAACAGGCAGAGGAGAGCTGATGGTCTTCTAGGGGCTCTGGCTTCCTAAACCCCTTGACACTAGCAACCAAATCCCTGCATCCCCTACACAAGTGTCATAGAAGATTCTTTGATAGACATAGGAGAAATAACCTTGTTGGGTAATACTTTGATTTTTAATATAAATATATAAATAAATATATAATTATATATAATATAGAAATTATATATTATGCATTGTTTATATATCATATACTATACATAGTATATATTATATAAATTATATGAAAAATACAAATAACTATATAAAATGGAGCTGTGTATGCTTGTCAAAATTATCTCCAGTGTCATGGAAGATTTTTTTCGTCTATGCCTATAATTCTACTCGTGTTTTATAACATGTCAAAATGAAATTCCCTTTACAAATGCAGCTAGGTGCTTACTCTACAACTTAACATCTTAGTTGCCTAGCACCTTGAGAGGTTATGTGATTGACCCAGCATCACACAGCTATCATGTCAGAATCAGGACTTGAATCCAGGTCTTCCTTGGTTGTTAATTGATTAAGTGACATTTATGGAAGCGCATCAACAAATTAATCAATAAACATTCATTAGGTGCCTGCTATGTTTTAAGCACTATTCTAAGCAATGGACATAGATATAGGAGATCTATATGACTGGGTAATATGTGGAGGCAGGTCACCTAAACCTTTAAGGTGCTTTCCTCCCACTCTTCTCTGACTCCAAAACCTCTCCTTGTTCCCAGTAAAACCAAACTGCCCTCCAGAGAAGTCATTCAGCTGTAAGTGGTCTCCACTCTGCTGGGGTCAGATTGTTATAAGGTTTCTGACCTGAGGGCAGGTCTCTAACCACAAAGCCACACTACCTCTCTATGGAAGACATCTTCACCTAGTTTCAGTACAGTTTCCAAATAGAAAAGAAAT
The DNA here is from genome assembly GCF_028372415.1 of Notamacropus eugenii. Classification (NCBI taxonomy): domain Eukaryota; kingdom Metazoa; phylum Chordata; class Mammalia; order Diprotodontia; family Macropodidae; genus Notamacropus; species Notamacropus eugenii. The sequence continues at coordinate 715,728,931 of NC_092872.1, forward strand.
TCCCTATGTATGGAGAGACCCACCAGATGGCTCTGTTTGTAAGTGATCACATGCTGACTGAACCAAGTCCTGGAATGTCTCAGAGACTCCTAAATACAGCCCATAACCATCACACTCCTCGCCAGGGGGATTTCAAACTTTGTCTTCTCTTTGATCTCTTTGTACTGCTTTCCCCCTTCTCTTTCAGCAGAGAAAATAATTTTCCCCTGAGAAAATAAAGGATGTTTCAAGCCTGTTTCCTCTTCCCTCCTAAGCCCCACCTCAAAACCTTTCTACTTGCTCACTTCTTTTCTCATCCTCTGTTCAGTCTCTGAATAGGCAGCAACCCCATCTCCTTACCCAGGACCTTGCCTCCATTTCATCCTATGCCCTCCCATCTTCTCTGGAAGCTTGTCCCTTCAACCAGGCCCTTTGTCTCATTTTCATTTTTTCCCCTTATCCACCAGCTCCTTGTTACTCCATATAAATACACTTTGCTCCACTTGACTCATTCAGGCTATCGTCCTGAATCTCCTTTCCCTTTCATGCCTAACTTCAGGGGAAAAAAAATCAAAACTTTTCTCATAGCTCTATTTCCCAATCATTTCTCAACCCCCCCCCCCCCCATCACCTCTTACCAGGACCATTGAAACAGCTGTCTGAAAGGTCTCTCTGATTCTAGTCTTTCCCCTCCATCATCCATCCTCCGCATAGCTGCCAAATTAACATTCCCAAAATATAGGTATGACAATGTCTTCAAAAAAGAAAAAAGCTTTCATTGGATCTCTATTGCCTCAGGATAAAATACAAACTTTTCAGTCTGACATTTAAAGCCCTCTACAGATTTTCTCCCACCTACTTTCCAAAATTATTTCATATTTCTCCTCTTTGTGTATATGTGAAGCTGACAACTTTGTGTAACTGCCTCACTTAAGTCCAATTCATGCACAAACCAGGATATCCTCATACCCCACAACGTCCTCTTTGAAAATAAAGGACCACCAACAACCACATCCTATGTTCCAGGTGAAATGGTCTCCTGGCTGTTCCTTGAAGTTAAACTAGCACAGTGCCTTGCATATAGTAGGTACATAATAGATGTGTGCTGAACAGAATTGAAAATAATTCGGCCTGTCACCCTAGGACAAATCAAGGGGATGAAAAAATGCTTATGGTCCAGACAATGCCTTTGGATGAAGAAGCCCACAGAGCTGGTCCAATGGCATCTATGTTTTGGGGAAAATGCTACAGTTAGACAATGGTTCTGAGTGCAAACTGGATAGAAGGAAGAAAGCAGGCTGCATTTCATTTGGGAGATGGCTCCAAGCTTTCTCTCAATGACTTCAAGCTTCTTCCTGACATAAAATTCCATTTTTTAACAGAAATATTTCTCTGTGGAAACCATCTGACTGTGAATTGTGAATGATTACTATCTCAAAGACATCAAAATTGTGGGCTGCCCAAAGGGCAACGAAGAGATGGGTGTTGGACGTAATTCTACTACAGAGTATTGCCAACAAGGAATTGCATACCCATGCATTAATTAATTTTTAATTGCATTAAAGATACTAGCAGAAAGATATATGGCCAGAACAGGATTTAGGCCAGTTTTACAGTTACCATTATAACAGATGGGCATCCAGCATGCTATATTGTTAGCTTAAGATTAAGACATTTAGAGTAAGGTCCTTGGTACATTGGGTTGGGCCCCTAGTGGATTCATGGAAGGAAATGGGCAAGACATGCAAAGATGAGCAGGTATGAATGGGTTAAAATCTGTATCACTCAAGACGGTTCCCACCTCAATGGGGTCACAGATCCACGGAAGTAACAATTATAATAATATAGCTAGCGTTCATAGATTTACATTTATATACTTATGTATCATATCTAATCTAATACATTATATCACTTATAAATATCTTAATTATTGCTACATTTTATTTATTTTAATTTAATATATTTATTTATATCATAATAATAGCTTGCATTTATGTAGTGTTTAAGGTTTGCAAAATATTTTACAATTATTATCTCATTCTATCTTCACAAGAGTCTTACGAGGAAGGTGCTGTTATTATCCCTATTTTACAGATGAGAAAACTGAAGTCAGGAAAGATCGAGTTCCTTGCCCCAGGATCACATAGCTGGATTTGAAGTCAGGACTTTGCCTCCTGGCAAAGTACTAATTAAAGTTTTGAAATATGCACAATGAACGTGGTTATGTTTGTGTTTCTGGGTTCCAGCATCCCCCTGGGATGGTTTGTCTGTGTGATACTCTCATACAAAAAGATTTTAAATATTGTGTTTTTGTCCTTGAGTAAGTATGAGTTATGGGTTGAACTCTCTATTCATTCTATCATGTTTGTAACTAACTAGAACCTAAAGTCTTGTTTCAACTCAGTGTCAATAACAGATAAGAGAGAAGAAACATAAGGCTGTTTCTAGAGGGCCTAAATATCCAAGGGTGGGAATAATTATGTTACAAAAGGGACAAAAAAATCCTTGGAAAGGAGAACTTTTGAAAAATGCAGGGGACTAAGCTTTAGAAGCCAGAAGCAGTTACAAAATGAAGTGATTGAGCAAATGTAGCACTGAGTTCAGGCAGGGAGATCCTCCTGGGCAGCGAGGGATGACCAAGGGATGGAACATGGGTTCCTAATCAAGCTCAGAGAGAGCTTCACCTTTCTACTTTTGCCTCTTGCTCTATGGCTACCACTCACTAGTCAACACTAAGAAGTTTGTCTTTGTGGCAAATAAAATTGTTGGGGGTTCTTCCCCCAATATACAATGGGAGTTTAAATTAGAGGAAGAAAAATATTTACTACAAAAGGAAGCAAATTGTGGGCACATTTATGATTCTAGCCTGCCATTCCAGAATCACACAATTTGAGCTGATGAGACCTTGGAGGTTATCTCATCTGGCCACACCTAATGGAAAGAATTCCCACTGTGACATAAATAGTATGGACATCGACAAGTGATGGTTCAGTTTCTGCTTGAAGATGTATCTCCAATGAGGTGTAAACCTCCAGCTCCTGAAATAGCCCCTCCCAATTGGGGACCACTGCTTTGTGAGGAGGTTTTGACTTATGTGAAGCCAGCGTTTGCCTCTTTACACATTTGGTTGTGTGTTCATTTTCCATTCATCAGCAGATAGAAAGGTAAAAGTGACATAGTAGTATTGGCTTTGTCTAAAAAACTGGTAGGGTCACATTAGTTTTACAGGTGTTTTTTATGTGTGTGTGTGTGTGTATACATATACATACACATGTATATAACACAGAGATTTCTTCTAACTGTAAACATATGTGTTACATATAATGTTATATATGTTTATGCATAAATAATTTATTATATTTTTAAAAATTAAATTTTTTTATATTCAATTTTCATATTCAATTCAACTCCATATTCAATTCAATTGTCAGCTGCTATTTTTGCATATACAAGACCTTTACCTCCATGGAAATTATAGCTCCTTTGGATATTTAAAAGAGTAATGGCATCATGGAATTGTGCTACAGCATCCCAACTCGGTGAGCATTCTTCTATGAACATTTCTTGTTAACTGGGGCTCTGCTCTTTCTTCTGATGAAGTTCCCTCTTGCCTGGATCTTCCCCTGTCCTAGCTGCCATAGACGCACTCTTCCTGCATGAACAGAAGTGTTGCTTCAACTGCCTGGTAGAAAGACCAGATTGGGGGAGTTGGTGTCCAATTAATAGAGTTTCTGGGAGGGGACACCAATATGGAAGTCTACTTTGGATCACTGTAAACTGTAAACTTTAAACTGTAAATTGTAAAGGTTGTAAACTCCAGTGACATATGTGAAGTTCCTTGTAATTTCTTAACCTATTATACAACTTTGTTTTTTCACCCTGTGAACCCAATGGCAAACACCTGAATCTGCTAACAGATTTTTACTGTAAGAAAATATTATATTACTCTTCTTACCTGCAGAGTTCTCTTTTGGAGAAGTTAGGCTAGTAGAAATTCTAATGTTATTCTATAAAGGTAAGCCAGGTACTCAGAACCAAAGAGATTTTGGAGGACCAAAATGTGTGCATGACTTACTCTATGCTGACCTGGGCTCCTTGTTCACTGAGACGTACAAGTCAGAGCAAAATAATGGTGGGCAGACATTGCCCACCTTGGGATTGTAAGCAGGAAACGATAGAGGTTAGAGCAAGAGCAAAAGAAAATCTGAACATCTCAGAGAAAGAACCAAAAGGATAGGCTTGTGGACAGACTGGCACCAGTCAGAGGAGCAGAGAGCAGATTGGACTAAATTAGTAGCTATGATAGTTGATGAAAATAAAGTCCAGTTCTAGTTTTGTTTGGTTTTTACCACCATAAAAGAGCTACTATTTTTGCATATACAAGACCTTTGCATCTCTTTGTGTAGCAGTCTAGCAAAATTGGTATATAGTTAGGTCAAAAATCATGCCCCGTTGAGTGATTTCTTTTGTGTAATTCCAAATTGCCTCCAGAATGGTTGGACCGATTCATAGTTCCCCCAATAGCATATTAATGTTCCCATTTACCTATGACCTCTCCACTATTTGTCATATTCTTTTTTCATGGCTCTTTTTTTCTTTTTACCTTCTATTAAAACAGTACTGGGAAAATACCAGCCAAGATTTAAATAGCAAGTCCTTCATCTCCTCAAACCAACTGGGAGGAGGTGGGGGAACAAGGAAATGATGCTAGCTGCTGGTCTTCTTCCAGTCTTGTATATCTTATTTGAATACTGATTTGTTTTCTGTACTATTTAAGACTGATAATAGATTATACGGCCATTGGCAACTATTTTGTCTAAGCCTATGAGCATGTAATTTGAGATGAGAAAGCCAACCCATATGAGAAGATTTTTCTTTGGACCTAGTCTGGGCAGGACAATGAGCTAACAAGAAAGAGGATTTCTGCAATTTTGATAATTTTTAGTACATTAAAGAGCATACCCTAAACTGTCTTTGAATCTAGAGTGAGAGTTAATAGGGAAACAAGCCTGTGAACAGAAGGATCTTTTGGTACTGCTCTTGGCACCTAGCATTGCCTGGTATAGATGACTTCCTAACCCACAAGCTTACCTCCGTATGTCCTTACCTCATCTGAGGATAACTTCCTCTGACGTCAAAAAAAAATCCACATACAGTATATACTATACTCTATTGGGAAAGAATGAATGACCACTACTGTTTTAAGTCTGCAATACAGAAGCATAATCCACATGCAATAATTTACAGCACAATACTGTCTCTTTCTAAAGAGCATGTTCTTTTCACTACACCATCAACAGGCTCAAACAATGACTTTAAAAGGTACTTCTAAAATTCTATTATATACATTATTAGGTATACGAGTAAAGCATAAGGTCTACAGTATCTTGGAGTCATAAGGCACCATTAAATTTTATTCATTATACTTTGTTTAAGACAAAGGGAAGTAGGGTAGCTAGTAGTACAGTAGATAGAGCACTGACGCTAAACTCAGGAGGACCTGGGTTCAAGTCTGGCCTCAGACATTTATTAGCTATGTGATCCTGGACAGGTCGCTTAACCTTGATTCAAAAGATAAAAAAGGAGAGGGGAAGTATGCAATACATTTTGAGATACAGTATGACATAGCAGAAAGAATGCTAATAAGAAATGTTAAGAGAAGAAATGTCCATGTTTTTTAAACAATGTGACCATATCATGCTTGACAAATAATAGATATTAACTGTATAGCCGAAGATGCTTTTCCCACGACAATCCAGTGAGGTAGTCGGGGAAATTTCTGCACAGTATTCTATTTTTATCTTTTGGGAGGAATTCTCAGACTTTCGTGGCATTTTCCTCCCCCTATTACAAAGAAGAGCCTTGGATTTGGAGTCAGAGAATCTGAGTTCCAGATGCGCTGCTTAATACCTGTGTAACCCTGGGCAAGTCATTTAAATTCTCTCAGGTGTCAATTTCCTCATCCATAAAATAAGGGGTTGGACTAATGGCCTCTGAGGTTATTTCCACTTCTAAATCTATGATCCTTCCAACTCTACATCTATTAACATATAATGGTGGTTTATTTAGGATATCTATCTTGAGTTCCTACTTCTGTGAGTTAAACCTTCTGTAATGTTGTGTACTACATGCTTACAAGTAGGAAAATGGTCTCACCACAATGAGGGGCAGCACACTGCCATTTTCCTTGATTTCCTAGGTGGGGACTATGGGCTAAAAGAAATGAGAAAATCACTGAGAATGTACCTGGGCCCTTCATGTCATGAGAATCTTTGACTTTCTCTGTTAAAGTACATTTTCCTTGACTTTATTTTCAAGTTAAATATTTAATCAGAAAATTTTCCTCTCCTAAAGTTCTGCTTTGATAGCTCACCATGACATGCAGGTGCCCTACCATGTTGGAAAGGCTTCTGGTATCATCCTGGCAGCCTGTGTTCTGAGGACCAGCCTAGTTCCACACAATGAGGTTCATTACCAGGAGACTAGTCACCTGGTGAACATTCTTTGACCATACCAACCCACAAAACAAAGAAAATTATAAAATGCTCACAGTCCTAAGCATCCCACTTCCACTTCTGCACTGATGATTTCAGAGTGCTAGAAGAGGAGACTAAGAATGACACAGAATTTGATCATCCATGAATTTTTACTTAGTCATTTATACTTTCAGTGGGATATTCTTGTCCAATGACCATTGAATAGACACAGCATCAGAGGAACTGAACAATATAAATCTTGACAGTCTCCTTGAAAAGGAAGAAAGAAAAAAAGCTGCAGGTAAATGGAAGGATGATCATAGATTCTCCTTGAATGGTCAAACATGGGAGTTGGTGGAGGTGATTTTATTGCGTATCCCATGGAAACTGGAAGCCTCATTTCATGGACTACTTAGCCATTTGACATTGCCGTGCTTTTCACCAGTATTTGCCAAAAGGTCACCATGAATCCACTGGCAGTTTACATGCCTACACTGGCTAGAGAAATGGAAGTGGTCAAACAATTCCATAAAGAAATCGATAGGAAAAAAAACTTCAAATTTAATCAACATTTGCTTTGATCCTTAGTGGCTTCCAGGACCTGGCAACAAATATTTTGGAAAACATGGAACAGAAATAAGGAATAGTTTAGACCAAAAACTTATAGAATAATAATGTCCTAAACAGGAGCATTTTCTAAAAAGAAAGAATTGGAAGGAGCTGGACATGGCAGGCAAGTACTGAATAACACTGCCCCTCCCAAAAAGGAAATCGATAACATGGAATAAATAGGAAACTGTGGGATGTGAAAATCATGTCTGAATCAGCTGTGTACAATTATATATATTATATATATGTATGTATAATATGTAATTGTTACTAGCTAGAGGTAGGACAGAGTAAATTATCTCACGTAAAAGAGGCAAGAAAAAGCTGCCTCTCTTTCTCTCTCTCTCTCTCTCTCTCTCTCTTTCTCTCTCTCTCTCTCTCTCTCTCTCTCTCTCTCTTCTCTCTCTCTCTCTCTCTCTCTCTCTCTCTCTCTCTCTCTCTCTCTCTCTCTCTCTCTCTCTCTCTCTATTGGATATGGAAATCTATCTTACCCTACAGGAAAATAGAAAGGGAAGGGAATAAGAGAAGAGTGGGGGGAGGGGTTGATAGAAGGGAAGGTAAGTTGGGGGAGGGGACAGTCAGAAGGAAGACACTTTTGAGAAGGGGCAGGGTGAAAGGAGAGAGAGAATAGAATAAATGGGGAAGGGGGATAGGATAGAGGAAGATACAGTTAACAATAGTAATTTTGAAAAAATTTTGAAGCAAGTTTCTCTGATAAAAGCCTCATTTCTCAAACATTTAGAGAACTGAGTCAAATTTATAAAAATAAGAGCCATTTCCTATTTGATAAATGTCAAAAGATATGATCAATTTTTAGTTAAAGTAATGAAATCTATCTATAGTCACATAAAAATATTCTAACTCATCACTGATTGAAGAAATGCAAATTAAAACAATTCTGAGGCACCACCTCATACCTATTGGATTAGCTAAGAGGACAGAAAAGGTAAATGACAAATGTTAGAGGGGATGTGGGAAAAATGAGGCATTATTGCACTGTTGGTGGAGCTGTGAACTGATTCAGCCATTCTGTTGACCAATTTGGAACTATTCCCAAAGGGCTATAAAACTATACATATTTGACCTAGCAATACCACTACTAGGTCTATATCCCAAAAGAGTTAAAAAACAAAAAAGGAAAAGTATCTCTATGTACAAAAGTACTTATAGCAGCTCTTTTCTGGGGGCACAGCATTAGAAATGGAGGGTATGCCCTTCAATTGGGGAATGGTTAAACAAATTGTGGTATATGATTATGATGATTATTCTATAAGAAATGATGATCAGGAAAGTTCCAGAAAAACCTGAAAAGACTTACATGGGCTGATGCAAAGGGAAATGTACTGTGTACAAAGTTTCTGTTTGTGTTTGTCCTTCATTGCAGAAGAAGACTATGCCATCAGAGAGATAATGACATGACTTGCACTTGACTTTGTTTTGAGTGAGGGAGGACTTTGCAGGTCACCAGCCTCACTTTCTCCTCCTGAGCCATCTAGGTCTAGTGACCAGATATTCATCAGGATGACTGGAGATCTGTGTACAAAGTAGCAGCAATATTGTGCAATGATCAGCTGTGATGACTTAGCTATTCTTGCAATGCAATAATCCAAGACAAGTCTGAAGGACTGAGGATAAAAGGTTATCCATTCCCAGAGAAAGAACTAGTGTCTGAAAAGAGATTGAAGGATAATTTTTTTTACTTTCTTTATTTCTCTTGAGTTTTTTTGCCTATGTTTTCTCTCACAACATAACTATTATGGACGTGTTTTGCATGACTACACATGCATAACCTATATTGCATTGCTTATCTTCTCCATGGGATGGTGGAGAGGGAGGAGAGAATTTGTAACTCAAGGTTTTAAAAATGAATGTCAAAAATTATTTTTACATGTTAATAGGGAAAAAATAAAATATTAAATAAAAACTTTAAAAAGCCCAATTATATTACTAATGTATTAGAACCAAAAAGGTCAAAATTAGTATAAAGTTAGAAGAATACAAATAAGAAAAAGATACGGTGTACTATTTAAAAAAAAGTTCTGACCTATTTAAATGTTATTCTTGCTGACAATGGAATATGGATGGATGGAAGAAGTTACAGATGACAATAATTTCAGGCAGAACTGTAATCTGTGAAAATTAATTGCCATAACAAGGAACCCAAAAAAGTCTAAAAAGCACCTTAGTCAGGAAACATTTAGTTTACCTGCCAAGTAGAAAGCTGTGGCTGTTAAGGGCAATCCTAATTTAGAACATAAATTCATCTATAAAATCTTATGGAAAAGGATCATAGAAGATTATGAGTAGTACCAGTGAGAAGCAGTCATTGAAAATGGTGTCACTGGAAAACCTCTGTGACATTGGTGACATGAGGTGTACCTCCACCCAAGGGCCTTGGCTACCAATGTTCCTCTCTACATTTCCTATGTGCACCACTCTCTGTGTGTGTTCCTTGTATTTAGCACTGCCTGGCAAATGTTAGGCACTTAATATATGCTTATTGACCAATTTTATGCTCCATGTTTGTCAAATCTTCCCAGTTTTATGGAGAAAAATGTCTTACTGCTACTTTCCTTATTATTCCATTTTTCAAGTGCCTTTGCTTGGAACTAAATGTGTTCTTTGGATGATTATTAAAAGCAAACCCATCAGTTGGGGTCATATGAACTACAGTTTTTTGGGTGCAGATCCAGAGAATCCCTTGAACTTAACATAGCTGTCCACTAGTGACCCTGACTGGCAAGTTGGAGGAGGTGGGAGGTACCCACCAGGTGCTCCACCAACACCACTTAATTTCTTCTTCAATTTCTTCAAGTAAACCGTGGTACTCCAGCAGCTAAAAGAATTGCAGCAATTACTAAAGTGATTAAATTTTTTGAGGTATTATTTACTGCCACAGTTTGATCTAATTATTTTAGAAGAATTCCAAGAGAGTGATAAGGAAGAAAAGTCAGTTTGAGAATATCACCCTTGGAACTGCTATGAAATTATATTTTTCAATTAATCTCCCAAAACAAAGTTTTCCAAAGGGTACTGATTCCTCTGGGTTTGATCTGTTTAGGTAATATTCATTTAACAATTCCTTCCTTTATAGTCCAGGAACCAACAATTATCTTCTCCTTTTGAATGGGTCTGTAAAAAGTTACCAAATAACCAATATGGCAGTGTGCCTTTGATGTGAATTATTTTCATCTGTGAAACCATTCGAAAGGAACTGAGGGGATTAAACCTTTGGGGATTTAGTTGGTAATACTCACAAAAATGTCTAATATTTCTTGTCTCAGTCTCTAATTTTAGAGCCAGCAGCTGTCACTGCTTTGTTCTAACAAGTCAGTAACTTTCCATTCTCCTTGCGTACACTGGTTTTCTTTATGTACTTAAGGTGTCATTCTCTCCTTGCAAAAACCTTGTGGCAAAAGCAGTGTTATTCTTATCTTTGACTCAAATCAAAGGAGAGAAGTTATGGAGGAAAAGCAAAGACAAGCATCAATGTGCGTGTGTCCACATTTTTGTAATCTAGTAGATTTCCCTGTAAACACAGACTTTTTTTTTTTTTTAAAGGATAGTTCTCTAGTGCAAATGAAAATAGCACGGTCTTTATTTTACGTAGATATATAACATCATAAAACACTGTCTATGGTTTTAAATCTGGAGAACTTAAGATTTTCCACAGGTCATATAACCTGATATACAAAATAATATTAGATAACACTATAATGGTTTATTATATTATACTAATATATTACGTGATGCAATGCAACATTATATGATATATGATATTATGATTCATAATTTCTGCTGTCTGTTGCTCCATCTCACAATGTGTTTTCCGATGTTTAAAATAACATTGTTTTTGAATCTTTATGGCATAATGTTGACTCTAGGGCAGGAGCTCCTCAAAACCCAGAGTTCTTTGAGACCTTGCTATAGTCAGTCCTGTGGAGTGGTCCATAGTGGTGGTCTTAAGTGGAGAGAGCAGTGGAATCAACATTACAGCTTCTTGGAGCCATAGGTTGTACCTGGGGAAATTGGCTCAGCAGATGGGCTAAGTCAGGTTGAGGGTAGCAGACAGGCTTTAAACCCATTGGCGAATTGGGGGAGGGGGTTGTCTATCCCAGGCATGTGAAGACTTCACCCAGTAGAATGGACCAATGAAATCCATTTATTCTAATGGCCATTAAGGCAGCTGAAGCAGGCACTGTGGAGCACTTAGAGCTTGGTCAGACATGGAAGATGCAAAGGTCTTTCACTGTATCCTAGGTTGTCGCCAGTCATCCTGACTTTTGTCTTGACACTGGATTTTGATGACTTTGAAGAGGGAGTGAGGCTGATAATTTGTGCAACTCCCATGGGCAAGTCAAGCCATTGCTCATTTGTGATGTCACTGGTCTTCTCCACAATCAATATAAAAACTCATGTTTGGATTCTGGCTGGTGACCCTGAGCAAGTGATGTAACCTTTCTAAGCCTCATTTCCTCATCTATTTTGTAAACAGTGAAGGATATTTAAATTATTATTAGGTATTTCAGTTTTTAGATGAATCATCTGATTTTTAAAAAATGAACAATGTATTAATATTTTAAATTTGAGAGTGTTGTTTCTGAATTCAATTCCTTTCCATGATTTTAACTAGTGTGGGCAGTTCCTCCACTGACAAACCCTTGACAACTTAGTAGATGGCCTTTGAAAGCTGTCAAGACCAAAAAATTCATCACCTTATGGGCTCTTTCAAAAATTATGTAGGCTGGCCCTCAAATGACTGACAAAGTTTGCTGTCTCATCATAGTCTTTATAGGGAGGAAGTTAGTTCACTATATGAGGGGGAGGCAGGAGAGAGATATCCTGACTCTTGATAGGCTCATTTGCAAGTACTTTCTTGGTTCTTTACTGTATAAACAAAACTACTGAATGTTTTGATACTTTGTGAGCCTGGGTGCTTTTAAGGGAAGCTGGTGACTACTCTTCGGAGAGTGAGGCAGATGCTGGAATTCCCAGAATCTATCTGACAACAAACCAGTTAAATGAGAAATACCCAATGTGTACAATGATTTTGCACCCATTTCTCTCTGAATTAAAAAAAAAAGTGTTACTTATCTAGAATTTTAAAGCATTTTTTTTTGTACACTTGATGAGATTCTGTAAATTCAAGACCTAAAAAAAAGACACTGCTAAACTATCAGTCAATTAATAAACATTTATTAAGTACCTAATATGTGCCAAGTACTGTGCTGCCACAAACTATATATACATATGTGTGTGTGTGTATATATATATACACACACACACACACTATATATATATATATATATATCATACGTATATATGCACATCTTTCTAGATACATATATGATATTTAAAGTGCCAAAATTTGCACATGCTGGACTTTTCACTGAACTTTCAAATAAGTGTTTTGAAATTTTTAGAAACCAGAGAATCTTTTTATTTTTTAATTAGGACTTCAATCAAACATTCAAACTTTAATAATTTATGTTAAGCAGTCTCCACTAAAGTCTGCCTCTGATGCTTCCTGAAAGTGTGGAGGGGATTCTGGGTTTTTGAAGGCTTTATCAGGGAAGCCTAACCTTGAGCCATTTCCTCCCTTTTTTCTCCCCCTCCATCCTTCTGCCCATCAAGGCAGGCTTCCTGTTTGCTCGAGCACCTCCCACTTTGTGAGTTAGCCATTCTTACTCTCTTTCTTGGATTTATTTTCCTCCTCCCATCTTCCTTCAGGGCAATTGGATCAGAGTATACAATTTACCCTTGACTATTTCCCAGAAATCTCCAAAAGAGAAGTGAAAAGGGTTAAGCTAGTAGCCCTCAGAAGTTACTCCCAGCAAGGTGCCTGTGACCCCCTATTGCAAAGTCATATCAATGATTAAGAAAACCATGACAAGAAATTATGAAAGAAATAGATATTTTTATTTGTTGAGTAGAATTTTCTGGCAAATAATCTTGTCTTCCTTATTTCTCATCAGCCTAAAATTTGACTGCGACTACATGACCTATGTGTCACCTAGCTGGCGCAACAGTGCATAAAGTGCTGAGCCTGGATTTAGGAAGACCGTAGGTCAAATCAGACTTTAGGCACTAACTATGACCCTGGGCAAGTCATTTAACCTCTGTTTGCTTTAATCCACTGGAGAAGGAAATGGCAAACCATTCCAGTATCTTTGCCAGGAATACCCCATGGACAGTATTGGTGTGCTCAAGTCCATTAGATCTTGAAGGGTCAGAAACGAGTGAACAACATATAACCTATGTCTAGCAAATTCCACCTTTGCCCTAATTCTTTATTGACTTGAATTGCTTTTCTGCATGTCACAGTTTTCTTCAATACACCTTTGAATTGTTAGGGATAATTTGAGTCTGTATCATTAATTATCCATTTCTGTATCTTTCAGATGAAATGGTAAGTCTATTTTATCAGAGCATGAAAGGTCTCAGAATATTATATGAGAGTAACAACCTTTTGGGGTGCTAGGTGGCACCATAGTGCATAGAGTCAGGAGGACTTATCTTCCTGAGTTCAAATCTGACCTCAGACACTAACTAGCTATGTGACCCTGGTCAAGTCACTTATCCTTGTTTGCCTCAGTTTCCTCATCCGTAAAATGAACTGGAGAAGGAAATGGCAAATGACTTCAGTATCTTTGCCAAGAAAACCCCAAATGGGATCACAAAGAGTCGAACAAGACTAAACTGAACCAAAACAATCTTTTCTGACAGCCTTATCCTAAATTTTCTCTCCATTATTGTTGTATGCTTGACATACATTGATTATTCTCTTTTGACCTTTAGATATTATTCTAAGAAAGATGATAGATCACTTAGTATTAAAACATTTGTACATTTATCTCTTGGGAATGGGTGGCTATTGAATCAAAGACAGATAATCTCACCTTCTCTAAAAAAATTCCATACCTGACTGAGAGCACTATCTTTTTACTGGTAAGTATACATTATACATGGAGATAGCATACAATTACCTGATTAATTACCTGATAAATTACAGTTTATCAGTTATAAATTCTAATCAGAAACCACATTTAGCATGTCAGGTCAGCTACAGATTATTAAAAAGAAAGCATTGCAATTTCCTGCTTAAAGATGATGAATTTTTTCTGATTTTGTGTATATTTAAAAACAGAGAAACATATAAAGTCCATTTCCTAGGACTAACAAATTCCACTTTTGCTACCTGGATGAGTCACTTCCTCTTGCTCGGTGTCAGCTTCCTGGCACTGGGTGCTGGTCTACATGAATTCTTACATCTCTTCCAACTCTACATCCTAGGATCATATATTGTTTCAAAATTGAACCAACTGTCAGGTTACAAAAGAAATAACTTCTTTAAAAGGAGGGTACTCTGAGAATGAAAGTAGCAGTTAAAAACATGATTTGAAGTCTTGCTTAATGTTATAATTTATAAGGTCATCAGTCCCTCATGTATTTCTCCAATAAGCATTAGTTAAAGCTGCCCTGTGGCTAGCACTGGAGTATACAGAAGGGTTATAAGAAATCATCTCAGAGCTTTCAAACTAGTTGTGGAGATGAGGGAGGCAGACATAAACATAATGCCAAAAGAAGCAGTGAAAAGCTTTTGTGATGGGTCAAATGAGAGGTAGGGCCAATAGGTATAATAAATTAGAAGTATTCAAATAAAAAAAATGATTAACAAGCATTTATTAAGCACCTACTGCATGCCAGGTGCTGGTGCTAAATATAAATACAAAGACTCCCTACTTTCTTTTTAATAGCATTTTTTCTAATTACATGTAAAGAAAGTTTTCGACATTCATTTTTATAAGATTTCGAGTTTCAAACTTTTTTCTCCCACCTTCCCATTCTCCCCTCCCCAAGATGGCAAGCAATCTGATATGGGTTATACATGTACAATCATATTAAATGGAGAATCTCTAATTTCAAAGAACTTATATTCCCAAAAGAAGCTTATAAGAGATGTATTAAGAAACTTAGGACAGTTTGAAAAAGTTAATTATTTTTGATGCCTAAGTCCATTTCGATATGGAAAGTTAGTACTGTCAACTCATGAAATCGTCCTCCGAATTTAGGACCATGTTAATGTGCAAAAGATCACAGAAAATAATTCTGATGTTTTTTAAATAAGGGTGTGCTTATTTATAAGGAGAGCTTAGCGCCTCTAAGGTTGTTATCTGTCTTCTTCTCATCATTTTCTCTGGTACCAGAGATAGCCATTCAGAGTATGTAGAAGGACCATGCTAGCGAGAGGATTTCCTTTTCCAAGCAATGTTCTTAAATAAATAAAATGTGTTCTCTGTATTGCACTAATTTGTCTCTGCTAAGTTTGATTTTTTTTTAAAATGAGTTCCCCTTAATTTATAATAAATTAATTCTTTAATTTAATTCCTTTAAAATTGAATTGCATTCTTTGTATTTATATCCTCAGCACCCAGTTGAGTATCTGGCATGCAGTAGGTGCTTAATAAATGCTTATTGATTGACTGATTATTCCCTTTTGATTTGAATACCTCTAATTTATTATACTAGCTGTTGGTATTACCTCTCATCTGACCCTTCACAAATGCTTTTTACAGTTCCTTTAGGCATTACATATACATCTGCTTCCCTCATCTCCATAGCCAGTTTATAGACTCCAAGATGATATCTTATACTTTTTTCTGTATGCTCCAATCTGGCCACATTTTTAAAATGTGGCAAATATGGCAACTTTGAGTCTTAAAATAATTAAGTGTTCATCCATCTGTTCATTTGTGGTATTCCAGTAGAGTGACTTCTAGTCAGTACAAATTGGTTTACTGAATAGGACAATCTTTTATAATTATACATCAAGAATAAGAAGGAGTCCCAGGCCTGGGTTTTTTCAGGGACAATTCAGGACTCTCTTAAAGGTGGCCCCATGGTTAAGTGAGCTGTTGTTGGAAGTCCAAATCTCTCCAGAAAACATTGGCTACAATTTTCTTGTGTAAGAGTGAGGGTTTTCACCTGTTCCTCAATTACTGTATACGCAGATGACCCAGACTTCCCAACTGAACCAGTAAATCAATCAAAGGTATAAACTGACTACAAACAAGTCAATGTGGGAGGAGCAAAGTGGTTTGACCATTGGGTGAGGGCAGATGGTGCCATGCAGAAAATGTTTTTCGATTGGTTAAAGAAAATCCATCATGCTCTGTGGGACTACATGAAACACAGCCAATCAGAAATCTTGAAGCAGTTAGAGAACTTTAGGAGCTTCTAGACTTGGGAATGAAGCGAACGATCATCACCTTATGTGCCAGGCACTGTGCTAAGAGCTTGACTGGTCTTATCTCATTTGATCCTTACAACAACCTGGGAGGTACATGCTGTTATTATTCCCATTTTACAGTGAGGCAAACAGAGGTTAAATGACTTGCCCAGGGTCACACCACTAGTGAATGATTGAGTCTGGATATGAACCCAAGTCTTTCTCACCCTAGGTCCTGTTCTCTAGCCATTATACCACCTAGCTGTCTCAGGAGACTGACAGATTCTTGTATTTGTAATAAAAGGCAATAAGTGGGAAGTGTGCCCAGAGGAAGGTTACAATCTCCCATAAGACAATGAGCATTTATTAAGTACCTATTATGCGCCTGAAGCAGCAAGGAGTGCCAGCATCCTCTATACCTAAGAAACCCATAAAGGACAAATTTACACAGCAAGGAAAGGCAGTTTTAGGACTGTATAAGAGCACTGACACTTGGATCCCAGCAGAGACCTCCCCCTAGAAGGAACTTCATGAGAACCTCAAGGACGAAGAAAAGGACTTGCGGGATCCAAGAACTGAGAATTTACCCTTGGCCATATAAGGTCTCTTGGTTTGAGCTCATTGTCCCTAAGGATTTCATGTGTACAAGAGAAGAATGTGCCCCTAGTTTGGGGGTATGTGACTTTAACAACTATGCTTCTTATGCCACTTTAATCAACAAACTTACCTAAAAGTTAATTAAGTCATTGGCTGATTACTAATACAGAGCACACTAGAAGGGGGCTCTTGAAATAGAGTACTTGAAACCCCAGTCCCTCAGGAGCAATTTACCCTGATAGGAGAAGTAGTTAGCCACCCTTTGGGGACCCAATCATTCAGTGCTAGGGAGAGTTGAGGAAAGAGCTGTGAAGGGGTGAAATATTTATAAAAAAATTTATAAAATACATTTATAAAAACAAAAAGCCAAGCTTTCCTTTCCCTGGTTTTCTTAATTTTTAAAAAATATAATAACAGCTAACAGCATGTAGCTTTATATATACTCTCTTTTTTGTCTTACAACAGCCCTGTATAGATGATTACCTTCATTTCACGTATGAAACAGAATAATGTAGTGGATGGAGATGTGTCTCAGAGTGAGAAAGACATGGTACAACTCTTGGTTTTGACTAGCTGAATAGCTGGTGCCTCAGCCTCTGTGCCCCTAGAACCACAAGCTACAGAACACTAACTTTTGGAGAAGAGGTTTCCTTCTCAAGAATTACCTACAGTCATGAACTCACATGTATAGACTGAAAAATAAAACAAGGGGAAACTGAGGCTCAGAAGGGGAAGGGACTTGCCCATAGCCACAATCTATGGACTCAAACTTAGGTCTCCCTAACTCCATGTCTAACATTCTATCCAGTGCTTGGTATGTAGTAGGTGCTTAATGAATGCTTATTCTCCCTCCCTCCCCCCACATCTTTCATTATCCTTGAATCTTTTTTTGCAAATGAATTAATCAAGGAAACTCTAGATCAAAAATATTAAAAAGACAGGCGGTTGAGTATAGCTGGAAATGTGAACTCCAACCACAGAATGTGTAAGTTCCTTGAGGGCAGGGCAGGGCAGCGTCTTCTGTCTTTGTGTTGCCAGACCAAAGGCTTGTATGAGTAGATGCTTAGTAAATATTGATGGGGTTTGAAATTCAGTAGTTGTGACAAAATAATGTCTCCAGGATTATCCATAATTTCCTGATTTCTTTTTCCTGGAGTCTACCTAGGTGTTCTACATCTTAAGGAAATTTCTGACTTATTCAGAGCTTAGCTTTGTAATAGTCTCAGATTATTATACAGAATGGCACTGAATCCAGTCAAATGTGGAAAGGGGGAAGGAGTTAATGACCAGGAGAGATGTTATCCCAACTTAGTTTCTGAAGTAAAAGAAAATATAATCTTTTTTTTTAACCTTACTGCTTCTCTTGGTAATTGAGGATCATAAATGATGCGCTTATGTTGAGGGGAGAAGCCTGTCTGGGCTTCATTTACCTCATCTATGAAATGATGGGGCTGGAACAGATGGTCTGCATGGTCCCCTCCCATGCGAGCTCTAAAAATCAGAAATTCAGAACGTGGAAATTAGAGACCAAGTCTAAGCCTTTCATTTTACAAATGAGGAAACTGAGAGTCAAAGAAACAATGACTTGCTTAAGGCTTCATAGATAGTAAGTGCCAGAGACATCTTTGGATTGTAAATCTGGTCTTCTTTTTCCAATATACCCCTCCATGTGCTGGGAATATAATAGGATAATGGAAACTAAAAAAAAAAAAAACTTCTCCCTTAACCAACCATTATATTGGCAATGTGGGGCTTTAAGTCCCCTCCCAGCTCATTCTCAGAGTTCCCTCAGCCACTGTCTTCTGAGCTCCTCTTCCTAACTAATTCTTACCCTTGCTTCATCTCTTTTACCTCATTCCCAGGGCATTCTGGTTGAAGATCCAACCCTCCCCAACTTACAAAAAGAAACTCTTGAAAATCTGGTTTGTAAAAGCGAGAACTCCTCCATTTTTTGAAGACTCCCAATTTTTTCTCTCCCAACAACTTGGGGAGAGCCTACCCTTAGCAGGCTGGCCAAAGCCAGTGTCTCTCTCTCCTCTTTCATGCACTTTGCATCTGAGAACCATAAAACAATGTGAGGAACCCAGTCAGTGAGCGAAGACATGTAAAGGAGCAGATTTTTTTCTTTTTCTTTTTACAAATGAATCCTCATCAGTTCTCTGAAATTATTTCATTCATTGGAATTGCCTTTCCTTTCAAGGATGCTTAACCCAGACCATGCTTACTATAGACAAGAGCTCCACCTGTTGACAGAAAACATTATTGTAAAAATTAAGAGCACAGACTTGCCTCTGTTTCCTCATATGCCTGTGGATGAAGGTACCAAAGGCACTGGATTCAATTCAACAGTACCTGCTGAAATCAAGGTTCTGGAAATACAGAGACACAAACTAAACAGTTCCTGCTCTAAAGGATCCTGTATTCTGCTGGGACAGAGAATATATAATTCACAACACTAAGTAATTTGAATAGGGAAAATTCTTAAAACCAGAGTTGGAGGGTTGAGTGGGGCATGAGGGTTTCATAGAGAAGGGCATGAGATGAAAAGGGACTGCATTCTAGACATGGGGGGGGCATGGTCTGGGCAAATGCTTGGAGACATAAAACAAAAAACTACATTCAAGGAATAACTAGCTGGCTAATTTGGTTGGAATCTGGAGCATGTTGGAGCAAAGCTGGTTCACAAATTTTCAGTGTGAGCATTTACACATTGAAATTTGGCAAATGTGATAAATCGGGGCTTGATTTATTGTTTTGTGGATTGTTTAGACTTAAGGAAATGATGAAGAAAATGCCATTAATGCAGATTAAACTTAAAAGTGTGTCTTGTAGTTTTTTTCTGAAGAGCAGGATGTCAAACATTTACTAGAAGACCCTGATTGGAATGTAGAATTTATGAAGAGGAGTATCCTAAAATAAAACTGTAAAAGTTAGACTGAAGCCCTATCGAGGAGAATTTTAAATGTCAAGACTGAAGAATTTGTATTTTATCCTGTGGGTAACAGAGAGCCAGTGAAGATCCCCAAGCCACAGAATGATGGAGTTAGATCTGCATGTTAGGATGATTATTTTTGATGCTATATGGATAATGGATTGGAAAGGGGAGGGACTGGATGTAGATAAACCAGTGAAGTAACTACTACAAAAGAACAGACAAGAGGCAATGGGATCCGGAACTAGAGTGTGAATGTGGGAAAGTTGTGGGGGTAGAATTGGCAAGAGCTGACAACTGATTAGGCATTGGAAGGGAGGAGTCAAGGATGACTCCTGAATTACAAAACTGGGCAAAAGGAATTTGTTCAGTTGTGTCCAACTCTTTGTGACCCCATTTAGGGTTTTCTTGGCAAAAATACTAAAATGATTTACCATTTCCTTCTCCAGCTCATTTTACAGATGGGGAAACCAAGGCAAACAGGATTAAGTGACTTGCCCAAGGTCACACAGCTTATAAGTGTGTGAGACTGAACTTGAACTCAGGAAGATGAGTCTCCTGATTCCAAGCCCAGTACTCTATCCACATTTATACTATAGCTGCCCTGAAAAAGAAATACAGAAGTTGAAAGAAGGTACCTGTTTATGGAGGAAGACAATGAGTTGTATTTTAGGCACGTTGGGTTTGAAAGCAATGAAATGGATGACTAAAAAGATAGGTTAGATGTTTAAAGACAATATATGACAGATGATTAGGCTGAATGTTCCACTGTCACCCCAATAATATCAGGAAGGACCCCTATAACACATTGAGTGGACCCCTGGGGAAAACTTATGAAAGTTGAAGACGAGAGAGGAATGAAATGGCTAGCTGTGGGTGGCTATTAAAGCATCATTGGAGAGAAAATCCAGATCAAGGAGATCATAGATTCATGAGATCTGTGTTTGAAATGTTAATATCTTGAGTTTGGAATATTAATAAGTCATCCATCCAGGTGGAAATATCAGTATGAGTGATATTATTCATGTCAGCAACTCATCGTTCTGTCAAAACAGAAAAAATAACTTTTGCCTCCCATTTTGATGAACATCAAGTTGAAGATCACATGTGAAAGGCATGAGCATACCGGGTAGTATTACTGATGTTCTACAGGCCTCTCCTCTTGTCAAAAAAGAGCTGATGAAAATATTGCTTTAAGTGATTTCTCATGTTAATAAATTTTAAAAGACAACCTGATTCATAACTCCTGCAATTTAAGCATGAACCGTATGGTTTTTAATATCATGGCAACAGATGAATGCCCATGGCCATTTGTTATGATAAGCTTGAATTAGTTTACAGATCCAGCTTTTGAATGTTAGTATACCAGAAGGCTCATTTGCTCTGTATATGAGCGTGAAATAAATGAGTCTCATTTGTATGACACTGTGGTATTTTGAAAAGGAAAATTCATTCCATTAATTTGTTGAGGTTGGATGATTTTCATGTCACTTCTCAGTATGTATATATATATATATATAATGTATTATATGTAATATTATATAATATCATATATACATATATTATATGTGTATAATACTTCCTCTAAACGTTTTCTCACATTGTTAAGAAAATGTTTCATGGAAGCTGACAAATTTCAACTAAATATCCAGAAGAGGCTAGCAAATTTAAGATTTTTTCCCATCGCCCAACCTATCTTTTCCATTTATGTTCTAGGTTTGAATTGTAGCTCTTCAACTTACTACTGTTATGACCTTGAGTAAATCACCCAATTTCTCTGGGACTATTTCTTCACTTCTAAAATGAGAGAATTGAACTGAATCGTTCCTTTTAGCACTAACACTGAGCCTATGCGATGAAATGGAATGCCTCCATCCTTTGAATAGGTTTCCCAGTTTCTGGCCTCCACATCTTTGTTTATGTGGTTCCCTAAATTAGAATGCCATCCCACTTAACTCTAACTTCAGCCATTCTTTAAGGTTCAGATTAAGATGATTCTTCTTATGTGAAAGAAGTCATTTTTCCATAATCTGTTTTCATAGCATTGTGTACTACTCATGGGTGCTTGTATTCTGATTTCTACTTGAGCTAGCTGTTCCTTTTTCTTATCTCTTCTGAACAAGATTAATAATCTGTTAACTGTAAGACTTGCCAAGTATTTTACACAATCTTACTTCATCTTCATAACAACCCTGTGAAGGAGGTAAGATAGGTATTATTTTAGAGGTAAACTAAAGCTTAGTGAGGTGAATGAAGCAACTTGCCCAGGTCCTAAGTGTCAGGGGTGAGATCTGAATCTAGCTCTATGAAGATCACAGCTCTATGGACGTAAAGTCATCTGGTCCAACCCCATCATTCTACAAATGAGGATGCAGGGCTCAGAGGAATTGAAGGACTTGTCCAAGGTGACACATAGTAAGTAGCAGAGTTGAGATTTGAAGTTAGATCTTCAGTCTCCAAATCTAGCATACTTTCCACTGAACCGCAGTCTCAAGAATCTCTCCTGACTTCAGATCATCTTCTTCCCATTCTAACTTTGTCCACATAGACAAAGACCATGCCTTATTTATTTTCTATATTTCTACTACCAAGCATAATGCATAGCAGTCACTTAAATCAAATGAAGGAATGAATGAATGACCTAGAGCTATGATGTATCATTGACCTTCAAGTTTGAAGATGTTCCTGTTGAGCAAAAAGTAACACTTGATTAAACTAGAACACTGCTGTAGGGTGAAGGCTAATTGAGTAATTTCATTGAGGTAAACAACTACACTTTTTTCTGTATTACCCCTCCCTTGCAATTAAAATGATCCTACCTGTTTGCATGGAGTTTTTCAGGTTGCTTGCAGAATGGACAATGCAAGAACTTGGGATTGCCTCCACAACCTTGCCTTACTCAACAATCCACTTTTGGGGTTCCTTCTCACAGGTCACTCCACCCAGTTTGCATTGCAGGGATTAATAACTCACTGTTCCCCAACTGAGTGGGTTCCATTATGTATTTTTAGAAGATTTCTTGAACCTATTGGTGCTAAGATTAGTTTGCCTGTAGATTTTACTGAAAACATGGTCCAAGACTTTACTCCAAATACTACTTTCCCTTCACACATGAAATTGGATGATAAGTTGCTTTGCATGTCCTTACCCTCATCTGGAATGTGTCAGGGTGTGATGGGAATTTTTACTTTAGGACCAGTGAAGACACTTGCTGTAAGAATTGCTTTTGGGTGAGGCTTATGGGAAGTACAAGATCCTTGGAAAGACTTCCTTGGTCCTTTGGACCTGCAAGCTTGCTTCAATCTCACCCACAGTTCTGGAATTGGATGTTTACAAACCCTGCTGACCCTGACCCAGCTGGAGCCAGTACCTGCAGCATCAGCTGCAGAAAAGATCTTCTCTCCCTCTGAACTCATTCATTCAAAGTGAAAAAACACTGACATCTTGAAAAAAAAAGAAAAACCCAACTCTCTTTTCTAATCTGTGAAAAAGCAGGTAAGTGCAGCCATATAAATGACATTCAAGTCTGATATATGTCCTCAGTCAACAGACAGAAAATAAACATTTATTAAATGCCCAAATGTATCAGCTAGGTGGCACCACAGTGCAGAGTGCTGGACCTGGAGTCAGGAAGACTCATCTTTCTGAGGTCAAATCCAGCCTCAGATAGTGATTAGTTATGTGAACTGGGTAAGTCACTTAACCTTGTTTGCCTCAGTTTCCTCATCTGTAAAATGAGCTAGAGAAGGAAGTGGCAAACCACTTCAGAATCTCTGCCAAGAAAACCGCACATGGGGTCATGAAGAGTTGTATACAACCAAACAACAACAAAGTTTAGGTGTCAAGAGCAAGCTTATTTGAATTCTAGAAGGAATCTGGTGGGATTTTCCCCTATGTTTGCACATAGTTTATGTCATATTGGAAATAACTGTTCTTTAAATGTTTGATAAAATTCACTTGTAAATCCATCTGGTCCTGGAATTTTTTCCTTTGTAAATTTATGGCTTGTTCAGTTTCTTTTCTTGATATTAGATTGTTTAAATTCTGGTTTTTGTTCTGTTAATTTGGATATTTTATATGTTTTGTAAATCCTAATCCATCTCATTTAAATCGTCAGCTTTGTTGCCGTATAATTAGGCAAAAACGTTTCTCATAATTTCCTTTATTTCTTCTTCATTTGTTGTGATTTTTCCTTTTTCATTTTAGATCATGGCAATTTGGCTTCTTCTTAAAAACAACAGACCAGCTAATGGTTTACTTGGCTTTTTTTTTTCTTCAAAAAACAGCTTCTAATTTTATTTATCCACCCAATGGTGTTTAATCTACTTAAGAGAATAAACTTTTAACCATTTTGAGAGCATCCATCTGCAGATAAGCATTTGTCAGTGCTAATTACAAATGGATCTTATCTGCTGCTTAAAACAGATGGGAACTATGCATTTTTAAAATTCAGATTTCTCATTGATTCGGGTTTTATTGTGCTTACAGGCATACAAATAAGCAAATAAAGGCCCAACTTTTTTTTTTTTTAACACTAGTATTCTCTTCCCATGATGCTTGTATGACTGTGAGTCCTATGATACCATAGTCTCTGAAGGATTCACATTATAAACAGAGGCAGAACTAGGTATTTTTGAACTGGGGCAATGGGAGTAGTGCCTTCAGTTATGTTGGAGTAATAGGGATGCTGGCACAATATCATGAGAAGAAGGAGGGAGGAGTTCATCTCTTTCAATCATCTGCCGGCTTCCAAGTATTTATTGAGTCTCTGTGTGTGTGTTCATCCTTCGTTGCCAAAGAAGACCGTGTCATCAGACAAATGATGACATGACTTGCACTTGACTTTGTTTTGACTGAGGGAGTGTTGTGTAGGTCACTAACTTCACTTCTCCTCCAGAGCCATCTGAATCCAGTGACCAGATATTCATCAGGATGGCTGGAGATGACTCAGGATGAGGCAATTGGGGTTAAGTGACTTGTCCAAGGTCACACAGCTAGTGAGTGTCAAAAGTCTGAGGTGAGATTTGAACTCAGGTCCTCCTGACTCCTGCACTGGTGCTCTATCCACTGCACCTATTTGCCAGGCACTGTGCTAGGTAGTAGAGATATAAGGACAAAGAAGGAAACAATCCATTTATGAGAAGCTTATGTTCTAAAGGGAGAGACAAATGTGTGTATTTATATATGTATGCATATGTATACACATGTATATAAATACATATAGAATATACACATATATAATATATACACATGTAAATGTATACAGAACATATACATAAATACACATCAATGTACCCACTTATATAATATATAATATATTACACATAATTTATATGTGTAAATTTATGTATACAAAACCAAATATGAATATTTGTATACATACAAATATGAATATATGTGCACAATGCCAGACCTTTGGACATTACTTGGGGCACTCTTTCTCAGTCAAAGTACAGTGCTCAGAAAAGCTGCATGAACCTAAATCTTATATCCCTTACCCTAGTAATATTTAGTGGGGAGGAGAGCAAAGCAGACCAGGCTAGTAGCCTCAGTCTTGTGCTGCCTTCCAAGCAATCATCAAAGTCTCCCTTGGAGAGGGGGTAGAAAATGTGCCATAGTTATCTATTCAGCCTCCATTTAGATGAACCAATGTGGGCATACCTCCACACAGCCTACATGAACAGCATCCACATAGCCTACATTTGTTTCAAGCCTCCAAATACAACAATAGACTGATCATTCAGCGCATTTCATCTTAATGGATTGTTCTAGTACAACCAATTCAGCAGAATTTCACTTGACCATTTCTGCATCAATGATCACATTTTATATACAAATAATCTGAAATAAATTTCAACACTAAAAGGCTGAGGATTCTGCCAAATAATAGCTATTCTCTAATCCAGGGTCCTTAGCCAGTGAATTAAATTTAAGAGCACATAACATAGCCCTACTTTTAAGGAAAATTTGGGTGCTAAACACAATTTCCAAAAAGACCCACTGGGATTTCCAAGTGGAGGAGAATGTAGTCAACCTCCGTTTCCCACTCCTGAATTTCATTTTCAGTTTAACCTTCTCCAGAATCATTCCAAATTTTAATAAATTTTAAGTACTTAAAGTGTCCACAATTTAAGCATTTAATCTTTTAAGTGTTTAAAATGGTTCCTTTTGGAAAAGTAAATGTAAAGGGAGAAGACACCTATTTCATAGCATTGGAAAGGAGCAAAAGTCTCCAGTTGTCAAAGGAAGGAGGGCCCTTTGCCATGGTAACATGGTAACAAAGGTCACTAACTCCACACTTCTCTTGAGTGTTGCTAAACCTCTCCTTTATATAGTCATATGGGAGTCTCAAGGTCATTTCATGACCTGGTAGTGCTAGCTGCCAGGAGCAATACAGGAACTGAAAAGCATTTCCGTTATCCTATCCCAAGTAGGAGGGAGGATGAGGGAACTTACCATTGAGAGGGTAGAGGGGAGGAGTAGTGAAGGTAGGGATGAAAAGAAAGTCTTGACAAGTCTCTGAGGCTCCCTATTCTATTCTAAGAGGGGCTGAAAAGGGCTGAAAATGTGTTTATTGACCCCATACCCAGAACCATCTTACAAGAATGTGACAGGACTTCCTTAAGGAAGGAGCTACAATAGATTTCAGTTCCAACAAGAATCTTCTTCACAGTGGAAAAGACAAAGTATAATCAGTCTATGAGGACTCAGAACAGTGGATGCCAGCTCCAGCAGATAATAGCAGCTTGGTGGAAAGGTGACTTTGGAGGCTGAGCCAAGCATCAGGAAACATGGTCAGTTGCTAGGAGACAGTTGTTAGTGATATCAGTGCAACCCTAAAAGCACCATTTGTCTGGGTGGTGTTCCATCAAAGTGGGAATCAGTTGGCGATTACACCTCTTTGTGTGTGTGTGTGTGTGTGTGTGTGTGTGTGTGTGTGTGTGTGTGTGTGTGTGTGTGGTGTTGTAGGACAATGGTTTTACACATTGATTTTCCCCTTATTATTTACTTTTCTCTTCTGCCCTAGTTAAATGTTTTGCTATTTGAATTATGGCTCCTCTTTCTTTTCTCTTGGTAGAAAAGGCACTGAATAGAGGCTCAGATTATATTTCTATGACTATGTCTACCCTAACTGAATCTGGAATAGAGAATTCCAGAGTCCTTTGGCATCCATGATAGACTAAAGTAAATGCTACTTTTTAGGAACACATTTACTGTATAAAGTAGGGATACTCTTGGACTTAGGGGACTGGAAAACTACCAAGTGAAATACCAATTTGTTCCTGGATTAATACTTGCTTGTGTGGTATAGTGAGATGGACCCTGGTTTGGGAGTCAGAGGATGTGGAATCAGGTCTAAGCTCTGTCTAATACTGAAATTAAGTAATTGCTAAGGTTTCTTTTGACTCTAAATTTTTTGATTCCAAGTCATTTAAAGAATCAGCTTGTTGCTGTCATGAAGGAGGGGAGAGTTGATCAGTTTTCATTTCCCTGATCAATTTACTTTTTTATCACCTTACAAAACATATCCTGAACTTCCAGGGAGGGAAGTTGCAGAAGACCCACCTTCCACCCCCAAATAACAGCAACAATAATGTTGGGTTTTTTAACTGTGAGAAATCATCCAAAGAAAACTATTTTTTAAAATAAGAAAACACTTAGAGGAAGGAAAAAAGGAAAACTCACAGGATACCAATTAGAGCGAATCCCAAAGGAACAAATAAAAAGAAAATTCCAACACAATGAAAAAGTATTATAGATCAAGGGGAGACAGAAATGTCAAAAAGAAAAATAGATTGCATCAACAGCAAAACAGGCACTAGAAATGAAACTAGAAATGTCCTTAGGATACAGTAAAATGGAAAATGGACACAGTAGAGCAAATGAAATTTTTTTAAAAGTCTTAGATGAAATGAAATAACTGAGTAAATCTAAGAAATCTAAGTGTGAGGACAATGAAGTTCAAGGTTGAGAATACAGTATTTCAAGAATCTGAGATTTCTTCAAAGCTTGACTATACCCCTGACCAACCCAGGTCACTGCCTTTCTGTGCTGTCTAATTGGTCTCCAAAATTTGCTACATAGCTGAAAATCTCATCAGCTCTCAGGACATCTGGTGATGAGCCTTTCTAAATTACCTAGCTTGGTTCTCAAATGATAAACATATGTCCATACTAGAGGCAGAGTTAAAGCTCTTCCAATGTAGGAATGTTTACAAGCTTGAGCTTCTGCTGTGCCTTGGTTGCCTTGGTGCCATGATGAAGCATTGTAGTGGGACTTGACTACATGTACCTCTGGAAAATGTTAAGAAAATGACTCAATGAAAAAAGCATAGTGTTTCTAGTCAATAAAGCAGTGGGAACAGAAGAGAAAGCAGAATGCAAGTCTGGAACATTGTGCCTAGAATCTAGGTAAGCAAAAGTGATGGAATGGGATGACAGAGTAATGATATCAAATGGAAAAATTGTTGGATTTGACAAAAATTGTTAAAGAGAAAAGAATTTTATAACAGTTTGGGAGGTCATATGGGAAGGTTTCCCTGAAATTTGAAGAAGAGGAATAGGACTGTATATTAATAGAACTCACAGGGCTAAACGCTACGTTCAACCAGCATTGTCAAACTTCAAGACCAATGAGAACAAGATGATTTTACAAGGACAAGAAGAAATATATATTTCCCACTCCTCCACACAAAAAAAATTAAATTGTTTACAACTTCCCCCCCAAAATCAGGAGGGACAAAGGTGGAATATGATATGACAAAAATTGAGATATAAGACTTGATCCTGATGTCAGTAACTCAGCAGAAAAAAATGCATTATTTTTGGAGACAAGAGATGGGCCACTTAAGAATTACAGGAGGTTGAAGAAGCAGCTAGATCACTCAGTGGTTATAGCACTGGGCCTGGTGTTATGAAGAACTGAGTTCAAATCTGATCTCAGACACTAGCTGTGTGACACTAGGCAAGTCACTTAACCTCTGTTCACCTTAATCCACTGGAGAAAACAATGTCAAACCACTCCAGTATCTTTGCCAAGAAATGTCATGGACAATATTGGCATGGTATTGTCCATGGAGTCATGAAGAGTCAAATGTGACTGAACAACAAGTGGGCAGAGACAATTTTAAGGCAACTTTTGATGCACAAAGCCAGTAATCTTCCAGAGTCTGTGTTGCATCATCAAGGTATGGTTTGTGGAATGAACTAGTTGGTACCTCAGTAGGCAAGTAAGAAGAGAACAGTAGCAGGGCTGTTTTCATTAATAACTAAACAAAGCAAATAGAAAAAAATTCTATTGAGTATCATAAAAAGAAGAACAAAACAAGGAGAGGGCAGGAAGAATCTCAGAACAACATTCCTATCTCAAACATGGCGTGGGGGAAACTGGAAAACTTACCAAGTAAATATAAAAAACCAGAAACAATTCACTGTTGTATGAATATGCACATGTATGTGTGTGTGCGTGCACGCATGCACATGTTAAGGTGGGGACAAGATTGGTACTAGTAAAACAAGGAAAATTGCATTCCCTTCTTGCAAAAGAAGTAATTAACAAAATATGGTAGAAAGTTAGACAAAATAGATGACTATTTATAAAAGGATTTTTTTTGCAAGGATGTATAAGAGCCAGCTTATATTGGCTCACAAGACCCACTGTTACATTTTCAGTGAGAATATTTACATGGCAGAAATGGGCCAATGCTACAAATCAGGGCTTGATTTATTGTTTCATTGGTCTTGAGAATTAAGAAAGTGATGGTGAAAACGTTAGTGATGCAGATTAAACTGAAAAGTATGTCACTGGTACATCTTTGTGTCCCTCCCCTCCCCAGCAGGTTGTTAAACATTTACCAGTGCGCCCCTGATTTTATGTGACAAAAAGTAACGAATCCTGAAAATGGTTAAATAGACAGACTGTCAAAAACCTTGATTTTAAGCTTTTCTGATAAGCCTGATTACCACAATCTATAAGAAAGGGCATAAATTTTCAAGAGGAAGTTGCATGTCATAAATGGCCAAAGTATATGAATAGGTAGGTCTCAAAAGAACACAGTTTTTCTTTCACAGGATGGCTAATATGGAAAGATGCTTTGCATGACTGCACATGATCATAATCTATATCAAACTGTTTCCTCAAGGTGGGAGGGAAGGAGAATTTGGAACTCAAATTTTTAAAAACAATGTTAAAAATTGTTATTACTTGTAAATGGAAAAAATACAATTTAAAACTTTTAGCAAAAAAGAGAAAGAACACGTAGCATCAATAACCACCTGAGTAAGTGTTCAAACTAGCCTGTAATCAGAGAAATGCACATTTTCAAAACTCTGAGATCCCGCCTTACATCCATTAAGTTGTCAGAAAGTATTGACAACAATAACATTTATTGCTGGTGAGAATATTAAAAAGTAGGCACTCATCATGCTGTGAGAGCAGCTGTGAATTGGTTAATTTAAGGGGTTCACTGGGGCCAAGACTGGTCATTTAAGTCACATCTCTTGGTTTTAATTTTAATGTTCTCATTACTGTAGCCATTAAATATCTGGTTTTTCCAGTTCTGCTTTCGTCACTCCATTATTAGCTCATACCAACTGTGCTATGTTTCTCTGAATTCCTCATACTAATCATTTCTTATGGTGCAATAATATTCCATCACATCCATGCATCATACTTTGGTGATTTCCCAAGCCATTGAGGGGGGCAAATTTTTCTATTAATTCTAGCAACTTCTTGACCTGTTCTACATATTCTGTCTTGACTATAGTCACATCCATACCTGAGAAGTGTAAAACTAGAGCACCATTCTTTTCAAAAAAGATTTTTGGCTTTTCCTTTGCAAGCTGCAGGGTTGAGAAAGGCAGCTGCCCTTGTCACTTGTGCATTGGAAAGAGTTGATTTCCAAATATCTGGGCTTCTTGCCAGGCTGCTCTCCTTAGCAGGTTAGGTCTTTTGTTTTGTTTTGTTTTAAGCTCTGTTGTTCACATTTGAACTTTATGGGATCTTCCTTTCTGTTTTTGAACTCCTTGGGTTGTTGTTGATGGTCTTTCATTTTCAAAAAGGATCAATGACAATGGTGATGTCTTAACTCCTGCATGAATTGGATGTAACTGAGGCAGAGGTGCACAAAGTCATCAGCCTCATTCTCTCTTCCAGAGTCATCAAAGTCCAGTGGCCAGACAGAAGTTAGGACAACAGGCAATGGTTTGGGATGCAGTGGATGACCTTGGTGACATCAATGTCTGACCAACTCTAGGTGCTCCACAGTGCCTGCTCCAGCCACCTTCATGGCTGTTGGGACAAATGCTCAGCAATTGGATCTCTATTTCTGAGAGTAAGAAATGCATAATAACTTTTCTTACATGATTCCAAATTATTCTCTAAAGTTAATTTTGGATTTTAAAGCACATTGAAGAAGCAAGAAATGATATAGATCCTCCTTCTAGAACTAGAAAAGACCTCAGAGGTTATGTAGTCCAACCCTCTCATTTACAGATGGGGAAACTGAGGTCCAGGGAGAATAAGTAACTGGCCCAGGATCACAGGTAAGAAGCATCAGAAGTGGAATTTGAAGCCAGGTCTTATGATTTTAAAGCTAATGCCTTTTTCATTGTACCATAGTATCTATGCAAAATGAGCTAGTAATATACTTTCAATAACAATTGGTTGTGGTTAAGCATTGACCCTTGATTCCTGACATAGAAAATGTCTTCTCAAAGCATAATGAAAAATCTGATACATTTCAAGAGTATGTCATTTTATAATTTATCAATAGTTTCACAAAGTAGTATTCATGAGATAAAAAATAATTAAGGGAACAGACAACAATGAATGATTTAGATATCATTAGTTAACCTACTAGCTCCTTGTGCTGAACTGTATGGCAGGTCTGGTCTCTTCTGTGTTTCTGACCTTGAAAATCAATCTGTCAATCAATAAACACTTATTAAGACCATATTAATATATATTTGTATATAAAATATTCCCTACTCTTCAGAGATTTATATTCTACTGGGGAGATCACAAGTAGCTACTGAATTTTATATAAAGTAAATATAAGTGCAAAGTATGCTCAGATTGGCCTTTTCCCATTGGTTTATATATAGCAGAGCTGTCAAGCACACAACATTCCTGAATGCAGGTTGAACCAGATTAAAATGTAAAATTGAGAACTATTTAGCAAAATAAATTAAAATATGATCAAATACAGATTCTTTTTTAATTTAATATTTTCTTTCCCCCCAACTGCATGTAAAAACAATTTTAACATTCTTTTTTTCTTCAGATTTTGAGTTCCAAATTCTCTCTCTCCTCCCCTTCTTCCTCCCTCTTTCATTGAGAAGGCAAGAAACTTGACATAGATTATCCATGCGCAGTCAGATAACATTGCATTTGAAAACTACAGCAATTCACAGCCAGCAGGGATCCTTATGTATGGATTAGCAACTTCGATTCCTATTTGGGTCTGACCCCATTAACCTAGAGCTTAAGCAGATATTCCCTGGCTGGTTACAATCCAGCATGTGGAACTTTGGCAGTCTTCGTCCAAATATGTGTGACTGTATTGTGATGAAGGAAAGTCTTCTAATCATCTGTTTAGTCCAAAGAACCAATGACTCCATTGGAACTAAGCTGAAGCTAAGTTTGCGTACATAGGGATGACCTACTAGTCTCTCAGTCTCTTCCTGGTAGCATGAGGTAAGAACTGTTGTAAGCTGGCGGGGGAGGCAGTGGAATTAAATTGTGTTCTCCCTCCTGGACATCATATGTCTGCAAGCCTTTCTTGATGCCTCCTCCATTACAGTTTGCGTTCCCAGCACTTTGCACAATGCCTGGTAAACATCAGTTGCATGGATTGCATCGGTGTGAATTTTTCCTTCATGGGCACACACTGGAATTTGTGTCTTACTTTGTAGTTGGTCTTCTCAAGATGCCAGGGCTGAAAAATGGAGCCAACCAGAGTGGAGCCTTCTGGAACTCAGCTGGACTGGTCCTTGGGCCACAGGCAGGCAGTTTGCTTTAGGACCCATACTCAGTCTTTCTTTCGAGCATGGGAGCACTTGCCCGAGCTTAGACTCTCTGCTGGGTCAGCCTTTAAGAATCCAAGGTCATCACAGCACAATGAAGATACTGGAATGAGAACTTTCAGAGAGGGAATTCCATGAAATGACAATAATAACTAGTAACGATATCGTACTTTAAGGCTTGCAAAATGCTTTACAAATGTTACCTCATTTGATCCTTACAACCTCTCTGGGAGGTAGCTGCTTTTATTAACCCAATTTTTCAAATGAGAAGACTAACATTAAATAATTTCTTCAAGGTCTGAGGCCAGATTTGAACTCATTTTCCTTACTCCAGGTCCAGTGCTCTCCTCATCTATGGTGCCATCTAGCTGCCTGGTTCCCTTTGTGGGCACAGGGGGCTGAGTAGATAGTAGTTGCTTTATGCAAGCTTGTTTGATTTAATTAAGCTGAGTATGCATCACATTGCAATAAAACTCAGTAGGCATGGGTGCATACATGTATTGGC
Source organism: Notamacropus eugenii (assembly GCF_028372415.1). Lineage (NCBI taxonomy): Eukaryota > Metazoa > Chordata > Mammalia > Diprotodontia > Macropodidae > Notamacropus > Notamacropus eugenii. The sequence goes on from NC_092872.1 coordinate 715,762,283, forward strand.
TTTGCAGCTTAGAATGTCTTTCCTTTAGTTGCTAGATGCATTTTGTGAGCCTGGGAATTTAAACCTGCCTGCCATGCCTGGCCAGCTCTCATGTTCCATTTCAACCATGAATAAGAGCCATCTGTTCATCTGCCTTCTCAGTGCCGAGGTATACAACCCCTTCTTATTCTTCTTATTTTTTTACATCCTGTCCTATTTTCTAGCTTTATATCCTCATGCATCATATTGCCTATAAGCAAATAATAACTGACTTATATAGGGATTGTGAAAGCATTTGTAGACACATTGCCTTAGCAGAGCTTCGCAACATAATACAAATATTATGGTCCCCATTTTACAGATGAGTTAACTGAGGTCCAAAGAGGTGGAATGGTCTTCCCATACCTATGTTAAAGGTGAAATTCAAACCCATTTCTCCCTCAACTTCCTTACTGGTCCATTTTCCCACTGCATCCGTATTGAGTCCCAAAAAAGGGAGGAGAGGAGAAAGAATTAGCAGTGAATGCCACCATTAGACAGGACCCCTACCCCAATATTGGCCAAACTATTTATGGTTCCTGGATGTCAGTGCATTTTGGAGTAAATAACAATAACAGATAATATCAATGCTTTGTGAATATAATCTCATTTTATTCTCATAAACACCATGGGAGTTAAGAGGAAAAATCTCATATTATGTGACTGCAAATTGCCACCCAGAAATAAAAGTTTTTCTCTATGATGATATGAAACTTTTCCCTCATCTTCTTCATTTTTTGTTCAATGTCTTTGTTTTCTGTATAACAATGCAGCTGGCTTGGAAACAACTTTACTTTAAAAAGGTTTTCCAGTGAAGGGTCAGCCTGTGCTATGTTCTCACAGTTGGCCAAAAGGGGTCACTAGAGAGTTCCCTAAAGCTGCTGTCCATTGTACTTGGGTGGTTCTGGGAGCAGTTAGTTTTCTGTCAGGTCAAGCAATACTTTTTGGTTGTTATTGCAAAAAGGAATCAAATGGCATCACTTTTCAGAGTCTGCATCAGCTAATATAAACCACATGAATGAATGCCTTCAAATGTTAAACACCAATGTTTGATGACATCTGGGGTAATGATTATAATCAGTCAGTCAGCAAACATTTATTTATTAGACGCCTGCTACATACAACGTATCTTCCTAGTCATTTTATGTCATACTATATTTATCAGCATGCCCTGTTTAATTGTCCTACATGTAATTGCAGGTTCAGTAGTTAACTTATTGTGCCTAAGACGTCAAATCATTAATTACAATGATCCTCCATGATTGTGATGGTGACGGTGGTGATGGTGATTGGTCTTGGCTGTGATAGTGGTGGTGGTGATTCCATATGTTCCGATGGTAAAATCAAGAATGACTGAAAGCCTGGGGGAGGGAGGCTAATAAAATTTTCACTTTGCTAAGACTTACTTCAAGTTGCCTCAAGCAACTTCCTTCTCACACTACTCCTCCCAAGACTTATACGTGACAATAAGGATAGTGATTTAAGTATTATAATTTATACATTTAGGTCAACACTGTTGCAAAATTAAAAAAAAATAAAGGCAAAGATGACAAAGTTATAACTTGACCTCATGAACATAAAACTCTAACATTGAGTTTACAAGTCATTTTACTATAGTGATCTTTGGGAAGCCGGTAAGAACAAAGAGGGGTATTCAAGAAAGGAAATGTGGCCTCCATTGGCTTTTTTTAGGTATTTCTTTAGTAGTTCATACTGGGAGTAGTAGATATGGTCTTATGCACAATTAAACCCCCCAAAATTCAGTTGCCATAGAGACAGAGAACAACTGTGATGTAACCATTACTGTTTAACATCATTAGCTAGTTAAAACTGACCTTTAAAACTTAGTCAGCACTCTTTTTTTCTCCTGCCATAATAGGACCCTGGTAATATGCATTGATAAGTTCACATTTTGAAAATAATTCAATTTTTTCACTATTAAAACTTATCCAGAGGGTGCATGCAGGGTCCTGTCCTACTGTGTTTTGAACTCTCAATAAGTTCCTAAAATCCAAGTGCTCCAAATCCACAATTTATTGACTTGTTCCCAACCTGATGGGAATGAGATCCTAGGGAGAAGGCTGCCTAGTTCCTTTTCTCTGTCTTTCTTTCCCAATATTTGCCTCTGTGAGACTACTCCTCAGGGAGATGAGGATTGGGGGGGGGGGGGGCGGAAGGAATGAGGTCCTCAGAAAACTATCTTATTTTTGTAACTCTCCTGTCAATTAGTCTGGCTCTCTTTCCTCCCTCAAATTCAATGATTCCTTGATTAACAATTCTTTTGGGAATGAAATTCTCTTATATTGAAGCTAACTGTGCTTAAAAAAACATCTTCCTGCCCCCTGAAAGGCAAGGCTGATGTATATTATATGGTTTACCAACAGTATTCCTGCTAAGTTGCACAAGGAATTATCTGTTCCCAGGATTCTCTTTGTCCATCAAAGGTAGAAATAATAGTAATTATAGCTCACTTTTATATGTTACCTTAAGGTTTGAAAAACACTTTACATATATTATCTCATTTGATCCTCACAACAACCCTAGCATGTAGATACTATTATTATCCCCACTTTACAGATTAGGCAGCTGAGGCTGAGAGAGGTTAAATTATTTGTTACCCAGCATGTATCAGAGGCATAATCGGAACTCTAGGACTGACTCCAAGTCTCATAGTCTGTCCACTACACCACCTAGTTGTCACAGAGTAAATAGGACTGACCCTACATAAAACTGTATAGTCAAAATAATCCTTCAGTCATACTTCTCAAAATCCATCTTACAAAGATCAAAGGGGCTATAATATGTTATCAGTGAGAGGTCCCTGATCAAAATCATTGAAGTATTGAAGCAAGACTTACCAAACTGCATTTCTTCCTTAACAATCAACACTTCGTAAGCACCTATTGACTATTTAGGGTTCCTAGTCTCTCTGCATCCTTTCCCCCTACCTTGATTATGAGTTCTACCATTTAACATCTTTCCTGTATTAAAGAAAGGATGGGGTATCAATCATTTTATATTTTCCTTCCTTCTTTCTTTTTGTCTCTCCTTGCTTCCCTCCCTCCATTCTTCCAGATTGTGGAAAACTTTGAACGTCAGGCTAAGTAGTTTGAACTTTTTTTAGATAAGTAATAGGGAGCTGCCCCAATGAGATAGAGAAATAGAAAAGAGAAAGAGGAGAGGAGGGACAGACAGAGAAGGGGGGAAGAGAGAAAGAGAGGAATGGAGGGAAGAGGAAGAGATAGAAGAGAGACAGAGAGATGGAAGAAAGAGGGAAGAGAAAGGGAGAAGACACAGACATGGAGGGAAGAGAGAGATGGAGAGAGGGGAGAGAGAGGGAGGGAGGGGAAAAAGAGAGGGAGAGTGTGCATCAGAGACACAAGGAAAAGAAAGATAGAGGGAGGAGGAAAGAGAAAGAGAGAGAGAGAGACAGACATAGAGACAGAAACAAAGACAGAGAGAGAGAGAGAGAGAGAGAGAGAGAGAGAGAGAGACGGAAGGAGGGAGGGAGGGAAGGAGAGAGGGAGGGAGAACAGTTCAACCATACTAGTCAACACATCATCTGTGTCTGACAGTACATTCTTTATTCTGCATCCATAGGCCCCCATCTCTTCAAAGACAGAAGGGAAGTGGATTTTTTCCTCTTTCTTCAGAGCTAAACTTGCTTACTGTAATAACAATGTGAGGTGTTCTTGATGTTTTTCTTTCTCTTTCATTGTTGCATTCATTGTTTTCCTGCTTCTATTTACTTCACTCTGTATCAGTTCATATGAATCACACCATCCTCCTCTGTGTATAATTTCTTATAACATGATATTACATTCCATTCCGTCTACCATACCTTGTTTAGCCAACGATGATTTGTTTCCAATTCGTTGCTATTATAAAAAGTAGAGCTATTTTGGTCTTTATGGGGCTGATAAAACCTCTTCTTAAAGCTTGTTCATACATTTCCACATTCCCTCAATTTTTCTGCTCCATTCTAAATGCTATGCCCCTTTGGGATTCACTTGCCATTGTCTCATTGACTCACCACTGCCACTGTCAGATTATTTCCTTTAGAAAGATGACTGTCACCACTTGTAGATCTCGGGGGGCTGTCCATGTGGTGAGTGGCTAGCGTGCCAAACATTAGCTTACAAGCCCCCACCAGTGTGCTTCTCCTTAACAGTTAACCAGGAAACTCAATTCTTTTGCAAAGGCATTTACACACACAGCGTAGCATGAATTGTAGTAGTTATAAAATATTTTCCTAAAAACAACAGCCACATTCTCCAATAAATACACCCAGAATCCAGGAGTGGGGAAAAGTCAGCACATATACAATAGTAATGAGTTCCATAGTAGTAGTGAGGCACATGTAAAGGGAATGCAAAGCAACCAATAACTGTCTAGAACATGAGGACCTCTGTGTTTTTCTGCTACAGTGCTACAAAACTCTTTCAGCTAGAGCAACAACCCTGAGCTTAGAATTGGCAGGCATTTCTTCCCTTTGACTCACTCTGAGGGTGTTTGTCACCTCTAGGTAGGACATTGGAGAAGGCTTGTTCTCATATTTAGAATTCTTGTCTCAAAAGTCCTTTTCTTCATAAGTCACTCCAAATTGCCATATGGTGACTTCTTTCAGTTCAGTCAGTTTCACCTCCCATACTCCTTTGGGAATCTTATAGAGATGAGATGGTTAAGGACAAAAGCGGAAATGTAATCTACGCCCTGGAAGCATAGTCATTTGTTATTTTGCAGGCTTTTTCATAAGCAATAAAAGTATTTAAACTTCCCACCCTTTGTAGGGTAGGGAATGTCTGCTTCTTATCAGAAGCCTTTCTCCTTTCCCTTTCAATATTTCGGTCTTTTAGCCTCTGTAGACCTTCAGCTTTTGTTGTTCTTAGTAGGTATCCCTTTTTCATAAGAAACTGGGCTACAACTTAGTAGGTTTTCCATAATAATGGTCTATTTACAAATACCAAGTGTTTAATAAAATTGAATTAGAACTAAATTTAAGACTCTACATGTTATCAAGTGACATGGTTCCCATCAGTGTGGCATAGTTGAAAAACTCCTCTTTGAAGTCAGAGAGAACCTAGTTCAAAACTGACCTCTGACGTTTACTGTCTGTGCAACTTTGGACAAGTCATTTCACTTTCTAAATCTCATCTGTAAAATTCATGGGTTAAGCTAAATGTTCTCTGTGTTTTTTTCCAGTTCTAGATCTCTGATTCCATGAAGCTAACTACACAATCCTCTCATCATTATGATGAATCATGCAGGACTGACTTGTCATCCCAGTCCTGCCAATGAGGAAGAAGTCCAAAGAAGTGAATGATTTGCCCAAAGTTACACAGCTAAGAAGATAAAAAACTGGGGACAAGAATCCAAGTCTACTCCTTCTGTAGCCTGTCCTTTTCTCCATTCCACATCACTTTCTCCATAGCTCTATGTAGCATTTATAGAATTTATTCTATAGCTAATACTTTCTACTTCTAAAATGGTTTATAAACATAATTCATTCCTTCATATGCCATTCTAATGAAACAGATAAACAATAGCACAAGAGACAGTACAATGAATGAAATCTCATGTTTTGTTAAGCAATAAAACTGGGCAAAGCATTTTGGAAAGTTGCTTGTAAATCTTCCATCCCAGTACGAACCTGGAAGGTTCCACTTTTCTGCAAATGCAATTACATCTCAGCAAACACATGTCAAATTTCCAAGATAAAGAACCTAGCAAGAAAATGCATTGTTATTATCCATCAGTCGGGAAAATAGCAGATATGGAATGCCCACCTTTGGCTTGTCCCAACAGAAATGCCATCAAGCCTCACTGTGACATTCATATCAAGGAGTGCCTTTCAGAAATAAAGAATCCTCTTGAAAGGGTCAAATATGGGTCTGTATCACACTTGATTCTCTCTAGGGAGCAGCAGGTGCATTATGAAGGTTTCAGTACGTGGTGCCCACAATGGGAAGCATTTTGTGTAGAAGGCTTACTTTTGTTTGGAGGAACCAGAGAGGGACATGTGGAGAGAGGCATGCTATCTTTCTTTTTTTTTAAATCTAAGCTTGGTAATTATCAACAATACCATATTTTCAAATGCATGAATTAAAAAAGCAATCATACTGTGTGAATCAGAATCGATGATGGCTGAGATCCCTTCCAACTCTCAGATTCTGTGATTCTGAAGCTGTCAACTTGCATTATTTATAGTTTTTTAATGTCTATGTTTCCTTGTCTCTTTTTGAATTATTTCTCTATCTTGTATTCATTGTTGTTGTTGTTAAAAATTATTAATATTAGAGAGGTCACCTGTCATAGTAGAGAGCTGACCATGATGACTTAGGACATCTGGGCTTATGTTTTATCTCTTGTGCCCGCATGATTCTAGGCAAGTCACTTGATGTCTTGGCTCTCTAGGTCAGTGGTATCATACTCAAAGAGAAAAGGAAGCCACTAAGTCATATATAGTAGTCACAGGAGATAAGAGTGTCCAGACCTGGAGATAAGGTGACCTGAGTTCAAATCTGACCTCAGACACTCACTTTGCCCTGTTTGACTCAGTTTCCTCATCTGTAAAATGAGCCTGAGAGGGAAATAGCAAACTACTTCAGTATCTCTACCAAGAAAACCCCAAATGGGGTCATGAAGCATCGGGCATGACTGAACCAACTGAACCACAACAAAAACTATACATAAGGATCCCTATGAATCATATATTGACTCAGAAAATCACAGATGAACATTATCTATGATCCATTGTACTTTATTTTGCTCAGTATTTCCAGATTATATTTTAATTTGGATCAGGCAGTGGGAATGTTGCCAGTTATAATAGAGGAAGGATTTGGAGTAGCATGTTTGGCACCTCTGTGCCAGGAAGACTCTGAATTTCAGAGAAAGAAAGAGCTGCATTGGGAGAAGAAATTCCTCACCTATGATAGCTAATTACATAACTGTCATTGATGGACTTAGTTGTGATCAAAGTATGATCACTTCCAAAAATCCTTCCATTATTCCTTTGTATGACTATTTGTCTTTTTTTTAATGGAACGTTGGTAGCCATAAGCCCATCTGATCTGGTGTCTTCTGAGTCAGAAACTTCTGAGTTCAAGTTCTGCTTCTAGCACATACTGGTTCTGGAATCCTACACAAGTCACCTACCCTCTGAGCATACCAAGCAACTCTCTAAGATTATGAGCTACAAAGCAGATATAGACCTTCACTGGTAAAGGGCATTTTCTCATTGAAAGCTCTTTGTACCACTGAAATCATATGTCTACCCTTAAAAAAAAATTCATTTTCAGGTGGCGTAGTTTGTTTAGTCATCCATCAATCATTGAGCCTAATTACATTTTTGCACTAAACTTGGTTGTAGTTCAGAAAGCCTTTTTTTAAAAAAAACTATGTTTACTCTAGACATATCCTCTTCTCCTTCCTGGCACCTCTTCCATTTCCTGTGATGATCTATGCTTGGAAATGTTTATGTTAAAAACTAGCATTTCCTGACCCTCCATATAAAACCCCTAGTCCTCATCCATATTCCTGAGCTACACTGTGCATGAAGTCATGACAGACCCATGAGTCCCTATCTAGTGAGAGACTTTGGACAATGCTACACTAGGTACAGGGTCCTTTCTCCTTCCTTGTCCTCAAGCTCTTCATGCCCAAGACTCTGGTGATATCTCAGGTTCTAATCCTTTTCCAGGCCACCTGTCTTGGTTTGGGACGGTAGGGACTGCACTAGTTTGGGAGGTGGCAACTGCTGCCCTAGTTTAGGGAGTAGGTGCCCCTTTAGTTGACCTTACCTTCTCATTCACATTCCCACTCTCGTATATTTCAAGTTAAACCATATGGCTTTCCTTCAAGGATGTTAGAAAATAGGACAAATGAAGCTCCATTGCTTTTAGCTTTGAATGGCTAGCCTAATTCATCTGGGAAATTCCCTTTAACTCTCCAAAATATCATCTTGGAGCGTGATGAGCTTTTGGTAACTGTCATTTTATTTTGTTTTCTTAGGTATGTGAACATTGAGTTACTAGTGATTTTAAAATTTTTGTTTTTCTTATCCTGAACTTAGCATATTCTAAATAAAATGAGCATTTCCATATACCTAGTAGAACAAAAAATGCAAATAAGACAGACATGAAACTGTGACTATTGCCTTTCTGAACATATAGTAAATTCTGTTGCTAACTTTGAAAACTGTCTTCCCTGTCTGTGCATTTTTAAAAGTTTCTATTTCAAATCATACCTTAGATATCAGCTATGTGACCTTGAGTAAGTCACTTAGTCATTATCTGCCTCAGTTTCTAAAATGGGAATAATAACACCTACCTCTCAAGGTTGTTGTAAAGTGTATTACAAGCCTTAAAACTCTATAAATGCGCATTTTTGCTATTATTATCTAATGATTTTTCTTTTGGCAACTTTTTCCATATCCACCTTCTCCCATACACCTTCTCCTCCCCATCACTGGGGGGAAACCTACCTCTATTTTATATGATAAGATTTATTTTAAGCATTTATTTGCTTAAAAGGAGAAATCCTTTCTACCTTCCTATTTTCTCTGCCCTTCATACATACTGAGAAAGAAAAGACAAAAAAACAGTCTTATAGCCAATATGCATAGTCAGGCAAAACAAATTTCTACTATTGGTTGTATCTAAAAATATTTGTCTTATTCCCTATAGAGAGTCCACCGTCACTCTGACATGAACTTTGATATTCTGCTAGGTTAGTGCTCAAGTCACAGGCATAAAGATTTTATATCACCACTGCACCTACAAATTAACCAATGCCCTCAATTCCATCAGTTTTTTGGCTTTTACTTATAACTTGAACTCCTCATCAGGCTGGTCATTAGGTAATGCCTAGCTGGTTAGGGGGTCACATGAGGGAAGGAATGACCAAATGAATGAGGCATCTATTAAGCCCTTCCTTTGGGTAATAAATTGTGCTCAACTCTAGGGATACAACAGAACATTAAGACAGTCCCTGCCTATGCGGGGCTCACATTCTAACTGGAAGCACAACACATGTAAGGTTTCTGTTGTAAGTGAGAAGGAAAGGTCCCATGATCAACAGGGTGCAGGGGCAAGGTAGATGTTATCTACCACATTAATATTAAGGGAAGCCTTGCTTGGGTAAAATAATGGGTCTTTAAAAAATGTTGAAGGATTTATAATATCCAAAGACATTCTTTATTTTGAAATTTTAATTAATTTATTTTTAGTTTTCAACATTCACTTCCATAAGTTTTAAATTTTCTCCACCTTCCTGTCCTCCCCCCTCTCCAAGACAGAGTACAATCTGATATCGACTCTATATATACATCCTTCTTAAAGATATTTTAATGCAATGTGTTGGTGATGAGACGGCCATGTGATGCACAAGTCTTCAGTAGTAAATGACCATTGCTGTTGCCACTTCCAACTCCATTCCTCCCTAGGATTCCCCGCCAAATCTGGTTGTCTGAGCCTACTTTAGCATTAAAGTCACCCAGAATTATAAGCTTGTCCTCTTTTGGCACATTGATGATAAGGGGTCTCTGGTTCTTCACAAAATTTTCTTTGATCTCATCAGAGTTCGTCATGGTGGGAGCATAGACACTGATGATGGTGGCATGGCATTTTCCTGTGAGTGGCAATTGCATTGTCATGAGCCTGTCATTTACTCCTTTTGGCAGGCATACCAGCTTGCTGACTAGATTAGTTTTGATTGCAAAACCTACGTCAGCTTCACAGCGCTCCCTTTCACTGCGGTCACTCCAGAAAAATGTGTATCCAGCTCCAGAGTCAGTAAGTTGGCCTTCATTTGCTAGCTTTGTTTCACTCAGGGCTGCTACTTGGATGTGATACCTGTTGAGTTCTATTTTTGAAGAACTTGCATGGGGCAGACAATCACAAGGTAGTCAGAAGAAGCAATACAAGGACAGTCTCAAGGTCTCTCTTAAGAACTTTGGATTTGATTGTGGAACATGAGAGACCTTGGCACAGGACCACTCAGCATGGTGTGCCCACCTCAGAATTGAAGCAGCACAAAGAAACCTAGGATGCACAAATTTGGAGTAACTACCCCAAATGTTCACATGGACTATTTGTGCCCAGTCTGTAGTAGAGTATTCTGAGTTCATATTGGCCTGATCAGCCGCAGTCAGACGCATTGAAACTTCACTTTGTCATGGTGATGTCATTTTTGTCCTCTTCAAGAATGAAGGACAACAACCAACCAACCAACCAACCAACCAATATTGTGCTCAACTCTAGAGATACAATAGAACATTAAGACAGTCCTTGCCTATGAGGAGCTCACATTCTAATGGGAGACACAACACATATACGAAGGTTTCTGTTGCAAGTCAGAAGAAAAGGTCCCATGATCAATAGGGTGCAGGGGCAAGGTAGATGTTAATGCCTCTTCATGAACATATCTACATTAGCATTAAGGAAAGCCTTACCTGGGTAAAATCATGGGTCTTTAAAAAATGGGGAAGGATTTTTAACATCCAAATAGATTCTTTTTTAAAATTTTAATTAATTAATTAATTTTTAGTTTTCAACATTCATGTCCATAAGGTTTAAATTTTTTCCACCTCCCTCTCCTCCCCCCCCAAGATGGAGTACAATCTGATATAAACTCTCTATATATGTTCTTATTAAAGATATTTTCACATTTGTCATGTTACCAAACACATTCTTGTCTGTCTTTCCCACAACTTTTTAAAATGATCCCTTTGTCTCCTCCCTCTTTGACCTGAGGTAGAGAAGTTTAGGCAGTGATCAGTGCACAGTCAGTTCTATATGGAAACAGGAGGAGGTGGTGAAAGAAACATTTTCATCCATTTCTCCCTTGAACGTCAAATCTCTTCATCTGGCTAATTTTTTTTCCTTTCAATAGACACTTTCCTTTCCTCCTCAATTGGTTTATAGAGTTGTTTTTGTTTGGAGACAGGAATATTTTATCTGACTTGGGGGTTCTACTTAATTTCCTTTAAATACTCATATATTTCTTTTATTATGAAAAAGTATCTCTCCCTTACTTGCTTGGATTATGAGGCAGTACAATGCAGTAGAAAGAGCACTAAGACACTGGAGATTGAGGTCCTAGGTTCAGCTTCCATGTCTATCAGTTCCTTTTGTGCCCGCAGACAGGTTACTCTATATGCCTTAGTTGTTTCATCTATAAAATGAAAGGAGTTAGACTAGATATCCTCTGAGGCCCCTTTTCATTCTACATCTATGACCCTATGTAAAGAAGAAACATGGAACTTCCTGATCACATGAGTAACAAGATGGCAGGCTAGACATTTACACTCTCAAAAGAAACAGAGCAATTACAACTGAATCCAAAGGATGAAAAGGAAAGCACCACAACGTAGAATGCTTATGAGTTAACATTGGACAATGTGAATCCTTCAAGTGCTCTTTCAGCACCCTTGCCCCACCAGCATCCAAGTTATGGACAGGCCAACCCAAGGACTGATACCTGGGATCCACATTGGGAATCCCTTACCCTCTAGACAATAAGTACAGTAAACACAGATTTTGCCCAACCACATGAAAGGTAGGGGGGATTGGATATCTTCTCCTTGGAGCAATCCTAAGGCTACCCTGGAGTCTGTAGAGAGTCTGTAGTCTCTCTGTAGAGAGTCTTTCCCCTCCTAACTTTACAAACTTTGGAAGAAATTGATTTATCCTATGGATAGAAGGGATGAAAATCAAGGAAGGAATTGGGATAGAAGACAAGGATGGCTACAAATGGCCTGAAGGGAAGAAAAATAGGATCCACTGGAAGCAGTTATACCCCCAGAAGTTACTTAGGGCAGGGCCCCAGGTGGGTGAACCATATATTCCCAATGTAGGAGCTCGCTGAACTTTACAGTCAAGCCCTGGGGGTGTAGTGATCATCAAACAGTAGAAATTAAAAAGTGAACAACCAAGAAATATGAAGAAAAAAAGATTAAATCATAAAAGAGTTCAAGAAGGAGGAAGTTCAATAAAAACCCAGGGTACAAGCATGTAAATCAACAGAAAGATTACCTTATTAACTAGAAGAAAAGGTGTGTACTAAACCTTCAAAGAGAATACAGTTCTCATAAATACCATAAGGCAGAGGAAAGTGAAGCAATGACAGAAAAAACCCAGAATCCCATGGAATCTCAATAAAACATGGAATAATGACAAGAAATCCCTCCCAGTGGACATGATGCAGGGGGACAAGGCAAGGATCATAGATCTCTCCCAGAATCAAAAAACTTGAACATCATAATGTAGGAAATAATTCAAGAAAGTTGCCCAAATATTTAAATATATAAAACATAGCACCAGTTGAAAGAATCCACATATTGTCTATAGGAAAAAACTCTCTACCTGAAACTCCAAGACATATGGTAGTATAATTTAACAATTCCAATAGTAAGCAATAAATTCTGCAGATATCTAGAAAGCAGACTGTCCAATATAACAAAAAAGGGAATTTGAATTATAGAAGACTATTCAACACCTACTAGAAATGTCAGGAGGGAATGAAACAGTATATTCCCAAAAGCAACAGAGCTCAAGATGTCGTGCCCTGTAAATCTGAGTCTGATCATCAACATTCAATAAAAGAGGGACATTTGAGGCATTAGTGCAAAACAAAAGCAGACATGAGCAGACTATTCCATTTGAAAACATGCCAAATAATAGAAAGATAAATAAGTATAATCACCAAGGAATTAGAAGTAATAAATTGTCCCACGTTTGCTGTTGGTCAGTTATTCTGAGTCATGTCTGATACTTCGTGACCCCATTGAGGATTTTCTTGGCAGATATTCTAGAGTGGTTTGCCATTTCCTTCTCCAGTTAATTTTACAGATGAGAAAACTAAGGCCAACAGGGTTAAATGATTTGCCCAGGGTCAAGCAGCTAGGAAGTGTCTGAGGCCAGATTTGAACTCAGGAGGATGAGTCTTTCTGAGTCCAGACCTGGTGCTGTGTGCACCTCGCTTCCCTAGCCCATGTTTAGAGACTATTATTTTAAAGAGAGAAACAAAAGTAAAAAGTATATACACATTTATAAAATAGACATTAAGGGGAAAGAACTGATGAATATTCAAGGTGAAAGTTTATTGAGGCACCACAAATAAAAGTAAGGATTTATTGATTTAGAAAATAAAATATTCCTGTTGGGAAAGTGAGAAGCGAGAACCAGGTGGTGTAGACAGAGCAATGAACTTGGAGTCAGGAAACTTTGACTGCGATACTTTGTATCTGTATGACCCTCCCTAAGCAAGTCACTTAATCCCTATCATTCTCAGTTTCCTCATCTGCAAAATGGGGATAACAATAGCACATAACATAATTCCAACGTAACATAATATAAACCAAAGGGTTGCTATGAGAATCAAATAAGAAAGCATGCAAAGCAATTTGGTAAACCTTAAATTATTATTATATTAATTTAAATCAAATTATTATTATATTAGTAGTGGTAATAATAACGCATAATAATATGTTATATAATATACAATATATTAGATTATAAGTTTATCTATAATTATATGAATTGCTATATATTATAATTATTATTAATAATATTATGGCTAATAATAATGCAGTTAACAGTTATATAGCACTTACTATGTGCCAGGCACTGTGCTAGCCACTTTACAATTATTATCTCATTCTATCCTTCCAACAACCCTGGGAGGTAGGTGTTCTTATTATCCTAATTTTACAGATGAAGAAACTGAGGTAAACAGAGGTTAAGTGACTTGTCCAACATCCCACAGTTAGTAGATACTAGCATTATCTTTCGCAAAACCTTAAAATGCTATATAAACATTAGCTGTTACCAATACATTATTACCATTTTTTTCTGCACGTCCGTCTCCTTTCCTGTTAAAGGCGGGAGTTGGACCAGATGACTCCTCAGACTCCCTTGCATCTTTGATATTCCATGTTTTTTAAATAACTAATAGAACCATGAAAACTGAATTGGTTGTCTTTAAAATCTCAAGCTGGAAATTTCCCTAATTACGTGGAGTCATTATCCAAAATGTGCATGGCATAATTCTTTAAAAAATAAATACATGTCCTAGTATATAGAATCAATACCCTTGTCTTAGCCTAATAAACCCAGCCGTTATCATAGAAAGGCATGTACGGTATTCTGAGGGACATGAGGAGAAGGTGAGTAGCTATGAGCCAGCCAGGTGTGTGGAAGTGAACTAGACAGACCCTGTGAATAACTGTTCCAGCTTCCCCTAGTAGATGTAACTGACACCTGCAGTTATCCACAGCAAACACATAGCGTTTCATTTCTACATGAATGGGCAGATTTCAAGTGTCCAAGAAGGAACCTTAATTCTTAGTTACTCTTCTCTAGGAATTCAGATTCAATACTAATCTTCCAGGACCGGATGGAATGTGCCATCAGGTTCACAAGTGGATGGAACAGAATATCATTAGTACATGTACTCTGTGTTATTCAGTTAAGACTGCTACATTTGGGCTATGAAATATGACTCTTGAGAATCCTTAATAGTCATTGATTTTCTTTATGAAAAATTAAATCCCTACAAATATTACCTTTTTCTGTGTCTGAATTAGACCTCAAATTTTTGCTGGCCTAAAGATTTAACTATGAAACAGTGCAATTAAGCCTTGACATGAGATGTAATTAATGAATGAGTTTTATGTTTTATGTGCCCTCTCAGGAATAGAAGGCTACTTCAGAAATGCATTTTTTTTGAGTCATTTTGACAATTTTGAGATTTTTGTTAGACTCTTAGAACCCCTGAGGTGGAAAGGACCTAATTATACACCCTTGTGTGCTGAGATGGAGTTTCATAATTAAATCAATGCAATGAACACTTATTGAGTGCCTTCTGTGTACAAGGCATTGTTCTGAAATACAAGGACAAAAATGATCTCTCTGTCCCCCTCAAAGTTTACTTTATTCTGAGAGCAGGGCAGACATAATACGTTCAAGATAAATAATGATGAAGCATATACAAAATGAGATAAGCTAAATGGCTCAGTGCATAGGCTGGGCCTGGAGTCAGGAAGACCTGAGTTCAAAACTTGCCTCAGATATTTACTAGCTGTGAGATCCTGGGCAAGTCACTTAATCTCTTATTGTCTTAATCCACAGGAGAAGGAAATGGCTAAGCACTTCCAGCACCTTTGCCAAGAAAAGCCCATGGACGGTGTTGACATGCTGTGGTCCATGGTGTCATGGAGAGTTAGACACAACTGAACAACAACAATAACCAAAAATAATGGGAAATAATTTGGGGAAAAGAATATTAACGACTTGTAGGGATCCAGAAAGGGCTCATGTGGGAAGTGACAGCTTTGCTGGGTCTTGGAGGAAGCTAAGGATTCCTAGAGGCAGAGGAGGAGGAAGCTTTCCAGACCTGGAATGGAACTACCTATGCAGAAGATGAAATGTCCTGTATGTAACAGAGAACCAGCCATTTTGGCTTGCTAGAAGAGTGAGTAAAGGGGAGTGGTATGAAATATGACTGAGGAGATGGAGAGGAGACAAGTTGCAAAGGGCTTTAATTGTCAGACTGAGGAGATTGTATTTTACCATCTAGGCAAGAGGGAGTAATTAAGGATTTGTGAGTAGGAAAGTGACCTGATTAGATCTGTATTTTAGGAATATCAGTTTAGTATTTGTGAGGAGGATGGATTAAAGAGAGGAGAGATGGGAAAGAGGAACCAATAAGAAAAGAGGCTATTGCAATATTCTGGGTGAGAAATTAATGATCGCTTATCCTATCCTAGGGTATAGATTTTGTAAATGGAAATAGGGGGACATGTAAGAAAAAATGGTGGATTAGGAAGTTTTTCCTTTCATAGAACTGAACTCTACCTTTACAACTTCCACACATCTGCTTCCATTCATCTTCCACATGGGAAGCTGTTCACACTTCTGAATGCAGTCATCATGTCTCCCCTAAAAGTTCAACGTCTCAGAAAGCAACAGTTAAGGCTCTTAATCTCCAACCCTAAACTTACTGAAGAGCATTGCCTTCAAGGAATATATTTCACTTACTTCTAAACTTGAAAGTGTGTGTGACCTTGAATAAATCACTTAACTTTTCTGATACTCCACTTGCCAATACATAAAATGAGAGATTAAAGCTAAGGTCCTTCCCAGGTCTACATTTTGTGCTATGAAGGATTCTCAGTTCGAGCAGAAACAGTGATACGTTGACCAAAGGCCAGGTTTGTATCAAACTTTTATCATTTATATAAATATGCATCAGTAGAGGCAATTACTCACTCCTTTTTTCCAGACCAGGTCTTTGATTTCATTGGCAAAAAGAGCTATCTATGAAAAACTCCCTCTACCCACTCAGATTATCACCTGTACTATACTTTATAATCTTAAAAGAATTTTCAGGAGCACTGAGAGGTTGACTAACCCAGGGTCAAATAGCCAGTCTGTGTCAAAAGCAGCTGTTTCTGACAGTTCTCTATCCACCATATATGCTTCCTCGCCCTATGCCAGGGAAATCACAGGTCCTCTGAAGAGGATCATATATTTCTTTCCAAGTTGAAGATAACTTGGAACACTTGGTAGAACTGTCCAGAGCCTGAGCCTTGTGTTTTTGAGACC
This sequence comes from Notamacropus eugenii, assembly GCF_028372415.1. NCBI lineage: Eukaryota > Metazoa > Chordata > Mammalia > Diprotodontia > Macropodidae > Notamacropus > Notamacropus eugenii. The sequence goes on from NC_092872.1 coordinate 715,778,908, forward strand.
CTAAATCACTTTGCTGCCATAAAGAGGAATTGGAGAAGGACTTTTGTGGAGGAGGTAACAAACATAGTAAACAAAAGAGTGAAAACCAGGGCCTTTTAGATTTCAGGCTAAAATATCTGGCTTTGGGCAATGATAATGAAAGAAATACTGTTATTCTCCATAGGCTATACTATTGAGTAGAAGTTCCCAAACTTATTTGGCTTAGGGCCCCCTTTTCCAAAAAAAAAAAATTACTCAACACCCCCCTGGAAATCTACTTTCTTTTACCCTTTATTGGTTTTTTTTGAAGAATTCACAACATTTCAAAAAAAATAAAATTTTTTAAATGACATCTTTAATTTAATAATTTATTGTAAATGTGTTTTCCTGCACTATCATATTGTAAAGAAGTTATTATTCATACATATTACTGCTGAAGAATGCTGAACTTCCCAACAATGTGTGACACCTGCCAATCCTTGCCTGTTAAGACCTGTCAGCAGGCTTGACCACTGATTGGTTATTTTTTGCATTTTGTGTGTTTATTTGGAAAATAATGTAATCACGACTTTAATTCTGTTATGTAACAGATGAAATATGTACAGTTTTCAAAATTCTTCTCTTCTCTTCTTTCGTTATGCTTCCATTGCCATCTTATTTTTATAGAATGCTCCCCAATCACACTTGAGGCTACTATCACCCTCCTGAATCTGTCCAGCACCACTCAGGGGGTGGTATTGCCCACTTTGAGAATCTATACATAGGGGATGAAGCCAAGATGGCAGAGTAGAAAGACACACAAATGCTGGCTCTCCCCACACAGCCCATAAAATTCCTGTAGAGAGGCACTCTCAACAAATTCTGGAGCAGCAGAAGTGGAGAACAACAGAGTGGAGGAGGTTTCCAGCACAGGATGACCTGAAAGGCCCATGGGAAATGTTGGTTGCCAGCCCAGCCTTGGCAGCACATTGCGGCACTGGGAGGAGGACACCTCGGGGGTGGAATCTCCAGTTGCAGCAGCAGCAACAGGTTCGCAGATCCCTCAACCCACAGGCTTCAAAGGTCAGTGACAGGGTTTTTTCAGCTGGCCAGGAAGGAAGAAAGGGCTTCTCATAGCTCTGGCCTCAGGCAGCAGCCTCAGAGGCCACATTGGGCAGATGGCAGCAGTTCCTATGGCAGCCCCTACAGCAGCCTGCATCCATTGTTGGATCGTAAAAACCCTCGGGGCACTGAGGAGCTGATCATTACCTCAGCCCTGTGTAGAGGCCCTGAGGGAGCGGATCTTTATCTCACACTGAATGGCGGCTCTATCTCCACAACTTATCTGAAAATCAACTTCCAGTCTTGACTTGGTGGAACTGGAGGCCAGTTGGCTGTGGAGAGGAAACTGCTAAGATTCTGGGCACAAAAATCTCTTTCTGCTCCCAGACCAGTGTACACACTTGATTGTGCCACTTTGGAGGAACTGACATCTTACAGACTCCCAGAGTATACCCTACTCTTGACAAAGGACCCAAAAGCCAAGTAATTGGTTGGGAAAACGCCCAAAAAAGGGGAAAAAAATAAAACGATAGAAGGTTACTTTCTTGGTGAACAGATATCTTCTCCCAGCCTTTCAGATGAGGAAGAACAGTGCTTACCATCAGGGAAAGACATAAAAGTCAAGGCTTCTGTATCCCAAACATCCAAAATAAATATTCAATGGGCTCAGGCCATGGAAGAGCTCAAAAAGGATTTTGAAAATCAAGTAAGAGAGGTGGAGGAAAAATTGGGAAGAGAAATGAGAGAGAAGCAAGAAAAGCATGAAAAGCAGGTCAACACCTTGCTAAAGGAGACACAAAAAATGCTGAAGAAAATAACACCTTTAAAAATAGGCTAACTCAATTGGCAAAAGAGGTTCAAAAAGCCAATGAGGAGAAGAATGCTTTAAAAAGCAGAATTAGACAAATGGAAAAGGAGGTTCAAAAGCTCAATGAAGAAAATAGTTCTTTAAAAATTAGAATGGAACAGATGGAGGCTAATGACTTTATGAGAAACCGAGAAATCACAAAACAAAACCAAAAGAATGAAAAAATGGAAGATAATGTGAAATATCTCATTGGGAAAACAACTGACCTGGAAAATAGATCCAGGAGAGACAATTTAAAAATTATGGGATTATCTGAAAGCCATGATCAAAAAAAGAGCCTAGAGAATCTATACATAGAGTATGGAAAAGAAAGAAAAAGAGATGAGGGAAGACCTAAAAGTCACCAGAATATTATACGCAATTGGATCTAGGTTCCAGTGCCCTTACTGGTTAAAAAGTTGTAGAAATGCTCAGGCCAGTGTGAGGAATTTCACAGATTCTTTGAGAGTGCTGCAGTAGGAAAATTCAACCATTATATGATATACAACATAGAAGGGACAAGAGAGGCAATCTGGCATCTGTATCCTAGCCCTGGCATTAGGATAGTGGCATGAAAATGAAAAGCACTTAAATGCTGGCAATTGATTGCCAAGTTTTGGAGAAGGTGCCATTAAATATAGGAAGAGTAAGTTTCTCACATTAATTAAATTCCAGACAAGGTCAAATGAATGAGTAGGAGGAAAAGAAAGGAAAATTTATGATGTATTCTGAGTTGGACCTTCTGAGAATTCACACAACTTGAATACCTTCACCTAACCCCACCACCAAGGACCACATTTAAATCACCCCAAAACATCTGTGAATCTATCCTATTTTTAAAGACTTCTAGGGAATATTTTAAAAATTTAGGATTATAGATTTAGAACCAATAGGAAACTTAGAGACCTCCAAGTCCAGCCCACGATTTTACACAAACATGGAGATAACAGACACAGAGAAATAACATGACTTGCCCAGGGATCCCACAAAGTTGGTAAATGTCAAAGGTGGGATTAGAATCCAGGTCTTCCTGGTTTTTAAGTCCAGTGTCCTACCCTATGACACACTGCCTCTGGGTGCCTCTTTCCCCTGTCAGGAGAGCAATTGTGTGTGGTTAGTAAAAAAGCTATCAATTATTTAAAAATATGATTAAGTGCCAATCCCATGAAAGTCTCAACACACAATATAGCTAAACCAATCTGTGTTTAATGATGTGGGGCAGAAGAAAGAGAATTGGATTTGGAGTCAGACGACCTGGGTTAGAACCATGACTTACTATTTACAATTTCCTACTCATGGGACCTCCAGTATCTGGCTCCTATTGTTACATTTCTTTAGGTCTCCATTTCTTTCTCTGTTAAATGAAGAATTTGGGCTAGATGGTTTCTGAGATTCCTTCTAGCTTTAAATCTGTGATCTAAAAAGAAAAATTAGTATTGAGCTTATGTATATATTATTATTACAGTCCAACCTTACTTAAGGACTATGGGTGAGGAAACAAAAAATAACGAGGGATCTCTTTGTAAGTGACAAACTGTTTTACGTTGTCTCTATCACTGTCAGGTAACGGAACAGGGAACTAGGGATTCTGGGCTCTGCAAATGACTTGCTGAGATGTTTGCAGCAAGTCACAGAAACACTTCTCAGGGCTGGAAGACTTGAGAGGCCAGCCAGTTCAAATGATTTTTGAACAAAAACAATCATAATATTATAATATAATATATAATAGAAGTTACAATAATAATAATCCTATAAAAACAAACATATAAGATTTTCAGGCTTGCAAAGTGCTTTGCACATAGGTTAATGGATTTGATTATCCCTGACTCATATCAAGTGAAGACCATCAGTTATTAGGAGTCCCTTCCCTCCTGAGTCAGCCCATTTTACCTTGAGTCAGCGCTGAAGGTTAGAGTTAAGTGCTTAGTAAGCATTTACTATATGCTAGCCATTGTGCTAAGTGCTGGGGACACCAAGAAAAAAAATGAAAGTCCCTATTCTCACGGGGCTTACATTCCAATAGGGGGGTAATAAGTAATCACCATACACATAACATACACATAATAAATACAGAGTAATTTGAAGAGGGAGAGGACTGGCAGCTGTGGGAGTCAGAAAAGGTTTCATGTACCAGGTAGGGCTTGAACTGAGTCTTGAAAGAAACCATGGATGCCAAGGTGAGGAGGAAATACTTCCAGACCATGGCATCAGGTAATGTCATGACTTGCAAGTGAATTGGATTTAAGTGAGGGAGGGATTTGCAACCTCACTTTCTTCTCCAAAGTCATCTGGGTGCAGGTTGCCTGAACATGGCCCCAGATGAGGTGGGAGACCTTGACCTTTTTCAAACTAAGGTCTTTCTCAGGTCTCAGTTTGACTGAGGCAATACCCTGAATGCAAGCTATGAAAGTATCCCCTGATGTTTGCATTTCTTTAATTTTGAAAACTTATTTTTAACTCACATTTACCCTCTCTGCCTCCTATTCCCCCAACCCACCAAACAATGAAAACAAAATCAAAACTCTTATAACCAATGTATCATCCAGCATAAACAAATCCTCATATTGACTATACTCAAAAATGTTATTCAAGATCATCACCTCTGTGGCAAGAGGTGCTAGGGATGTGTGCTTCATTTTTAGATTCCTCCCTTGGTGGTTCATCTTTCCATTGATCACGAATCTAAAGTTGTCTAAAGTCTGCCAAAGTTTTCTTTTTTAACAACATTGGTGTCATTCTATAAACTATAAGGAAAGTTCTCTTTTTGGCCTGATTAGTTGACCAGCTGCCAATTATATTAAACCTCTTGAAGCTTATAATTTTCATTACGATCACAATGATGGTGCCTCTCATTTTTCTGGTACTGTCTTTGCAGTAACCCTGTGAGGCAGGTCTTGCCAATATAATCACCCCCCCTTTACAAAAGAAGAAAAAGAATCTCAAAGAGGCCAAGGGACTGAATGGGGTCATGCAAAGAGGAAATATCACATCTGGGATTTGGGTGCAGGTTTTCCTGATTCTCAGAACAAGACTGCTTCCATTTAAGCCCACTGTCAAAATAAAACCAATTAAAAAACTGGATATGTTAGTCAGAATGTCCACTATAAAACGGGATCTCATGAATTCACTCAGAATGCTATAAAGGCTGGAGGGTTTTCTCTTTACCCTTATAGTGACTCTCCTGTCGCAGATACACAAGAACACCCACCTGTACATGCATCTTCCCCCAAGTGGGGGTAAAATGGAAGGCTCCTGAACTAATGGGTTTGGTCAGTGGTGTGCTGGTAAATGTTTAAGTAGCTAAATATCATTTAACCAAATTATTTAATTAATTACACCATTTAACAGCAAGCTTTCCAGGGCGGGGGTGGGGAGGAAGGCAGGGAATATGCCCATGACACACTTAACTTTAATATGCATTATTAATAATTTCTCCATCACTTTCTTAAGTCTGGATGAGCACCAAAATTATAAATCAAGCCCTGATTTGTAGCATTGGCCAATTTCCAAGGTGCAAATGCTCATCCTGAAAATTTAACAACTAGATATGGAAATCAGTAAGAGCTATTTCTGACACACTCCTGGGTCTGATTCCTATTTATGTCTTCCCTGTTGCTTAGTCTGTGATAGGCAGTAGATACTTTGTTGACGAATTCTTTCGAAATGAATTAAAGCCAACTCTTTTCTGCCTCCTTTGGACCAGACACACTGGAGGTGGGGTTCAGGGTGAGCGTCTCTCGTTGCAGGTCTGTTTCATTCCTACGTGGTCAGAAGAATTCTTGTGCTTTATTTTTTTTAGCATGAAGTTATATAAATGCAGATTTAACTTGAAACATCCCCTTTCCTCCCACTTCTCATTTACAGCATACTTTTAGAGTTGACCTGTTGTGTTTTCTATCATTTAACTGCCCTCCATCTAAAGATCTTTCATTGGAGGTTATTCTTGGTAATGATGCTGATTCAAAAAAAAAAAAATTGGATACAGAATTTGTAAGCTTCCTACTAATGATCTATGGAGAGATGGGGAATTTGAGCCCACATTCAGTTAATAGAATATAATATCAACATAAAAGAAAATCATTAAAAATGGGTATCATGCGTAGGGCTGCAGAGAGGCTTGTGATGGATGTTGAATAAGGAACTACATTTTCGCTGGCTGTCCCCCCATGCTTGGAATTTCCTCCCTCTTCATCTCCACCTCTTGACTTTCCTGGCTTCTTTTAAATTCCAGCTAAAGTCCCACCTCCTATAGGAAGCCTTTCCCAATGCCCCTTAATGCTAGTATCCTATCTTTGTTGGTAATTTCCTGTTTATTTTGGATATAGCATGTTCGTACATAGTTGTTGGCATATTGTGTCTCTCTTTAGGCTGGGGGCTCCTTGAGAGCACGGACTGACTTTTGTCTTTCTTTGTATCCCCTGTGCTTAGCCCCTGCCTGCACATAGTAGGTGCTTAATAAATGGTTATTGACTTGAGTTAAAGGACTTCATGAAAGGCATAATCACATATGCACTTCCTATCTCATAGGGTTGTTGTTAGAGCTCTGTAAATGTTAACATGCTATATAAAGGTGACCTAGAAAATTGTTTTCCCTATACTCAAAATATTCAAATGCTCAGAAATTCCAGTGAATCTGTGATCTCCTTAAAATTGGTGTAGATTGCATCGTCTCCACGCCTTTTGTAAGCTGACCACAAGGGGTCTAACCAAAATGCAAGAAACCTTCCTTTATTTCTTTTCTCATCACTGTCAAGGACACCAGTGGGGCACATGGGCTGTGTACCTGCCATCCACCATTCTCACCATGAGACTAGGTTGTTTTGTTTTGGTTTTTGGTTTTTTTAATTATGATTTAAAAAAAGAAAAAGGGATTGATAAGGTCATATGCCTTTCAGCTATTAGGGTTGCCTCTGGGACCCTTGGAAGGACTGATAGTAAGAAGAGTCATCCCTTTGCAAGGGCTTATAGAAAATAGATAATGGACCTGCTCAGTCTCTTTTCACCATTCCCCCTTTCCCTTTTTGCCTGTGTCAGAAAAGCAGAGAGATTTCTCCATGGCTACCCACCCCCTCCTCACTCTCAACTTTCCTTCTCCCTTGCTGCAGGAGCATATATCAAGCTGCTTTGTTCCTGCCCAGTTGGCCTGGCTGAGGTGTTGCTGGCTACCTTCTGTCTTTGTTTCCTTCCCTGAGAACAGGTCATCTTTTAGAAATCTATCAAGTCAGAGATTGGAGAATGGATAGGTTTTTGCAGCCCCAGAAGTGGCCACAATTGGGGTAATGATTGAGTTTGGGCAGTAGCACACATGCATGCGTCTACCAGGTCTTATCACCTGTCTGCAGATCCCTGGACACTGTGATCTGACTTCTTGGATACAACCTATGGACTGCTAAGTCTTGCACATCTACCAGACCCTGAACCCTGAGTATTTCTGGACCTTTCCATTCACCCAGCAGCCAAATGTTTTTTATCTGTATTGCCTCCCCAGTTATCTCAGCTCCTTGAAAGTACAGTTATCCTTCTACATTGCAGTTTCAATATATTGCAGATCATCACAGAAGTTAAATTAATTTGAGGGGAGTTTTGTGGAAGCTGCAGATGACACAGAAAAAGATTAGAAACTCAGAAATGCATAAAATGTGTCTAGTATTGGATAATATCAACCCAAATTTTACAATAACTTATTGTAGATACCCCATAAAAGAAAATATTCAGACATCTTCTCTGTTACTAAGGGAGAGCCAAAAAATTTTACATGGATTTTCTAGGCTATGTCCCTAACTCCATGATGTGGAAAGAATAACTGTAGCGATAGCCCCCTTTTTCCTATTAGTACCCCCACTGCTTATCACAGTGTTCTCCACATAGTAACGCCCTAATAAATATTTTTTCATTCATTCGTTCACCCATCAATCAGTCATTACACATTTTTAAGTACTTGTTTTGTGCAGGCATTATGCCAAGCAGAGAGGATTAAAAGGAAGTGCCGGGAACCAAGGAGCTCACTAATGAGGGAGATATCCATAAAGAGGTAGGTACAAGATACCTGAATAACAGACTGAAGGAAGGTGGCCTTCAAGGAGAATCTATCATCACTGTTCCTAAATTCTGCAGGAGCAGAGGAAAAAGGGAGGGGAATTTCCTAAGGAGTGGGAGCCCTCTGTGAGCAGAGGGAAAGACTCCTTGGGCAGCTCCAGTCTGGGGGACTGCCTCACAAGTAACCTACACATTTAAGAGTTTGGAGACTTGGCCTTCTGGGGAGAATGGGAGTCCCTGAAGAGCTTCCTCTTGGAGATATTTTATGTGTATACACATACATATACATATACACACCATATATATCATATATGCCACATAGATAACCACACAGATCATCTCTCTCATACCCATACCCATATATATACATATATATACACACTTATACATATATACCACATAGATAACCGCATAGATCATCTCTCTCCCCTTCTTCCTCCCTACCTCTCTCTCTCTGTGTCTCTCTGTCACTCCCCCCGAATATGTATCAAAGATATTTCATATATATATATACTGCATGTATAACCATATAAATCATCCTCTCTTACACACATACATACCATATATATCATATATACATACATATCACATAAATAGCCACATAGATCATCTCTTGCACACATATATACATTATATTTATTACATATATATACCTCATATATAATAACATAGATCATCTCTCTCCCTCTCCCTCCCCCTCTCTCGTTCTCTTTCTCTGCTTCTCTCCTCTCTCTGTGTCTCTGTCTCTTCCTCTCTCTCTCACACACACACATCCCACATATATATCACAGATATTCCATATATATTGCATATATAACCACATAGATCATTTGCTCTGTCTCTCTCTCTCTCTCTCTCTCTCTCTCTCTCTCTCTCTCTCTCTCTCACACACACACACACACACACACACACACACACACACACACACACACACACACCATGTATATCATTCATATGTGGCTCTGGAGGAGAAGTGAGGCTGGTGACCTGCACAGCACTCCCTCCCTCAAAACAGAGTCAAGTGCAAGTCATGTCATTACTTCTCTGATGGCATGGTCTTCTTCGGCAACAAAGGATGAACACACAGGATATATTCACATATATATGAATGATAGATGTGTGTATATATACATACATACCACATATAACCACGTAGATCATCTCTCCCTCTCTCTCTCTCTCTCTCTCTCACACATACACACACACGTGGTATACCATGTATATAATGCCATAGTACTTATCTCAGCCTTTTTTCACCTTGTTACTTGCCTTAAAGGAAGATTAAATTTGATCTTCCACCTCAAGCATAATAAAATCACCCTTTAAACTTGACTGGCTAAAAAATGTTATCACTCAGTATGAAGCAAGCCTCAACCTGAGATTTATCCTTGTGTGACCATTTCCCAGTGACTGGTCGATTTTCATTGCAAAAGCCAAGACACAGTAAAGCTGACTCTATGCCAAAGGCCGGGCAGATCACTTGATTCACTGGATTTAAGTCTGAATTGTAAAGAGTAGGTAGATGCCTTGTGCAGTAGTTTCCCCTAATACAATCCTCCCAGCTAGATCTGCATGATTCAGAGCAATCTTTGGCTAGTGGGAGCTTCTTGTGTTATAAGTCTTCTGACTTAGGATATGGAAGGTGTCTTAGAGCTCATCCAGGCTAGCCACCTTCTTTTATAGACAAGAAGATGGAGGCTTACAGAGGTGGTGATTCAGGTCCAAGATCACACGGATAGTCAATAACAGACCTGAGATCTGAACTCAGGTCCCTGAAACTTCCAAGTTTAATAGGCTTTTCACTATTAATCCAGCATTTGTTAAATGTCTATTATCTGCAGGGTACTAGGATGCTAAGTCTGTTATGTGCAGGGTACTAGGTAGGAACTGAGTATAGGAAGCAAAATAGACTGTGCTCTCAAGGAGCTTACATTCCACCTAGGGAAACAACATATACATGCACACATATATTGGTATTATGTAATATAGTTATATATTTTATACAATTCCCATGTATATGTATGTCAATATATATGTAGATATGGATGTATATAATTGTATGTAATTCCCATATATATGTTTGTGTACATACACATATATGAAACAAACACAGTTATTGCAACTTTCCCCATAGAGGTTTCGATACATCACAATTCAGCATAAGAAATTAAATAGGAATTTTTTAGGAGTTTTGTGGAAGCTACACACAACCCACAAAGGCCAGTAGATGACATGGAAAAAGTTTAGAAACTCAGAAAGGCATAAAATATAAGTATACTATTATATAATATCAACATATTTCATCTTTTAATATCATAATAATTAAGACTTCTTCTCTGGCACAAAGAGAGGGCCAAAAAATTTTACATGGATTTTCCAGCTCACAGGATAAAGGAGGGGCAGGAAGGGGAGGTACACTGATTTCCTAACTCCAGTGGTGTGAAAGGGATAACTGTATAAGATAACCCTAGAATGGAAGGTACCAGCATCTGGGGGGACCAGGAAACGCTTCTTACCTGAGGTAATGCTCAAATGGAGTGTCAAAGGAAGCCAGTGATGCCAAGAGCATAGAGGGGAAGGAATTCCAGGCTTGAAGGACAGCCAGGTCTAAGGTAAGAAGGTGGTAGAGGGAGCATTGAGCATGAGGAATAGGAAGTAAGCCAGTATAGCTGGACTACAGAACATATGGAATTAATGAATAGGAAGGCAAGGGCTTTAAATACCAAATGGAGAAATTTTTATTTGATCCTGGAGGTAATGGGGAGCCACAGTGGGTTACTGAGTAGGGGCATGACATGGTCAAATTTTAGAACAATCACTTTTGTGGCTCCGTAGAGAATAAATTAGAGTAGGGGGATGTGAGGCACACAGAGACCAAGGAGGAGGTCACTACAATGTTGCTGTGCTCTCACTGTCGTTCAGAGCTGTGCATTTTCTCTTCATTTCAATGACATTCAGATGCTGCTGCTGCTGCTGCTGAGAATGTCTGAGCATATTCATGGCCAAGAAAATAAACTGTTTTAGGTGGTAATTACTTTTCTAAGAATGTACCATGAATGCTAAGCCTCTCTAGATGGTAATTATTCTATTTTCTTTTGTGTTTGATGATGCCATTGAGAAGTTATGCTTTCTTTTTTTATATACGTTATGTATTCTATATTACAACCATTATAGAAATATGGGGCTGAAAAGAGCAGATTGAAAAGAATGAGCTAACGTGTTGGCACACCTCAAGTTTGCCTGAATTCGAAGCTCCAACTAGTCAGGGTGACTGGGGCTTTGCCCCAAAGCATCCAAGTTCAGACAGTAGCATAGAACGACTGGGCTTAGGGTTATAGAATAATAATTAGTTCAAGTAGGAAGTTACTGTTTCCTTTCCCTTCTCTCACTTGCCGTATCTCTGTCCTCATAGGTGGGCTCTCCTCTCTGACCTGGCTCAGCTCCATCCTGTTCTCCCATCTCTCTCAGCAGCAGTCTTATAAGGATCGAGGATCTGTCTCCCCTCTTCAACTGAATATGTCTTCAGGAGTTGACTTGAGAGCATGTTGGGCTCTGTCTGAATCTGTTTTCAAAGCTATAGGAATCTACCTGAGCATTCCGATCCTGACTCATTCCGTGTTCCTCTTCAAAGCTCTGTTTAGATGGTGATACCATAGTAACAGTGATGGCACAATTGGACCTTCCTCTGTCTCCTTGCATAAAGAACTCATTTGTGGAACTCAATATTCTTTTTAATAAGGCCAAGGTGAAATCCTTTGTGTAGCATCAGTAAACTTGAAAAGTTTAAGGAAAGGTTCTGAGGATCATACTGGGAACAGGAAACATGCGATGACATGAAGCAAACAAGGTGACTTAGCAACTGAGTTGGGGAAAGGCAAGTTGTTGATTGTTTGAAGTTCAAAACACATCTCCAGGACAGGAAAACTACCAAGGTGACAAAGGAAAATGAAGCATTGTTCTTAATAGTGGAGGAAAATGACAGGGCAAGAATAAAAGTTTGGCTTTCGGAGACCTAAGACCCAACAGCGAAGTTAAGTCTGGAGGGGAGTGGTTTAAAACTTCAAGTGTTTGCATCACCAAATGCCTCTTCACCTAACAATAGCGTGTGGCCATGGGAGTACCCAAGGGTGGGTACCTCTCTTTGAGAAAGGACCTGGGAACCAGCTCCCTTCAAAAATCCCAAGATCTGTCTTGGATTGATTGAGGAGGAAGGAAACAAATATTTGTCATTTCCCTCTCCCTGGATCCATATTCCCAATTACTAGCCTGATCAGTAGCATGGGACAGATACTCCCCCATCTCCTTCTACCTATAGGATGAGCAATGAGAATGAAACAATTGGGTAGCTCAGTGGGTAGAGCAGCTAATTTCAAAACTTGCCTCAGACATGAAGTGTGTTCTTTAAGTGCACCTAGCCTCAGTTGCCCCAACTGTACAATGGGGGTAACAACAGCATTTACTTCACAGGGTTGTCACAAGGTTTGACTAAGACGACAAACGTAAAGTGCTTTTCAACCTTTGGCTAAAGGAAAAGGAAGTCCAGTCAGTGCCTATCTCAGAAGGTAATGAGTTTTGTAACATGAAGAAGCTGAAGTAGAGATAGACTTGGAAAACTCGAGTTCAAATACTGCCTTAACCACTGTCTGCCTCAGTTTCTCCATTTGTAATAATGGCAACAATTATAGCACCTTTCTTCCAGAGTTGTTGGGAGGATCCAATGAGATAAAATATGTGAAGTTCTTTGCAAACCATAAAGCCCTTGGTGAATGCTAGCTCTGGTGATGGCAATGTTCATGATGATGATGGCTGGCTTCCTGGAAGCTGAGGATGTGCTTTTGTCAATGGTAGAAGGAAAAAATAAATAAATAAAACACCACAGATTGGGGTGAGAAAAAAGATGCTTGTGAGCTGATCCAAATCACTGAATCATGCTTTTTTTTTTTTTTCACTTTCACAGCTGTCCTGGGTTCTCAGCTGTCTCTCACTGTGGTTCTTTTTCAGGATGGCGGAGAGGAGAAGGTCATTTTTTCTATTGTTATGCATTTTACATTCTCTCACTGGTGAGTGACTTCTGTTTCTTTTGGGATGGTTCCAATGAGGGGGTGGGATCCAGAAACCATCAAGTCATTGGGAGGTCCTTTCCCAGCGATGATTTTGGTCTTGAAAGATCAGAGTGATTTCTTCCATTGACCAAAGCAGGTTTCTTTGGTCACCAGAAAGCTTTTGCCCTTCTGCAAAAGGAGGTTAGGTAGTATTTGTCCCTATATGTAACTAAGCCTAGTAGTTGGTAATTACTGGAATCACCATTGAGTTAATCTAGGCACAAAAACTGTATGAACAGTTTCTGTATGAACAGAAGACCTGGGCTTGGTGGTCTTGGGCAATTCATTTTCTGAGTCTCCACTTTCTTATCTGTTCAAATGGGAATGTTTATAGTCAGACCTGTACTACCTACATCTTGGGATGGGGAGATGAAATGAGAATATGGCTATCAAGGGCTTTGTAACCATAAAGCCTTCCATCAATTAAAGCTCTTGTTTGTGTAACCCAGAATCCTTGGGTATTCAAAGAATGTCAGTGAAAGTACAAACACCAAAGAGTTGTAAAAGTCTGGTGACTGAACTAAACAGTACATAGAAAAGTCCTATGGTAACACCTCACAAGGAAAGAGAATTAAAACTAGGGGCTAGATGTGCCCTAGTACTGCTCAGATCATCAATACAGCATTTCTTCCTATGCTCTGGCTGCCAGCCCAGATTGGCCATAGTGAAAGGACACATTATTTGTTCAATGGATGTAGAGAAAAGAAACCTTTTTACAAGCTGAGAGGTGGGGAGGTTTGTAATGAAGGATAAAGAGCCTCTCGATCCCAGACAATTGTCTCTCTGGGATTATTTTCTCCAAGAAAAGACTTCTCCCACCCTCAGACCTTGGTTGCTAATGCAGGGTCTCTTGCAGTTTTGAGTCAGATCCTCTGTAAATGTTTGCATTTCTGAAAGATGTCTAATAAGGCCCTTTTAAAATAAGTCAAAATTGCTAATTCTTGAACCATATTTATAGGAGTAAATTTGTATAATGTACAACCATGCACATATAAAATAGTATGTCTGTGATATTAATATAAATGTGTATAACATATTACTATAGGTATATAACATATATGATACTTATGTATATACAATTATATATAACTGACCTGTAGAATAAGAAAATATTATTCTACCCAGTGTACCCACTCCCGGGAGTTATTATGACTCAAAGGAGATAATGGATGTAAAAGTGCTATGCAATGATCACATGTTATTATGTCCATTTTACAGATGAGAAAACTAAACTTCTGAGATCAGTGACTTGCTCAACGTCATACATTTAGAAAGACTGGGAATTCAAACCCATGTCTCTCCTGATTCCAAGTCCAGAACTCTTTCTATTTTACATGTATGTGTGTATGCATCTGTACACACCCCTCCCCTCCATGGTTTGGATGAGTGGTTGCCTTTCTTCCTGTCCCCAGTATTTAGCACAGGGTCTGGCGCATAGTAGGTACTTCAAAAAATGCCTATTGTCTTGACTTGTCATATGTAACTGGCCTCGACAGCAATTATTAGGCACCTGTCTAGAGCACTACGATTTAGGGACATCAAAATGAACCCGAGGAACCAGCCTTGCTCCTGCTAATGCCATCTCTAATTCCCAAAGCCCTAGAAAGCAGTGCCAGCCTCCAAGTCAAGGGAGTCCCTGGGGAAGGATTCCTCTTGCTGTTTCTTAGAGACTGAGTAGATTAGGAAGAAGATGTTCTGCGAGGCAGAGAAGAAATAGATTTGAGCTTGGTCCCTTCCCCCTCCCAGCTGGCATCTGTGACTTTGTACCACTTGCCTAGAATCAGGGATGTGGTCTAGAAATTCAGTAGAGGACTCCCACCCCACTCACCCTCACATTGCTAGGAAATGCTCTGAGATCTTTAGGGCGTAGGAGAGAGGGGAGGTGAGAGGGATGGGGAATATGATGCCTTCTGACTCCCTGCCCCTGGCAAAGTGCCTGGACTTTGGAAGGAAGGAAGGGAGGAAGGAAGGAAGGGAGGAAGAAAGGAAGGAAGGAAGAATTTATCTTTTTCCTTTATTTTCTTTCCACTACTCTTCCCTCTCTCCTTTGTTTCCTTTTCTCTTCCTTCTCTCTCCTTTCCCTACTATTCTCATTCCTCTGTCTTCCTCTTTATCCCCCCATTTCCTACTTCTCACTTTTCCCCAGGCTATCTTCTCCTATCTCCTCTAGGTACCATCTTTTATCCCTTTTCCTCTCCCACATACTATCATCCCTATTCCCTTTTCTTGCCCCTACCCTGTTATTCTCTTTCTCTCCTGATTTTTCTTCCATTCTCCCCATTCCATTGCCTTCCTACCCTTTCCCCTTGCCCAGTTATCACCCTACCAGATCTACTTCCCCTGCAGATTTCAAGTTAGGCTATGGAGGGAGATACAAATTGTCCCTAAGGCACCATTTTGCCTCAGGCCAGCCCTAAAAATAATTCCTTGACTATTCATAACTGATGAAATGATCAGTGTTCAAACTATGTTTGTTTGTTTTTTTTTTAAGCTCTGCACTTAGGAGTCAGAAGAACTAGGCTCCAGCATTGGCTCTGCCACTATGGGACCTGAGGCTAATCACCCAATTATTCTGTATCCTATTTCCTTAGCTGAAAAATGGGATTAATGACATCTACCTACCTCCCTTCCAGAGATGTAAAATAAAACAAGATAACAAATAAGAAAACTCTTTGAGACAGAAAAAGGTTCCATACAAATGCAAAATATTATTACTGCTATCACCATAGATTAAATTCCATTCTATTACATGGTTAAAGAATAAGTTGCCCTGGTTAATAAAATAGACTAATAGATACTTATCATATATACTATACATAAGTGACCACTTTTCAAAGAATTTGACCATAAAATGTTTTAAAATGTTCCCTTGCTTCCATCACACCCTACCTTGTGGAAGCAGCTAGGTGGTGCAGTAGATAGAGCCTTAAGCCTGGAGTCAGGAAGACGCGAGCTCAAATCTGTCATCAGACACCAGCCATGTCACCTTGGGCAAGTCACTTAACCTTTATTTACCTCAGTCTCCTCAACTGTAAAATGGGAATAATAATAGCACCTCCTATCCAGAGTTGTGAAAATGAAATGAAATGATATAATGAAATGAATATATATATAATATGATATATATAATAATATATATTATATATAATTAATAATATATATTATATATAACATATAATAATATATTATATATTATAATATAATATAATAATATATAATATAAATGAAATAATATTTGCAAAAATGCTTAGCACAAGAGCTTCCTTACAGTATTAGTTCCTTGAGGGAAGGGTTTGTTTTATCTTTGCCTTTGTCTCCCCAGTGTATGAATAACATAGTAGATTCTTAGTGTTTTGAGAGTCTATTTAAATTCCACTCACTCTTAGATGACTCAGATGACACTCCATTGAATTGGTGAGTCTTGTCAATTATTTACAGTTTCTAGTTCATAATCCAAAGGACAATGGAAAGATACATGGTAGGTATAGGCAGACAGCAGCTTGTTACTAAGAAAAGATTTGCATGCAAGAAATGAGATAAAAGGTATTGTGGAGAATAGATCTGACCAGAAAAAGATGTGGGCTAGTGAGAATGGGAGTCAACAGATGGACAGCTCAGCAGCATACTCAAGATACTAAAAGAGGAAAATCTTCAGTGGGTTAGCTAGAACTTCTATTAGGGATTTATGAAAAAAGATGGATGAGAATTACATAGGTTGCAAAGATGATGTGTGTCGAGGGAAAGAGGACTCCACGTTGCAGATCTTTCAAAGCAGACCACTGAATAACATAACTTTTATAACATTATGACTATTATTATAAGAAAGAGTTTTTGCATGTGGGTGATCTCTAAGGTCTCTCCCTCTTCTAAATCTATGCTTTAGTCAAATTGTCTTCCTATCTCATTGGAATTGGTTTTAAACCAAATACAGTCCATAAAATTCTAGATGTTTGAGCGATGCCCCATGGTAGCTTTTTGACCTTGACATCTTTTCAGAAAAATAAAAACAAAATAGAATTTTTTCAACATCCTTTCGGATCTTTGTTTTTAACTCTCCTCTTATAGCTGGAATGAGGATGGTAAGGCTCTTCTCTCTCTAGTAAATGGGTGGAATACCAATGTCAGGAGTTGCAAGATTCAAGGAATCAGAACTTGGGGGATACCAAGACACTTAGAAAGGGAAGGGAGAATGAGGAGGAAGTAAATCCATTTGCAACAAAAGTAAAACAAGAAAACATGGAAAGAGGAGAATAAGGAGCAATAAAAGAGAATCAGTGACACATCATAATTAAAAATTAAAAACTGATCTTTCTTAAAGTTTAGCCTACCACATGCAACATAGAAACCCAACTGTACATAATATGGTAGCAGCTCATTTTCCTTTCACCATCTTCTATTTCTTCATGTCATTTTTAGATGTCACTCAGATGATTTGAAAGGTAACATGGAATGAACACTGACAATTCAACTCCAGGGTGTTGGAGGACCCAAGTTCAAATCCCAGTTCTGTCATTTTGTTGGTCATGAGACCTTGGGCAAATTGCTTTGTATCTCAAAGTCTCAAGTTCTTCCCATGTAAAATAAGCATGTTAGACTAGGCGATCTCCAACTCTGAACCTTAGGAACTGAAAATCAAGTTTCTACAACAATTACATCTGGAGAATTTTAGTGCTGGAAGCTTTTCCCCAAAAAAGTCCTTTATGGAATTCTAAGCTAGTGATGAAATGACAAGGTGAGCTGTTCTTGTTTCCAGCCTCTTCCTCAATTGTGTAGAGAAAGCAGGTTTGTGTATTTGCTTTAGATGACATCTTGAACCAAGCAGGGTTCAAGAATGTTAGTATTCTATCTGAAAGTTCAACTAATATCTAACTTAAAGTCAAGGCAAAACTAAATAGGTGCCTGTAATTTGGAGTGATTCAAAACTGCACCTGCCAAAGAATGCAAATATATACTGTAGGACTTGGAAGTCATGAATTCAAACATGCCACTATGATTCCTGGACTCTTTGCATGGAAGGGAAAGACTCAGTGGAATGTGGAATGGCAGTAATAGAGGAGATTATGAAATGGAAAAAGGGTGAAAGGAAGCAGAAGGACCAACACATGGTGACCTGTAAACAGGGGACAAGATGATTGGGTCCAAAGGATTTGAGTTGAATTGACCCCTCAAAGATAAGTAAGTCTGTGGACCTCTCTAGACCTCATCCAAAGCATGTGCTAGTTGGCCTTTAAAGGTCCTTTCCATTTCTAAATCTGTGATTCTATGCTATGTACAACCAACCATCACATGTGTTGGATACTGTCTAAGAGTGAATGTTATAGTCATTGAGAGTTGAGGTCCAACAGCTAAATTGTGGGATGTCAGTACTATCTGTAAGTGCAGAAATCTCCTCTCAGCTTGTAAAGGGATTCACACATTTGGGTCTAGAGACTGAGTAATTATAAGAATGAAAGGTATGGTCAGACAGTTTTGGATGGGATGTGAGTACCATGGGCAGAATGCAGTAGAGAAGAGAGAGAGTCCAGTCTGAAATATTGGACCCAGAGGAGCATTACCAGACATGTAGGGTTTTGTATTAAGTACTATCCATGGCCTGAAGGGCATTTCACTCAAGCCCCAAGGTGTGTAAGAAGGAAGAGCCATTCAAATATCATAGATGGAAAAAATAACATTGAACAGATATATCCAGTGGATGCCATTTTCCTACCATATTCATGATACAATGTCTAGAGAGACATTTGATGGCTTTGTAGATAACTATGATCTATTAAACAACAACAAAAAGATTGTACCAATTCTATCAGCATTCTGCTAGCACAAGCTTCACTTGCTCTCAGCTGTGCTAGGAGCATTCTCACAATAGCAGCATCCCATCTGCATGAGATAGATGGCCCAGGATGTCCTGAAGGCCATATCTTTCCTCCATAAGCCACAAAAGGAAGAAAGAAAACCCAAAGCTACCAAATCTAATAATCTCATGGAAAGATGGCTTCTCAGAGAAAGGATTTTGTTTACATATTACAAAAGATATTTGTCCTTAACGGAGACATTCTAGAAAATATGCATGATCCCTTTTATCTTGGGATTTTTCTGTCTGCCTCTCTCTGTCTCTCTGTCTGTCTGTCTGTCTCTCTCTCTCTCCTTCCATCCCATCTTAAATGAAACCTATGTATATACCAAATAATTCTTATCTTAACCCTGTGCAGTAACCTGAAAAGAAAAATTTTATTTGTAAATAAATTGAGCTGATTTTGTAAAACAAATTGTGCTCTGTCCTGGTCAATAAGAATTTTAGGGCAGGAGTAGAAAATAGCAAGAGATAGGTCCAAAAAGTCTTTGACTCTGCTGCTGTAAGAACTCATCTGAGAATCTGACCTGACTTTCCCTTGCAGGTTGTTCGATCCAAAGTAGCTTCATTTCTGCTTTTCTCCCCGATGATCGTGATGCTTTAGCCACTGTGGATATGTTCCCTTGGGTAGTGTCCCTGCAGGATCCACAGTACACCCATTTGGCTTTCGGATGCATCCTAAATGAGTTCTGGATCCTAAGCATCGCATCCTCCTTTCAGAACAGGCCAGTATCACCTCTCTCCTTATTCCTACACCTTAGATACCTCAGATAAGCACAAGAACCAGGAAGGGGCGGGGAGAGGAAAGGCAAGGAGGAGTGCTTAAAGAAGAGTTCATCTGGTACATTGTGCCCACTCTGTCTGGAAAACCCGCTTCATCTCTGATCTCTGGCGACAGGAATTTGACAAGCTGAACCCTTCTTGCACCAAACAGCATGCTGAGTTCTAAAAATGCTCAGCCTCCAAAGGCTTGACTCTCCCAGGGTTGGCTGGGCTGTTGTATTTGTGTTTGGTTTGAACCTGCCATGGGAAATCCAGTAAAGAGGTCAATTGAAAAATGAAATTCTATCTGAATTCCAGAGAGAATGTTTTAATGATGAAAAAACACTGGCTGATCCAGAAGGACGCTGCTTCCTCCTTACCAGTCCAGGGCTACTTCCCTTTGATGTCATCATTATCACTTGATTAGTGAAAAATGTGAGAAACCAGGTTTCTGCTTGGAAGAACCGGGGAAGGGTTAGAGGTGCCCAAGCAACTGGGAAGATATTTTATGTTTTCTTCCCCTCCTCCCTGCCTCCTCTCCCACTATCTACTAGCCAATAGTGAGCTTAAATTTTTGGAAAGCTAGATTCCCCCCCCCTTTCCTATAACCTACAGAGACACCAAACTAGGAGACTACTATCATTCTTTATGAAGGTGTTCATATAAATTTTATTCATTTATTTGAAAAACCTTCATTAAGATCCTACCATGTTCCAAACAATTTCATACAAAGACATTAATGAAACAGTTCTTTTCCTCAAAAGGTTTGCATTTTATTGGGGAGACAACATGTACATAGTTAAACACAAAATGTACACAAAACATAGTTTGGGAGAAGCATTAACAACTGGAGAAATGAGAAAAGACTTGTTGCAGGAGGAAGCATCTAAGCTGAGCCTTGAAGGGACCTGAGGATTTTAAGAAGCTAAGAGTAGGGCAACTAGGTGGTGCATTGGATAGAGCACCAGGCTTGGAGTCAGGAAGACCTGAGTTCAAGTCCAGTCTCAGACACTTACTAGTTATGTGACAGTGAATAGAGCACCAGGCTTGGAGTCAGGAAGACCTGACTTCAAGTCCAGCTTCAGACACAACTTAATAGTTGTGTGATCCTGGACAAGTCATTTTCTTTGCCTTGGTTTCTTCAACTGTAAAATGAACTGGAGAAGGAAACAGCAAACTACTCCAGTATCTTTGCCAAGAAAAGCCCCAAATAGGGTCACAGAGAGCCCAGATATGACTGAACAAGATGAAGGGAAGAGTATTCTAGGAACAGGCAAGGTCACCTCTACTGCCAATGAGAGAATTTGTTTTTCTTGACTGAACCTATATGTTAACAAAGGTTTTCTTTGTCTTTTTATCTTCTCCCAATGGTGAGGGGAAGAAAACAGGTGGGTAGAAAGGAGAAAAAAATAAAGACTTGTTAATTGAAAAAAATAATTCTAATTTTTTAAAAAAGCAATGTCATATCCAGAGAATCTGAAGCTAGCCAGTCTTAGCTGGAACAGAAAGTGTAGGAGAGGATGTGGTGTGTAATCAATGATTAGAAGGGACTCCTGGGTCTGCCAACGAAAAGCCTGCTCTGTTCAATATTCTTTCCTCTTTCCCTTTGGCGTCCAGGGTTTGTCTCTACAAAACAAGGTACAGTGGAGAGGGGGAGGAGTCAATGGCTTCCTTTCTCCCTGCCATCAGTGCAGGAGAAGCTGCACAGGTATTTTTGGCTCATTACATGCTTTGTTGCCCCTCCAGGAGGAAGGTTTTGGCACTGGTTGGTATCACTGACATGAATGCCAGGAGAAGAACCCAGCCAGAATATCCCATCTCTGCCATTGTCAGGCACGAGGGCTTTAACCACATAACCATGGAAAACAACCTTGCTCTCCTGAAGACCTACACAGCCATAGAGTTCAATGACCAAGTTCAACCCATCTGCTTCCCTGGCAGGAAGCTGGCCCCAGGAATCCTGGAGAACTGCTGGGTGTCAGGATGGATCCACACTGCTGCAGTTAATGCCTTTATTCTAATAAAGGAGGGTGTGTGCTGGAGATGGGTTTGGCTTACATGATCTCAGTCATTCAGACTACTCACAGCAAAAAAAAAAAAAAAAGTTGGGCTAGAAACCTGGTATGTGGCTCGGTTGATAGAGCACTGGGCCTGGAGTCAGGAAGACCTGAGTTCAAATTTGACCCGATGCTTACTAGCTGTGTGACCCTGGGCAAGTCATTTTACCCTGTTTGCCTCAATTTTCCTCATCTGTCAAATGAGCTGGAGAAGGAAATGGCAAACCACTCCAGTATCTCTTCTAAGAAAACCCCAAATCAGGTCACAAAAAGTCAGACAGGACTGAATAACAAGAAACACACAACAACAACAAAAGTGAATGTATGGGGCAGGTGGTTTCTTGAAAAAAGTCCAATTTTTCTTTAGCTAGGTGGCTCAGTGGATAGAGCACTGAGCTTGGAGTCAGGAAGATTTGAGTTGGCCTCATATATTTGTTAGCTGTGTGACCCTGGGTAAGTCATTTAATCTTTAGCTGCTTCGATTTCCTCACCTATACAATAGGAATAATAATAGCATGTACCTCACAGGATTGTTGTGAGGATAAAATGAGATATTTGTAAAGTGTTTTGCCAACTTTAAAATGTCCTATAAATGCTATTATTATTATCAGCTCATAAATACGAGGTCTATGTGTTTCCTTAAACACTGATCTCTTCCTGTCCCAAGCTGATTCTAGTAGTCCTGAAAATTGGTGCCAGATGATAGGAAATGAGGGGCCCTGAAATATAGGGTGGATTGTACCTTGATCCGACTCACCCAAGGTGACGTCAGTATCTGTTAGATAAGTTCTCCCAATAGACTAGGTCCAGCACAGGCATGTGTCAAGGAAAGTGCACTACAGTTAGAGGCAGAGGCCTTGGGTTCAAATTCTGATTCCCTCCTAGAACAGAGTTTGAGAGTACATTGATAATGATCTTCCCCATTTCCTCCTGTCTTAGTATCTTTATTCAGATGGTCTTAGCAAAGGAGGCATTTGTGTTAATGTATACTGGGTTTGCTTTTACATGGTCCAGACTAGAAAGAAAATGGAGATGGGCGTCCTAAGGAAGCTCCCAGTGCAGGAAGTATGGCCCTGTTCCTTAAAGAGACCCTGGGGAACAGCCTGCTACAGCTCCAAGGAAGAGGACAATGCCTTTGGATGCTTGGTAAGAATATCTAGCAGCAGGACATAAGACCCCTGAAGGAGCTGTGGGCCACATTAAATCACTTGACACATTATGTGGCTAAATTAAAATTATTGATGACTGACATTACTCAGGGAACTTATAGAGAGCCTCCTATGTGCAGGACACTGGGTTGGGCCTTGGCAGAGTTATTCCCTACCAAACACATAGCATCATGAATTTATTTTTATCCAGCTAAACCTGGTCTATGCCTATTAAGTGTAGAATCACAAGATTTCATTTCTGTGGAAACTCCGACTACAGGGCTAAGCTGGGAGTCAGGAAGACCTGAATTCAAATCCTCCCTCAGAGACCTAGCTGTGTGACCCTGGTTAATTTATTTAACCACTCTGTGTCTCAAGTTTCCTCACCTGTAAAAATGAAAGGGTTGGTTTCAATGACCTCTAAGATTCTTTGTAGATCTAGGATCTGATAAGTCTTCTTAAATGAAGTTCTCCCTAATCAGATAGTTGTACCACAAAGCATGCTTATTCTGAAAGCTACCTAGGTTAACCAGATTCTCCCTCTAAATAACATTCAGAAGTCCTAAATGGAAACCACAGCTAGGTCCCAATTAGTTCAAGTAATGAATCCTTAGAAGTAGTTGTAGGCATCTGAATGTAAAATACAGTAAGGGTTCCAGCCCAGTGGAAATATGTAGTGTGAATTCAAATAATGGGACTACTTCTCAGAGATTCATTATTTCTTTTTTACAGTTTTTGTTTCCAATTACATGTAAAGACAAATTCTAACATTAATTTTTTTAAAATTTTGAGTTCTAAATTTTCTCCCTGCCTCCCCCAAGAGGGTAAGCAACTTGATATAGGTTGTATATATGCAATTATGTAAAACATATTTCCATATCAGTCATGTTATAAAAGAAGAAAACAAACCAAAAGAAAAAAATCCCTCAAAAATAAAGAAAGTGAAAATAGAACGCTTTGATCTACATTCAGACTCTATCGGTTCTTTCTCTGGGTGTGGATAGCATTTTCTATCACAAGTCTTTTTAGCTAAGTCATTCACAGATGTTCATCATAAAATGTTGCTATTGCTGAATACAATGTTCTCTTGGTTCTGCTCATTTCACTTTGCACTAGTTCATGTAAGTCTTTTCAGGTTTTTCTGAAATCTACCTGCTTGTCATCTCTTACAACACAATGGTATCTCATTACATTCATGTACCACAACTTGTTCAGCCATTCCCCAATTGATGGGCAGGGAATTCATTATTTGGACTAATCAGACCTATCTGCATTTTAAGAAGAAAAGGAAATGTCAGACATTCAAGTGGAGGGAATAACTTTACATAGATAAATTCAACACATCCACAAAATTATATGACCCCTACTAGGAGGGATGGGGTACAAATCAGAAAAGGCTTTTTGTTGAGCATGATCCTTGGGAGAGCCTCTCAGGATGCTGGAAGTTTCAAAATGCAGGGGGGAGGAAGGATTGTATTATAGACATAAGCAAGAGACCTAACATAGGAAATAGAAATGTCACATATAGGGGAAAGCAAGAAGGCCAGTGTGGCTACAAGGCAGGGTGTACATGTTTTCTATCTGACAGTATTTTCCTAACAACCTCATCAAATGGGTGGCACAAATCCTTATTGCCTCTAAACTGAGGTTTAGAGAGAGGAAGTGGTTTTGTCTGTGTCACAGTATGTGTCTGAGGGAGACCTAAGCAAGGTCCTTGGATTGCTTTGTCTCAGTAGTCCAAGTCCTTGTCTCAGGCTATTTCTATCACCCCACCCTCACCCCCTCTGACAACTATCCTACTTCTGTTTCACAAAAACCCAACTTCAGGGAGAGCAGTCAGGTGGGTATGGTAGAGAGAGCACAGGACCTGGAGTCAGGAATACCTGAGTTAACAGCTGTGTGACCATAAGCAAGTCACTTAACCTCTGTCTGCCTCAGTTTTCTAATCTGGAAAACAGTTCATACTTCCAAGGACTGTTTCAAGAAGGAAATGAGCTAACATATGCAAAACTCCTTGCAAACTTTAAAATGCTATATAATGCTAGCTAGCTATATTCCTGGCTTCTACTTGGGTAAATGTGGAGTGAGCATGTAGAATTTGGGAAATAGCTAGATAAGTAGTCCAATTTTATGGAAATGTAGCATGCATGAAGAATTCAATGTGAAATAATGCTAATGAAGTAGACTGGAACCAAATTGTAGAGGGCCAGAAATGCAGGGCTAAGGGGTCTGCACTTATCCTAGAAGCAACGAGGAGCCACAGAAAGTTTTTGAGCTAGGGAGTCACAAGGTCAGATGTGTGCCATGGGAAGATTTTTTTGATAACTGTGTAAAGGATAGATTGGAGAGGGAAAATTCTGCAGACAAGAAGGAATAGGAGACAACCTGGGATAAATGTCTTAGGCACTTGGCCATTCAAATCTTTACTATCCCCAAGTGAATTTGTTTAGCAAACTGGTCAGAATTAGGGGGTTCTGAAAAGCTAACTTTTGAAGGGCAGATATGAAATCAAATTTTCTGCTTGGCCCCTGATATGATAAACCTCCCAACCTGCACGTTAAGAAACACTATTTTGACGATAAAAACCATGGACACTGGTTTTACAAAGAGTGTCTAAAGTCATAGGGAATGAGATCATTTGAAGTTCCCAGCTCCAAGGTATTTTTGGCAACAGCCACTTTTTAACGCTTCTTTTCCCCTTGCCACCCATGTAAAACAAAATAAATCACCACCATCAAACTGAATAAAAGGAGCCAACGTTTTGTTAAAGGACTAAGTGGATCAGACAGGGACAGCAGGATAATATAGAGATGAAATTTTCCATTAATATCCTACTTTGAGTAGAGACAGAGGCATAGATTATTTAATAGGATAATTAAAATTCAATATAACCTGGGCTTTCAGGAATTGTCTTCCCTGAATTCCTTGGGGGTACAGGGGCAGATTCTGGAAGTATCTATACAATCGGACATATAATCTTTAAATGGCTTGGGGTGGAGGGGACTCGGGGTGGAGGCAGGGGATGGAAAATTTAGTGGAAATATTTTCAGAATGAATATATACTTCCCTGCCTTCTTAAGCAGAGTATAATGTGCCAGATGTATCCTTTTCTTGATTATTCAAGGTCATTGCTATCAGCTATTGTGATGTTTAAAAACTGCAGACAGAAGCGAAGATACTGTGAGATGCAGGATTAACGGGCAATGACTTGAAAAGTAGCCTGGACCTTGTTTCTTTAGTAAGGCTCTATTGTTAGCCCTCTTTTTAGTTATTTCTCTACTAAAAATTATTGCAAAAGATTGTAATGTAGGTCTAGTCCTAAAAAATGAGTGAATTCAAGGCTCCCCAGTGAGGTTGTGGGGAGTGTTTTCCTCTCAGGGGCTTGCTTCTGATCAACAAAGTCTTTCTCTGGACCTGAGTTTCCTCCTTGGCAAAACAAAGGGGTTGGACGAATCTGGTCAACAACATGCATTTATTAAGCACTTACTGTGCATACCATTGATTTCTAAGCTTTAGTGTAAGTCTAAAGCCTCAGATACAATGGCATGATGGCAGCTGCATTAACAGGGCCTGCCCTTTCACCCACCCCACTAGCAAGGGTCCACAAAGCTCCCTCACCACTTCTGATTTTTTTCTATTGCTTAGTGGGTGCCTTAATCAGGTGCCTGCCAGTTTTTTTTTTTTATCAAAAGAAGAGAACATTCTTACACAACTGAAATTTGGTCACATGTTCTTCCAAGTTCTTTGACTTTCAACAGAATTTCAGCAAAATAGTTGTCTGGTTGGTTGTTGTCCTTCATTCTCAAAGAAGATCAAAATGACGTCACTATGTTGGGATCAAGGTACAGTGTGTCCGACTGTGGCTGATCAGACAAATCTGAGCTCAGAAGGCTCTACCACAGGCTGGGCACAAATAGTCCGCATGAATATTTGAAATAGAGATGTCTCTAAACTAGCTCATCTTACATTTCTTTTGGGCTCATGGAACACAGCATCTTCTTTGAGGAGGGCATGCCATGCTGGGTGGTCCATTGCCAGAATCTCCCATGTCATGCAATCGATTCCAAATTTTTTCAGAGACCCCTTAAGAGTGTCCTTGTATCACTTTATCCATGAAAATACAACATGGATTAACTTTATTTTCAGCTGAAGCTGAGCTACATGTTTAAAGGGCTGATTCTTTGCTGTCAAAGGGGAATAAGGCTGGGTCCACAAACCATTCTGGAAGCTTGAGGGTTTTGGACAGCTGGGTCTGGGATAGTTTTAGTTTTTCCAGTGAAATTTAATATGCATTTATTTGTCACACACTGTATATAGGATATTGTGCCAAAGGCTAAGGATGTAAAGAGAAAATGAAAAAATAACCCTGCCTTCAAGGATCTTATATATTCTACTAGCAAGATGACTTTTCCTATGGATTCTCATTTCTTTTTTCAGTGTAGTGGCAGGGACATAAGTAAGTATGCTTAACCTAGTGGAGTCCTGCTGAAATAGAAATTAAGTTAGACTAATTGACTTTCTGGAACTTGGCTGAACCTGAGAAGAAGCTGAATAAGTCCTGTGTCTTAATGAGAATTAAATACCACGCTTCCCAAAAGGTGAAAGTATCCTGCAAGGCATTTAGGGGAACAGAATTCCAGAGTCTCCTTTGGCCAAGAAAGCAACAGGCTGTTCTCAGTAGGCAAAAGAAGGAAAGTGTGGTTAGAAACCAAAAGAAGGCTAGATGGGCCACTCCATTTCTGACCTCCCCTTATGCAGTCTGGTGAATCCCTTCTTCCAACATCTCTCTGTATTGGTACAGACTTAGCGAGATCACCAAACTGAAACTTAGAAGCCCTGACTTCATATGATCCACCAGCCTCAGCCTCAGCCTCCCTAGAGCAGGAACCATAATCTTGAGCCACCATGGCTAGCCAGGAGGAAAAAAAGAGTTTTAGATCAAAGTGACCATGGGTGATGAAATACCCTGACGAAGTATAGCTTTCTTCTGAAAGTCCAGCTCTTGGACAGGTGGACCTCAGGGCAAAGTGCTCAAAACAAGGAGTGAAAAGAGACACAGACACACAGAGCTGGCTCTGATATGAGAGAACTGGGATTCTAATCTCAGCTCAGTCATTTGCTGCCTTCAGTGACTCTGGGGCAAGTCACACCCTCCTGGGCCTCCATTTTCTCCTCAGTAAAATTAGGAGGTTGGAGTAAATGACCCCTACAGTCCCTTCCAGCTCTAAATCCACATACAACACAGAAAATTCTGCTGAGAGGAAAGCATACAGGGATATTTTTTAAAAATTTAAGTCTGAAGTTCTGGAGATTCAAGAACATAAGAAAATGAAAAGATGAAAGTTTTCTGATAGAAAAAAATAGAAATTAGGGAATTTACATTACAAAAGTCATCCAGCTAGCTGCAGGTTAGATCAAGAATATCCCATAACCTCTTTTTCTCTTGCTCTCAGCAGGAATCACTATATAACATTTCTAGGACATATGCACAGTAAAGCCGCAGGAGCCTAAGTGGGAGGGAATGGACTTATGCAAGTGCTTAAAGTTTCTTTTCTTTTTCACAGGGAGACCCAGGAAACCCAGTGATGTGCCAAGCCAAGGAGACCAGCCTGTGGATACTAAACGGCATCCTGAACAAAGGTGGTGTGAGCTGCATCGGCCCATTTCTCTACACCAAGCTCTCTTACTATGGTGACTGGATTTCCAAAAGGATAATGAAAGATGGAGTCGATTCATGCCCCATCTACAGATGGGAAGAACTGCCATCCACACTCTCCGCTGTGGTGAGATCAAAGGTGCAGAACATCACCTTGGTGAAGCCCCCTCAATCCTTCTCCTTTCCTCTTCCTCCTCAGAGAGAGAACCAATCAGCGAGGCAGAAAGGACAAGCTGGTCTAAAACCCACTCCAGCGAAAATAGCCACCTCCTTGGCAGAGAAGCAGGTTTCTGAGAGCCCCCAAATGGAATCCCAAGAGAATGAGGTAGAGAGGGCTGGCATGGTGGACAGCGCGGACCCTATTTACTATGACTACTACAATGGGGAGGTCATGCCCATCTCGGGTGAGGACAGGCTTCATCAGGCCCAGGGAATGATCTCTGCCCTCTGCATGCTGGCTCTTATCTGCAGTGGCTTCTGATCCAGGGGGTAGCTGGCTGACCCAAGATCCCCCAAGGAGCAACATTCAGAATCATACGTCCATGGTTTCCATGGCCTTCTTTGATAGCTGCCTCCTGTGCTCCAGGCTCCGAAATCTCCTTCCTCCCTGGCCACCCTGTGGGGCAGGGGTTTGCACTTGTGAACTAAATTTGGGCTAACTGATGTCAACTAACCATAGTCCCCTGTGGTTCTTTTAGTATTAAGCAGTCCTAGGATCAGGGCAAATGAGACATTTCTGTTTTGGATACACAAGCCCAGTCTGTACCAGCCTGGAGGAGAGAGGGAAACCATGGGCCTGCCGTCTAGCCACCAGTAACAACGTAACATTTAAAAGACTTTATTACTAAAAAAGTTACTTTGTTACTTTTAACAGTTTAGTTTTTTTTTTTTTGATCATCACACAACTATCCATATTAATCTTTTTTCATTTTCTTGATTATTTAGGTCAGATTCTCACAGGCCACTTTACAGCATGACACTTGTCTCCAGTAGGTTACTGGTCATCTTTATCCTATTCCAGGCCTTTCGGTAGCCTTTTAGAGACATCTGGAGGAAAAAAAAGATAGTAAATCATTAGTCAAAACCCAGTTTCCATGAATGGTCAGCATGTTTATTAAAGGGGCATAGAATTGGGAGCCCAACCTCACTTCAGAGGCCATTTGGTACATGCCCCTCATTTTTCCAGAAGCCCAAAAGTGACTCACTCGTGCTCCCACAGGGAGGAGAGTACGCTGGGCCAGGCAGGGACTCAAACCCTGGTCCATCTTTGCTCCTCCCAAGCCTCTGATAATAGCCTTGTGGGATCTGTTTGCCAGAATTTCTTTCGCTGGTAGAAAATTCTGCCTGTGACTTACCCTTCAATGAGGAAATGAGACAGTTATCTGGCAAGCCCCCCCTGAGTGCCACCTGGCTGGGAGGAAACTCAGAAAGCAGGAGAAGCCCCAGCCTGTGGGCACTTCTACCCCTATCCAAGTGAGGTAGCCAGTGCCTCCCAGCGAGGATGGGGAGGTCTGCTTGCTCTAATGCTGGGGTCCTGGGGTACGGCCCGCCTGCCCTTCCCAGCCCTGTGCTCTCACAGCCAGGAACCCAAAGCACTCCGCAGATGCCGCAGTGACCTTTAGTCCAGCAAAAATCACCAAACTTTTCTCATTCCCTCTAGCGAGAGCATATTACTTCCATTGTATTCATTTCTTTTCAACTCATAAAGATCACAGATACTATTATGTTCAACAATGCATCTGTTTCATACTAAAAATCCTGGGGGTGGGGGAGTGGGGCAGCGAAAGTGGGAAAGAGCTTAAAAAAAGAAAAGCTGGAGCCTGCATCCAAATGCATGAAGGCACGTGTGAAATGTCATTAAAAATGGCAATGATGCCTTGGTGGAACTGGACTTTCACATATGAAGCAGAAACCGTTGGATACATTGCGCCTGCAAAGCAAAGCACTTAGACTGACAGGTGTTCTACATTTCATGAAAACAAAAAACCACTGAAAACATCCCCAGCACAGAGCCCCTCCGGGGCATCCAAAATGCCCCATCTCCAGCAATAGTGTCTGCGGGCTGGCCCTAGAGCGAAGGATCTCACCCTCTGGAGAACACAGCCCAAGGCCTCAAGCTCTCCCCAGAAAAAGCAAGGATCTGGCGGCTTCTTTTCTCCAAAGCCCAAGTAATCAAACATTTATTAAGCACCTACTGTGTCCTGGTTCTGTGCTAGGTGCTAGGAACCAGACACAAACTGAAATACTCCCTGCCCTCAAAAAGTTTCTGTTCTGTCCAGGGAGACAAGCACATCGCTAAATATACATAAAATAATATGTATAAGACAGATGCCAAACCAATACCAGGGGGCCTGGGGCAAGGGTATTGGGAATAAGGAGGGCAGGAAAGGTCTCATTCGGGAGCAGGTGCCTGAGCTGAGCGAGGAAGACTCTTAGAGGCTGAGGAGAGGAAGGACATGTGTTCAGACCTGGCGGGAAAGCCTAGGCACCAGCACAGGATGAGGAGGGGGCATGGGTGTGTATTTCTCCTTCTGAACAGCCTCTGGGGCCCATGAATGGGAGTGATATAAAATAAGATTGGACAAGCAGAGGCTTTAGAGCAGTCTACACTTGATCCTAGAGGTAATAGGGAGCCCCTGGAGTTTATGGAGGGAGGAAATGACCCAGCTAGACATGTGCTTTAGACATGGTGCGTGTGACAGGTGCAGGTAAAAGGTCATCTGGTCTTACCTCTGCTATTTCTACTTTCCTCTCCCATGTCTTAATGCTCTTTTCCAGCTCATAGTTGGTAACTTTCTCATGGACGTACATCATGACATGGGGCACTTTGTAAGTTGCTAGCCGCTTCCTCAACTTCTTATTCAAAGCTTCTGCTTTGGCTCGGTCCTAAGGCAGGAAGGGAGATACAAGAGAAATCTAGAGCTGCAGGGGCTGCTCCTCCTAGAGCAGCTACTGGCTCAAGCATTGCCCTGGAATATAGTATTTCCCTTTTAAATCTTCTGTTGTCTGTTTTTAAAAAAGGGAAAACTGAATCTGCAACCTGTGGACCAGTGAGTTTGACTTGGATTCTTGGCCAAATTCTAGAATGAATGACAGAGGACGGTTAGTGGCCATCTACAAAGGGAAATAGAGCTTATTCACAAGATGAGTCCTCATCAAGAACCCGTGGCACTAGGCCCATGTAGTTCCTTCTTTTTGGCAGGGTTTCTAAACAGATAAGAGGAGGCATGGAGTTTACAGAGAATTTAGCAATCATATGGAATCTCGTGTGATTCTTGTAGAAAAGATGGAAGGACGTGGGCTGCACAAGAGGAGCATGAGCTGGCCCCAAACTGAACAATCACTGGTCTAACATTGGCTTAGCAAGAGGCCTCCTGGAGAGTGCCCCAGAGGGCCTGTGCTCTGCCCTGCCTTGTAGTGTTTAACATCTTTGGCAAATACTTGATAAAAGACTTGGAGCGAGCGCTAATCACATTTATGATGACGCTGGAGGAGAGTGTCAGGATCCAAAAAGTCATTGGCAGGTTGAAAATCTGCTTGAATCTCACAGGATGAAATTTAATAAATGCAAAGGGCTCAGAAAACTCACCTCACCAGTAGCAGACCCTTGAGGCAAAGTCAGACTGCTGTTTGTTTGGAAAAGATGAAGAGGTTTCAGTGACCTGCAAGCACCAAGTGGGCAAGTAGGGTCATCAAGATGGCAGCAGAACAAGGAGAGAAAGGCTAAGCAACAGGCAGACAGCCACTTCCAGGACTGAAGAAACCAGATGTCTGCCATGTTCGGTCTGCACTGGTAAGGACACTTCTGGATCAGGGGGCTGTTTGAAGCACTAGTTTAGAAGGAACAGCCAGAGGAGCGCAGCCAGCGCAGTGACACATCTCCACATCATGCCACAGGAAGACTGGCTGAAGAAACTAGGAAGGCTTAGCCTGAAGAGGAGAGCACTTGCAAGCTGTCTTCAGATACAGGAAGAACTAGGAGAGGAATGAGGGTCTAGATTTTTGGACCCAAACAGCAGAATCAGGGACCACGGGTGGGAAGTTCTGAAGGCAGATTTTAAGTTGAGATCAGAAAAAAGACTTTATAACAATGAGGGCTGTCCATCAGGAGAACGGGTTGCTAGTGCGTGGAGGGAGGGGGTTGGTGTCCCCTCCTCAGAGGCTTTCTAGACATGCAGTGGACAGCCGCTTGTGGGGTAGGCTATAATGGGAGCTCTTCCAAGGACAGGCTGCATTTGATGGCTGCTGAAATGCAACTCTAAAAAAGTGTGATTCTGTGTTATACCTAGAGGCCATTTTAACTTTTGGAGACCTAAGGTTTCTTTTCATAATCTAGACAAAACATTTTTAGATCACAGGCTTAGAGCTGGAAGAAGACTCAGAAATCACTCAGTTCAACCTCATTTTACTTATGACAAAACTGAGGCCCAGAAAGTTGAGAGACTTGTCCAAGCTCACACAGATGACAAGAAGATGAGCTGGACTTGAACCCAACACCCAATCTAGGACTCTGCAGAGCACTCCACTGCTCTCAGGAGAACTGAGATGTACAACACCTAAGACACCGTCTTACCTCTTCTGCTTGTATGGTTTCCTTTTCAATTTTCTCCAGGATCTCCTTCCTCAGGGCGATCTCTTTTTCCATATAGGTGGTGGTATCTGTTGCTCGATGAAGCTTGCTCTGAAATAGGACAGTGCACCAAAATCAAGGAGCAAAGACCGTCTCCCCCAACTGTGGAGGAGATGGAAGGGGTTTTCCCTACTCCAGGGGCTTCCAGACAGTGAGGGGGGCCCCAGCCCGAGGGTCAGCCTGTGCTAAGAGGAGATGTCCTGACATCATGGGTCATACACCCAGCCTGCCCTGAAACCAAGCATGTAAAGTGACCAAAGACCTTGAAATGCCATTACCTGCCTCTTCTAAAACATAAAAACTTCATACAAATAAAACAAAAACTTTTCCATAAACCATAAACTTCATTAATTCAGATTCTGCTGACTTGGAATCTGGGAGAGTTCAGGTGCAGACGGGGCTAAAATTTCCCTTTGTACTATACAAAAAGCATGTCCTAGGAAAACTAATAACTGTAAACAAAAAGGTCCAACTAACAGGGAAAGCTGGGTGGCACTCCAGAGCACAGGACACCAGCCTGGAGTCCAGAGGAGCTGAGTTCAAGTCCAGCTTTACACGCTAACTAGTTGTATGACCCTGGGCATGTCACTTCATCTCTGGGTGCCTCAGTTTCCTCAACTGTAAACTAGGAATCATAATAGCACCAGGGTTGTTGCAAGGATCCAATAAGATCATATATATAAAGCATTTAGCACCATGCCTGCCACATAAGACAGTGCTATATAAAGCTTATTCTGTCCTCCTTTTGGGACAACAGGGCATTTAAGCACTTTAGAAATAATTGTTTATATGTAAGTGACCAGCTGATCACAAATCTATTTTTACATGTCTGTTAAAAACCAATCCCTCCCTTTGTCATTGTTTTATTAGGGTTGGTAGGATTATAGCCTATAAACAAATTATATTTTTTAAAAATATTCTTTGATTCAGATTTTTTTTTTACTAATCCATATGCAGTCTCCAACCCTAGTCTGAATTAATAAAATTTTACAGGACTATTTTGGGAAAACAGGACTAGATCCACGATTTCACTGGTGCAGGGAGCTGGAGGAAACTCCCTTGATGAATGCAGATGGGCATTTGCTCAGCCACCTACTGGTCTTCACGAACTGATGAAGTGGGCTGTGGAGGCCCACAGGCCAGAGGATCTGAGAAGCAGGCTTTGAAGACGGGTCTGCCTGACTACAAGCCAGCCCTCCATCCAACAAGCCATGCAGCCTGCCAGTTCTTTAGAACTTTAAATATTTTTTCAGGACAGCCAATATCTGGGATCATTTCGGAGCCCTGGGTTCAAGTTCCAGCTACGTGCTTTTGGCAAATTCCTTTTCCTCTCTAAGTTTCATTGTCCTCATTTGTAAAATGAGGGGGTGTGGATTCCATTCTAGCTCTGACCTTCTATGAATGTGGGAAAGAGCTATTCTGGCTAAAAATAGACCAAAGAACATAGCATAAGAGCAAGCACAGGCATAGTGTTTCCTTTTCTGGGGCTAAAAGGAATATTCTATGTATCTATTCTATCTATCTCTGGAGGCCACAAAGACCAGACAGTTCTGGTTTTGGTCAGACGGATCAGATTCTATAAAAGCCAAAGGGGGTCGCACAACTTAGATAGAAGATATCGCCACCGAAGTATCCCTCCAGTAATAATTAAGGAAACATCTCAGGAGCAAAATCCCTGCTGAATGCAAACCATCTTCGAACCCAGGAGCCTCAGTTCAGGTTCTCCTCACAGGATGTCCTATCTCAGGGCTCAGGCGAGGACATGAGGGTCCCACTGCGAGGTCAGAGGGCCAATTCTCTTAGACCACAAGGCAATCAGGTAATGGGGAAGATCAGCCCCACAAGACGTACGGATCACAAATGACAGAAACAACTAACACTGACTGGGCCAGTGGTTTGTTTCTAAATCTTCTCCTGCCAAAGAGAACATCCTTTATCTGTGGCCTTTCTTTTCCTCTCTTTCCCGCCACCTCGAGGTAATCTTCAGTCGCCCAGGGTCACCCCCTGATAATTCCATGAGGAAGGGCCCTGGGGCACTACTGCTAATCCTCCATCACTGTTTCCTTCACTCTCACCAACAGCTACAGTGTCATGGGTGCTGAGATGCTTAAGTTACAGGACAGAGACCTGGAAACACTGTGGGACTGGAGAGATCATAAGAGCAGCTGTCTACATTATAAAGGGTGAATCCATAGAATCTGAATTTGAATTCAGAATTTGAGGGTCTTCTCTCACTCTCTCCAATATCCACTATCTTCAAGGATGGTGTTACTGACACCAGTTACCATTTGTATGGACTGGCATGGCTGAAGGACACCATATTTGGGAAAGGACAAACATCTCTTCACACCATTTGCAGAAGATATTTCCAAGACTTAAGCTCTAGCTTCTGCTTACACAACATACACACGGAAGGTGGTCCTTTTCCTCCTGATTAGCAGATAATTATAAGGAAGGTGAGATGAATTTTAAGATGTCTTGCAATGAAGAGTAATAGAAAACCAGGCAGCCATGAACAAGAAGTGTTCTGTTACACTTTGCTGGCTCCAAAGGCCTCATTTACCCTTCACAGCTGCCCCAGGAGAGAGGAGGGGCAGGAATCATTATCTCCATTTAACAGGTAAAGAAACTGAGT
The DNA here is from genome assembly GCF_028372415.1 of Notamacropus eugenii. Classification (NCBI taxonomy): domain Eukaryota; kingdom Metazoa; phylum Chordata; class Mammalia; order Diprotodontia; family Macropodidae; genus Notamacropus; species Notamacropus eugenii. Next base: position 715,814,649 of record NC_092872.1, read on the forward strand.
TTCAGAGAAATTAAGCAGCTCATCCTGGTCCATTCTAGTGGTGCCCAAACAAAGCCCCAGCTGGATCTCTGAGGAGATCCACTAGACGACTCTGGGACGAATTAATCTAAGATGCTGCTGGTAACCAAAGTGGGCCAGCACAATAAATTCCTGTCATCCTTACTTTGTATAAGTTGAGAAAATGGAGAGCATTTCCTGCTGTAAGCTTGAGCTGTATCAGTTCTCGATTACGTTGATCAATATTCTCCAGAAACTGAACATTCTCTATCTTTAGCTGCTGAAAATCCACATCGTGGAGTGCCTCCCCAACCTCTTCCTTCTACAAGTCAGAAAAAAGAAATGGCTAGAGATCATTCTGGTGGGATGTCCATTATTCACAATTTGGTGAGTACATTAAATTATCAATATTTTCTTGGTGAATATAAGTAACCTTGGAAACACATTTGGTACAGTTATTTCTATCTTTGAAAGATCAGGAAAGAAAGTTCCTAAAATATACTGTGATAAAAAACCTATTTAAAATAAAATCTATTTTTATTGCTATCTTTTCCTTGTACATCATTTTTATTTCCAAATATGTTCCCTTCTTCCTCAAAAACAAATACCCCACGGGGTAACAAAGATTTAAAGAAAGAGGTAAAAAATCTATCAGGTAAAACCATGGAGGAAGGGGTGCAATTCTCAACTCCTGTTGGGAGCTGAGCTCCATTATTCTCACTCTAAGGCAGTTTGTTTCATTCTTATCTATTTATGTTATGACAGTTTTTACAGTATTACTATTACTATATTTTACAATATCACTATTATGAAAAGACTCTTATGTGATGCATTTCAGAGTCCTATTATAGTCCTGACTCACTGGATACTTTGAGTTCCACACTGGGACTGCATGATAGACATCCATACTCATGTTTTAGCCTCTCTACCAGGCTGTCATGATAACATCATGGGATTAATTGGGGAATCCCCCATCCCAGATCAGTGGGGCTGAGTAAGCCAGACTCTTCCCCTTCCCTGTCACTGAGGACCAGAGGAAAGACGACTGGTAATTAAGCAAGAAGGACTGCTCCTCTCTCTCTCTCTTCTTCCTAATGTGAGCCTTGGGCCTCCTGCCATCTCTCCCTTGGACCTGTAGGGAGGGTGCCCCTCGCACTGCCCAGGAGCAGTGAGGTGAGCTACACACACAAGGCAGTGAGGGCATGCACCTGTCCAGGTGAGCCTTGGACTGGCTCACAAGGCCCTAGAAACTGCCCAGATGACAGAATGTTGGTCCTAAGGTGGAGCCTGCTCATCCTTGGCAGCCAGCTTGTGAGCTCAGGAGGGCCAGAGTCACTGAGAAGCCTGGGACCCGGGACCCAGTGAAATGCAGTTCTCAGAAGGGATGATCAGAGACGGGAGGCTCCCCCACACATCCTTGGCTGGCCAGACAATGAGGACTTGGAGGTGGCTGCTCAATGACCTGCCTATTCATCAGCCTCCCCACTCTGCTGAGAGTCTCTCCTGCCCTCTAGGAAGATACAAGAGGAGGGACAGGTCACTGTTTCATGTTTTAAATATTAGTCAGTCCACACTTAAGAGTTTTTTGTGTTTAATGCATTGTGTGCATGTGGAGGTTTAATGCATTTAATGCATGGAAGAAATAAATAGCTTCATACTTTTGAGTAACTTTTCTAGAAGGGACTCTCTGATCTTTTAGGGGGAGACTTTGTGCATAAGCCAGATCTAACCTTGTTTAAGGAGGTTTTCCTGGAATAACTCCAAAGGGGGGCATTTTGAGATAGAGGGCGCAAAAAATCCCTGATCCCTCGCTTTGGGGCCAAGCGCCCCCAGGACTGAGCCCAATCTGCACAAAGCCAGGGTAGGAACCTCCGGGTGGTAAAGCAATACCCTGAGGCCACAGATTTTAGAGTAATCAATACATACAATACATATGTATGTATGCATACACATATATACACGCATACATATGTATAAACACATAATTTTTATAACTAACACCTCACTATGCTAATCCTTTGCTCTCCTAGGAATGTTTCTCAGCCCATTCAGACGCCCAAAGAAACAAAAGAACCCTATCTGAGACACTGCTATGTACCCCCATTACATACCTGTCTCAACTGCGTCAGAATTTTTTTCTTCTGGACTTTGAGAGAAAGGTTTTTCAAACGTAATTTATCCTTCAAAGCATCCTTTGGGGAAAAAAAAAGCACGGTTTTCCTTTTTTTCCCCCTTTCCCTTCTCCCCACAGAATCTTGAACTCAAATGTACCATGATACTCAGCCCCCTTTATTCTGAGATGTAGGTCATTCTATCCACATGGTTACAGTCAGACTTTTGGCCAAGAAAATCTATCTCAAATTCATTTTCAGGTTCCACCACATAGAAGACAGTCCTGCTTGAACTCAAGGTGAGGGGCTGTTGACCTAACCCTAAACCTAAATGCTGATCTGCTTGTGAGTCTTTAGAGCAAAAAGATTTTGGTTCTTCAGACACTTCCCTTCACCCTTCCTGACTTAGGTCTCCCAAGGCCCTCTTTTAACATTCTAGGAATCCATTTACTCCACACAGTAAGTACACAAAAAGCTCTGGATTCCCCGGGGTCTGCCCAGTTGAAGATAAATTTCCTGGTGTCAACTGGAAATGGGGTAAGGAAAAGACAAGAGCACAAAGAGCACTTACTTTGCCCAGCCATCCCCCATGTGGTTTTCAGGCCAAAAATTCAAAATCCACACACCTTTCTCAAAAAAAAAAAAAGTCTCATGTCTTTTAAAGAAATAAAAGCTACATTGCTGGGTTAGAGGTATCATATGAATAATAACTTAGGTTTATGAAGTATAAGCATGTTAGAACTGTGCGATGGAAAGATGGAATGGAACTTGGAGTTAGAAGAGGGGGCAGATCACACCCCTGCAGTAAGCCTCAGTTTCTTACTCTCTAAAATGGGATCTGGGAGCACCCATCGATCTCAGACTGGTTGTTGTCCATGGTGCTCATAATGTTTGGTGGTCACTCTGTCAGACAGGTATGTGTCTAGGTCACCAGGTCCTTGTGACTGCTTGCACACTCCTGTCTCTCCCCCCACTCCCAGGTTCCCCCCATTGAGCTCACCCTGCGAATATTCCGGTCCTCCAAATACTTCAGAACTCTCTGAGTGGCCACAGCACTACCACGCTTCCTGGATATCGTATTCAGAATATCCTTCTCAAAGTCCTGCACAGCCTTTTTTATGTCAGCCCAACGGATTTCAGCCTCTTCTACGATAGCCTAGAGAAAGTCAGGCCAGAGCGAAGAGATCTGAGGTTGGGAGCTCCTGGCTAGCTGCATATCGCTTCACTTCATGCATGCAGGCTCTGTGTGCCCCCGAGAAGGCCTGGTCAGTTGCTCCCTGACCTCGGCACTCCACCCAAGCTGTTTCCTGCCCTCACCTCCACCCCTGAGTATCAGTGATTCACTTAAAGTTTAAAAAAAAACAAAACCAACTCATGAATTGCCTACTATGTATAAGACAATCCTTTCACAAGTCAACTCAAGTACACTTCTCAGACAAAGCCTTTCCTAATATCTCCAAATATCAGCAGCCTAGATTCTTAAAGTATCTTGAATTTATCTACAAAGTACATGTCAAATCGCCCAGCAGAAGAATTCCCCAGACCTTTCTCCCTGTGGGAGCTTTCCCAAAATAACCTGGCTCCTGCCCTGGTGGTCATCACAATGGAGTTCTTATTAGCAAACAGGGCTGGGGCATCTCCCCCTTGTATTCTGGAGGTGATGGATGAAGATGAGCACAGCCCCTTGAGGCACATTCACCCCACTGGCTCTACCACAGCAGCATTTCAGAGCCACCATAAAAATAAGCATATGCCCAAATACTGAAAAAACCATGGAGAGCCTAAAAGCACTTAGACAGAAAGAGGTACAAACCGTGTGACTGGCCTAAAAGAAATGGAAGAATGCAGTTCTCAGTTTCTTCTTCTGAAGAAATCTGTGCTGGCAAGGGGAATACTGACTCCAGGTAACCTGGAGGGTCTCTTAAGAACAGGATACAAAGGACAACAGGTGGAGAATGGAAGAGATGAAGAGGGAGGGGGAAGGGAGCTGGCCCAAGTAAATAAAAATGGAGTCCATAGAAATATTAAAGGTCATGGTGAATTTTTTTGCAGGCTTAATGTTCTGGGGGAAAAAACAGGAAGTGGTTTCAGCCTATATGATAGTCCCTCAAGGTAGAGGTAGAGACAGGCAGCTAAATGATTAAATCAGGAAAACGAGTTCAAATCCATTTCCAGACCAGGTCACATAACCACTGCTTACCTCAGTTTCCTTATCTGTAAAATGGGAATCATAGCACCACCTCCCAGGTCTGTTGTGAGGACCAAATGAGATCATATTTGTAAAGTGTTTTGCAAACCAAAAGTAGTAAGTACATGAGCACTAGCTATCATTAGAAATGTTTAGAATACAAGTGTGTTGAAATAAAATCAGTCTCTAAAACAGGTGTATAATGAACCTTGTTAGTACATTGTTCACAATCTTGATTTCTTGTAGATCTCATCATATTGGATTAGTTGTAGCCATTTCTATTGGTAGGGAGTTAATACTTGGGAGTAGAACGTCCTAAAAGAGAGGATAAGTTAGGAAGAAAATCAGGTGATTGGTACTTGACAGTCTAGTGTTCCTTATTCACCAGGCTCTTGCGATGGGTGAAGATGAAGGAGCCACTCCAAGGAAGTGGCTTGCTAGCAGTAGCCCTCTCAAGAACCCCACATGGAGGACCTACATCTCCAAGGCAGCTGAAGAAACCAGAGACAACTTCACAAAGAGGGAGGGCAGGTGATAAGAGGTTATTTGTTAATAGGATCCAGAGTCTTTCTGGGAAAGGCTTTACCAAACCACTTTCTTGAGCGCTGCCTTCTAGAGCCCATGGATAACGTGGCCACCCTGCTCCCTACACTCAAAGGATGCCACCTCCCAAAGGTATCACCCTTTTCCCAGTCACCTTGAATATATTTTGACCCAGCCCTCTGTCCTTCCAAATCTCTTAAGTCACTGAATCCTGGCAATTCTTCCTTTGAAATTCTTGTTCATCTCTCCTATTCCCTTAACTTCTGCCCTAAATCCTTCCAAAACCTTCCTTTCTGCCTCTGCCCCTCAGACTTGCCTTTCATTTGGTGCATCTATACTAGGGGTGGGCCTGCAGCCTAGAGGCCACATGTAGCCCTCTAGGTCCTCAAGTGCAGCCCTTTGACAGAATCCAAACTTCACAGAACAAATTCCCTTCATAAAAGGATGTGTTCTACTAAACTTGACTCAGGCCAAAGGCCACACCCCAGGACCTAAAGGCCACACAGGGCCTCCAGGATCCCCACTGCTGGACACCTTGTTTTAACTGCTGCCTTTGTTCTCTCTCCCCTCTGCTCAAACCTATGATGTGCAGGCCCCAGCCTCCCTGTCTAATTTTATTCCTCCCACTCCAACTCCCCAATATGCTCTCCTTAAGTAGGCCAGTCTCCTCACTGTCCCAGGAACACACCCCACAGTCCATTCCTTTGTTCATATTCTTCTCTTTCCTGTGCCCTCTGCCTGGCCAGGGCCCAAGTCTCCCTCCTCTAGCATGCCTTCCCTGACCACCTGGGCCCTCATGGATTTTGCCCTTCCCTAAGCAACAATGTCTGCATCACACTAGTTACCATTTCGTTATAAACTGTACTGTGTTGTTCAGCATTGTTTCATGTGGGTCGGTCTGGTCTCTCTCACCAGGCTGTCTGTTTCTTGAAGGCAGAGATTACTTAGTGAGCGTTTGCTGAACAACTGGACCTGGTTTCCCCCAGAGGCCTGACTCACAAGATGGAATTCTCTCCCTCCAGTGCTCTGCCTCCTGGCCTCCTTCCAGATTCAGTTCAGATCCCATCTCATGCAGGAGGCCTTTCCTGGTCCCTCCTCTGCCCTGCTTGTCAGGGCCTTCCACCCAAATGATCCCTCATTCACACAGTATGCACCTTGTACATACAGAGTTGTTTGTATGTTGTCCCCCACCTTAGGCTGTGAGCTCCTAGGGGCTGAAGTCTGTTGCCTGCCTTTCTTTATATCCTCAGGGCTTAGCACAGCATACTGTAGGTGCTTAATAAATGCTTGCTGAAACATGACTAGTGAAAAACGTGTTTAATAGGAATGTATGTGTAGAACCCACTTAAGATTACATGCTCTCTTGGGGAGGGATGGAGAGAAAAACTTAAAACTTATGGAAGTGATTATTGAAAACTGACAACAAATAAATTAATAAATTTAGAAAAAAATAAAACCACATAAAATTTGAAAAAAGGCATTTGACTTGATAGAGCAAAATGAAGCCTTAAAAAAAAAAGAAAGTCTCTTCAAGCATGTTATAAGCATACAAAATTCTTTGATAAATGCAGTCACAGATAAAATTCTGTTCGATGACCCTGTGAGTTATTAAATTCAAACAAATCATAAAACAGGTGTGCTAACCAAACATGTTTACCACTTCATTGAAGAATGTTTTACATTCTCCCTAATTATTAAACTTTTAGTTGATAAAATGTCATTAAAAGAAAATAAATGAACAAATACTTGCTGATTAACAAATGGGTGCCAAATGAACGCTTGCAATGTCAGCTAATTGGTTAGTTAATTAGCAATGGTACAGAAGAAAACTGTACCAACTAGTCTGGGGAAGAGGGTACCTCGTGCCGCTGAAGTTCCCGCTCAGAATTTGCCCTCAGTTGCCTCGTTTCCTCTTTGATGTCTTCCAGCTCCCGCAGGGCCAGGTCACATTTCTGATCCACTGTGAGGACTACCAGACGATCTGTGGTTACCCGGGATTTGGATTTCCGCCTACCCCGAAACTGTAAGAAAGTCATGATATCATCAACCAGGAACCGGTCAAAGGAGCAGGTATATAAATGAGCAGCTGGATCCTGGAGTCCCCTGAGATGAAGACCAAAAATGGGAGCTCCAGCCCAGACTAAGAGGTAGAAGAAGTGCAATGGGTAAACACTGCCATGGCACTCTCCTGAGAAAAGTTCAGAAAAAGAAAAAGGCTGCGAAGCTCTGCCTGGACCAACTCTAAAGTCAGGCCCAGCGCCCTAGGCTTTCAGGCTTCAAAGGTAAACTGTATCTGGGCCCAGAATGCAGTTGCAACCTTTTCTAATGTCTCTCTTTCCCATCGTCCGTGTATTTGAGGTAATAGTGAGAAGTAGTACATACATGTGGAGGAGGGCTCTCTCCTATGGAAAGGACTTACCAGTAACTAAAAATATCCTCTTTCACGCCAATTGGGAAAGCAAAGGAAGGGAGACATGAAAGTCAGAGCAGAGAGAAAAAGACAAGGCAGCTTCTCAGGGGAAGCAGTGAGTTACAAAATAGACATAACATAGGAATGAAATGGTCCAGATGCCTCTTACTACAGTATGTACCTGGGTAAAGTCCGTTGTGACTTTAAAATCTGACATGCGTGGGAAGCGCTGATCTCGAGGCTCCAGCTTATTGTAATATTTCTCAAACATCTCAGTTTCGACCTTGAGAGAAGAGTTTCCATAGCTGCAAAAATGGTGGATGACTAAATAAATCTTGCTGTTCAGTTACTCGTGAGCCAGAAAAGGACCGGGTTCCGAATCTAACTTACTTAAAGAGCCACAAAATTCAGAGCCTGGCAGTCAGAGTCTGGCTTCTTACTAAGACGATAGGTTTCACCTTGAAATTTCTACTACGTCAAATGTAAATTTACCCAATGATCACATCTTTGCAATTACACACTTAGCACAACCTTCAGACATTTCCCCTGGTTTATATGGTTTTTCTCAGTTATTTTATTTCCAGCACCCAACAGATGGAATAATCTACTGGAAATTCATTATAAACAGAAGCAAGTTTGCAACAGATGGTTCTTACAAAGTTTGAGATGATGAACGCTATTCATCATGTGCCTGCCTGAATGATGGCTTTCTAACCTTCTCAAGGGCAAAGACACAAGGCTTATGCCAGTATTGGGAGTATTTCTACTGTGGTCCCGTGAGAGACAGTAGAATTTGTTACTTCAGTGGCAAAGACAGTTGTAAGGCTTCTAATTCGTACTGAGCACCTCTGTTAAGTATGGAGGGAGATACCAAGATAAAAAAGAAGGCACTACCTTGCCCCTGACCTCAAAAGAGTTCACAAACTAGGAACTGGAAAGAAAAAATAGGAAAAATCACTAGATTTTCTCCCACTATGGAATTTGGGGGATAGGGTAGGGGAATTGACATTTGACAGCTTCCCCCTAGCTCAGAAGCCCCAGAATATAATCACAAGGTGTTGTTAACAAGGTGTTCAAAGGTATCCTGATCCCTTTGTGAGGTGACCTTTCTCTGGCAGAATTAAAGGGAACAACTTCATCTGGACAAGCAAAAAGTTAAATCCCCTTTTGATGGCCTTCAATAGCTAATCCTTAAAGGCAGCAGCTCAATTGGAGGGAGTTCCAAGCCAGGAGCCAGAAGTGGGAGAGGAACAAGGCCCCTGAAAGGGAATCATTTTTTAGGAGGACCGAGTTTCTCTCTCAAACACATTCAAACACAAACTCTTCTCAAACACATTGCTGTGAAGTGGAGCCGCTTGACAGGAAGGAGAAACTGAATTCAGAAGAAAGCAGAGAGCATGCTGAAGAAAAACACAGACAAAGGGAGGCCATCTCATGAGAAAGAAGCAACTTCGTAGAATAAAATCCCTGGGAACAGAGAAGAATGCTAGCTATGAAGAAAGAGCAACCCCAACTTTAACTCCAGCTGAGCAACCCATCCAGCAGAGACAGTGCACCCAAAAGGAAGTGAATGAGACATACACAAAGACAGAAGGGACTTCTGGGTCCTGCAATAGTACCCACAGTGGTAAGCTGCTTGCCATATACATAACACATAATACTAGACATCATGTACCTCACTACCACTACCCTCTGAGTTTGAGCTCATTCTTCCAGTGACACTATGTGAGGGTGAATGTGCCCAGGTTTATGCAGGGATGTTTTGTAGCTCCTGTTTCTTACAATGCCACTTACTTACGACATAATACTAGGACGACTTACTACATTTACTTACTATGCCATTTTAGTAAATGCCTTTACTAAGAGTTAATTGTGTCTACTGGTTGAATGTTAATGGGAAACATACCAGTAGGAGGTCATCAGCTACAGTGTTAAAAGTACAAACCCACAGGGTTACATCAGGAACCTGGGGACCCAGCCCTCAAGTTTGAATGAAAGTTGGAGTACCCCAGAAGTTGTACACTAAAAATAGAAACTCAAATCTTCTTTCTTCAACTACCCATTACTTTGCCAGGGTTCCTACATTCTGATCTGGACTGTGCATCCCACACTGTTCTTTCTGTTCTAGCTTTACTTCCTACCTTTCATAGTCTTCAACCTACAGACCAGGTGTCCTTAACGTGGGGTCCATGGGCAGATTTTTGGGTGTCTGTGAACTTGGATGAGAAAAATATTACATTTTTATATCTTCACTGACCTGTAAATGAAACTTAGCATCTCTTTCAATTATTTAAAAACATTATTCTGATAATTTCTTTCTCATGTTTCATCAGACTGCCATCAGGATCTATAATACAGAAGAAAGCTAAAAACCCCCACTGCAGTAAAACATTTCAAAAAGCTCTGTCCTCTACCCTTAGATCCTTTGCTCCCTTGTACTTTCATTTTCCCTAAACTAATAATCCCCACTTCTAGATCACCCCCTACCTCACAGTTGCCAAGCGCTACTAGAATAAGTCTTGCAACTGTTTCCTGCATCCCCTTCTAATTCGTTTTCTAACCTCATTTGGGTCCTTACCACTTCATGGCAATCTCTGTATTATTTCCCACCGTATTCCCTTACAGCTGTTCTTCTAAACATTCTCTCTCTCCTTAAGGTTTCAGCTCTACTCCCACCTGCCATTCCTGGCAGAGAAACACACAGCTTATTTTATGGATGTAATAGGGCATAATCAGTTCTTCTGTCTGCCTCTGGCCAACCATGGCCATGACTCAGTATTAAAGGGTTCTGGCACTGTGGGGATGGTGAAACAATCCCTTTATTCACTGAGAGGCAGGAAGAGCTACAGATCTTTGGGGACTGCCTCACCATCCCCAAGTCTTTCAGTTGAGTCAGCACTCATGACTGGCCAGAAGTAGGCAGAACAGCTCTATGTATGCCTTGTTACCCTAAGTCTGTAGATGCCCATTATCTCCTACCCTGCTTACCTCAAAACTTGAACTGTTCCCTCCTTCTCTCCATTCTAAAAGAGATAAAGTACTCTTTCCTATTTGCCAAGGCTAATTTATTCTACTTCCATCCTTAATCTCAACCTCCCAACTCATATACATGTCTCTTGTGGGACCTTGCTCCACCAATCCTTTCCTTTCCCTAATTTCCAGTCCCTTCTCCTCTGCCTAAAAACACCTTTTCTTTTATCCTGCCAGACCTTATACTATCCTCTTTTATCTTTCCTTCTTTTATAGGATAAATTTCTAGAAAGAATAATCTATACTAGTTAACTGTCTCTATTTTCCACCATCCACTTAATGTTTAATCCCCTGAGATCTGGCTTCCATTCCCATCACTTTATTGTAATAACTTTTCCAAAGTTACCAGTGACTTTTTAAAAAAAACTTGTTTTTCAAACTGCTATCTTCTGTTTTACACTTATGTTCCCTAATGTATCCCTTCCCTTTCTCCATTACTTTCTCAGAAAGCCATTCTTAAAACAAAGAATAACTATTCAGCAAAACTCACATATCAAGAAAGTCTGGCTTTATCTGCAATGTTGCACATCCACAGTCCTCCCACGTCTTTGCAGAAAAAGAGGTGCAGCAGTGAAAAAACCAGGGCAGAAGACCAAGACCAAAGGGGAGCTAGCAAGTTCAGTCACTCTGAACCTGCAGAACCTGACAGTGGGTTAACAGTGACTGAGTCCAGCAACAGTCTACGGAAACTCAACCCACATAAGTCAATGGACCCAAAACTGGATCAGAAACATGTATAACTCAGAACAGAAGGGCAGTGAAAAGACTTCTCCCTAAATTATGCCACTTTGGAAGCACTGGAAACCTGCAGGCCCCTAGACTGAGCTGTGAAAGCAACAAATGTTCGAGCCAGGTGTCCCCTCAGAAGTGAGCAGAGCTCAAAATTAACATAAAGTCCAAAGTCAAGAAGGAATATGGAAAAAGGAGAAAATACAAAAAGAACCTGACCATAAAGAACTACTATAGTAACAGCTTAAGACACACAGAAGCAATCACTCGAAAACATCAACAAGCAAAGCCTCAGAGAAAAATGCAGATTTTGGACAAAAGCCCAATAAGAATTTCTAGAAAAGCTAAAACAAGACCTAAAGAAAAGATTTTTAAGGGAGCAAAAAAATTAGGAAGGAGGAGAAAATGTGATACAAGAGTATGTGATAAATGTGGTAAGACTGGTAAAGGGAAAAAATGGAAAAAGAAATGAGAGCTATGCAAAAAAAAAAAAGTCACGGAAAGACAACTAACATTACTGAAGAAAATTTCTCCCTAAATATCATAACTGGCCAAATGGAAGCTAATGACTCCATCAAACATCAAGAAATAATCAACTTCCCTATTTCTTTTGATGATTGACCATCCTCGTATCCAACTGAAATCATCTTTGGCTCCTCTCTTCCTTATTTGCTCCTCCCCCAACACTCCAAAATGCTTTTTGGCTTGGAAATTTGGTTATCATTGAAAGACTTCACTGAAGTACATATCTCTTCAAATTTTTAAAGGTCCAAATGCTTCTTAACCATCTGTCTTTTGTCTTCATACAACACTTTTGCTGGGCAGAGAATTCTGAGTGTGTGGTCCACAGTACATATCAGCACAAAATGGACTTATGAGTTCATCATTTAGAACTTTCTGATGGAGTCTGAAATCCACCTAAAACTTAGCAGATATGTCTTCAGTGTTACTCAAGGCTCAGAGTGAGGAAGTGACTTGCTCGTGGTCACTACTAGAACATCTGTTAGCAGCAGGGATATAAACCCAAATTTTCCTTGCCCAGTTCCAGCATTCTCACCATACTACCTTTCACGGTTTATGCCACAATCAATGGCAAAGCTCCGACCTCCAGGATTCCTCTTGAATCTGTTGTACGCTCTATAATTACAATGCCGCCACCACACGGGTAGGCTTCCACCTTCTGGAAGAAGAACCGAATTGCCCTTAAAGCAAGTCAAGAAACAATTAACTGCTCTGCTTTGACTAGAGAGAGAGCTCCAGCAGATGTCTGAGTAGCTGAAGTCCTCCGCACTGCTATACCCTGCCTCCGATCCAGGCTTGTATTCTGTTTTCCAAGTTGTTCATTCATTTCCTCTTCCTACCCAGGTGATCAATAGTTCATCATCTTGGATTTTCTCACCTTGGTATATACTCTTAATAGAGAATGCTACACTTCACCACTACCACCCTTTACTGAGTTTCTTTCTCTACCAGAGACATTCCAGGCATGGGTCTCACTCCATCAAACCACCATGACATCTAACAGGTGAAATTTGCCTCCTTCTGTTAGGACCCCTATTTAATGTGATTCACTTTAGCATGTATTTATTACGTACCTACTATGTATTAGGGACTATGCTGGGTGCTGAGGATGCAAAGACAAAAACTAAATAGTTCCTGACCTCAAGGAGCTTACATGGGGGGAGCAATAATATATAACACATAAGTAAATAGGAAAATACATAAAGTATTTTCATGGGAGAGGAATGTGGGCATTAACAATGAGAAGAATCCGAAATGGCTTCTTAAAGAGATGGCACTTGAAGCAAGCAGGATTAGGGATTCCAAAGAGACAGAGAGGAAGAGAGTATCCCAGGAATAGGGGACACCCTGTGAGAGGAAACATTAATGGGAGATGGAATGCTGTATAAGAGAATAGCAAACAAGCTAATCAGGCTGGAATGCAGAATAAATAAGTGGGAACTGGTATGAAATCATCCTAGAAGGCAGTTGATTAGTTGGAGCCAGATTATAAAGGTTTTAAATGTCAACTAGAAGGATTATCTATTTTATTCAAGGCCACAGGGAACCACTGAACTTCTTGAACAGGGAAATGACATGGTCGAACCTGGGTTTTAAGAATATCAATCTGATGGTTAACATGACAAAAAAAGAAAAATGACAAATGCTAGAGAAGATGTGGGAAAATTGAAACACTCATGCATTGTGGGTGGAGTTGTGAACTAATCCAACCATTCTGGAGAGCAATTTGGAATTACACCCAAAAGGTTGTAAAACTGTGTATACCCTTTGACCCAGCAATACCACTTCTAGGTCTGTATCCCAAAGAGATCATAAAAGTGGGAAAAGAACTCACATATACAAAACTATTTATAGCAGCTCTTTCTGTGGCGGATGTCCATCAACTGGGGAATGGCTGCACAAGTTGTGGCATATGAATTTAATGGAATACTATTGTGCTGTAAAAAGTGATGAGCAAGCAAACTTCAGAAAAACCTGGGAAGGTTTATATGAACAGATGCTGAGTGACATGAGCAGAACCCGACGAACACTGTACACAGTAACATCCACACTGACTGACTTTGATGGACTTAGTCCTTCTCAGCAATGCAGGGCTCTAAGACAACTCCAAAAGACTCATGATGGAAAATGTCATCCACATCCAGAGAAAGAACTATGGAATCTGAATGTGGATGGAAGCATATTATCTGCTCTCCTTTTCTTTTGTTGTCTTGTTTCTTTTTTCTTCTGGTTCCCCCATTAATTCAAATTCTTCTTTACATCATGACTAATGTAAAAATATGTTTAATATGAATGCATAAGTAGAGCCTATAACAGATTGCATGCAGTCCTGGGGAGGGAGAAGAAGGGGGAGAAAATTTGAAACCCAAAATCTTATGGAAGTGATTGTTGAAAACTAAAAATAAATTAATCAGAACACATACAAGAATGTCAATTTGAATACCTAGTTAAAATTCCTTAGCCTGTTGATGTTTGTCCATAGGAAAGCAACCAATAGAAAGGAAGAGATTAAAGATAAATGAGAGGGGGGATAAGAGAGAGGTCAATCTGCTAGAGAAGATGGGATGGAATGGGCTCACTTGTGACTCCAATGAGGAGTTCTGCCTTGGCAAGGAGAGTCAAAGGAGGAGGAAGTGTAATGTGAGATAAACAGGAGGGGAGAAGAGGGAGCTCTCAGTGAATGGACTCATTTTTTTCAGTGAAATATAAGAGGCAAGAATTTCAGTAGGGAGCTGAGAAAGAGGGCAGCTAGGAGGTTTGAAAAAGTTTGGGAAAAAACCCCACCGTGGTGAGGGGTACAGTGAGCCGCTAGGAAGGTATGAAAGGATTGCCTTGCTGCAGTGAAGGAGAGGTTGAGATTATGAAACATAATTGGTAATGGACCTATTCAGCACAATTTCATGGTTTTCTTTGACTTTATTCATCTGCATGTATATAAAAGCAAAAGCTGCAGAGAGTAGGAGCAATTCAATGCCAAGGCTTATCAGGGCTAGATACTCAATCGTGTTGGGTAGATGAGTTTACAGATGATACTTCTACATTTTATTCTAGTTTTGACTGCTCATCATCACCGGCAAATCCACTGTAATCTCTGATTGAGGTTCCTTGGCTTATTAATTGCCCTTCTTCTTGAAGCTGGCAATTACAGTGTTGACTTGATGTGTCTAAGAGAGCTGAATCTTGCATTCTTCCCTTTTCTGATGCTGGGGTTTCTATTTGCAGACTGTTGCTTATTTTTGTGAACTCAAATTTTTTTTAAACAATTTCCTTGAATATAACTTATTTTTCCTCATTTCCATTCCCCTTATAATTTTTTACTTTCTTCTTTTATTTGTTCTTGTGATTTTTAACCATCCAGGCTGAAAAGGAATCCCTAGAAGTAGGGAGTCCCCACATTAATGAAGTCATAGAACCACATGAGAGTTACATAGCCATTCCAAGACACCTCTCCGGGTATCCCATTTGTGGGATTACTTTAGACTCTGGCCCTTCACTGTATTTCCTGTTTTGGTTGATTTTCCTTTGCTTATGTGGATCTTTAGCCATTTTTCTTCTCCTTGGTGATTTCTTTTGCTGAGGGGTACATGAGGGGCCTGCACCCTTTCAACTTCTCCAATTTCAGCTCCAATGCCATGTCTTCCAGAAAGCTTTCCAGAAGGAAGCTCTCCCTTCTCTGCAGCCCTTTCCACCATTCTTCTTCACTGTTCTTTTACAAAAAATAAGATGCATTTCTCTAGTATTCTCACCATTTCAAGGTAGTTTCACATGCATTGTTACATTTGATTCACACAAAACTGATTCACTATGTGAGGTAGGCAAATATTATCCTCATTTTACAGATGAGGAATGGGAAATTCAGGCCTAGAGGAAAGGTGACTTGCCAGCTGAAGTCACACTAGCTGAAAGGCATTTCATGAGAGAGCAGGGTCTATAATCCAAGTCTCTCTTCAACCCTAATCCAACCACCACACACAGCTTCTCTTCAGACTTACCATCTCTTATGATTATCTTATGACGTGTCTCATAATTTTCATCAGAAGCAAGGAGGAGTTTTGGACTCAGAACCAGAACTAGGTTTGAGTCCCAGCTTCAAGGCTGGCATGAGAGCCTGGGCTCTCATTTCACCCCAAGAGCCTGTAAAATAGAGGCAGCAGTACTTGTATGCCACTGAACCCTTCATTTCCCTTAAATGGGGCTAATGCTCCTTACTGCCTGTCTCCAAAGGTTAGGATGTGGAAGGCATCCCACTGTTTTCAGCACTCTATAAATGGGAGATAGTATGATGCACAGAGCCCATCACATTCTGCTTGTATGTGTCTGAGCTCCCCTACCCCTCCACCCCTCCTGTCACTGTAAGTTCCAAGAAGGCAGGAACCATTCTTTATTCATTTCTATATCCTCACATTGCTTGGCACAATGCCATGCATATAAACATCTGGTGAGTGATTATCAACGTAAAGAACTGTACATGCTTCCTTATATTTTCACATAGCTTTTTAATCTGAAAACCCAGCACTCCAACTTTAGAAACAATTAGACATGTCCAACGTTTAGGATCATAGAGATGAAAGGAAAAGTGAGGTTTTAAGAGATAAGGGGCCTTGCATAAGGCCTCTCTGCAAGTGACCTTCAAACATCCTTCAAACTCAGTTCCCATGACTTAAAATCTATTTGTTTCAACCATGCCAGGAGTACAGGCATTGGAAGTTTCTCTTAAGGCTGCAATCACAAATTCAATAAATACTCAGGTAGTTACAAATTAAAGCACAAAAGTGAAGGCAATATTGATTTTATTATTATTAATCAAAGATATCACCATACATTTTAACACATGTATCTTGCTCTTCCTTCCTATATATTTTATGATTCAGTTACTAAGGTAAATGCATTATAAACTATTTTAGAAAATCTGGCTTATTCTCTAAAACTGTTCCTTTGCATTTGTTACATGAGACAAACAGTTTCCCCACATTTAAGAGGTTGTGTAAAACAGACAGGGCAGGAAATTGGCTCCAAATGGACTTGTGACCTTGACTTTGTACTTGCTATTCAGATAGTATACAACTTCTCAGGCTTAAACAATTGTTTCTCACGCTAACAACAATTAAGAGGCTTTTTAGAGACTTGAATACCAGAACCACAGCCATTTTTACTCTTCATATCAACAAATGAAAGTTTCTAAATTATCTAAATTCAAAATAATCCTTATGTTAAAGGTGTTCAATTAATATTAAATGAAATCATTAAAATTAATGAAAATGATTATTCCCTTAGAAACCTTTATTTCTTAATTTTTCCCAAAGCACTTATTCATATACAAAGACTCTTAATACATATTAATTCAACTTTAACATAAGATGCCTTTCATTTTTTTCAATCCTTTTTTAAAGATGTTAAAGTTTCACAAGCTCAATAAAAGAAAAATTCAATTTAAGAGCTAGACAATCTGAATGATCATGGAATCCAAACCTTCACCTTACTTTTAGGGAAGATGAAGCAACGGGAAGTAAAATGCCCGGCCCAACGGCCCCAACCTATAAAATACCAGGAAATGGATTCCAACTTAGGCCCTCTCCTCCAAATTTAATGCCCTTTTGATTGTACTGTAATGTTGAGGTATGTACCATGATGCCTACCTTACCACCACCCCAACTCTGAGAAGGGGGAGCTTTTCTAGACTAGCATCTTAGAAGACTTCATGGGCTTTCATTTGGAGGGGAAAGACTTGGGGAACACTGCATGAAAGGGAAGGGGTCAGGCAAGAGCTGCAGTCTCTGAGCTCATGAGACAGCCAGGTAAACATGAGCGGGACTGAGAGCCTTGGGCTTGGGGGTCAGGATCTTAAAGGCAGGAGGTAACGAAGAGGTCCTGCACCTGAACAGGGTCCTTCTCCAGCTTTGCCAGCCTCAGTGGCTTTCAATGATGAGGCGCCATCCACTGATTATCAGCTCTCCCTTACACTAAATGGAAACGTAGCTCTCTGAATCCTGTGCTTTTGCCATCTTAGCCCTTTTGTCTCTTAGCTCTCTCTCCTAAAACACATGGACATCCAGGTGTTGCTCAGCCCCCAGAAAGCCAAGTGCTGGGCAGCAGGGAGGAGGCAGGAGGATGTGGCTAGCTCCTGTCCCAGGAGCATCACCACTTGACCCAGGGAGGTGTGACAGCTCTACAGTCAGGGGCAGGGATACTAAGAAAAAGGCTCCAGGAGGCACCTCAGTCCACCTCACCTCAGCAGCAAACCCAGCTACCCAGCCAGGTTCTGTGGCCCCTCTTGGGAACCCTGTGATCCCTTTCTCCCTTCCCCCCTCTTGCTCTGCATTTCCTCCTCAGTTAAATGGTCCTACTAATGTCCACTCTGCCCACCTGCCAGGACCATGCTACGGAAGCTCGTGTGATGGACCTCACAGAAAAGCAGATGTTTGCCACTACCCAAGGATCCAGTGTGTGGAAACAAGCATTTCCTGAATGTTTTCTGTGACCTGGGAATGTGGATGCTGGCAGCAATGCTGGGATGTGAAGTCAGGCTGAATTGTTTCTTTCTTTTGTTTTGGTTTTTTTTTTTTAACAAATTTTCTCTGACCCAACTTTGACCCTGAGGTATTCCATATCCTTACCTCTGATCCCTGTCGATTTTTCAAGTGCCAGGTAGAAGACAGTGGTTATCACGGGACCTGCACTCAGGAATATCTGAGTGCAAATGTACTCTCAGGAACTTACTGCATGACCCTGGGCAAGTCACTTTACCATCATCTGCCCCAGTTTCCCCCACTGTAACACAGGGATAATAATACCAACCTCATAGGTTGTCAACAGGATCAAATGAGCTAATATGTGTAAAGCATTTGGCACTTTGCCTGGCACACAGTAGGTGCTGTATATCATCATCACCATCATCAAACTAACAGGTAAACTAATCTGGGAAGTGCTGGTGTGACCACATCAGTGTATGTACACCGGAATGACTTCTCCTGCAGAGAGTACAAAGACCTTCCAAGGCTGGGGCAGGGTGGCCACATAACCGCATCACTGGCATCACTTACAGGCATGGCATTCATACAGTTACTTATCTGTTATTATAACGCTCATAAATATATATCAGTTATTACTTATAGGTTTTTATGGGTATCTCAAGTCCTTGGGCTTAACAAACCCTGCTACCACAACACACACATGCACACACATGCACACACATGCACACACACACACACACACTCACACATGCACACACGCACACCCCTTTCACCTTGGCTCTGGCAAACTTTACGCCTTCAAGGTGAAGGAATAAAGGGTCTAGCTCAGCCTCTGAAGCATAGGTTTCTGGCTGAAGCCCTCTTCTCCCACGGAGAGTGAGAGGTATCCTTCCTCAATCAATCTATCAACATTTATTAAGTGCCTCCTGTGTGCCAGGCATTGTGCTAAGCACCAGGGGTACACAAAAGAGGCTAAAGACCATTCCCTGCCTTCAAGGAGCTCCCCACCTAATGGTGGAAACAACAAGCAAAGACAGGAAATAATCCCCAGGATGAAGAGGGCTTGGGGAAGGCTTCCGGTAAAAGACGGGCTGCCAGTGAGTCTAGTGGTTAGAGCACAGGAGGGGGACCCTTCAAACAGAGAGAAGATCCTGAGGTGATGAACAAGGGTCTTGTTCCTGGAGCATTCAGGAGGCCAGAGTCACTAGACTGAAGAGGATGTGTCAGGGAGTTAGGGGTAAAGACATGGGGAAGACATGGGGAGGGGTGGGGCTAGGCTGCAAAGAGCTTTGAGTGCCTAACAGAGCAGCCTGTATTTGCTTCTGGAAGCAGCATGGAGTCCCAGCAGTTTAATGAGCAGGAGGTGACATGGGCAGACCTGTACCTTGGTAATTTAGTGACTGAAAGAGGATGGTATAGAGAGAAAAGACAAAAGGAGGGCAGACTTCCCAGCAGCTACTGCAGTCATCTAGGTGTGAAGTGATGAGGGTCTGCACCAGGGGGTGCCTGGGTCAGCATAGAGATGTTGCAGAGGTGAAATCAACAGGCCCTGGCATCAGCCTAGATATGGGAGGCAAAAGATAGTGAGGAGCCCTGGATGACTCCTAGGTTGTGAGTCTAGGGGACTGATGGTGATACTCTCTGTAGAAATAGGTAAGGTGGGAGGGGATAGGTTAGGAGGAAACATGAGTCCCATTTTGGACGTGTTGAGTTTAAGATGTCTACTAGACATCCAGTTCGAGATGTCTGAAAGGCAGTCGGAAGTGCAATACTTGAAGGTCAGCAGAGACTCTGGGGCCAGATAAGTAGATGTCAGAATCATCAGCCTAGAGATGGTAATCAGATCCATGGGAGTTGATGAGACGTCTAAGAAGAGTATAGAGGGAGAAGAGATGAGGGCCCAGGAAGAATCCTGAAGGACATCTATGCTTAGAGGGAAGGATCTGAAGGAGGATACAGAAAAAGAGACAGAGAAGGAGCAATCAGAAAGGTAGGAGAAGAACCAGGAGAGATCTAGAGAGAAGAGTATGGAGGAGGAGAGAATAACCCAGTGTCAGAGGCTGCAGAACGGTCAAGGACAATGAGGACTGAGAAAAGGCCATTGGATCTGGCAGCTGAAGATCACAGGTAACTTTGGAGAGAGCAGTGTCAGTAGAGCAAGGTCAGAGGTCGGACTGGGAGAGGTTAGAAAGAGAGAGACCAAAGAAGGTAGAGGCAAGGACTGCACATGGCCTTCTCAAGAAGCCACAAAAGAGGAAAGGGATACAGGATGACGTGGGATGGAAGGGTCAAGTGAGGGGCTTTTCAGGACAGGGAGGCAGGAGGGAGGGAGAGACTAAGAACAAGTGAGAGACTGGCATGGAGGCAAGGGCATGGAATGAATGGTGGGAGCGATCCAAAGCTGAAGTTTGGATGGGCACAATCCGTGATAGAAGGGAACCAACATGGGGAGAAGAGGAGAGAGTGACCAGTGCAGGGGAGATGACCAAGGAGAGCTGAAGGGTCAAGAGATTGGAGGTCACCATGCAAATGAGAGTTGGGTTAGGTATGGGAAGGCAGAGGGAGAGGTGAAGAGCCACTGGATTATGGTTGAACAAATGTTGGAATTCCTGAACATGGAGGTGGTACATGGGCGGCAGACGGCAAGATCAAGGGTGTGACCATCTTTGTGTATGGCTGAGGGTGGAGGAGCAGCTCATGGGAAGTGAGTGGGTCAAGGAGCTGAGTAGTTAGGGTGTTTGTGAGAGAGATGACACACATCTTCAAGTCCCCCTAGTAGGAAAGCAAAAGTAGGGGAGGAGAAAAAAACAGTGAGCCAGGTATGAGATTTCTTGAGGAAGGAAAGGGAGTGAGTGGCCTGGGGTAGGGGTGGGGTATGCAGACTACAGCTCTTGATTGAGTGGTAGACTTGAATAGCAAGACCTTCAAAGGCAGCGAGGTCACTGACTGAGGAAAGGGAGCACCAGGAATGACAAGGGGGAACCCAGGAGAATGAGGGAAGGGGCAGCCTATCTAATGTCTGCGTGCAGCCAGAGGCCTCTGAATCCAGACCAACCTCTGACATGAAAATAGGGCTCCAAGGAGAGCCGAGATATTTTCACACTAAGGGGCACTGTGGGCCCCTTTCACTCTTGTACAACTTTTGTTTGGAGCAGGTATTTCACAAAGGATTTTCGGAGTCTTTGGGCTTAATCTTTTCAGGCAAGAAGTTCCCTGGTAGAGGAGCTCATTACAGGAAATCTTAGATCAAAGTGGAAAGAAATGGGAACAGAATTCTTTTAACACAGTAACCACCTAGTGTGACTAGCACACAATTTCTTACCAATTCCTCCATTAGTCCAAAATCCAAGAATCTCAGAAGGCTAATAGAACGCATAACAGGAAAACAATCCCTTCTACAAGATCCCCAGGATTTCTAGTGAGAGGGAACATATGAATCCTGAAGGCAGCCCAGTCCACTTTGGGTCTGGTTAAAACCCTGATAAAGAGCCTAAATCAGCCCCTGCATGACTCCTACCCACTGCTCCTACTAGGCCTTCTGAGGTCAAGGACAAGGGCTAGGAATGAGACCTGGGCTGAAACCCCTGCACTGTACATACTTCTCTGTCCTGTTCTTGACCTCTAGGGTCAAACAAAGAACATACTTCCACCGGATTTTGATAATGAGGTGGGAAGCCCTGCTCTACCACCAAACTTTGGTGATAACCTGGGACCAATCGCACACAATCTCAATAGATCTTGGTTTCCTCATCTGCATAAAGGAGAGGGGCTGGATTGGCTGGTCTATTCCTTTCCAGCACTGATACTCTGTGGTTCAACCAGGGACAGAAAGAAGCTTGGGCTGGAAAGAAGCCTTAGAGACACTGTAGTCTAGAAAACCTGAGCCTAGGGTCTGTAAACTTGTGGGAAAGAAAGGAAGGATGGAAGGAGGGAGGGAGAGAGGGGAGGAGGGGAGGAAGGAAGGAAGGAAGGAAGGAAGGAAGGAAGGAAGGAAGGAAGGAAGGAAGGAAGGAAGGAAGGAAGGAAGGAAAGAAGGAGATAGAGATGGATGAATTGATGGATGGGTGGATAGATGGGTGTGGGGGGAGGAAGGGAGATGGGTGGGTGGATGGATGAACAGTGATAGACATAAATACAGACACAGACATATGTTTTAATAATGACTTCATCGTTTTCCTCTGTAATCCCATGCATTTAGGCAGTTGGTGGCAGAATGGACAGAATGCTGGGCCCCGAGTCTGGGAGACCAGAGTTCAAATCCTGCCTCAGACACTAGTTGTGTGACTGAACAAGTTACTTAAGCTCTGTCTGCCTCAGTTTCCCCAACTGCAAAATGGGGATAATCACAGCACCTCCCTCCAGCCCAGTTACTGTGTGGATCAAAAGGGATACTTGTAACGCTCCTGGCACACAGTAGGTGATACACAAGTGCTTATTCCACTTCCTTCCCTTCCCCCGCATTAAAAATAAGATTCTGAGAAAGGGACTGTAATCTTCACTAGTCTCCCAAAGGGGTCCAGGGCCATAAAAAAGGTTACGTGGTGGAAACCTGGGCTCAGAAACCAGAGGTGACTCCCCCGAGGTCAGAAATTTGAACCCAGGTTCGCTGACAACACAGTCCAGGCTCTGCGTCCAAGGCGGAGCCGGAAGGGAACCGACCCGTCCGCAGGGCCATCCGTGCATCTGGGCCGAAGAGGAGCCCGACGGCCAGAGCGGCCCCCCACACGCCTCCTCTGGGCCCCAGGGGCGCCCCCTCCGCCTCGAGGGGGCCCCTTTCGAACCGCCCGGGCCGGCCCCTCGCGGGGAGGCCTCGAGGCCAGAGGCGGCCACGCGGCCACGCGGCGGGCGGTACCTGAGCTCCTCCACCAGGCCGCAGAGCTGGATGATGGGCAGCTCGACCTCCTCCCCGAACTGGGAGTCGGAGGTGGGCACGCTGTCCGTCTCCTCCTCGCCGCTCGTCATTCCGCTGCTGCTCCTCGTCGGCGCCGCCATCTTCCTGGTCTTCCCGCGGCCTCGGGAGCTGGACTTCGCGCGCCGCCGCGGAACGCCGTTGCCAGGGCGACGGGTGACGTCACTGGCCTGCGCCGCGCGGTGGTGCGTTGCCGTGGAGACGGGACGCTGTGTGCCGGGGGGAGGGGCCCACCTCCCCACCCGGCGCCTGCGCCCTAGCCCTGGGCGCTCCCGCCCCGCCCCTCCTCCCAGCCCCGCTCCTGGCTACCTGGCTTGCTGGCCACCGCCTCTGGGCAGACGCCCTGGGGAGCGGTGCTCCGGGTGCGGACGGAGGGGCAGCCAGTGGTGCCAAGGTGCGCAGTAGGTACCCAGAGGTCTCTTGCAGACCCCCAAGAGAGACTGCTTGTCAACCAGGGTCTCCTGCTCCGCCCCAAGAAGCCAGAGAATGGCTTTTTATCCCATTCCCATCGCCCCAAAACGGATTAAGCCTGCAGCCTCAGTTTCCTTATCTGTAAAAAGAAGAGGTCCCGTTAGATCGGGTTTAACTTTTTTTTCTAATCAAGAACCCTTTGGCAGTCTAGTGAAGTCTAGGAACCCCCTTCTCAGAATAATGGTTTTAAATGCATAAAATAAAATACGAAGGAAATCATTTATATTGAAATAGTTATGAAAAGAACTTTTTTTAAAGTTCCACAACCTGTATATAACTCCCTATGGAAGTCCTTGGGGCCAGAAACTGGCTTTTGCGTCTTTTTGTATCCCCAGAACTTAGCACAGTGTCTCTGGAACATATTCTAATATCTGCTTAATGTTTAGAGAACTGAATTGAAGTAAGATCCCCCCCTTTACAGGAAGCCTTCCCCAACCTCTCATAATTCCAGTGCTTTCCCTCTTTAATTCTTTATCCTGTATATACCTTTCTTTGTATAATTTGTCTGCATGTTGTCTCCGCATTAGGTTTTAAGCTTCCTGAGCTGCAGGCAGGGACTGTCTTAGGTCTCTTTTGTATCTTACCTCCTTTTGTATTTCCAGCTCTTAGCACAGTGTCTGATACATAGTAGGCACTTAATAAATGTGCCTGGTTGATTAGATGTCTACAGATTTCCAACTCTAACATTATACATTCCTATGATCTTTTATGTAATTACCCCGTGATAAATAGGAGAGGGTCTGACCAGTTTCTTACACTTGTCTCATTAAAGGGACACGCTGGAAAGAAGCCTAAGCGCTATTATTAATAGCAGGTAATCCAAAAAAACAGTTTTGGTCTTAGAATGCAGGCTATGAACTCACAAAGGCATCAGTTCAGAACTAGAGTTGCTGATGGGTTGGTGTTTGATATTGGCTGGGATTTTATCATAGAAGCAGGTTGCTCCCTATTGTGTCTTGTCTCAGACATTCCTTATTTTTGTTAAGAGTTTTGATTTCAGCAGCCCTAACCTAAACTTCTCGGTTGGAGGGGTAGCGATCATGAAATTATAACAGCTTGCACAATCCTTTGTGATTTATAGAGTGCTTCAGAAAAACTGTTATCCCTATCCCTAACATCCCATATGTTCTGTTGTTAGCTAACTCTTGTTGATTCTACCTTCATAAATCTATCCCTTAGGTTCCTTTCTACTCTCATGCTACCAGCTACCAACCCTAGTTCCCCTCTCATCTGGACTGTTGCAATAGCCATCTAATTGTCTCCCTGCATCTAGACTCTCCTGTTCTCTATATACTCCACACAGCTGCCAAATTGGTATTCCTACTGCAGAGATCTGACTTTTTCCCTTCTGAAGAAGCTTTAATGGCTCTTTTTTGCTTCTAAAAACAAACTCCCCTCTTTGGGATTTCAAATCCATCCCAGTTTGACTCTAGCCTATCCTTCAAGACTGATACACAGTCCTCAGCACCCTTGTGTGGCAGATTTTCCAGCCAGATTGGCCTGTTTTCTATTTCTTAGACAATCTCTGGCCGCTATGCTTTTGCAAAGGCTGTCTCTTCCTCCATTCCTGGAAACAAGCAAGCAAGCAATCATTTATTAAATATTTATTATATGCTGGATTCTGGGGATAAAAAGACAAAATTGAAAATATTTCTCCTGTCAAGGATCTTAAGAGTCTTGAGAAGCAGAGGGAAAGAGAAAAACATGTGCACATATATATAGCTTTATACATATATACTCACACATGTGACTATTTACAGGGTAGGTACAAGGTGATTTGGGGAGGAAAGTTCTGGCATCTGAAGGAATCTGGAAAGGCCTCAGGTAGAAGACAGCACCAAATGAGCTTTCAAAGAAACTAGGATTCTGAGAGACAGAGGTTTAGAGAGAGTACATTTCAGGTATGAAGGACAGGCTATCCAAAGATGTGAAGAGAAGAAATCTTATTGTTAGAAACAGTGAGATTGCTTTGATTGGACAGTAGAGATCCACATGACTGGAAATGTAGCTTGGAGCCAGTGTGAGAACCAAACTGACTCCATTTTGTGAACAACTTCCATTTTGCTGTTTTCCTGTAAATCACCTGATTTTTGAGGAATTCCACCTGTGCTCTCTCGCTCTCTCTCTCTCTCTCTCTCTCTCTCTCTCTCTCTCTCTCTCTCTCTCTTTCCCTCTCTCTCTCTTTCTGTCACTCTCTCTCTCTCTGTCTCTCCCTCCCTCCCTTTCTCTCTTTCTCTCTCCCTCCCTCCCTTTTTTCTCTCTCTCTTTCTCTCTGTCTCTTTCTCTCTCTCTCTTTCTCTCTGTCTCTCTCTCTCCCCCAACTTGGAAAGTCCTAAATCTCTCTCCAGTAAGAAGTCAGGTTACCTACTCCTACATCTTATTGATATCCTGTTTGTAATTTTCTTTTAATGTATAAAAATCTGTGCAAAATCTATATTCAGGTTCCTTGTGCCTACTGAGGAGTCCTGGACCCGATTTGTTCTGCAACTACGTTCCTTGCAAATAAATCACCTAGTTTAGCCTTTTGATCTTCAATTATTATAAATTTACTCATGACACCAGGTTATGGAGGGATTTAAATGAAAGAGGAGTTTGTATTTTACCAAAATGGCAATAGAGGGCCATTGAAGTTTAAAGAGTCCAGAGGGGATTTAGAAAAATCATTTTGGCATCTACATGGAAGATAGAGAAGAGAGAGACTTGAGGTAAGAAGGCTGATTAGGAGGGAAGAGGTGATGAGGGCCTGCACTAAGGTGGCAAATGTGTGCCTGGAAAGAAAACAGATAACAGAGTTGTTGTGGAGGTATAGAAATAAGGGCAGGCAATGAAACAGCTGCGTAAAGTAAGTGAAAATGAAGAATTGTGGATTAGCTCAAGGTTGTAAACCTGGATGCCTGGAAAGATGGTAGTACCCTCAACAGGACTAGGACAAATTCCCAAGAGAGGAGAAAGTTATGAGATGAGGAGAATAATGAGTTTAGTTTGAGACATTGTTAAGTTTGAGATGTCTGCAGGACTTGTTATCATGACTAGAGCTCAGCAGAGAGATTAGAGCTGGAATTATAGTTATGGATATCATCAACAAAATCCTTAAAATTACGTGAATTGATGAGGCTACTGAGAGAAAGTGTAGAGAAGAGGGAGGAAAGGGTCCAGGGCAGAGCCATGGAGTGTATCTCTAATGATCTGGCAAAGGAACCTGAAGAGTGATCAGTCCATTGATCAATAAATATTTATTATGCACCTACTGTGTGCCAGACACCATGCTAAGTGCCAGAAGCACTGAGACAGAGTAGAGGACCAAGAAAGCACAGGGTTTAGAAAATTCAAAAAAGAGAGTATTTAGGAGGAAAGAGGCGAATCAACTACCGAAGAAGTCGAGGAGAATGAGGATTGAAAAAAAGGCCAATGGTTTCATCAATCTGGCCAATGTTGGTGACTTTGGAAAAGGTGGTTCCTCCTGAGGGGCAAAGGGTCAGAGAGTATAAAAGACAGGGGGAAAAAAATGAAAGCATTGAATATAGACAGCTTTTTCAAGGAGTTGAAGTGAGAAAAGGAGGAGACTGTTACCCTGGGCACAAACCTCTGTTTGCCTCAGTTTCCTCAACTGTACAGTGGGGATAATAATAGCACCAACTCCCAGGGTTATTGTGTCAAATGAGATAAAACAGTGTTTAGCACTGTTCCTGGCACATAGTAGGTGGTAAATAAATGTTAGCTATTATTAAATATTAAATCCTAGCTATTACTTTGCATATATGTCTATATGTAAATTTCTGTGTCCATATTGGTCCAGACTCCTGGCTTCCCTAACTTCCTTCAGGTCCCAGCTAAAATCCCATCTTATACAAGATTCCTCTTAATTCTAGTGCCTTCTCTCTAATGATTATTTCTAGTTTATCCTTTCTATAGCTTCATTGCACGTAATTGTTTCCAGATTTTCTCCCCCATTAGACAATAAGCTCCTTGAGGGTAGGGACTAGGTTGTTTTTGTTTGTTTGTTTGTTTTGGTTTTTTGCCTTTCTTTGAATCTCCAGCTCTTAGCACAGTGCCTGGCGCATAGTAGATGCTTCATAAATGTTTATTAACTGACTGACTCCACTTCTTTTAAGGCAAGAATTATTTCATCTTTACCTGCCCTTGTATCCTTATCACTTGTGGCTACTTAATAATGCTTGTTTGATAGATTGAGTAGCTGAAGGAGTAGAATACCAAGGGTTCACCCACTTTGGGGTACTGAGCCTATTGCTTGAAGAGCACACTTTGGGGTTCCCTGGTGATTTCTGGGTTCCTGTGAGCAGAAATCTCTGCACGTGGACCCAGTAAGGGCGAATTTAAAGCACTAACATAGCTGTATGTCTATTCCTATACCTCCCCCATCATACCCAAACACATGTTGTGGATGTGTTAAAGCTATCAAATATCTAGACCTGTATGTTGGACACTCCATGTTTATCCTATATCTTCTTTTCCACCCTTCCATTCCCTAGAGGGTAAGCTTTTTGTGGACCTTGTTGGCTTCTTATGAATTATCCCTGCAGTCTCAGCTGCTGTTTTCCATGGTCACCTTGTCAAAGGTGTATCCTAAGAAAGTGTCTAAAAAGGTTTGGAGAGAGAAGTAGGTAGAGGGGTAAGGCTCACCCATAGAGATGCACCATAAGACAGTTCAGGGGGAAAGGAGCTGTTGAAAAGAGAGTAAAGCTAAGATTGGGGAGCAGGGACCAAAGAGAAGGGCCTTTCAATGGCTCTGGGAAGAATGGATTGCAGAAA
Source organism: Notamacropus eugenii (assembly GCF_028372415.1). Lineage (NCBI taxonomy): Eukaryota > Metazoa > Chordata > Mammalia > Diprotodontia > Macropodidae > Notamacropus > Notamacropus eugenii. The sequence goes on from NC_092872.1 coordinate 715,842,799, forward strand.
TTTCTAAGGGAATTCTGTTCTAAATTGTGTCCAATTAATTTCATCTGGGTAGGAAGAAAGACAGAGCTGGTATTCTTCATCAATAAACACCATGCAGTTGCCTAGAGTTCTTCTCATTCTGAATCTGTTGGGAACTAGAGCACCAGCTGACTAAAAGATGGCAGAAAAGAACTTTGACATGAGAGGAGGCACAGAATACAGAAGGCACTTTAGAAGAGTGGGAGCCAGGGACCAGGCCATTTAACTATCCAACTGATGGACTGTTTGTGCCTGATGCTTGATAGAGCTTTCTGAGCTCATACTCAGTCACCATCAGACCCACTGTACCTTAACCCCAAAATAGGGATGTAATTTTATGTCCTCTTTCATCACAACTACTACTACTGCTTGTACAAAGTCACTTACACCATCCCTCTGAGCATTTGCTTCCTCCTGTATCAAATGGGAGCAATAATCCCTTCCCTGCCTCCCTCTCAGTGTTGTTGAGAAGATCAAATATGAGAATAGATACAAAGGATCCCAGATAAACATCAAAGATTGTTCTTAGTAGAAAGTCACACAAGAAGCATTTATTAATGTATCAGGCAATGTGCTAAAAGCCTTATACCTGGAAGGATGCTTTGCATAACTTTTTAATGATAGATTATGCGACAATAAATATATATATAAAACATGCATTAAGCTCCTACTGTGTGCAAATAGTGCACTATTGTGCCTCTGGGGAGGTACAGTAGACACGACTCTCAGGCAACATACAGTTTGGGGGGAGGGCAGGAAAGGCACCCACACAAATAGCTATAATTAGCTATAATAGCTATAATCGCCATAATTCACAGTATTATTTAAGTACATTAGTTACAAAGTTATTGCATGAAGATAGCTATAATTCACAACATTAAAGTACATTAGTTACAAAAGTGTCTCCTGGAGAATAGCTATAATTCACAATATTATTGAAATACATCAGTTACAAAGTTATTGCATGAAGTTTAAATAGGAGAAACTTATTATACCATGGGGGTAGGGAGGGACAGATACAGCATCAGGAAAGAGAAGATTAATATTTGGGGTTTACTTCAAAAGATAGCTAGGAATTCAAGAAACAAAGTGAAGGAAAGAGAATATCAAAATAATTTTAAAAAGAAATCCAGTGGCCCCCTCTATTCTATCCCTGTCATCCATAACTTCATCACATTTACACGTGTGCCTTAGCTGCAAGTTAAGCTCGTTCCTCTCTTTTTTGGCACTAACCAAATCCAAAAAAGTCAGACGATCATTTTAACCAAGCTAAACTAATCTAAATAATGGCAGTTGGACCATTGGGACAATTTCAAAAGGATTTTTAAAGGTGAGCAAGACACAGATGCCTGAAAGCTGCTTTGGGCCCACCAATTCCAGGTACATGAGAACTTGGAAACACAGTCAACTTTTCTCATGTTCCCATTAAAACAGAGAATGTTGTCTCTCACGTTACCACTGGTTCCCCAAATGTTTATGATGTCACAGGTGTTTCCAATGGTAATGCTGTTGGAGACTTACTCAAATCTGATTACCTTGTTTCCTTAGAAGAGAAAAACTTGAAAATGGAGGCCTATTTGAGTGACAGTAAGCTGAAGAGCTAAGAGCACAAAGCTAATTAGGAGCTCTGGTAAATCCATAGTAAATCAGGCTGTAGTCTATTGAAGCATTTACTCTGTGAAATAATTAACTTTTGGGGTTTGAGAGCCTTGGGCTCTAATACCATGTAATATTTTGTGATGCCCTGAAATAAGTAGTTATTGAGTTCATACAAATGCTTTTGGACCCTTTTCTCTGTTGATATTTCTTTAAGGTTTTTTTTCAGGGCCATATCAGACAGGATCTCAGAGAACTTTGAAAATTAGCACCTTTTTTAAAAAGATCTGATCAGATGGAGAAGAAAAAGACTTTGAGAACTACCCCCTAGATGTAGTTCCCATTGTTATTTAGATAGCAAGTAAGTAGGTTGGAAGATTCCTAAAATACCATTTTCATCACATCATTACCCTGCTGAAAGGTTCTTCAATAGTTCACCATCCTATGTAGATAAAGTTCCAGATCCTTAGCCTGGAATGTAAGGCACTCTGGTCTGGTCCTTAGTTACCTCTAGAGTCATACTACCCTAAATGTATGTATGGTCTGATCTTATACTGGAACCACATGAGAACAAAATGTTAGTTAGTACTTGGGTAGGAGACTACTCTAGAATATGAGGCCTTTCAATTGCCTCCAAAGGACAAAGGATGCATCCTCACTGGTGTCTTCAAGCAAAGGCTGGCATGTTGTACAGGGGATTTCTGTTTTGGAATAGGTAATACTAGAGGACCTGTGTGGTTCCTTCCAACTCTTGATTCAGTGATAATGTTCCAACCTTATCTCTCCCTACACTAGCCCCAGGTCATAGTTCTACTACACCATATACCCTTACTCCAGGCGGTCTCCATTTTTGGAATGTCCTCTCTAGCTCCTCTATGAGCTTCATCCCCAATTACTCCAATCTGGAATAATGCCTACCTCCTTTCAACTGACAGAATTTTGAGTCTGTAACATGTCATATGTTATTTTGTTTTGTTGCCTAATTTTTCATGTGTCTGTCTTACCAACTAGATTGTAAACTTCTTGAGAACAGACATTTATTTTTCTGATCCCTTGAAGTGCCTTATATACATGGTAGGGGCTCAGTGGATGCTTAAGTGAATGAAACAATTAGAGGGGAAACGCCTTTGCCTTCTTTCTCTCTTCCAAGTCCTCTTTTCCATTAGAATTATACCCTAGGGAAAAGGAGTTGTTTTTTTTCTCCCAATGTTGATTTGTTCAATAGTGACCACAAAAGTTGTTACTGTATTTCTAGCCCTTAAGGAGGACAGTCTGGACCACTAAGGCAGATGAGCTAGAAGTGATCTAAAATCATTTGGTCAAAAAAAAGTCTTCCCCCTCATTTTATAGGCAAGGAAACTGAGATCTAGAACGTTAAAGTCATTTGCCAGAGGTTGTACAGGTAGTATCAGATGAAGCAGAGATGAAGAACATTTTAAAATATCTTTCAGATACTGAGTTTTACATGTTTCTGATGTACCTAGGTTGTCATTAGACCCCTCAGTCCATTTGATAAGATTCACTTTATCTTATGCTTTGTAAAACAGTTGTAGCAGATTGTAACACCCAACACAGACTTGGGTGAATATGGATGTCAACATTTGGGATTTCAATAAAACATGTTCTGCAGAAGTGAAATTGTAATGTCTTATCTCTTTATTCTTGAGCATCTAGTTGAATTTTGATCTAGTTTGATCCCTGTTCTGGCTGGCTCTTTTATCTAATGCTTCAAAAATCCAATTAAATCCTAATCAGAATTCTGCTTTCCTCATACATCTAGCTCATTTTTTTGTAACTTTATCAAGAAAATCCCAAATGGGGTCATCAAGAGTCAGGCATGACTGAAAAATGACTAAACAAAAGCAACATGCATCCTAAAGAGCTCTTCTCATCTTTACTGCCTATGAATTAAGTTAAGTCATCAACAGCAGAGAAAACAAATTTTAAAGGGCTTAGGGGGAAAAGTGACATTTCCTTCCCTCTTTCCTGGTATCAGAACTATCCCAAACTGGAGACTTAAAAATGAACTGTGGTAATGTGTAAAGCTTGGCAATGCTAAGTGAACAAGACAACTCTCATGACTCCTTAACAGGACATCAGTGATATATGTATATTAGAGTTACCAAAAATATTGTATATTATATTTACCTTTGTTAGACTTAACTTTTTTAGACCTTACTAGACTTAAGAGGGCAGGGTCTATGTCTTTTCTAAATATGGTAAGCATGGACCAAGAGGACAGGTACAAACTCCCCTGTATAAGTGTTATATTAATTATGTTAATGAAATTTAACGATCTTCCCCACCCATTAATGGACCTGCCTATTAAGGGAAACTTGATTAGAGGAGATTTGTTTTGTAGGAAGACTCACACTTTTTGTTAATTTCTAATGAGACACTGATTCTCCAGGGGTGTGATGCCCTCTGGCTCTGAAAAGTGTATATATACTCTGAGGTGAGGTTTTGTTTTGAGGCTTAATCACTGGAAATGTTTGGCCAGATGAGACTCTGGGTAGCCACTAAGAAGTTCCTTGGCTTTGAAAACCTAGATGTTGGTGCTTCTCTCTCTGGTAACTGTGTATATATATTCAGACAGTTGGATCTGTCTGTTGATCTGTGATATATGTATTGCTTATGGTCAGACAGTTGGAAGTCCTGTCTATTGGTCTTTCTGCTTGTAATTTCTGTATTTTCTCTGGAGTTCAGGGTGCTGACTTTTTCCCTTGAACTAAGTGAATGATATATGTGCTTGATTAAAGTAGATTGTTGGACACCCCCCAGAAAAAGAAGTTGCTTTCCTTTTAGAAGAGCAGATCTAAGAACCTGTACAGCAGGCCTTCCTGTGTGTGCCAGGGTCCATGCTGATACAATAAGATGGAGAAACTGAAAGCACAAGCATGAGAGAAAAAAGAAAATGGAGGTGTTGGGTGCCAAGGCCATGAGGAATGCAAAGTTTATTGGGAAAAGTGCTGTGCCATTGGCTGAATGGCCAACCTGAGAGCTACAAGAACCGTGGACACTAGAAGGAGAGAATAAGAGAACCAGGACAATATTTGAGAATGCAAACTTGGAGAATATGTTTGAAAGTGAGCATATGGAATGTGGGCACGGAGGAGTGAGCAGAGCCCAGAGAGAAGCAGGTGAACAATAAGATGCTAACGATATCTTTCTACCAAGATCCATGATACTGCTCATGTTGCTGAGAACATTAAGTGCTAATCTGACTTTGGGGAGGGGTACAGTGCTATGACTGAACCTTTGTGGAGAAGGAAAATACGCTTGCTGTAATAAGAGAACAATTATTGCCTTCATCAAAGAGATAGGGTACTATTCCTTTCTGTTTTTTTTCATTTTATTTTATTGATGCCTCTTGTTTTTGCATCCCAATTATTTCCATATATATGTCTCCCTACTCCGTTGCCCAGTGAGTCTTCCTGGTTCTTCACTGCCTTTAATAAACCTATTCTATGATTAACACTTTTGTTAACTTCAGTGCTTTCAGGGGTATGGTGACCCTTGAGAGACATGAACCAATTTTTGTAGTTCCCAAAGGACAAGTCTGAGTGGGAACAGAGAGGATGATGACGATGATGATGATGATGATGATGGTAGTGGTGTTGATGATAATTAAAGATAATTTAATATAGCCTTCTATATTGAACCCACTTCATTCCATTTCTCAGCAGAGTCAAACAAAAGCAACTCTTTAGGATTAATTAAATAATGAATCCTTGTTCAATGTTGATTATTTTTTCAAGGAAAAGAAGTATCTAAGCTATCTGTAGTAGCAGTACATTTGACTGGACAGACTTATGCAAACTCCAAGGTAGGATTAAACCAAAGAAGCATTAAGAAATTAAGAAAAATTCCTTGCCTACAGATCATCCAGTTCCAGATGTCCAAAATGGGGGGCTTATGAGAGAGTTTAGAGATGTGTACACATTTTTATGTATAGATATTTAGAGATGTGTTGCATGTTGCAATTATATGTTGGGAGAGAACTGCCAACGTGGCTACACCATTGCATTACACAGTGATGGATAACTAGACCTAGAGTTCTTCCCATTGTTTATGTCATGGACCCCTTTGACCTTTTGGTGACCAATGGACTCCCCTTCTCAGAACAAGATTTTTAAATGCACAAAAAATGTAGAATTACAAAAGAAACCAATCACATTTCAATATCATCATCAAAATATTTTTTAAGAACAATTTGGAACCCAAGTTAAGAAGCTTTGGTATGGACCTTTACCAAGGACTGTTTCAATTTTGGGCTATGATTAGGCTGCTACTAAAAAGACTCCTTACTTTGCCATGAACACTTTGGAAGGATATAATGTACTGAGGAAGATATTCAGGAAGGAGAATGAGGCAGTCACAACTTTATGGAAGAAGTCTGTCTTTGTGATGCCTTCTCAGGTCCTCAGAGACATGCCAGGAAAAGGGAACATTTAGAAATCAGATATGTAACCCTCTACTTCTGGCTAGGATCTGTCAAACCAAGCAGAGATCCATTATAGATTAAGAAGGCTATATTAATGATTCAAAGGGATTACTGCAAAAATGTAACGTTTCTCTTTAGTTCGTCCAGTAGCCCAATGCAACAGATACATGGGCTTATGACAACAGGCTGTCAACTGAGGAATATAACTAGAAGGGAACCATTATGGACATTTTATTTTTGTTTGGGGTTAGGAAAGAGGATCATTTATCTGAAAAGGAGGCCTTTGAGCTGTGAATAGAGCATGCCGTAGAAAGAAAGCAGAGGTGTCAGGCACCTGAGATTTAGGGAAGGAGGCAATCACTATTGAGCCTCATGAGTCACCTCGGATTTTGCAAAAGTAACTTGAAGATGCAACACCCCTGATTTCACCATGCCCAAATGTTTTCAGGTGTTGGATAGCCAACTTAAAGAAAGTGAGAGAATAGGTTAGTTACATTTATGTTAAGTCCATAAATACTACTCCCCAAGAAGGTTTTGTGCAAAGGTTGAAGAGTCTACTCCAGAGGGTAGGGTGTGGTCACATATGAGTCAGACAAGAATGGTCCAGGTGATCAGGGTGACTGTAGATAATGAATTGTTGCTGTCCTGATAGCTGCCTGCAGGGATCAGGGACTGGCTCCTAGCCCTTCAGCACAGATCTGACTGATCAGGGAGGTAGAGAGACTGTATAAACAAAAGGAGAGTAGTTGGAGGGAACAAGATTTAGCTCCAGTTCCCCAAGGGATCACTCAGTTGTGAGTCATTGAAACAAAAACAGATGCTAAACCATACTTAATAGACCTCATGATAAAACTGGAAGTAAGCTGTTCAGAGTGGACTCTTCCCAGATGACCAAAGAGGCTCCAAGACTGTTTCCTCCTGGAGAAACAGTAGAGTATACCTGAGTGATGCCACAACAGTAGTCAAATTGGACAGAAATGTACTGGGTGAATTTCAGAAGAGGATCTGTTATTGATTTTTCTAGAAACTGAGTCTATTGTGTCAGCCTTGGGGGAAAGAGGAGAAATGAGGCTGGAGGAGGAGCTGTCCTAGGTTTTTTTTTTTTAATTTATGGAATAAAACAAACATTTCCATAATATAGTATAATAAAAAAGATGATCATACATGAAACTGCAAATCTACTATGCGCAACTTGCTGTTCTTTTCGAATATGCAACAAAATTATCATGTAAATTTTCTTTCTTTTTACCTTAGGTTCTTAAGAAATTAAGAGAAACTCTTTGCCTATGGGTTGTCTAGTTTATACACACACACACACACACACACACACACACACACAGATATAGATAAATAGATACAGATAGATATATATGCATACATATGTATATACACATATGTGTGTATCAGTATATATGTGTTCATTATATGTAACAGTGTCTATATGTGTCTGTCTGCATATACACATGTGCATGCATGATAAATGTGTGTATACATGTGTGCATATATGTAAGCAGAAGCATGTATTATGTATATATGCATAATATATAAATATACATATGTATATATGTACACAGATACAAATATACTCATACACACACACACACACATACACACACACTTACCTGGGAATCATCCAATTAGGGATGATAACTGAACTCATTTAAGCTGATGAGGTCACTAAGCAAAGTGATTCCTTTATATAGTAGGAAGAAAAGAGGACCAAGGACAGAGCCTTGGGTAAGCTTCTAGTTAGTGGGCATGGCTTGGATGAAGAACTAGCAAAGGAATGATCAAACAGATAAGATGAGAACTAGAAATCTTAGAATCACGAAATCTTAGAGGGAGTACACAGAAGAGGGTGATCAATGGCGTTAGATGCTGCAAAGACATCAAGAAGGATGAATATTGGAAAAAAAGGCTATCTGATTTGGAAATTAAGAGATCAATGATGACTTGGTAGAGAGCAATTTCAGCTGAATGATGAAGTTGGAAGCCAGATTGCATAGGGTTTAAAGGAAAGAGAAAAGTGAGTAAGGTGTGGGGTTGATTGCAATTTAGCCACAGAGTTTAGCTAAGAGGGAGAGAAGAAATATAGGATGATAGCTAACAGGGATGACAGAATCAAGAAATATTTTTTTAAGGATAGAGGAGACATGGACATTCTTGTAGGCAGAAGGAGAAGGAGCCAGTAGATAGGAAAGGACTAAAGACTAGACAGAGAGTGGGAATGAGAAAGGCAACAACTTGCTGGAGAAGACAGGATGGCATGGAATCTCTTGTGCATGTAGAGAGGTTGGCCTGACAAGGAGAAGGGTCAATTCTTCGTAGGAGACAGGGGTTAAGAAGGTAGGCATAGTAGATGTCTGAGGGATGAGGAGGGGAGAAGTAGGAGCTCTCATCAAATGGCTTCAGTCTTTTCAGTAAGTATAAGACAAGGTTTACAGCTAAGAAGGTGGGGGCCATGAGGGAGCCATAGGAAACTTGAGAAGGAATGAAAAGATTCAGAATAGACACTGTGGTGAATGGGAAAGCAAATCTATTAGAGATGTGTAAAAAGATTTCCTTGCTGCAATGAGGACCTAGTTAAAATTATGTAACATGAACTCTTAGAGGACTCAAGTCAACACCATTTCATGTCTTTCTCCAACTTCATTCATTTATAGCAATGAAAGTAGGTATAATACAAGGTTATATTTAGGCAGAGCATGATTGGTGAGTGGACAAAGGGTTGGAAGGTTTAGAATATAAACTATAGAGCTGAACTGATTCACAGTTCAGCAAATAAGGAAAAATGCTTCTCTCCTCTCAGTAGAAAGGTGGGGAACCATGAGTATGAAACGTTTCATACACTATCAGGCATACTCAACTGTTCTGATTGCTTTTGCTTAACATTTTGTCATACCTTCCAAGAGAAGGGTTCGATGTGGGAGAAGGGAAAGTGTTAGGAAAGAAATGCTATCTTTTCAATACTACCATTTCTTTGATGCTTCTCTGTGGTAATGGGACATGGAATGCCACTGATTCTCAAGAATAAAAGAAGAGTATTATTATACAGAGGAAACTGAAGGACAGTACTGTGAATGGGAACAGGCTGCAGTATGTAATCTATGAGGAGTTCTGAAAAGAACAAGACTAAAGGACACCATTGAGGAATTGTACACCAGGAAGAGAAGATGGGTTGGTCACATGGTAAGAGCAAAGGTTGGCAGGGAGATGGACAGAGGGCTCCATTGGTACCCTCTTGATGTAAGGAAAAAGCAAGGGAGATCTCCAGCACACTGGGTGGTTCCCTTGTGTTGAACCTCAAGGAGAGTAATGGGAAGAGAGTAGAACAGGATAGATAGGTATAGATGGATGGTTTGCTATCTGCATCCCAAATTGATGAGATCCTAGATTCATTTGAGTACTTAGGTCCTAGGTTAACATTTCCTAAGTTGGGAGCAAATTTCTCTATAGATTGTGCCCATTACTTTATCTCTGATTCTTTGGTTTTCTTTCTCCTAAAATGAGGACAATAATACTTGCACTACTTACATCCTAGGGTGTGTGAGAGAAAGCATTTCATAAATTGAAAGGTACAATATAAATGAGAGGGAGCTGCCATTATTTTCCTAAAAGATGACTTTTTCTTCCCCTGATTTCTTCCCTGAAAATGGAATAGGTCCCAGATTTCCTGAGAGACCTATGGTTCCAGGGGAATAGTTCCTCCCACTTCAGCCCTGTTCTCTCAGGTATCCTCTTATTCTCATCCCTAAACTTATCATGCCATGTTTGTCATTTAATTTTGTTGTCCTGAGTGTTTAAAACAGTGCCTGGCATATAGTAAGAACTTAATAAATGCTTGTTGGTTGATTTAAGGGTCCCTGGATGAAGAGTAGTAGTGGTCAGCCAATACATGCCTATTAAACTTCAACCATAAATAATAATGATCATAATAAAACGTTGGGCAGCCTTGGTTTCCCTCAAGGAGCTTTGAAAGTAGAAAAAGACAGTCTGTTCAGAAGACACCATCGTTTATCCTGACCTGGTAAGTGGTTATTTGCAAGTCTATAGCACAGGGATGAATTAAAACACTTTTTAAAATTGTCTGTTACTGTAATAATGTAATTAACATAATGAATGCAAAAAACAAAAACTTTTAAAGCAGACAAATCAGGCAGCCAAACATCTAGGATTTATTGAGCACCTACTATGTCAGGCACTGGTCTAAAGGCTGGAATTGGGGTTAAATCAAATGCAAATTATTACCTCCCTATTGCTTCTGGGATCAAATATAAACTGTACTTCCCATTTGATACTTTTCATTCCTTCTTATCTTTTCAGCCTTCTTATACCTCCCCACTCTCTATGGTTCAGCCATATCTCTCCATTTTCTAGTTGTTACATACAATGCCCGTCTCCCAACTCTGTGTCTTTGCATTGGCTGTCCCCCATGCCTAGAATGTTCTCCTTCCTTAACTACATCTCTTGGAATGTTTAGTTTCTTTCATGACTCAGCTCAAGAGCCACCTATGCCAGAACTTACCTTGTCACCGCTATTAGTGCCCTTTTTTTCTTTTGTATATATCCTCTATGTCCTCATGCGTGCTAGAGCTATCTCATACCTGCTCCAGAGAGGGAATTGTTAAATATTTGGTGTGAGCTTTAAATCAGCAAATCTACAAACCAGAGCTTGATTTATTGTTTTGTTGGTTGTCTAGACAAGGGAGGGGAAAATTCAGCAAACTACTGCCTAAGGCCAAATCCTGGCCACCCAGCCTGCTTTGGTACTACCTTAGAGCTAAAAATGCTTTTTTACAATGCCTGACATACAGTCGGTGCTTAATAAATGCTGAGTGTCTGGCTCCCTGATTTGTCTGCTGTAAAAGTTTTTGTTTTTTGCATTCATTATGTTAATTACATTATTATAGTAATTCATTTTTCCTCCTAGAGAGCTGACTTTTAACTACACACTCTTGAGCTGTAGTCCCCCATTAGAATATACATGGATCTTCATTTGAAAATAAAATAAAATGTAATTTTTGGAAAAAAGAATGGAAACTTCCTGAGGGTAGGTATGCCCAGTGTTTAGCATAATGCCAATCCCAGAGTAAGCACATTTCCTAAATGCTTTTTGGCTGAGTGTGGATAATCCTTTCACCAGTGAAAATCACAATCCATTCATACCCTGTCATCCAGTGGGAAAACAGGAAGTAAGTTTTATTTCCACACTTTGATGGGGGGTTGTGACCTAGCATGGACAGGTTAGAGGTCAGAAACTAATGCCCAGGCCCAAGGAGCTGTGTGAGGAAGAACCTATTAGAGGAGAACATGAAGTCACATGGCCAGAGGATGGTATTGTGAAAAATCCAAAGTTCAGAATTCCTAAGGGTCCTGCTTCATCCTGACCTGGTTATAGTCCTTCTGGTGGCCATGCTGGAAGGTACCTGTCCTTTCAGGGGAAGGAATGTAGACCTTCCCTCCTCTGAACTCCATTTTAAATAATTTTTGCTTGATACCGTTTTTTGTGTGTCAAGTTTGTCTGTAACAATCCCATCAAATTCCTATGTCCTTCCATCAATCCTCCCAATACACTGTAGTTCTCCACCTGAGTCTTTTAATCTATTTCAAGAAGACCAGTGTAACACTCACCCTATTCATCTGTTAGACTTTGCTCTCATTACTTGGCCAACCCAACTTCTTTTCCAATCATGTATGTCCTTGAAGATGTATTTTCTGTCACTTTTTATGTGTACAAATCACATTGGAAATGTGTTACAACCTACTCAGGGTGTGTCCTTCCCTTGTGTTTTGGTTCCTCAGCAATTCTGAATCTTTACTTAAATTGGCTCACCATAATTTGAAGGTATAGTTAATATCTTATGGATCTGTGATCTCACATTGCAACTCTTCCACTCCTCATTCTGCCAGTCAGTCAACTTGCTGTGTATCAGGAATGGTACTGTTGTTTGTCCTTCATTCTCGAAGAGGGAGGTGATGCCACGACTTGCAAGTGAAGTGGATTTCAGTGAGGGAGGGCTGTGCAGGGTCACCTGCCTCGCTTTCTCCTCCAGAGCCATCAGGGTCCAGTGGTGAGATATAGATCAGGACTGAGATGGTTCCAGGTATAGTGGGAGACCTTGGCCTTTTTAAGCTAAGTTTCTGTTTGATTGAGGCAATGCCCTTTCAGTGATTAAGGTTAGGTAAGAAATGAGACACAAGAATGGTCTCTTTTACCTTGGCAAAAAAAAATCAATCTGGGAGGGGAAGACCCTCAGGGTTTCTCAATGGGGAGGGAAGGGAGAAAGAAGGGAATGATAGGGTGGAGCATGAAGGAGAGAGACCACTGGGAAAGCAAAATGGGATGGAGGTGAGGCAAAAAGCCCAGATACTTGACTTTTCCTAAAAATGGGATCTCTGATCTTTGGCCAAAGCTATCTGCTCCTCTGGACATCTCATCAAGGGGAAATGATCTACTGCCCTTCCTCTGTGAGAGAACAGAAGAAAGAGAAGGAAAATCTTGATCCTACTCTGTTTCTCTCTTCCTCCCAAGCAAGAGGGATTCTGCCACCCCATCCTCAGTCCCAAACATTACTTAGACCAGAAATTTGGACCCATTGTCAACATAGACAACTAATAAAACTGTCCTCTGGGACAAAGGGCAAACCCAAGGGCTAGAAATCCTCTATTCTAGGTTCTAACTCCAGCTCTAGGACTCAGCTTGGTTGAATACACAGGCATTTCTCCATTTCAGACCTAAGGGACCTCTGAATGTTTAGTGTAAGAGGAGGAAAGGTTCAAAGAACATATAGTATTAGAGCTAGATAAGTCCTTAGAAGTTATCTTGTCCAACCCATTTATTTTACAGTTAAAGAAATGGAATTGCAAAGAGGGGAGGTTTCCCCAGGATCACATAGAGAGTCAAAAATGGACACAACCTGAATCAACTGAGTCAGTTTTCCTCCCTTTGCCTGACACTGCCTTCCTTGGGAAAAGTATGGTTTTAGCTTTTCCTCCTCCTTATCCCCCTCCTCCCCCAATTCTAAAGGCTTCAATTTCCCTGAGGGAATTTGTTCCTAATTGGCATGGAGGTCTGGTCCAGAAAAAGGTAAGAGAAGCATATGGCTAGTAATCTCCAGGGGAAAGATAGATTGGAGATCAGAGAGGGAACTCTTTCCCCCAGTAAGGGCTCCCCCATTTTATCCCCCAGAACCTTCCTCCCTTCCCTTTTTCCTCACTTCTACAACACCCCAGCCTTCACCCCAACCACTCTCTGGAGCTCCTCCTTGATCACTGCACCCGCTTCTAGCAATCTGTGGTAGGGAACTTGGGGGACAAGGCAACGAGAGATTAGGATGTATAGCCTTCCCTTTAAAGTAAAGAAGATAGGGTTCTAATCTTGCCTCTGTTGCTAACTGGCTATGTATTGGGCAAATCTTCCCCTGGTTCCTAGCCTCATCTTCCCTAGCTATGAAATGAGGGAGTTGGACAGAACCTCTGAGGAAATGGAGGGAAAGAGATTGAAAGACATCCTACCTCCAGAAAAAAAGGTCAGAAGACTTTCAGGGGCCTTGTTTAGCATCTGGCTCTGGCTCCAGTTCTGGACCCCTGTCCTTCCCACTTCACCCCAGTGGGGAGCTGAAGGTGTAGTAAGCACGGAGACCAGGCATTGACAGGTTAGAGGCTTGCCTGGATGAGGAGGGGCCATCCAACCAAGGAAGTTAGTTAGCAATCTCAAAAGCAAAGTTTGAAGGGCAATTCCTATGCCTTTCCACCATCCCCACACACACATACCATTGATTTTTGCCCTCAGCCTTCATGAAATACAGGCTGGTTAAGAAAAAAGAAATTGAACTGAAAAAGTGAGAGTCAAGGTTCTGGGAAGACTTCCTTTCCCCCAAGACAACTTCCTTCCTTCCACTTTTCCCTCCTTCCCCTAAATTCAAGTCAAATGCAATCCCAAGTGAAAAGTTTAGAATAGTATAATATTCAAATTAAAGACAATCCTTGGTCTCAGGGATCATTCCACATCATTCTTGTTCATAACTGGCCAGAAATCTTCCCTGGATATCCACCCAAATACCCTGATGGAAGCTTTCCTCTAGGTCCCCTCATATTGTGTGGATACCAATAGAGCATAATGTCTATTCATTGCATAGCTTCCATTCTTCCTACAAGACCAGTGAACCTCCTTTTATGTTGTATATGCCTCAAATTAGATCCCAAATGCCCCTTTCCAGCCACAAGTCTTTAGGGGTAATGACTGACAGTCTTTTCAAAGCCACTATTTGACTTTCCATTGTCCTTTGAGTAATTAAGGACTTGAATCCTTCAGAGAAAATGGTGTTCAGTGTTCCCTGACTCCTTGTTACTCCCACATCACTAGAAGGATATTGTTATTTACAAGATGGCAGATAAAAGTTTGGTGTCATTCAAAATACTACATAGTTTCCCAAAGGAGATCTGGACCATTCTTTGCCTCTCATTCAATTTCAGGTTCCCTTTATTGTCCATCTATGAGCCTGTATAGATGGACCTGGTTGTCTGTCTACTGACCTGTAATAATCTAGACAACATTCTTCATCCAATTGTTTCTATGTAGACAATTAAGCTAAACTTCTTTGAGTGACTATGGATCTCATTTTGGGAGCCCTGAAATGTGTTGGGATTTGATGAAATCAACATATTGTCAACCAAAAACAGGAATCTCCAAAGGACCTCATCATCTATAGGCAATATATCTTTCATCTGCACTTTCCATGAGACGTCTTTCAGTCAGTGGCAAACCTCATTAACAATCATACTTGTGCCTTGCCTTACAATAATCTGAGTGTCATTGAATAAATTTATCTCTTTGTTAGATATTTCAAGGAGTCTTGCATGACTTTGGCATATGCAAAGTGATATGTTGTTGGCAGAAAGCCGTTAAGGTGGCATTTGCTTAAAATGTTTTATAGTCAACAAAAAAGAAGCACAATTAGATCTTATATTCTCTATATATTTCAGTCAGTCATGTGACTATAAAGATGTGGTCTGTTGTAAAATACATATAAGAAAGCTTAGTTCTCTTCTAAAATTTCATCAAAGCTGGACTCAAGGGATGTGGAAAAATAAGGATATTAATGCACTGTTGGTGGAATTGTGAACAAGTCCAACCATTCTGGAGAGCAATTTGGAACTGTGCCCAAAAGGCTATAAAACTGTGTATACCCTTTGATCAGCGGTACCATGACTAGGTCTGTATCCAAAACAGAGTGATAAAAAAGGGAAAGGACCCATTTGTACAAAAATATTTATAACAGCTCTTTTTGTGATGACAAAGAATTGGAAATTGAGGGGATGCCCATTAATTAGGGTATGGCTGAACAACTTGTGGTGCAAGACTAAGATGGAATACTTTTGTGCTTTAAAAAATGAACAAGATGTTTTCAAAAAAACCTGGGAAGACTTATATGAACTGATGCAAAGTGAAATGAGCAGAACCAGGAGAACATTGTACAGAGTAACAGCAATATTATATGTTAATCATCTTGTGAATGACTTAGCTTTTCTGATCAATACAATGGTCCAAGACAGTTTTGAAAGACTTAGGATGACAAAGGCTATCCACCTCAGAGGAAGAACTGATGGAGTCTGAATGCAGATTGAAGCATAACTTTTCACTTTTATTTTTCTTGCTTTTTTGTGACATGGCTAATGTAGAAATATGTTTTGTATGATTTCAAATATATAATTAGTATCACATTTCTTGCCTTCTCAATGGGTGTGGGGAGGCACAAGAGGGAGTGAAAAATTCAGAATTTAAAAAAAAACTTTTGAATGAATGTTAAAAATAAATAAAATGTTTGAAAAACATGCTCTCAAGATTTACATAGATTATTCTTATAACAGTTTTTTCATCTTTTTTTTCCCTCTTTTTCAGCGATAGGAAAGAAGGCATGTGGTTCAGCAGTTTGTGATATTTGGTGGAAGGAGTAATGAGGATGTGATAAAAAAAAAAGACCCATGATTTTTTCCAAAGCTTTAGATATCCCTCTTTGCTTCAGAAATATCAAGAACCCTCATGCGATACAAATTATCTCCTCCCAACCCCTGATTAATTCCTCAATGCCCTCAAAGTTGCATCAGCTCCAACACAGAATTCCTCTGTGCACACTTTATATAATCTAGCTGCTCATATGTACTTTGTTTCTCCTTAATGTCATTTCTACTTCTCCATACAACATATTAGGGAATGTGAGATTGTCAAAATGTGATGACTATATGGTTATTGATAGAGAAGAAAATTATAGAACTGTCTATGAATATTCTCCATTTTTCATTTTTTGTCATTCTTCTTTCGGTATCATCTGTAAAATCCCTCAGGTTCTTCTGGCTTAATTAGTCTCTTGCCAGATTTTCTATAAACTTGTTTGTTTTTCCTCCTCTGTTTTTTGCTGTTTTAAGAGGCCTGACTCCTCATAATCTTTCATTATCTACCATAGTATTTTACAAATTAAGTTTATATTCTAAACCAGTATTGTCCTTGATTACCACATCTCTTTACTTGTAAGTAAATTAGACATCTTCTCAGTGAGGCATTTTTTAAGTTTATTTTTTAAGGGGTGTTGGTTTTTTGATGAATATATACTAGGAACATTTCCTTAGGAAGGGTATTAGTCTTTGTTGATGTCTGTTCTTTTATCCATTTCCTATTTTTCAGTGTTAATAGTTTATTTAAATAGGTCAATATCTCAGCCCATTTGGGGAAGTTAAAGGCCTTTGCAAAAGAATCTAAAGATAAAAGACCTTTATTACAGGTTTCTTTTAATTCACATAAGAGAAGATCTTGAGATTTAAGAGGAAACCCATAGTAGTAGTACTCGGGGCGGGGGGAGCAAAGATGAAAAGGGAAGAAAACAAGTGGATATTTTTAAGTCATGGAAGGAAGGGAAAGGGGAATTCAATGATGGACTTGTGAAGAGGCTATTCTAATACCTTGCACCCCCAGCTTCAGTTCTTCTGTCCTTCCTATTTGGTATGGAAGTTAGCTCAAATCTCATCTGTCCAACCCAACGGCATGCAAATAACTTATATTGAGGATATAATCTAATCTCTCATAAACTACAAGATGTCCCCTTGCCTATGCTGCTTGAGAACCTCTCCATATATTAGGACAGAAGACCTCCTGAGACAATGCAGAACAGAAATGAAATGGGTCAGGATCAAAAAAGATTATGGTGAAAGAGAGGGTCTTAGGCACATCTTGTTTCCTAGCTCTGATATTATTAATTTTGAGATACCAATTAGCAAGTTTGCATGAAAAATAGAAGTTTCTAGAATGGAATGTTCCAGGAATAAAATATTCCAGAAAAGGAAGGAGGTGCCAACAGAGGCCAGGGGGTAAAGATATAGAGCAGAGACATTGCAAAATAGAATACTAGGCAGCTTGGATTAGGTTCTGTAACATGTCACATCTTTTTCTCATAGTTAGAATTACTTCTAATTTGGTATTGATTTATACCTTTCTCTAATACCTGGGTTAGGGTCCATTCATTTTACAAAATATTTTGATAACTGCATTTCAGTATAATTTGTTTCCTTGACTTTATTTTATGCATTTCAAAATATGATTCTGAGAAGACCATAGGTTTCCCCCTACTGTCACCAATGGGGTCTGTGACACAAACTAAATTAAGAATCCCTATATTAAGTCAACAATCTTACTGCACATCAGCAGGTGATTGAGAAATGACTCCCACGTTGGCAACTAGCCATTTTTCTATCTGTTAAAATAAGCAATCACTTTCACTTTTTGTGAGGTTGTTTGGTGCTTGCTGTTTGGCACCTCCTGATTCATCTTTAAGGAAACACTCATGATCCATGACGATGAGATTTCTGTATAGTCTACGTAAGCCATTAGCCTTACCCTTCCTCCTGAACCACATTTTCCCATATATTTTTCTTGTCTGTGCTATGCCTACTTTTGCATTAAATCACTGGTTATTATAGGTTTTATTTTTGTTTTGTCTTGTTTTGTTTTGGCGGAAGGGAACCAGTGATTTTGTTGGAAACCAGTGCTTTTGTATACTGGCTGTTTCTCATGCCTGGAATGCATGCTCCCCTTGCCTCTGTCTCATTGAATCCCTCTTTTCTTTGAACATGTAATTTATCCCCTACATGAAGCCTTTCCTGATCTTCCCAACTGCTGCAACTTCCCTCCCAAACTACCTTGCCTTTGTCCATCTTTTATTTATTTTGTGTTTATTCTGTAGACTTATATAGGGCTTCCCAAAAGTCTTAGTGGGAATTTGAGGATATACTGTCTGTGCTCATATCTCTTCCAACAAAATGTAACTCTTTGAGAATGATCATTATCTCATTTTTCATAAGTTTTTGCTAATAATTGCAGCAGTGCAGTGTAGTAGCACGGAAGAACTTAATAAATGCTTATTGACTGATTATTAATTGATAGGGATAGGAAACTCTCAGTGAGGAAACTCCTCCACTAATGCAATTTGGTACCTGCCTTATGTGGGGACTGACTTGTCCAGGGTATGTCTGTCAGTCAGTCAATAAACATTTGTTAAGCTCCTACTATATGCCAGGCACTTTACTAAGTGTTGAGAATATAAAGAAGGGCATAAACACAGCTCCTTCCCTCAAAGAACTCAGATTTATAACATGCAAACAACTATGGACGTAAAAAATTCACAGTATAAATTGGAGATACCCTCAGAGGGAAGACACTAACAGGACAGAAGGTAGAATGGGAAAGGTCTCTTAACAGAAGATGGGATTGGAGTTGAGTATTAAAGAAAGTCAGAGGAATCCAGGGAAGAAATGGGGAGGGAGAGCATTCCAAGCAGCTAGTACAAAGACAAGGAGTTGGGAGATGACATGTCCCATGGGAGGAAGATGAAGATTTTGGGATGAGGCTGTTCTGACTCCAAGGTTGGCTCTCTATCTACCATATAATCCTGCCTCTTGACTGTCTATGTCAATTGAATTTGGAGGACCTAAGAAAATTCTTCATAGAACTCTTTTCTTCCACAATAGATGCTGGTGCATAAACTACAGTTATCTTGAATTGGAATCTTTCTGCAGTTTTATAACAGTACAAGCAACAGTACATTCCATGAAGTGGTGCTTCTTCCTTTGGTTACCTGCTAAAACCCAATTCTGCTGTTTCCTTTATTTGGCCCTCCAGGGAGAAACTGGGTGCCATCTTGCCTTTGAACTGTGACTTCCTTTTGTCTTCTGTCTTCTTTTACAATGTCAAGATTGATTCAATTCCTCTAAATAGGTTCATTCAATGGTCACTGGACAAGGAGATGGTTTGGTATGATGAGAAGAATGCTGGATCAAAAATCAAGAGACCTTGGTTGTTTCTAATCTGATATTTACTTTTAACTCTCGTTGTGGACTTTTCCCACTCCAGGTCTTGGTTGCTTCCTTTGTAAAATGAGAGGGAGGGACTGGCTAACCCCCAAGGCTTCTTCTAGCTCTAAAATTCTATAATTCTATTATTATAGACTCTTCACATAAAAGAGAGATATCACTCCCAAGGTCTGACTCGCACCCTAACCTAGAACCTTTCTGTCTCTTTCTTTTTTCCACCTCCCCCAAGAAAGCAGGCGCAGAGTCTAGCCAGATTTTTTTTTCTGAAAAGAAACAGGACACTGGGCGTGACTATGAAATGAAAGACTATATCCTCCTGTGTTTTCAAAGCACCCAAAAATAGATCTAAGTTGCAGCTGAAGCAAAGGCAGCCAGAGTTCCCAAGGAAAGCGTCAGTACAGGGGAGTGTTGGCCAATTAGCACCCACAAATTGTGAAAAGCAGATGCCAGAGGGAAATGCCAAGAGCCATAGGACACCCAGTCCTTCTGTTCTCCTGATGCCTTTCCCTGATTGATTCTCTTTGGGTCCCAGGATGGTTGGCAGCATTTTTTCCCCATCTCTTGGACATGGAGGAGGGAACCAAAATTTCTTCCTTTAAGCCAATTTCCATTCCCAGGGTTGTTCTCAAGATCAAATACATGTGATTGTGTGTATTTGTGTGTGTGTGTGTGTGGGTGTGTGTGTGTGTATCTTGGGAAGGAGAGAAGAGTTAGCACAGAGATATGTGATGCAGAAATGACCAGTGGGTGACATGTGAGATATCAGCACCCAGTTCCTCTATGGCATTATCATCAGGTTGAGGGTGCCAAAACTTAGAAGCTTTTTTTTTGATGGGTTCCTGATTTTTATCTGTGTGAATTGTCCTTCTAACAGTGTAAATTTGATTCAATTCAGTTCACGTTAGCCAGCATTTTATCAACATTGCCTGATTAAACAGTAGTAATCCTCAAGGAGCTTACCCTTTCTTTTGCTTGCTTATAACAAGTCTTTCTTCTCATCTGGGGAATCTTGGTTATGTTATTCTATGAATCCCTCAATAGGCAATCTACTCAAGGTAGCAAAGGCCTTCTTCTGGGGCTATTAATATTTTTAATTGATTAATTTAAATTAGTTTAAATGCCTTTCTTGCATATGTAGGTCATTATTGGTAATATGCTCCAGCTGACTTAAACCTATTCCTCTAGTGCCCTTTGGATTACCTACAATTTTGACTCTTCAGAGATCATGTTATTCCCTTACTTTAAAATCCTGAATGGTTCCCTATTGTGGATCAGATAAAATATAAACTCTGGCATTTAAAGTACTTCACTTTCTAGCTCACATATTATTGGTTTAATTTACATTAATACAAAAATGAAATGTTATAAAGCAATTTTTAAAAACTTTTTAAATGTCACAATTAAGGTAGAAAAAATAAAATTAGAAGGCAGCCATCTATTGAATGATTTCATGTTTACAAAGAGTCCAGAAAAGAAACATTTTAGAGATGGGTTAAGTCTCTTTATCAGGGGAACAGCAGTGTTACTCAAGGGGACATCCAACTTGCTGGAAAAATGCCATCAGGAAAAAAACACACAAAGTCAGTCCCTTTATGTTCAGCATTTACATTAGGTTGAGAACAATTGGAAATGTACTCAACGTATCATACATCCCCTTTCCATAAATAACAAGCTCCTTCCTGTTTTCCTAAGGTTGACATCAAGATACCCAAGGAACAAAGAGAGAACATTGCTTGTTTTCAGTTCACAACATCCCCAGTTTACTCTCTTTGTCTTCTGGACTCTACCAAACTACTTTGTTTTTACTCCCCTTCCCACATTCTAACCAAAGCAGCATCCTAGCTGTTTCCACAACTTCATACACCATCTCCCATTTCTGACCCTTTGCAAATTTTGTGCCCCATGCCTGGAATGCCCTCCCTCCTCTTTCCTGGTTTTTAGAGCTCCTAGCTTCTGTAAGAGCTTGGCTCAGGCCTTTCCTGAGTCCTAGGGCTTCAGGGAGGGGAGAAGGAAATAAGTATTTCCACATCACCTACTGAGTGCCAGACATTGCAGTAGGTGCTTTAAAAAACAACAACATGTACTAGGTGCCCACTGTGTGCCAGGCGCTGTGTTAAGTACTTTAGGGATATCTCAAGTGTTAGTGCCCTTCCCCATGGTTGCCCTACCGTGGGACCTTTAACTAATTTTTTGCCTGTTTATTCTTTCATTCCCTTTCTTACTCATTTATGTATTTGCTTATTGATTAATTTGTTAATCATTTGTTTACTTCTTTACTAGTCATTTTTTTACTTGCTCATCTATTTACTTAATTTATTTGTTTATTTAACATTTGGGTATAGCAAAAGAATGGCCCTCTTTTACCTGAAGGCCATTGTTGCCTTGAGTGAGCATAGAGAATCCAAGGATTTTTTTACCTACGTTTTTGTAGAACTAGACAAGAGATATATTGGATTGGTTTTCTGAGTATCCCAGGGTAAACTCTTTGAGGTAGCAAAAGGAATCAAAGAGATCTAATTTGGAGAGATAGCCCCAAATAAACCTGGTCAGTCAGTCAGCAAGCTTTTATTATACATTTTCTTAGTATCGGGAACCCAATAAGGGTTTTTCGGATACAATGGAAAAAAAGCAAACAAACCCTGCTCTCAAGAAACTCTCATTCTAGTGGGTGAGACAACATGGGAATAACTAGGTCCCCACAAGATAATATATACAGAGTGACTGAAAGGTAATTTTAAAAGGGAAGGTAACTGAGGGCACCAGGAAAGGAGATGGAGCATCCAGGCTGAAAAACAGCTGGAAGCCAGTGATACCCAGTCATAGAGTTCAGGGGAAGGGAGTGAAGTGGTGAGAGAATTGAGGGAGGAAGATCAAAAACAAAAGATATAGTCCAGAGGTAAGAAGGGCCTGAACCGGGGTCAGGGTGTAGGTTGTGGAAAGAGGATATAGATGAGATATTATGGAGGTACAAATGACAATATTTGACAACATATAAGGTAAGAATGAGGAATGACACCTAGACTGTGAACCTGAGTGACTGGGAGGTTGACAATGACCTCAACAGTAATAGAGAAATTGAGAAGAGGGAAGAGAAGGTTTAGGGTTAAGATAGTGAGTTCAGTCTCGTGTGTGTTAAATTCGAGGTACTTTTAGGACATCCAGTTTGAGATGTCCAAAAGGCAGTTGATGTAATTCCAGAGACTAGGGATGTAGGTTGTGGTTTATATACAACTTTCTATGGACATAGAGTATCCTTCCACTAGAATATAGGCAAGATTATTTTGGGTTTTGTCTTTTTTCCCCCATCATCTTGTACACTGTAAGTACTTAATAAATGGTGAAACTCTGAAGTACCATCTCGTCATATTGACTAATGAGACAGAAAAGAAAAGTGACAAATCTTGGAAGGGATGTGGGAAAATAGGTACACTAATGCACTGTTGGTGGAGGTATGAACTAGTCCAATCATTCTGGAGAACGATTTGTAGCTAGACCCAATGAGCTACAAAACTGTTCATACTCTTTGACCCAGAAATACCTCTAGGCCTATACCCTAAAGAAATTCCTTTTTAGAAGGAAAAGAATCCATATGTATAAAAATACTTATAAAAGTACTTATAGCTAAACTTATAGCAACTCTTGTTGTGGTAGCAAAGAATTGGAAACTGAGGGAATGCCCATCAATTGGGGAATGACTAAATTAATTATGGTATATGAATATGATGGAATGCTCTTGTGCTATAAGAAGTGATGAATGAGATAGTTTCCAAAAAAAAGAAAAACCTGGGAAGACTTGTATGAACTGATGCAGAGTAGAGTGAGCAGAACCAGGACAAAAAGCAGTAACAGCAATATCATGATGATAATCAAGTGCAAAAGACTTAGTAACTCTGATTTCTACAATGATCCGCTGCAACTCCAAAGGTCTCATAATGTAAAATGCCATTCCCCTCTATATAGGAAACTGATGGACTCAGAGTACAGATTGAGGCATATATTTTTTTGCCTTCCCAAATTTTTCTTGCTTTTTTTTTCAGATCATGGCTAATGTGGAAATGTTTTGTATGATTTTAAATGTATAATAGGTATCATATTTCTTGCCTTCTTGATGGAGAGGGAAGGGCTTGAAGGAGAGAGAACATTTGGAACTCAAAATAAGTTTTTGCGAAGTTTGTTGAATGGAATTCCATATTAACAATGATAATCATTAGTATAATCTATTTTATCTGTATGCAACTTTCAAAGGCACTATATCGTCTGTTCCTCTAGATGTTCCTTTGAGGTCAGCATAAGATGATTAGCCCCATTTGACAGATGAGGAACCTGAGGTTCAAAATACTATAGAGCTGGTTAGTGGGAGAGTTGAATCTAGAACTCAGAACACCTAATTTCAAATCCTGTGTCCTTCCTAGCTAGATAGGATTTGAAAAGCCAAGGAATTCTTTATATGGTTCATATTCTGCCAGATGAGAGTGGGCTTCCTGTCAGAAACAAATCCAGAAAAGGGTAACCAGAATGGTGAAATGACCTCAAGTTCATACCATATGAGGACTCATGAAAGAAAGATGAGCTTGGAAAAGTGGAGACTTAGATGGGACATGATAGCTGTGTTTAGGTATTTGAACAGTTACCATGTGGAAGAGATTTGTTCCACCTGGTTCCAGAGAACAGAACCTGGAACAAAGACTAGAAGTCACAAAAAGGTAGACTTAGGCTTGATGTCAGGAAGAAACTTCTTATCCATTAGACCTATTCACAGATCGAATGAGCTATCCCTGAAAAGTACTGTATTCCACCTCCCTAAAGGTCCTCGGGTGAAGATTGGATGATTATTTATTGGCTATGTTATAGAGGGATGCCTATTTGGGGTATCCCCAAAAAGAAGGCAGCAGAAGTACCATCCAGCTCTACAATGTTGTGATTCTATGAAGTTTTACTAAATTCTTTCTGTAACCCTGGATTTTCTACACCAATGATGCCTGAACTACACACTTAGCAGCACTTGAAATATGTTAGCTTGTATTGTTACCATCAACAACATTCATTCAGCTACCAACAGTTAAGCACTTACTACATATAGATGTGTCCTCCTTCCCAAACTAGACCACAAAAGTCCCATTAGCCTTTAAAAGACAGGAATTTTGCCATACCTAAAGTGTTGCAATCCTCTCCAAACTCCACATTGGCACATGTGGTCCAACGAAAGATATTCATTCTCTTTGTAAAGCTTTCCTAAAAGCATTAACATTTTATTTTCTTGAAATCAGAGAAATCCCAGACCTTACATCGGCTATGCTTGTTTCTCTTGTAGTCCAGTTCCCTGCAAATAGTAGGCATTTCACAAATGGCATTGGTGAGGCTGTGATTTTTCCACAAGGAAGTCATCAACTCTTCAAATTGTCTAATTCTTGTTTCAGAATTTATCAGACTATACTGTGCACATTAGGTTTAATTATACAGGGTGTGTGAGAGCTGTGTAACCCTTTTAGTTAATGGCCATTATAAATCTAAACCAATTTCAGCCAAGTGTGCCTGCAACATTAGGAGTGAAATGTCTGTGGGTAAGGTTCCCATCTGTCAGCTCCTTGGCTCTTGCCTTCTACTGAGAAGGATATTGATATATTGAACAAAATGCCTTCACTAGGGCATAAGCTGGGTGGGATGTAGTAGGATCTCACTCAGTTCTTATAAATCCAATATGGAATTCCAAAACATCACATAGACTTTATTCCTTCCATCTTCCTGTTTCTTCTCAAGAAGGTTTAAGAGATGTTTTTTCCATTATCATTGGTCCCCTTTTTAGCCATCATTTAGGAAGGAGCCTAGATGTAAGGGGTAGTTTGCAAGACCCATACCCCAACATTTAGGTACAGGGGAAATCAGGAAGGTATTGTTAACTCCTTTTTGTTATGGTTATTACAGAGTCTTTTTGACCCCATTTGGGGTTTTCTTAGCTAAGATACTGGAGAGGTTTGCCATTTCCTTTTCCAGTTCATCTCACAGATGAGGAATTGAGGCAAACAGGGTTAAGTGACTTGCCCAGGGTCACACAGCTAGTGTCTGAGGCTGGATTTGAACTCATGAAGATGAGTTTTCCTGATTCTAAGCCCACTGCTCTATCTACTGTTCTACCTAGCTGTCCATATCCCTTTTTTCCAGGTGAAGAAACTTTGGGGTAGAGAGGTCATATGACTTGGGAGAAACCTTGAAAGGGAAATTACCAAAGGGCAGAATCTTGAAGGAATCATGTATGGAAAGGAACAAGGGAGGGGCAGCATCGCGGAATCATAGACTTTCAGAATTGTGTTTTCTCCATGTTCTCCATGCCTAGAACTTTCTCCCCTCTCCCCTCTGCCTCCTGACTTCCCCAGTTTTCTTCAGGTCACAATTAAAATTCCGCTTTCTGCAAGATGCCTTTTCCTTTCCTTTAATGTTGGTGCCTCCCCTCTGAGATTATTGCCCAGTTCAGCATGTTTACAGTTAGTTGGTTTGTACATAATTGTTTCCATGTTGTCTCCCCAGTTACTGTGAGCTCCTTGAGAGCAAAGGACTAGAGTTGTTATTTTTGTTTTTACTTGACCATTTGCATGCCCCTTCCAGTTATAAAATCCTAGGACCATAGGGGTCTGTGGAAACTTAGGCAAGTGAGGAATGTAGTTGCTTAATAGGTGTTCAGGCATAATTCTCCTGATAATGAAGGGAGGAGGAACCTGATGTCCCAGTAGACTAGGATGGTGGCTCATCGTTATGTGCAGCTCCCCACTCCCCACCCCACCTGTCATGGAATTCAAATGCTGGTAACACACACACACACACACACACACACACACACACACACACACACACCCTTTTGTATGATAGGGAAGGCATCTCCCATTTAACTATCTTCATTTTAGCTAGGTGGCTCCAGCAGGTAGAGCAGACTCATCTTCATGAGTTCAAATCTGGCCTCAGACACTTCCTAGACGGGTGACCCTGGGCAAGTCACTTAAACCTCTTTACCTCAGTTTCCTCATCTGTCAAATGGGGCCATTAAATCCATCTTGTCTACCACACAAAGTTGGGAGGTGAAGGGAGCTGTTGGAGGTTAGGGGTGATTTTGGACAAGTTTAGTGCTTCATGTTCAGAATTGAAATGAAATCGGATACTCCTTGAACTATCTAGTAGTTAACAAAAGGAATTTAGCTCCCACATGGAAAGGCCAGAGCATTGATTCACTTGAATTTAGCTTCCACCTCATCTCACCAGAGAGAAAATAATTCCCACCTCCTCCTTTTAGAATTCAGACCACAAGGAACCCACATTCAGGGTCTCAGCCCTAGTCCTCTGAGCCACTTAAATCTGGAAGACCTCTTAAGGGAATATTAGTCCCATCTACTTGATGATTATCATCAAGGGAGCATCAACTAATCCCAGAGCCCTGAACTATAAAAGTATAGTACAAGTCCAAATGATTATTCATATGTCTTTCCTCCCTAGCCCACTTTTTACAAGTCCAGTGGCCTCTTAATTTCTTATTTTGTGTCTGTCCCCTAGTTCCACTTTCATACTCCCTTCCTCCCCTCCCTTTTCTCTGATGGTTGAGACTTACCCAGCTCCCACTGGATCATTCCTTCCTAGGTAGGATGGAAATCATCTTTGTGTTTTTACACCATCAGAGGTAACTCCTCCTTTCATTGTCACAGAGACTTGGCTCTTAGACAGATCTGGCTTCATCCCAGTCTCCCTTGGAACAAGAGGAGTGAGCCACTTCCAATCTTCATGAAATCTGAGTCATACTGTCAACCCATCCCATAACAGTCAGTCACTTCTGGTTGGACTAGATCCTAGTGGAGTGAAAGCCACATTCTCCCAAAACTGAGAAAAAGACTTTTAGAGAAAGAAAGAGAAGGAAAAATTCAAAGCCCCCAGGAAGGAATGTTAATGTGACTCGGGCCCTTAGGAAGAATTACCTAGGGGTAGAAAAGGAGAGGGGAACATCTTCAAAATGCTGGGCAGCTACTTGGCAGGTTTCTGAGCTCTATTTCTTGCCTAATTTAATAAACATTAAGGATACTCAGGGAATTAAACAACTGGAAGATATTTTATAACATAAAATGTTAACATTAGAAGACCATCTAGTTCAACCTGGTTTTAAGGGTGAAGATCCCATTAATTTGTAAGCTGCTTTTAAAGGCAGGGGCTATCTTTTACCTTAGCACAGAACTGGTACATAGGAGGTGCTTAATAAATGTTTATTGAAGTGCATTGACCCTTTGACCAACAATCATTTGTTGAGTGACTACTATGTGCCAAACACTATTAGGCAAAGGGAGACATAAATACAAAAACCTAAGGGGCTCCTACCACTTTGCTGAGGGGAGAACAGCACTTTCATAGTTATCATCCACATGAATATCTGGTCACTAGATCCAGATGGCTCAGGAGGACAAAGTGAGACTAATGTCTTTGCACAGCCCTCCCTCACTCAAAACAAAGTCAAGTGAAAGTCATGTCATCATTTCTCTGATGTCATAGTCTTCTTCAAGATCGAAGGGCGAACACAACAACAACAAAATACATATCTACACGATCATTTGGATGAAGGCAAAGGAAGCAGTAAGAGCTGGGATGATCAGAAAATCTTTGGGTACCAGGTGGTATTTGATATCAGCCTTGAGGGGAAGTAGGGATTCTAAGAGAAGAGGTGGGGGAGGGAGAGCATCCCAAGCTTCAGGGACAACCTGAGCAAAACACAGAAGCAGGAGATAAGGGCAAAACCAATTGGTCTGGACCAGAACTGTCCCTTGGATTTGAATATCAGTTCAGCAGGTCTTTGGAGGATGGAGGGAATGGAGACAGCAAAACCACTTTACTGCAATAAAGATTCCAGAAGAGGGGAAGTAATGAGGTCTTGAACCTTGGTGGCCCTTTGAGTGGGGAGAAGGGCTTGGACAGATATATGAGATGTTGTAGAGACAGAGTCTGAAGGACCAGGTAACTGATTTATGTGAAGGGAGAATGACCAATTGAAGATGACTCCAAGGTGGTGAACTTGAGTGACTGGAGGGAGGTTGGTACTCTTGACAGAATTGACTAGAGGCAACTAAACAGTGCTATGGCTGGAGGACTAGAGCTGGAGTCAGGAAGACATGAGTTCAAATCCAGTCTCAGATACTTACTAGCTGTGTAACAATGGACAATTCCCTAACTTCTATCTGCTGCAATTTCTTCATCTGTAAAATGGGGATAATAACAGCACCTACTTCCCAGGGTTGCTGTAATATAATGTAATACATGTAATGTAAATGTGTTACATGTAAATGTAATGTAATACATGTAAAAGTACTTTGCAAACCTTAAAATGCTTTATAAATGTGAGCTATCATTATTAAATCAGGAAGTTAGGGAAAGGGGTAGGTTTGAGGGAGAGAGGAAAAAACGAGTTCTGATTTTTTGCAGTTGTTGAATTTAAGATTCCCATGGGACCTCCAGGCAGTGGTGTCTAGCTGGCAATTGGTGATTTGAGACTGGAGCTCAAGAGAGAGGTATGGGCTTTATATCTAGAAATGGGAATTATCTGCACAGAAATCATAATTGCCCAGTCACCTCCCAGGACACTAATCCTGTCTCCTGAATCTTTCCTTAGTTCCATACAAACACCTTTGACTAAGGTATGTGACTGGGGATCTTTAATTGCTTGTCCATAAGTATAGTTGGATTGTCCTTAGAAATGATGCTTAATGGGATTTTGCTTTTGCTTTTTTGCTTGTTTTGTTTTTTTTAAATAAAGCTATCTACAATTTATGAACTAAACAGAATAGATTTCTAAATTTAAAAACAGAAAGAAAAATCACAGAATGTTAGAACAATATTGGAACAAGTGACTTCCCTTATCTTGACCTCAGTTGTTTCATCTGTAAAACGGGAAGGAAAGTTGGACCAGTGAAGAGAATCTGAAAGGATCCTTCCACCCCAAATCGTACCCTCCCAAGGGAAAGCTGGAAGCTCTTAGTGAAGCGAGCTAGTTTCAGAATGCAAAGGGTGGGGGATGGGGAGAATGGAGAGCAGAGCTTTTCTACATCTTTTCACCCTCCAGGCACAAGTATAAATCTGTACACTAGCTGCAGCCCGTCTTGAAGGAAATCTCACATGATGACCAAGAAACTGTGTTGGGAGAGGAGATAGTCAAAACGTGAAGGAAAAAGAAGAGGAATCGTTGCCAAGGGTGGGGAGGAGAGAAACTCTGCTTCAGCTCTGTACTGAGTAGCCAGATGCCAAGGAATTGGTGGAAGTGGGGGGGCTGGGTTGGGGGCCATTCTCTTCTCCCCTCCCCCACTCCCATTACTTGGAATTTTTCTTTCTGCCCCCTTAGACTCCTGAGTATCCATCAAGACTCATTTCGGATGCCACCGATGCATCGCTCCGTCTGCTCCCCACCCCACCCCACCCTCACCAAGTTGCTGCTACCCCATTCTCTGGACATAGCCACCACACCTCAGCTGCCTTCGGACTCCTCTCCTGAGCGTTCCTTCTCGCATTTTGAGATCCCAGATCTCATTTTTAGAGAAGGATCCAGACCGGCCACCCCTCATTCTCCAGGCTTAACACCACAACCCTCGTTGTGTACCTCCTCCCTCTTCAATCCTGCGCCCCACTTTTCAGCTCTCCCTTTACACGTGATCTTCCTCCATTCGAATGTAAACTTCAAAAGGCTAGTTGGCTGATTCACTGTCTCCATTTTTGGATCCCTCTTGCACAGCATAAGCTCATAGAGGACAGGGATAATTTTGTAAATTGGTCAGTTTGGCTTGCACGCATTAAGCATATAGTAGGTGCTTTAAAAATGTTTGTTGATTGAAACACATGGCTAGTGAACAGAACTCCCAGCCTCAGGAAGTCAAATCAATGATCATTTATTACATACATACTATGTGCCAGACACTGAATATGCTCTGCCATTTGTAGGGGTCAAAACTCTGTTCTCTGCAGGTGTCCAGAGGACCACTGTGCCTGGCACACGGTAGGTGCTTAATAAATCTTTCTTGATTGGTTGACTGTGTCCAGGGAGTGGTCTAGGGTAGAGGTTCAGAAATGTTTTCTCTCATTCTAAGTCCTATTTCCCGCTACCCTCCAAGCTAGGCTTTCCACTCTAGCCTGATTGGTGATGCCCCGGAAAGAAAGCAAGATTTCAGAGTCAGAGAGTCTGGGTGTGAATTCTGGCTCCTTTTGCCATTGCTAACCCTTCCCTCTTCTCTTCATGGATCTTGTATGTGTCTTGTTATTTCCATGTGGTCTGTCCCATCAGACTGTGAGGTCCTTGAGGGCAGACACTGTCTTTTCCCTGCCATTGTATCCTTATCACTTAGCACAGCGCCTGACATATAGTAATCTGTTAGTAATAAATGTTTGTTGACTAACTGACCAGTCTTCCTCTCTCAGAACCCTATTTTCCTCACCTAAAAAAAGGGGTGAGGGATTAGACTAGATGAATGATTCCCAATCTTTTCAGGTAGGATAACCCTTTTTAACATCAAAGACTTCCACATACCCTGCAAGATAGAAATTGTATTATTAGCATCCACTGATTGAGAAAACGCATAACAGAAAGCTATTAAGCATTCAATATTGCTTTTAAATGAATTTGTATTTTATTAATAATACCAGCATCTATTTACATTTGAAATTGTAATACACATCTTGGAGACATTCAATATACAGAGGATATGCTTACTTGTTTATGGATTTGCATATTCAATTCAAGGAGCAGACATTTAAATTTATCCATAGAATAAACAGAGCTAGATACACACATTGTAGGTCATCTTGTCCAGACTCCTCTTTTTACAGAGGAAATGGAGAGCCAGAGGAGTTAGTGACTTGCCTAAGGTCACACTGATGGGGTGATGGGACCTGGACCCCAAAAAGGAAAAGACCATGTCTTTGAAAGCAACCTAGTTTTTGGATTTTCCCAAACATTTCAGCAGTCCAGATTGCTGGCCTCCACTCAATGCACCCAGTCCACCCCAGCCCACCTAGATCATCTAATTAACCTATTTGACATTACTTTCACAGTTGCACCAGACCTACCCAGACTACTTAATGCCCCTTTCACTATTGCACCTGGTCCACCCCAGACTACTTCCCACTCCTTAAACCCATTCAGAATCTTTCTCTGTCCTTTTTGTATATAAGCATCAATCTCAACCCCATTAAGGTTCAGATTCACTAGGAACCCTGACCTCTCCTATTGGTGTTCCAATGAAACTTGTCATTTGACTGAAAGAAGGTTTGAATTCATTTCAGGCAGATGCTGTCCTGTACCCTGACATTTCCAGGTTCCCAGCATAATCCACAATCCACAATCCACGAATCCACAAGGGTATTGGGCCCTCCAGACCCCAAATCCAATCCTGGTAATGCCATCTTGGCTTTCTACTTGCAAGTCATCATAAAAGGTAAAAAACAAAGCAATTCCTGCTCTGAAGGAACACACATCCTACTGAGTTCCTCATTTGCACATCAAAATAAAGGACTAGGCTCTTACTTTGGGAGAAAGATATCTGTATACTTAAGACTAGCCTCCCTGCCCTTCAGACATAGTATTCATGGACCACAAGGCAGCTAAGTGGTAAAGTGGATAGAGTGCCAGCCCTGAAGTCAGGAAGACTCCTCTTCTTGAGTTCAAATTAACAGCCTCAGACACTTACTAGCTGTGTGACCCTGGGCAAGTCACTTAACCCTGTTTGCCTCAGTTTCCTCATTTGCAGGAGAAGGAAATGGCAAACCACTCCAATATCTTTGCCAAGAAAACCTCAAATGGGGTCATGGAGCATCAGATACAACTGAAACAACTGAATAATTTTATAGATTAGGAAACTGAGGTTCAGAGAAATTCAACAATAAAAACAAATTCATGAACCTCCAGTCAGCCTTTGATCCCTGTCTTAGGAGCACCTGAACTAGATCATCTCTAAGCTCTATTCCTACTCTAAATTCTGTGATCTTCTCACTGTCTCTCCCAATCTGTTCCTCTCCCGGAAGTTTTTCTTCTATCCCTCTGTCCTTCTCTACTCTACTTATTTTTCACCACCTCTTCTTCCAAGAAGTCATCCCATGGCATTTCAGTTCATTGGATGCCACTGAATTTAATTCAATAATGGAACTTTTATTATGTGACAGGTACTATGCAAGGTCATGAGAATAGAGAAATTAATAAATAAATGTCCAAAAACCAGTCTCTGCCCTGCCCTGTCTTCTAGGAGTTTACTCTAGTGAGGAGGAAACCAAATGTACACAAAGAAACGAATACTAAATATTGTATTGGGGTAACGGGGCAAGAGCCCTAATTATTCGGACTCAGGGAAGGCCTCCTGTTGGAGGTGGACCTTGAGCTGTTTTTTGAAGGACAGTCAAAGGTGAAGAGAAAGGGCATTCCAGGCAGTGGTAACAGGAAGTAGACCACTTTGGCTACAAGGCAGAAATCATGAAGTGAAGTAATATGTGACCAGTTGAGAGAAGAGATTGCAACCACATTGTAGAGATATTTAAATGCCAAACAGAGGTCTGCATTCTATCCTAGAGGCCACAGAGAGTCCCTGAAGCATCTTGCCTCAGATAGGTTGGAAAGGGAAGAGACAGGCTAGGGAGATCAGTTTGGAGGATATTGGAACAGTTTAGGTTAAAAGGATCTAAACTATGATGGAGGCTCATGAATAGAGTAAAAGAGAGGGAGCATTTTCCCTAGTTGCCCCCCACGCCTTCTCATCTCTGCCTCCTGGTTTCCTTCAAGTGCCAGTTAAAATCCTACCTTCTATGAGCAGTCTTTCCTATTCTTCCTTATCTTGATACTTTTCCTATGAGAGGACCCCTCAACTACCCCAAAGTTCTTTGTATGTTTTCTCTCCTCTTAGATGATAAGGTCTTTGAGTTGCAATTCTTTTATCCCCAGTGCTTGGTAGTAACTGGCACATAGTAGGCATTTAATAATTACTATTGACAGGTGACAGAGATGGAAGATGGAAGATGGAGACAGAAATGACAGAACTTCATAACTGGTCAGATTTGAGAAAGTAAGAAAAAGAAAAGACCTGAGCATGACTCCAAGGTTTTGAATTTTGGTGACTGGATATATGGTGGTGCTCTTGACAAAGAAGTAAGGAAAAGGAGTGAGTTTTGGAGAGACAACTACAAGTTCCATCTTGGAAATGTGTTTGAGATGCTTATCTGAGCTCAGGAGGCAGTTGGTGAATTGGGATTGGAGCTCAGGAGAGATGAAGGCTGTGTGCATCAATTTGGGAATCATTCACATGGAGATGATCACTGAACTCATGGGATCCAATCAGATTACCAAAAGAGAAAGGGCAGTGAGAGAGAAGAGTCAAGAATAGAATCCTGGTGTAGATGCCTAAAAAAGAGGGGCAGGACAGTGATAATACTCCTCCAGTGAAGGAGACTGAGCAGCAGAGCAGTCAGACAGGTAGGAGGAGAGCTCCAAGAGTGTAGTGACAGTTACAACTCTGAGAGAAGAGCTTGTCTACAAAGCGAGAGTGGTCAACCAACACTGGTCTCACTTCTCTGAACTCTGTAATAGTCCTTGGAACTTTTCCATTTGCCAATGCACTGATTATATAGGACTCTGAATTTTTTTCTTATTTTATGTTTGTTGATCTTATTTTCCCAACTGAGTCCTAGAATCCTTGAGGGAAATGATATCTTCCTTTCATCTGTCTAGAGCACCAAATATAATAGGAGATATTCAATAAGTATAGTAATTAAATGTTTAAATTGAATTTTTTTTCTCCACAGTCTACTTTAGTGAAGCAAAAGTCTCCTAGGGGTACTTCCCTTTTCTGTTTCTACTTGTTACTTCAAGACAACCTACACAGAACAAAGAGGAAGATGGGTATTAGAGACTTTATTAATGATCAAGTCATCTCATGGGCAATTCTATATACAGGAGGGCTCTTAAATATGGTCCTGGGGGGGGGGGCACCAGCTGTCAGATTAATGTCTATATTATAATGACATCTACACTTTGCGGCATTAATGAAGGGATCAAATTTGCCCAGAGACTCACACAAGAAAAAGTATGTAGATGAAGAATGGTTATTGTCTAGATTATGACATGCAGGAAGATTGGTACCTATTATCCTGAACAAGCTCTGCAGATGAACAAGGTATGTCTAAAATATCACTCCAGTTCATGAACAGAACACCACAGGTAGGAGAGACAAAGCCTGGGGCCAGCGCCCAGGGCCAGCCACGTTCAACTCGGTTGTTCCAGTTACCAACCTCCGTTCACTGTCTTCCTCACCAAGGCCCTTTGTGGACCTGACAGGTTTAGTCAACAGGGTCCCACTTCCCTGCTTCTGCTTCCTAAACCTAGTGAAAAAGACTCTACGAAAGAAAGGAGCAAAGCCAGAGGTCAGCCTCGGTGGTCTCCATGTGAGGTGCATGCTTCTCCAAGGGCTTTGTAACTTGCGTACAATGGGATGTTTCTCTTTGCTGAATGAGATTCATTCACAAAATAAGTGTCCTGTGTTTATAGGAGACCCTTCTCATGTAATAGCACAAAGGTCTTCATAAAAGCATCTGAAACTTCATGTCTTTTGGGTCCTGGCACTATTACAGTCCAAGTTATGATCCTTGTGGTAAAGTAATCATACCCCTGAGCAAAGTTGGGATAGAGTTCTGGACCTGAAGTCAGGAAGTACTAGGTTAGAAGCAGCTTGACAAACGTAGTACATTACTGGACCTGGACTCAGAAAGACCCAAGTTCAAATTCTGCCTCAGATACTTACTAGTTGTGTGACCCTGAGCAAGTCACTTAACCTCTTCCTCAGTTTTCTCAACTGTAAAATGGGGATAATAATAGCACCTACTTCATAGGGTAGCCTCAAATGAGATAATACTTGTAAAGCACTTAGCACAGTGCCCAGATACTTAATAAATGCTCCTTTCCTTCCTTCCAAATCTGCCTTTGACATTGATTAGCTGTGTAACCTTGGGTAACTCACTTTAATCTCCTTAAGTCTCAGTTTGCTCATCTGTAAAATGGGGACAATGATGAAATAATGCATAGTCAAAGTGCTCTGCAAATCTGAAAGCATTCTATAAATGCCAGCTACAATTAGTGATTGTTCAGACTACGTAAAGGGAGACAAGGAATATGGTATTGCTACAGGCCTTGTGCAAGGGCAGAGACATAAGTCATCCGCAAAGCATGAGGTGATCTGTGTCCTACCCAGAAATTACTCCTTTATGACATGATTGCTAGAGATTTATTCCTTTGGGTTATTCCATCACCAATCTCTTTCAAAATGCAAGTATCCCTTATCATCTCAGCTTATGAACAGAGAAGCCTGAGGGAAACTGGGTGGGAGGAAGGAAGGAAAGAGCAGTTGGGATCTCTAAGTCTCACCCAGGGTCCAGTAATCTACTGTGCTTGCCAAGCTGCTTCTGACCTAGTACTTCCTGATTTCAAATCCAGAACTTCACAGTAAGGAGAAACGTCATGAAGAGTAGAATATTAAAAGTATATGCGTTTATGACGTTGAAAAAATTTTCTTTTTTATATAATCTTGCTGATTGTGCCCAACCCTAGACTTTGCTTTTGGGTGGAAAGTGTGGGCCTGGGAGAAGTTGGGATGGGGGGAACCAACCTGAGGGATGGAGCAACAGCAGGAGGCGGGAGGGTGCCAAAGATTTGGCCGAAAAGCTGCCATGGGCAGGCAGATGGCTAAAAGGGTAGCAGACCAGACTTCCTCGAGGGTCCTTTCCTGCTACCCTCTCTTCCCCTCATGGTGCCTTCCCACAGAAGGAAGGTTACCTCCCATTTATCTTGTATATAGCTAGTATGTACATACTTGCTTTCATGTTGTTTCCGCCACTAGAATGTGTGCTCCTGTAGCGCACGGATTGTCTCTTGCCTTTCTATCCCTAGAGCTTAGCACATGCCTCCTTATTTGTTGTGGTTCAGTTATTTCAGTTGTGTTCAACTCTTTGTGACTCCATTTGGGGTTTTCCTGGCAAAGATGCTAGAGTGGTTTGCCATTTCCTTCTCCAGCTCATTTTACAGATGAGGAAACTGAGGCAAAGAAGGTGAAGTGACTTGCCCAGGGTCACACAGCTAGGAAGTGTCTGAGGCTGTTAATCTGAACTCAGGAAGATTAGTCCTCCTGACTCCAGGCCTGGTGTTCTATCCGCTGATCCACCTCTCTGCCCTCCTTACTATCAAGTAAGCAAAAAATAAATGGGGCAGCTAGGTAACTTAGTGGCTAGAGCCTAGAGTCAGGAAGTCCTGAGTTCAAATTCAGCCTCAGAAACTTACTAGCTGGGTGACCCTGGGCAAATCACTTAACCCTGTTTGCCTCAGTCTCCTCATCTGTAAAATGAGCCGGAGAAGGAAATGGCAAACCAGTATCTTTGCCAAGAGAGCCCCAAATGGGGTCACGAAGAGTCAGACACAACTGAACTGCCTAAAAACAAAATAATAAATAAATGCTTGTTGATGGATTCACAGCCTTGCGAGCGGTAAGCCACCTTCTTCAGGTCCCATCTTTTGGGCTGTGCATTCCTGGCTTGGGGGCAGCTCAGATCAATTCCAGTGATGGATAGGAAGGAAAGGCCTAGAAAAGGTCATCCTAAGTGTAGCAATTCATATGTAAATGATGCTGAACAGCCAGATGCCCGTTATCCTTGGAGGATTTCATTTGAGGTGGCTGCTAGGTCTGGAGGCTTTGCTGAGAGGACCTTGGCAGGCTAGGAGTCAGGATCCCCGAGTTATTTTTAATAGAATTGATAATATATAGGACCAGATACTATGGCTTACATGGGATCTCAGCAGATACCTAGTCCAGGCTTTCGTCCAATACTTGCCCAATGTCACTTAGGTAAATAAACACCAGGGACAGAATTTGAACCAAGATTCTGTGTCTCTGATTTGCAGCTTTCAGGTAGTTTTAAACTGCTCTGAGACTTCTGAGACACCTTGGATTATGTTGCTTTCCTTGGCTGTCCCATGTACTTACTAGTTACAGTCTTATTTGCTATAATACTAAAAGCTTCTATTTAGACCGTGCACACATACACATGTATAGGTAGATTTATATGTGGGTAATATATAATATTTAAAACATCTTAATCTATTATATATTAATAGAATATACAATACACAATAGAATATTATTTAACGATATACTGAATTTTATGTTATATTTAATTATATGATATATAATACCTGCACATAGAATGTATGCACATGTAACATACACAGTCTTACATGTGTGGCATATAATGTACACATAATGCATACCAGATAATTATCTAATGTATTACTTCTATGATTGTGCAGAGTACATCACATATGTAATTACATGTGTACATATGTTACACATGTAATTATATGTGTATTAATTTTATCCTTTAAAAAGCCCCCCCAAAGTGGGCAGTGTAGATAATCATTCCTATTTAGAGAAGAAAACAGCCTCATAGAGTCTCAGAGTTAGGGTCAATGTCCTGTTTGTGAAAAGTCTCTTTAGCTCAGGGACGTTTGTATAATTTAAAATCTGGAATACGATTTGTCCAAGCTTCTGAACTGGGAGACATGCTCCATGAAAATACATAGTATTCCCATCTCAGGAGTCTGGGGATTTGGAGGATGCAACTTGTGCAAGTAGGACTGATTGAAAATAATTTGTAGGATTGTTTGGAATTCAGTGTCCTCATCACCTTCCTCCTTGTGTAACCTCAGATTTTACAGATATACAATAATTATGATGAATATTTTAGGGAGTTCATCAGATTGGGTTTCTGATGTCCTACCCCACCCTGCCACCACACAGTTAGGGTTTTCTGCCTACTTTGGATGAATGAGGCCTTCTTTCTCACTCATGATTGTATTCTTACCATCTTAAAACTGCTTGGCTACCCTCTTGCTAACTTGGCTGTATGGTCTGACCCTCTATCAAGAATTTCATTTTTCTGGCTGTAGGGTTGTCCAGGCTATGCCTGATGGGCTGTTGCTGGTCATTTGTTTTGAAGAGGACCAGTGATATCACAGGGTGATGTTTTAACTCTTCTGTGAATCGGACTGAAGTAAGGCAGAGTGGTACCAAGTCATCAGCCTCAACTTCTCTTCCAGAGTCATTGGAGGCTACCAGCAGTAGAAAAGTCAAGACAACTGGCGATAGCCCAGGATGCAGTGGATGACCTTGGGGGCTTCCATGTCTGACTAAGCTCTAAAGGCTCCACAGCATCTGCTTCAGCCACCTTCATGGCCATTGGAACAATCTCTTCTCATCCACCCTTTTCACCAGGAGAAGCCTTCACAGGCTTGGGGCAGACACGCCCCAACTCACTGATGGGTTTGTGGCCCATTGCTTACCTTTAACCTTGTTTGAGATAGTTTACTAGGGTGGGATGTAGGTGTTCAAGGGGAAGCAGCTCCTGTGGCATGGTCTTGTCCAGCTCTTGTTAGGGCTGCTCAGTCACCTTTGGCATCCATTCCATGGAGGGGAAGGAAGGGGGAGACTCCTGACAGTGCCTCTCCACCTAGGAGGCATCCTGGACTCAAACACCACCACCCCCGAACCCAGGATGCTGCCAAGGCCCACTGATTTCACCTGTGCAGTATCTCTCAAATTTGCCCACTTCTCTTTGGGAACACCCCCGACCCTGGTGCAGGCCCTCATCCTCTCACTCTTGGTGCCTGTCTCAAGTCTCTCCCCTCCATTTAGCCACCTAAAGGCAAGTCTGACCCATTACCCTTTACCCTGCATCCCCTCTTCAATAAATGCTAGTGCCTTCCTCTTGCCTCCAGAATCAAATACAAACTGCTCTATTAGATATTTAAAGCCTTTCATAACCCAGCCTGCTTCCTTACAAACTGCTCTATTAGATATTTAAAGCCTTTCATAACCCAGCCTGCTTCCTAATGTTCTCACACCTAACCCTCTGATCCAACGACACCAGCTTCCTGGTTATTCCAGAACAAGAACCTTCATCTCTCAGCTCTGGGCATTTTCTCTGGCTATCCCCATGCCTGTAATGCTGTCCTTTTTCTTCTCCACTGACCTGTCTGGCTTCCTTTAAGTCTCAACAAAAAGTTTGTCATCTACAAGATGTTTTTTTCCTCTTTAATTCAAGAGCTTTTTCCCTCTGTTGATTACTTCCTATCTATTCTGTATATTGTTTGTTTGCATGTGCTTTTTTGTGGTCTCCCCCACTAGACTGTGAGTTTCTCCAAGGAAAGGACCATATTTTGCTTCTTCTTGTCCTTAAGGTGTTTAGACAGTCCTTTTGCACATAGTAGTCACTTAATAGGTGTTTACTGACTGACTGACTGATAGTAAAGAATAGCCAACTCTAACCCACTTTGTGCTATGAGTGGCTCCAAGCCTCAAGGGCCAGGATGGGCAGTGTCTGACAGAATGACACCACATGGAATGTGTGGGTGATTTGGCAGGTAACCTGGCATGGTGTGTGTAGGTGTGGAAGCAGGTTCTATGAGATGGGTGTGTGGGGGGGTGCTGAATGATATGTGGAGAAGTGGGTGGGGCTGAGGTGGGCCAAGGGTTGGGATGGGGAGTGGGAGGACTTCAGAATTCAGCCAGAGAGATCCTGATTATTTTATAGCAATGTTGGGGATAGAAGAAAGAAGGCTTTTGGAAGAACTCTGGAGAGCTGCCAGAGATTGAAGGAGAAGAAATTTAGGGCAATTGGGGATTGGCATTTAGTTTAGCAAATATATATGAAGCAACTGTTACATTCAAAGCTTGGTCCTGAGAAAGAAAGTTATTAAATAGTTATAGGGGACCTACTCTCATGGAACTTAAGTTCAGTGGCCAGATGCCACACCTACAAGCATAACTATAGTACAAAAAATGTGGTTAGCATGGGAGATGGACCCACACAAAGAACTAGGCCAGGGCCCAAGAAGGTAAAAACCATTTGTGACTGTGGGGATCAGAGAAGAAGGAATCTGAGCTGGGTTTACAAAATGGAGGAGGGGAAGGGTGACCAGAGGCCATGATTATTAAGGCTGTGGAGATGGAAAGGAAGGGTAGAGATGGTGGAGACAGGAAAGGGATATTTCAAAGAATAAAAGCAGTAAAGAGAAAAGTTTTGAGGTTGAAAGGGAAGAAAATATGAAGTGAGAATATGGAAGGGAAGGGAGATGTTAGGGAATGAATTCAATAAGGAGAAAGGTCTCAAAGTTGGACAAAGATATAATAAAAGTGAGAATGTCAAAGGCAGGGATATTTTAGAAAAGGTCTTGGCTGGACAGAAGAGGTAGGTTGAGACCATGGAGAAGGGTTAAGCCACTGGAAGATTCAATTCAACTCAATTCAGGAAGCACTTTCAAAATTTCCTATTTATGCCAAGCTAGTGACTATACTGGGCACTGATGATACAAAGACAAAGATGAAATGGTTCCTGTCTTCAAGGAACTTACATTCTCCTATGGGAAAGGGAAGAAGACATATATACAGAAAAGTAACTAAAAAGTGAGGTACCTAGGTGGTGTAATTAATAGAGTGCTGGACCTAGGGTTGGGAAGATTTTTATCTTCCTGAGTTCAAATTAAGCCTCAGACACTTTCTAGCTGGATGACCCTCGGCAAACCATTTAACCCTCTGTCTTAGTTTCCTCATCTGTAAAATGAACTGGAAAAAGAAATGGTGAACCACTCTAATATCTTTGCCAAGAAAATCTCAAATGGGGTCATGAAGAGTCAGACATTACCGAAAAAACCTACTTGAAAACTGAAGTTTCTTGGGCTAGGGAGGTGATTGGTCAAATTTGGTTTTTTCCATTTTGCACAGTGTGGAAAATGAATTGGAAGGGGGAAAGACTTGGAAGAAGGAGACAAAACAATGAGCCTACTGCAGAGAGACTAACTCTAAGAGGTAATAAAGACTTGGATCAATCCATCATCAAGTACTTACTAAGTGCTTACTATGTGCCAGTACCTGCTTCAGTATGCCTCCCACAGAACTCACCACCCATCATTATTCATCTCTTCTATTACTTGGGAGGGAGAGAATAAGTATTTATTAAGTGCCTACTGTATGCCAGGTATTACACATATCTCATTTGATCCTTACAACTGTGGGAGTTATTATTTCTTCACTTTACAGCACTTAGGAGGAAACTGAGGCAGACAAAGGTTAAGTAACTAGCCTGGGGCCACACAGCCAATGTCAGAGGCTAAACTTGAACTCAGGTCTTCCTGACTCCATGTTTAGAGTTCTATCCCACTGTGACACCCAGCTGCCTCAACAATCGAGTGCCATACACTACCCTGTGTCCCAGCTAAAATCCTACTATCTCCAAGAAGTCTTTGTGAACTAATGTTTTCCCTCTGAGATTGTCCCAGATTTATCCTGTATTTATCATTTGTTTCTATAGTTGCAAACTAGTTGCTTGCATATTGTCTTCTGCATTAGACTGAGATCTCCTTGAGAACAGGGACTCTCTTTTATTTTCTTTGTTATTGGTCAGTCATTTTAGATTCTTTGTGACCCCCTTTGGGGTATTCTTGGCAAAGATACTGGAGTGGTTTGCCATTTTCTTCTCCAGATCATTTTATAGATGAGAAAACTGAGGCAAACAGGGTAAAGTGACTTAGCCAGGGTCACCTAGCTAGTAACTTTCTAAGACTGAATTTGAACTCAGGTCTTCTTGACTCCAGGCCTGGCACTCTATGCACTGTGGTACCACTTAACTGCCTCTTCTCTTTTTATATGCCCAGCCTAGTCCAGGGTCAGGCACATAGTAGGTACTTTAAAAATGCTTGTTTTCTTTACTTAAGTGCTGGTGATACAAAGACAGAAATAAAAACAAAATCTGAACTAGAACACTATGAAAGGACAAACAAGATGGATCAACGGGAAAGGTGTCCCTGAGAAAGAACTGACAAGTTTTGGATACTGACAACTCATTGGCTCTGGTAGGGTAAAGGGGAGAGAGTCATTAAGGATGACACTGAAGCTGAAACCTGGATGAATGGAAGGATGGTGATGCCCCTAACAAAAACAAGAAAGATCAAAGAAAGGGAATTGGTGAGGGAAAGGGAAATAGATTCTGTTTAGGACATGCTGAGCTTGAAATGGACATCCAAGTGGAGATGTCCAACTGGAAAATGTGGGAAAAGTGGAATGTTGTAGGAAGTCTCAGGAAATAAGAAGTTTATATGGTTCTCACATGAAAGAGTATGACAGAAAGAGACAGACGGACAGAGAGAGAGAGAGAGAGAGAGACAGAGACAGAGACAGAGACAGAGAGACAGAGAGAGAGAGAGAGAGACAGAGAGAGAGAGAGAGAATCAGTCCAGAGAATTTCATTTGGAAAGAGATCTGGACACCTCTAGCCAAATTTCACTTATGGGCAAAGATTGTGGTGGGTATATGTAGAATCCCTGTTCTGAGTTCTTTCTCTCCATTCAGTGGTGCTCCTTCAAGTGAGCTAAAGAAACGAAGCTCTAATTATGAGTTTTCTGGCATTTGGAGTATGTATGGGGGAAGCAAGAGCCTTTCCTTGGTTCTGAAAACTATACCTCAGTGGAGTGGTGGTCTACTCATATTAGTATAAGAGAATTAGGTGCCACAGCAGATAGAACACTGGGTCTGAAGTCAAGAAGACTTGAGTTCAAATCTGAACTCAAACGCTCACTGTGCAGCCCTGGCCAATACACTGACTGACTCTTCTGTCTGCCTCAGTTCCCTCAT
This sequence comes from Notamacropus eugenii, assembly GCF_028372415.1. Lineage (NCBI taxonomy): Eukaryota > Metazoa > Chordata > Mammalia > Diprotodontia > Macropodidae > Notamacropus > Notamacropus eugenii. The sequence goes on from NC_092872.1 coordinate 715,885,927, forward strand.
CTGTAAAATGAGGATGATAGTAACATCTACATCCCAGGCATGTTGTAAGGATCCAATGACATCACGTTTGCAAAACACTGCCTGGCACACAGGCACTTACTAAATGTTTTTGTTTCCTTTTTACTTGAAAGGATTGAAATGGATTAAAACATAGGGTTTGAAGTGGGTCTAGATGGAGAGAGGCTTAGTGAGGAATCTTGAGGAAGGGGAGGTTCTGGTTGTAAGCATTTATTAAGTGGCTGTTAGGTTAGGTACCTGAGCAGTTGTATGGTACAATGGACAATGTGCTGAGCCTGGAGCTGACTTCAAACCCAGCCTCAGACACTTACTAGTTGTGTGACTTTGGCCAAGTCACTTCATCCTGTTTGCCTCAGTTTCCTCATCTGTAAAATGAGCTGGAGAAGGAAATGGCAAACCACTCCAGGATCTCTGCCAAGAAAGCCCCAAAATAGAGTCACAGAGAGCTGGACATGACTGAAAATGGCTGAACAGCAATAACACATATTGGGCATTGTGTTAAATGCTGAGGATACAAAAAGAGACAAAAGACAGTCCCTGCTCTCAAGGACCTCATAATCTCATAGGGGAGACAACATGAAAAAAATACGTACCTACACACAAACATGGTCAATACAAGAAAAGTAGGGAATAATTAAGAGAGGAAAAGCACTAGAATGAAAAAGGGTTGGGAAAGGCTTCCTGTACAAGGTGGGATTCTAGTAGGGATTTTGGGGAAGCCAGGGAGGTCAGTAATGGAGGAGAGGAAAGAGAACATTCCAGGCATGGCAGAAAGTCGAAGAGAATTCCCAGAGCTGAGAGGTGGAAAGTCAGGAGACCAGAGTCACTGAATCAAAGAGTACCTGGTGGGGAGTAAGGTATAAGAAGACAGAAAGGGTCTCAGTCATGAAGGGCTTTGAATGTCAAATAGAGGATTTTGTATTTGATCCTGGAAGCAGCCACTGGAGTTTACTGAGTATGAGTGTGGGGGGAGGGGTTGGGGTGACTGGACCTATGAATGGTGGATGGATTGGAGTGATGAGAGACTTGAGGTAGGCAGACCCACTAGCAGCGACTGCAATAGTCCAGGTGTGAGGGGATAGTCCAAGCGCGGGGGGGCGGTGTCAGAAGAGAGAAGGGGCATATTTGAGAGATGTTGTAAAGGTGACTTTGACAGGCCTTGGCAACAGCTTGGATATAGGATTGAAGAGATACTGAGAAGCCCAGGATGACTACTAGGTTGTAAGTCTGGAGGACTGAGAGGATGGTGTTGCCCTCAACAGTAATGGGGGTGGGTGGGGTGGGACAGGGAGAGTTTAGGGAGAAGATAATGAGTTCTGTGTTGAGTTTAAGATGTGTGCTGGACATCCAGTGTGAGATGTCTGAAAGGCAGGTGGAGGTGTCAGATCACAGGCCAGCAGAGAGGTTGGTGCAGGGCAAGCAGATTTAAGAATCATGAGCACAGAGGTGGTCATTAAAGCATGGGAGCTGATAAGATCACCTAATGGAAGCAGCCCAGAGGGAAAAGAGAAGAGAGGTCCAGGACAGACCCTGAGGGAGGATCCAGAAAAAGAGACAAAGGAACTTTGGAGAGGGGGACTAGACGGATTAGTCGATCAATGAAGAAGCATTTATTAAGTTCCTACTGTGTTCCCAACACTGTTAGCTGCTGTGGATACAAGGAAAAACCTGATCTCTGTCCTCATGGAATTTGTCTTTTTAAGGAATGAGGGAAATAGGGGAGTTGAGAAGCTCTGGAGGAAGAATGTTCAAAGGGCATGGAGTCCAGGAGACTGGGCTTCCGATCCTGCCCCAGATCTTTGCTAGCTGTGTGACTCTGGGCAAGTCACTTATCCCTCACATATTCCCTTGTCTCTAAAAGGAAGAAGCTGGACTGGTTTGTCTCCAAGATCACTTCTGGGTCTAAATAGATGATCCTTATAAGCTCCTGATGGT